>NC_090270.1:277908074-279108074 GCF_040414725.1 Anabrus simplex
ATACTTGACAAGTACAGAAAGCATTACATAGGTTACTGTGGAATCACGGTATTTTACAGACTTTGGTGTCCGGCTCCGTGGCTAAATGGTTAGCGTGCTGGCCTTTGATCAGAGCGATCCCGGGTTCGATTCCGGCAGGGTCAGAAATTGTAACCATCATTGGTTAATTTCGCTCGGCTGGGTGGATGTGTTGTCTTCATCATCGTTATTCATCCTCATCACGAGGCGCAGGTCGCCTACGGGAGTCAAATCGAAAGACTTGCACCTGGCGAGTCGAACATGTTCTCGGACACTCCCAGCACTAAATGCCATACGCCATTTCATTTTATTTTCAGACTGTGGTATGAAAATGAAGATAAAGGAATGGTAGGAAAAGTAATATAAGGTCATCCTGATTCCCAATTCGATGGAGTTCTACCAGTTTTACATGAATATGTTTCACGAACTGGAATAAATGACGAAGTTCCTCAGCTCAGCAAGCAATCCTTTCATTTCGAGTGCACCGGGTGAGTTGGCCGTGCGGTTAGGGGCGCGCGGCTGTGAGCTTGCATCCGGAAGTTAGTGGGTTCGAATCCCACTGTCGGCAGCTCTGAAGATGGTGTTCCGTGGTTTCCCATTTTTTACACCAGGCAAATTCTGGGGCTGTACCTTAATTAAGGCCACGGCCACTTTTCCTACCAACTCCTAGGCTTTTCCTATCCCATCGTCGCCACAAAACCTATCTGTGTCTGTGCGACATAAAGCCACTAGCAAAAATAAAAAGAAGAAAAAGCATTTCGAATGCTATTTTCACTTCGAAAGCTATTTGCACTGTTGGTAAAGGACGACTCAACCCAAGCAAATGATCTTAAATAGAGCCAGCGAAGGGAAAAGGAAAATGGAGCCCTATAAACAATACCATTCGCGACAATATGAGAAATGTCGACAACAAAGGCAGAAAGAGGACTCTTAAAAAAGAAAGCTGGAATAGAAGACGAGGAGATTCTGTGATAAACGGACCGGAAAGAGAAGAAAACACTGCAAAATGGAACCCAAAGTAGAACTACGGCTGAAGAGTGTCACTTTATATAAAAATGTAAACCTGACTGAGAAAAACGAGGGAATCTGCAATGTACCTGTCGGAAGTGTTATCCTATAAGACACTATTAGATGCCTGATTCGTGAAGGAAATGCTGCAAACACTGGGCTTAACTCAATCGAAACGTGCGCTAATAGAATAAAGTAAGACAATATGCGAGAAAGTTTTCCGCTATACTTGCCTCCTCAATCTGTAATCCGAGCTAGATTTAGGTTACACACGTTGAGTTTTCAGTCCAAAGGCTGGTTATATCCCCAACAGACCCATCGTCAGCTGTAATAGAGAGGCTAGGCGTTATTGAAAAGACCTAGGCCTTCTATGGAAATGGAGAGTGAGGTAGTTTCCCGTTGCTTTCCTCGTCGAGTCAATGTTGCTGTTATATATTAGCGATTCAGATTTCCGGCTCAATAGCTAAATGGTTATCATGATGGTCGTTTAACAAGAAGGACCCGGATTTGATTCTCCGCCGGGTCGGAGATTTTAACCTTCATTGGTCAATTGCAACGGCTGGGAGGCTGGCATGTGTGTGTGACGTCTTCACGTTGAATTCATCATGGGCGGAGCCCCATCCTCACAGACGCCCCAACTCTAAAGAGCTGCACCATGCCTCTTTGGAGGCCACAGGCCATTATTATTTTGGTGATTTAGGTTAAGATTATTTAAATATATGTAGGCAATGTGTTCAAATCCTACGCGATATTTCAAAAAAGTACTACGTTATTAGGAATTTATAGAGTGGTCAGTGTTGGCTCAGAAACTCTGTGTGTGAGGGGGCTGTAGAATACATCTACGGTATCCCCTGCCCATCGTAAGATGCGATTAAAAGTGGGTCAGGGGCTCTAAACATGGGAGTGTGTTAGCGATCAAGGTTCCCGTAGCTCAGTCTGGCATTGCCTCCACTTGTGACAGACTCCTCACTTTCACCTTTCCTATCCAACCTCCCTTAGCCAACTCTTGTTCCTTTCCGAACCCGATGGTATTAGGTCTGCGATTCCTCGGGCCCATCGTGACCCTTAACTTTCTTTTGCCGACGTCGTCATTCTTCGAAGTGTCGGAATTATACCATTTTCCTTCTGTGAGAGGATGGCTGCCCAGTTTAACTTCATCTTAAAACAATAATCACCAAAACCATCAATCTTCGGTTTAGAGGGCCCTGGGTTCAATTTCCGGCTGGGTTGGGAAACTTAGCCGCGTCCACTGACTCAGGACTGAGTGTTTATGATTGTGCGAATACACACAAGAGACCACACTACCAGCCACGCAGTAGTGAATGCATACCTCCACATAGCGGTGGTGTCAGGAAGGGGCTGTGATGGTACAATCGGGCCGAGTCCACATGTGTGATATAGCTCACACCCACGACCCAACCAGGACGTGGGTAAAGTGGCAGAGGAAGAAGAGGAAGGTCGTCTGGAAATTAAAATATTTAATATGTACATACTTTTTCAGTTATTTGCACGTAAGTTGCTAAATATTGATGTTTAGTTGCGTTTGTATTCATGGAACTGTTGACAGTGTTGAATGAAGAGAGACATTCCAGCCAAAGGCTTTGAATGTGAGTGAAAGTCGTCATCACATACCTATACAAAGGATGCGACTCTTTGCCATAATTAGAACACGCTAAAAATAGTTACCTTGTTTATATAACCCAAGGATGACATACAGAAGTCCCTGTGGCAAACATTACGTAGCCAGCGACTAGGTAGGAGGAAATACACTATATGTGATAGTTTAGTTGTCCGCCTCTGTGGTGGCGCAACCCCCGGAGAACCGGGTTCGATTCTCGGCTCTGCGACGAAATTTGAAAACTGGTACGAGGGCTGGAGCGGGGTCCACTCAGCCTTAGGAGGTCAACTGAGTAGAGAGGGGTTCGATTCCCTCCTCAGCCATCCTCGAAGTGGTTTTCCGCGGTTTCCCACTTCTCCCCCGGGCAAATGCCGGGATGGCACCAAACTTAAGGCCACGACCGCTTCCTTCCCTCTTCCTTGTCTGTCCGTTCCAATCTTCCCATCCCCTGACAAGGCCCCCGTTGAGCGTAGCAGGTGAGCAGCCTGGGCGAGGTACTGGTTACCCTCCCCAGTTGTATCCCCCGACCCAAAGTCTCACGCTCCAGGACACTGCCCTTGAGGCAGGAGAGGTGGGGTCCCTCGCTGAGTCCGAGGGAAAAATCAACCCTGGATTGTAAATAGATTAAGAAGAAAAAAAACGTTGTATTCGCCTGTATGCCTCTTTTCATACGTTCTTTCTTAATAATGTATTTCATTGAAATGTTTTATTTGTGTGCTACTTATAGAAAGTGATGTTATGATTAATTCCAATCATGATATAGTAGTAAAACATATAACACCGAGATCGATAGCTGCAGTCGCTTAAGTGCGGCCAGTATCCAGTATTCGGGAGATAGTGGGTTCGAGCCCCACTGTCGGCAGCCCTGAAGATAGTTTTCCGTGGTTTCCCATTTTCACACCAGGCAAATGCTGGTGCTGTACCTTAACTAAGGCCACGGCCGCTTCCTTCCCATTCCTAGGCCTTTCCTGTCCCATCGTCGCCATAAGACATATCTGTGTCGGTGCGACGTAAAACAAATAGCAAAAAAAAAAAAAAAAACCACACACACATAACATACAGAACTGTCGCCCAGGTAGCAGATTCCCTATCAGTTGTTCACATGGTATTCCCTTAAATGATTTCAAAGAAATTGGAAACTATTCCATTCCCGAAGTCCTCAGAATGGACATTTACCCCGATTAGTTCTTTACATTTACAGTATCTTCCAACTTTATCTTCATAAAGTTGAACACTATAATGAAATGCATTAAACGAGGTCACAGAGCTAGTGTCCGACTCGTTGGCTGAACGGTCAGCGTTCTGGCCTTCGGTTCAGAGGGTCCCGGATTCGATTCCCGGCTGGGTCGGGGATTTTAACCTTAATTGGTTAATTCCTACGGCACGGGGGCTGGGTGTATGTATTGTCTTCATCATCATTTCATCCTCATTACGACGCGCAAGTCGCCTACGGGAGTCAAATAGAAAGACCTGCACCTGGCGAGCTGAACCCGTCCTGGGATATCCCGGCACTAAAAGCCGTAAAACATATCGCATATCATACAGAGCTAGTAGCAAATAGAGGATCGTGGAGATACTTAATCAATACTGGCAAGCCTTCAGATAGAATGATCAAAGTCCATAAGGAAGATGTGTGTGTATATACGTATATGGAAACGCGTAAACGAGAGTTATGAACAACGACAGGGAATTAAAATAAAATTTTAAATGTAAATTAGAATGTTGAAGAGAACCTGTGTACCTTCTATTACGGAGCGAGCGACTAGACCAATCTACTCCGAGAATCCTTTCCAAAACGCTACCTTACTTCACAGGTTATAACTGGCGTGAGATAATGTAATCTCGAGATTTTAATCCCAATTAGGTATCGATTTTGAAGCTCTTAGATTAAAATCACGGAGCTTGACTTAAATTGTTGTCCATAACTCGTAAGACTCCCCTTATCAGGCCTTTTGTTGAAAATCAGCAGATGCAAGCACAGGAAAATAAGACAATCGAAATGAGTCATACATTTAATGACAGATAGCACCTCACTCGAAAGCGAGAAGTCACTGAAAATCAGTCTAGTCAACCCCGTATGTCGGTGTCTATAGTGCTATTAAAACAATGTGCGTGTTCTGACAGCTCTCAGCGTGGTAGTAGGAGGTGGCAGTTACTATGGCAACCGGTATACGCCTCCCGTTTCAGCCAATCCCAGCTCGGCATGCACTCTCCCTTTTCCTACCCCCGCTGTCTGAAAGCTTCGCGAGGCGGTCGGTCCGAGTTCCACGTTGCCAATATAGTATACCGTAACACATGTGGCTGGGCTAACAATGTCTACTTTGAGAGATATCATTGTCTGTATAGTGTGTTTTTTAAATCAACTAAATATTATAGTGCTATATAGTGTAACTCGTTATCGAGGCTGGCATTCTAGTGTAGTGTAAATTATAGTATTGTGTAGTATAGTGTAATTTTAACACCGTCTCATTTACTGAATTCAAAATGTTGCAACCCGTTCAGAGCGCCGCTAAACACCGAGGGCGACCTAGAATTCATTCACCTAGAAAAAAGGCAAGCGTAATGGAGAGGCATGGCTTCGCTATACGTGGTCAAGTTCGCGATATGGTATGTGCCTTACGGGAATATTTTGAGGCTGAAGGGAAAAATGGAGGCCCACTGATAGACGTTAACAAAGTTGTAGAAAGAACAGCAGCAGCTTTAAAATTTCTCAAGCTACAGTAATTAGAATAGGGAAAGAAAAAGAAAAGAAAGAAAAGGAGCCTTGGGAAGAAGGTGAAGGGGAAAGAGAGGGAGTGGATGTAATTGGACCATCACATGACAGGTTATCAACACCGGGCAAAACCCGACTCATTAAAGCCTATGAGGAAGGCGAATGAGGAGTTTGTCTTACGATATTTGAGCTGATATAATTACTGCTGAGCCATCTTGGAATAATAGCAACGACATTTAACGTTTTTCTAACTCTTTCATGATCGCCGTTAATGGATATTATTTTCCGCAGAGCCTAGCGCAGAACGAGAGCTGTTGACTGTGATGTAGTAACTCATGCCGGATCATGTGGCAACACAGCGCTCCCACTCCTTTGTTCGGCGCCACGTGCTGCGAACTGTCAGAACACGCACATTGTTTTAATAGCACTATAGCTCCGGGTAGCTACCTAGCGCTTGCGCGGAGGTGATTGCACGCAAGCCAAAACACCAGCTGATTTACATCCCCAGGTAGTTTACTTCCCGCGCAGCTGCCAACCAGTTTACCAACAAATATGTCGAACCGGCCATGAGTTACCAGAGGTTGTTTATCTAAGTATCGAGGTGATCCTTCCATGTATTATTATTATTGTACCGGGAGGTACACCCCAACGCCGCGCATTTAAATCTAGCGCCTAAAAGAACTCCTCTACTGGTGAAACAGTGAAATTGAAACTAGACCAACTTATAAATTTACTCAGTGGATGCCACTGCTAAAACTATGATCATGCACCCTGGTGCGAAGTGAAAGAACTTTTGATTTAAAGAAGTTTTGTGTTCATAAGTTTTTTACTAATTGAGGTTCATTTATTTTTGGGTTGGCGATATTTATCATTTCTTTCCGCCAGTTTTGAATCCAGCCAATCCATAAGTTCTGTAATTAATTTTCTTCCAATCACAGTCTTCTTCTTCTTCTTCTTCTTCGATTTTGAGTGTAACTTTTAAATTACCCAATCAAAACGAGAGGGTGTGGCTAGTTTAATCTTGAATGGTCTCGAACTTTCCCCGAGGGTTTATAAACTGCAGATTTTCACGTCTCTTGGCAAATTGATCGTCATCTTACTGAGTGTGTGTGTCAATCAGGAGGCGGGAGGCCTCTTCATCAGCTGCTAGACCTTCTACAAGGTAATGGCCATATAACATCTTTCTTTCTTTCTTGCTAGCTCCGCAGTTTAACCCGAGAGAAAGGTCCGAATCATCAATGATGTAACCTACTTTTCTGAAAATGTAACTCTCTGCCGGCTAATGTAATAACTTCATTAAATCTTCAACTGTAAATCGGGGATAGAGTGTGATGTATCCTCTCGAGCCCCCCTTCATTTTGGTTTGAGGTAGCACGTTTTGTAACCTTTGGTTTCTGCAATGTATTAAAGTTATTTCCATGCGTGCTACCTCAGCAGTTTGGGAATAGCCCCTGTTTCGTCGGTCAAGCGCCCTATAGGTTTTCAAAATTTGTGTTTTGGAGCTCAATCTTCGACTCCATTCAAATTGTACTCGGACCGTTTATTTAACCTGTTCTTTTTCACTAAGGCCCTGTAGGTTGGGTACTAGCTACCTATGTGTAATGAGATTTCTATTTGTAAATAGTGCCTTGTAAGGCCAGAGATTACTATATTGTCATGCAATATTGCCTTGAGTAGGCTTGAGAGCCTGTTAGCCCTTTTTCAATTTTGTGATTATAACGAGTGCCTCTGGAAGGCTAGGTATCTTATTATGGGAGCAAATGCTCCATGTATTAGGGGAGTTCTGCACTTGTATAAAATTTGTGCTCTATTGTAAATTTGAGCTAGGAGCTCAGGAAAAGTTAAGTGAGAGCTTGAAGCCCACGATCTGTTTATACCAACAATTTTGTCGTCCCTAGACTTGTTTGATGTTGGCTGCTTGTAACTGTAAATTGTAAAATGTTGAATTTTGAAAATATAACTTTCAGTTTAAGTTTTAACTAATTTTGACATTGTAGTTAGACCCACTCACCCCGGCACCTTCTTTCACCTCTGCGATCCACGGGTAGCCCCGTAACAATTATTATTATTATTATTATTATTATTATTATTATTATTATTATTATTATTATTATCATTATACCTAATTGCTGGGCTGCTAACGGTTTAAACAGTCTCTAAGATATCGTAATGTACTACCACAAGGGTATCTGAGCATGCCTGAAGCCAATGACACGAATTTGTCCTAGTTAAAACCCCTCAAAGTCCTGACGATTTCAGCCAGGATTGAGTCCCCTACCTTGAGAGAAGGTCAAGGAGTAATTGACTGAATTGACTGTGCGACTAAAATCTGCTCCTAGTGATTTGTTGCACAGGATATAGTTTTATCGTATTACTCAATAGATATCTAAACCGACTAATTATTAGTCATATTTTTGGCAGTAAAATTATTAGGAAGTTCCAAAACTCGTTCGGACAAGCTTTTACAGAATTTTCGAAATATTATCTTTTGACAGGAACAACAGTGGATATCAAAATAAGCAAGCTTCTAGTTTTTAGAAATTGATGATATTGCGATCATAGCCGCACGGGACCTTCATGTTTACGAACCACGGGGTCGTGACTTTTCATTTAATAATCTTCATATTCCTTAGTCGGGATTCGAACTGGGGAGAAAACAGTGACTTTATTACTCAGACATCACGCCCCCACATTGGATGTAATTATTTCCTCAAGATATAATTCAAAGGATTCATCATTTCATTCTTGTACATCGGAGTTGCCTTCATTTGCGCAAATCATTAATGTAAAACTTTTTTTGCGGAATGTGGTACATCAAAGAAACTACATTAACCTTTGAGCATCTGACATTTGTACGCGTTGTATGATTTTCTTTAGGTAACCTAGTTGCCTTGTTGAGGGAAAGGAACTTTTTCCCTTCGACACAACAGTGGGACCTTGGTGTATCCCCAGCGGCGTAGAAGATAGTTTCCCTATATATTTTATCATCTCTTGTTGCGTAAACTTAAAAAGAAGCTTAGCCTTGATTATGTCAGGATAAAAAGCACGTTCCATTCGGTACCCTTCTTTGCAGTTATATTTACTATTCACAAAGAAAAGAACCTTGACGAGGAGACTGACTCAGTTTACTTATTCAAGGGTAAATTCAAAAGTATATTTTAGATTGCAGCTAATAGCGCAGCTATGTTAGCACAAAAAGTAGTTTTTACATGAAAACCCACAGACAAACATAGAAACATTGCGATTTATTTTGCTGCAATTTTCCCGTTAGATCACGGTTCTTGCAGAACAGACAGACTATTTAAATCGCTATTGATCTGCATTTAGGGCAGTCGGCCAGGTGGCAGATTGCCTATCTGTTGTTTTCCTAGTCTTTTCTTAAATGATTGCAAATAAATTGGAAATTTATTGAACATCCCCTTGCTAAGTTATTCCAATCCCTAATTCCCCTTCCTATAAATGAATATTTGCCCCAATTTGTCCTCTTGAATTCCAACTTTATCTTCATATTGCGATCTTTTCTACTTTTAAAGACACCACCCAAACTTGTTCGTCTAGTGATGTCCTCCCACCCATCTCTCCACTGACAGCTGGGAACATACCACTTTGTCGAGCAGCTCGTCTCCTTTCTCCCAAGTCTTCCCAGCCCAAACTTGGAACATTTTTGTAACGCTACTTTTTTGTCGGAAATCGCCCAGAACAAATCGACCTGCTTTACTTTGGATTTTTTTACAGTTCATGAATCAAGTAATCCTGGTGAGGGTCCCATACACTGGAACCATACTCTAGTTGGGGTCTCACCAGAGACAAATATGCTCTCTCCTTTACATCCTTACTACAACCCTAAATACCCTCATAACCATGTACAGAGATCTGTACCCTTCATTTACAATCATATTTATGTGATTACCCCAATGAAGGATATGAAGGATATGAAGGAAATTTAAAATGGCATTTATTTCTTAGTGTGGATATGAACGTCAGAGAAATACTATTCTGTTTTAATTCTGTGCAATGTACAGACAAAACTATAATTTTATATACAGTATGTATAGATTTCGCCGGCTCCGCGGTGTAGGGGCAACGTGCCTGCATCTTACCCGGAGGCCCCGAGTTCGGTTGGCGACCAGGTCAGGGATTTCTACCTTTATCTGAGGGCTGGTTTGAGGTCCACTCAGCCTACGTGATTACAATTGAGGAGCTATCTCACGGTGAGATAGCGACCCCGGTCTAGAAAGCCAAGAATAACGGCCGAGGGTATCCGTCGTGCTGACCACACGACACCTCGTAATCTGCAGACCTTCGGGATGAGCAGCGGTTGCTTGGTAGGCCATGGCCCTTCGGGACTTTTGCGTCATGGAGTTTAGTTTGGTTTTATATATAGATTTCAGGCCAATGGCTAAAACAATCGTCAGGAAAACGACCTAACCTTAAAGAATGGCAATGGCCGACCTGTTATTTACCCATTTGGCTACACCTGTACTAATTAATGGTATCGAACTTTTTCAGGTGACAGAGTCTTTGTTAATGTTATTGCTTGTTCTTTGAATCCGTAAAATTATGTCTATAATACTCGACTTAAGGCTATACACTAACAAAAAAAATATCGCCGCCTTCTTGTCTTTTTGTAATGGTTCATCACTGCAGCCAACCAGATTAGTTACATATCGAAATCACGAGATATTACCATCAATAAACTAACCTCAATGTAAGTATCAATAATGGAGGTTTCCTCACCCAAGAAAATGATCAATCAAGATATTCATAATTAAGTCGGCTTTAAAGCTAAATGAGGAATTAAGAAAAAACACACACATTCTCACCTTCACTTAATATTTAGTGTTATATATTTCTTCATTTACTTCGATATACGCATTACTATAACCGTATTCTTCTGAGTTTGTCTGGTGTAAATAATTCAGATTCCTTCTTGAAATTTGCAATTACATGCCGGAATTACGTCGAATTATAAGTTCTTACACCTCGCACCAGGGTGCATGATCATAGGTTTTAGTAGTGTCATCTGTGGAAAAATGTCCAAACTTCTTGATGGATAGCAAACAAAACTAGGAGAAATTCAGTCAGTTCAGGAAACTTCACAATAACAAAATTACTCAATATTTATCTGGTGACATCAAATATAGTGGAGACAATACGCGACGTTTACGGATTTAGCCTTGTTAAAATGGGAGACAATTCGACGGTGGCGCTCCTAGTGACTTGACCTGAAAAGTCGCGCTAAATTCAAATATCAATGGAAATGCATATACGAAAATAAATAAATAAATTACGTCTAGAAAGAAAATATTATTGAGATATTAACTTCGAAGTTGCTAAAGCAATTCTGGATAAGGGAATGAAGATTTATTTAAAAGGTTGTTATTTAAAGACTGAAATTAGACATATAAATAAGATGTGAAATGGCTTGATCTTTCATTTATGCATTACTTTTTTTGCATTCCTGCCTGAACTTTTACGGCTAGATTTGTATTTTTTCTCATTTAAAAAAATTGTATCATCACATTAAGACACTTGTCAATAAAAATATCGGCACATTCCTTACACATATGGTGCAATGAATTAACATTTAAAAGCTGGACAATTTTCCTCTTAACATGAAGCCTACTAACAGAAAGAAAATCTATAAAATCCCGGCTTTAATCTGAGAAGAGGGATAAAAGAAAGAAAAGTATGAAAATGTTGTCGATAGTGATGCTTTGAGGAATATTTACGTACAATTAGAGTAAAAATGTAACATACTCTTCACTGTATAGTCGAGGATTTTTTAAGTCGCTGGCCTGGAAATGATCTGAACAAGTCTTATAATTCTTATATAAGAGTAACGTCCCTCCTTTCTTGTACACCTTATCCAAATCACTTCTGTGACATTTCAAAACCCACAGATCACACCTACAATACACCGGTATTGAAGGTTAACTGCTGCACTATACAACACAATATGCGTATTATATTTTAAGCCAGTTAGGATATGGGCTGAGCAGGTCAGAAGATTATGAAGTACTATAAAAATGCCTTTGTCACTGGAAGAATATATATGCAAACACAATATTACTTATTTTTTCTTGTCACGAGGGTAGCGAAAGGAAGACCGCGCATTCTTCTCTACTTCATAATTACTGCAGCCAAATACAGCACATCCCTTTCCTCTCATGTTGAGAGAAGGTGTCAAGGAATGACACACGCTACTATTTAATTATTTCAACTTACTGAAAACACATAAATAACACCAAAAACTTCACACACAAATACACGTGTTCTTATGGCAGAATCAGTAGTTTTCAGGTCTACTCGCTAGAAAGAGCTCTAATAGCTGTCCCTCGATATCTCGCTGAGCGTCGCGTATTGTCTCTACTGTATTTGGTGACATCTTCTGATTAAAGATCCGGTTTGGTGTAGATTCAGTTTCACAGTATCACCAATAGAGGAGTTCATTTTGGCGCAGAATTTGAATGCGCGGCATTGAGGTGTCCCTCCCGGTACAAAAATATTCATATTTAAGTCGGCTTTAAAACTCAATGAGAAATTAAGGAAACAAACACACTCTCACCTTCACTTAATTTAATGTTATATATTTCTTCCTTTACTTCGATATACGCATTACTATAACCGTATTCTTCTGTGTTTGTCTGGTGTAAATAATTCAGAGATTCTTTCTTGAAATTTGAAATTACATGCCGGAATTACGTCGAACCACCCTGCGGTAAAACACCGAAGCAAATACATTACATGTACATACGCCGTTAGTCAATAACAATACACAAAGGCTAAGTATGCAAACCGTACCAAAGTACTGACAAGACAAGGTTAGGTTAGGTTAGGTTAGGTTAGGTTAGGTTAGGTTGATAATGACATTTCGTTCCATTCCAACTGAACTGATCTTTATGAAGAAGGGAATCTTGCTTTCCTTTCCTTAGATGTTCTTGAAGATTTTTCTTGCTTCTTATACGGCTTAATTTCATTCTATACATACGAATTGGTCGAAATAACACCATATTATGATAATGATGCGTTCGTCATTCAACACGAACTACGTCATTCAACATACCGCATTTTTACTTAACTGGCATTACCCAAACAGATTTATAATCCTGCAGAAAAAGAAAATATGCTTTACTTATACCGCCAATGTAACACTAGATACTTTCTAAATACGTAAATCTCGCACGTGACGAAAAAAGGCTATGACTATAAAGTGCCAACGTGCAAGATTAACAGTCACTGTAAGACGTCGTATCGGCCAGTAGGGTACTTAAACTGTATGGTTAATGACAATGAATCTAACCTAACAGTTAGAAAATAATAAATAATTACCTGCGGTATTAACAGGGCAGAAAGAATAACGTTGTAACCTTAGTGTGTAAGCTTACATGGCAGGGAGTATACGTAGTGTGTCCGGAAAATACGTATAAATCCGTCGGGGTGACGTATCACGTATCGTGGAGGCGCCGCCAGGTGGCACTGCTGTTGTCGCCAATCTTCTCAACGCTCAGTTCGAGTCGGAGAGCTCTGCGTGTCAGTAGCAGTGTGCGGCTGCTTGTTGAAAGTTACCCGTTTTCACCTGCCGTCGGTATGGAGCTCTCTCTGATTGAGGAACAGCGCATCAACATCAAGTCTCAGAGCTCGTGTGGCCCGAGTTCGACCGGATTTGGCACAAGGGGGCAGGTGGATCCTTCATCACGACAATGCGCCCGCTCACACGTCGCTCGTTGTGCGTGAGTTTTTGGCCCGAAGCTCAATCACCGTGACAGACCAACCGCCTTATTCACCCGATTTAGCCCCTTGTGACTTCTTCCTGTTCCCGAAATGCAAAATGGTGCTTCGGGGGCGGCACTTGGGTGATGTGGAAGCCATCAAGGGAGAAACGACACGGCAACTGAACAGCATCACAACTGAAGACTTTCAACAATGTTATCAACAGTGGGAACGGCGTTGGCAGAAGTGCATCTTGTCTCAGGGAGAGTACTTTGAAGGAGAGCATATTGTAATACCTGAATAATTGTCAAATAAAGTTATTATTCAACTTTTATACGTATTTTCCGGACATACTACGTATAATAAAGATTTACTGTAGTTAGCAGCTTATAACATTTGTCTGGAGTGAGTCTGATTATCCTATCTTAAGTGTGCTAATATTGGTTAGTGACCGAATCTCTCACCCTTATCCTCGTATTGATACATATCCTAATACGGTTGGCTAAAAGTAAAAGTAAAAATGCTCTACATTTCCAGGGCCAGATGGAGATCTTCCTGAGCACACTGCTTCCTCTCATGACGGTAGCAGCCACGGACGTCCAGGAGACGGTTCTCACTGTGCGAGAGAAAGCTCCTGAGATCTTCATGGGACCGGTGAGTCACCACGGGTGTGAGCCCACTTTGAAATAATAAACCGATAGAGATAAACTGTGATACCTCACGTTCTAAATAACTTCTGCTAGGTACTTCCTCTTAAAACAAAAATCACCACCACCAGTAGCTCCATGGAAACAAAACGCTTAACGATTCACGAGGAGTAAAGTGCAATTAATGCGAGAAAGAGACAGTATTTCGTACTATTTTTCGGAAAGTTCTCATATTTCTTCAAAATAACGTGTTATATTGAAGCAGCTTGTCACAACTTGCGGGTAGGTGATCATTGTGGTAACTAGCAAATGTACCCGTGCTTCGCTACGGTATTCTACAATGTATACGGATATCGAAGTAAATTGCTGTACATGAAGTGACTAAAAAATTTTAATTGCATGTCTCTTGGCGTTATCCGAAAAAAGCATAGGGAGGTCCGCAGACGTGCGGGTTGCAGAATTGTGATGATAACGACAGGTCCACTTGTCTGCCGCAATTCACTATGCGTAACGTCAGTCACATTTTGATGGGTAAATTTGTTTATAATCTGGGGCACCTGTACCTAATGATAAAGAGAATCAGGTAAAAGAGTTTTTAAAAAAATGCACGCTCCCTTGCCTTCTGCAAGTCAAATCAAGAAGGGATTTATGCATTACAATGGTACACAGGCGTTGGAGAACTACCCCATTCCTATTGCTAGTTAAAGTCTATGTGGGGAGTACTGATTACAACGGCAGACGCCCTCCTGCTGGGAGTCACTATTGATTTGTAAAGTATTAATTATAATGTAAGACACACCCCTTTCTAGATCGCTACAAATCGACTTAAATTAATAAATGTAGATCGACGTACGGAAGTATATGCATGTTCACCTTCATTTACAGAATAACTGCTGCTAAACGGTGCATTCATATTGAAAAACGGATTGTATAAAAAGACGACTCTGGCCTCATTTAGCTATCTAAATGGCTGGCCCTATGATATTTCCTCGTATCTCATCTATTTAAAGGCAAGATTATTTTAGAAACGTTGAATAGGGTGAAATTTATGTAAGGTTTTCACACAGTGAATTACTTTTCAGATACTTATGCGACAGCTTCAAACATAGAATTTGGCTGGGTGGGCCAATATTCGTGTAGATTTTGATGATCCCATCTTTCCTACAAGTGAATCAAACCATCAATTATACGTGTACAAAGTGCAAAATTTAGGTAAATCCAGAAATAGAGCCAAATTTAACATAAGGTATATAGATACGACAAAACGTCATAGGACCAAAGTTGTAGATCACTTCAAATTGAACGGAGATTGTGCCATCCGTTTTGTGATACGACTTACCGTTTAGCCAACAAATACCTCGAAAGGAAGGTCTGCACCGTCATTAAAATTGCCTCCATGTTTCGATATTTTTGGGGGTAAAAAGAATAGATTTTTTAAACACCTCGTATTCCGTCGGTTACACGCAAAAAGCTATAATTTTGCCAAATTTCTATTTTCTAACTCGTCTGAGAGATTGTGCTGCCATCTTGATATGGGGGAGGGGGTTAAAAATTAGGACTTTCAGGAAACGTTTAAGCCCAGAAACCTATAGGTTATCGTTTTGGATAAATATTACCGACTGTGTTCTTATGCAGATTTGAAACTCCCAACGTGTCTCTCTTAGAGAATTTTGAGAATTTTAGATTTTTCTAGGGATCCTGAAGTCATCAGGTTGTCTGGTACTACCAAGTTTTAAGTTTCTAGGATGCCTAGAACGGTCTCATTAACTCACGCCTGTTTTGATATTTATGCCTTAATTTATATATGTATAGTACAGCATACATAGATCGCGCCAAAGTGACTTCTATTTATTAGTAAAGTAAACTCGTGTCCTCATCCTGAGGTGGTGCAGCTCTTTTTAGGCACACCCCCACTGGAGCTGCATGTACCATTTCAACCACATACCAGCCCTCCTGCCATTCTTAAATTTCTGGCAGTACCGGGAATCGAACCCGGGCCTCGAGGACGGCAGCTAATAACACTAACCGTTACGCTATAATATAATATGGATTATATATTTCTCCCGCTTCCGAAGTGGTTCTAGGAGCGTCTTACTCCCGCAGTATGTTTTCCAGATAGTAAGTCATACTTGAAAGTCATACTGGAACATACACACGTCTACTACCTTGGGCATTCTTGACAATTTATTTTTTCACCCTTTCTCACCCTATATGCCAAAGGGGGGCATTTTTGACAATTTATTTTTCACCTTTTCTCACCCTTTATGCCAAAGGGGGCTAAAGCTGGACTTTAAAAGTCCGGAATATTACTATTCATCTCAGCGACCCTGAAAACTATGGATTAGGCAGTACATTCGATTATTATTATATCTCACTACCCTCCCCCCCACAGGGGGTTAAACTTTGAGTTTTAAAAAATCGGGAGTGTTACTATTCATCTCAGCGACCCCGAAAACTATGGCTTCGACACTATTTTCGATTATTTTTAAATCTGAATCCCCCTCACCCCCTAGCAGAAAGGGGGATGAACTTGAACTTATAAAATATCCGGAGTCTCGCTATTCGTCTCAGCGACCCCGACAACTCTGGATTCGAAATTCTTTTCAGTTATTTTCATTATCACTCTCCCATTGCCCCATACCACGAAGGGGGCTGAATTTGGACTTTAAAAAATCCGGAGTGTGACTATTCATCTCAGCGACCAAGAAAAGTATGGATTCAACACTACATTTGATGATTTTTGTATCTGAGCCCCCTTGCCCCCTGCCCCTAAGGTTTCTTAGGGTGTAATACCCCCACGCGGTTTGTCTCCTGATACTAAAAATCCGGAGTGTACAATTCACCTCGACGACCCCGAAAAATATGTACTCGACACTATTTTCGATTATTTTTCACCTGAACCCCTAACCCCACCCCTAAGTGGGCTAGAGGTGGCTTACCCCCACAGTGCTCGTCTCCAGATAGTAAATAATAAGTGTTCAAAATTTGATTGAAATTGCTCTAGTGGTTTAGGAGGAGAAGTGTCATTTACACACATACATCCATCATCAGTCCCACCTCGCCCCCCACCCAAATGGGAGCAGAAATTTTACTTTAAAAAATCGATAGTGTCACTATTCACCTCAGCGACCCCAAAAACTACGGATTGGACACTATTTTCGATTATTCTTTTACCTGACCCCCCTAACCCCCCACTATTAAGGTGGCTAGAGGTGGCTTACCCCCACTGGGCTCGTCTCCGGATAGCAAATAATAAGAGTTCAAAATTTGATTGAAATTGCTCCAGTGGTTTAGGAGGAGATGTGTCATTTACACACATACATCCATTTTTATATATAGTAAGATTAGTGGAAATTCTCGTACAATAATATACAGGCGAAGCTCGATATCTCGAACCTCTATTACTAGAATTTTCAGTATCTCGAAGTAAATTATATTTCTCGGCTGTTTGTCTTATTCTTCACGTGTATTTATTTCTCTATTACTCGAAATTCGGTTACATGTACTTTTTGATTCCACGAAGCAAACATTTCCTCCCTTGAAGCAAGAAGTACTCTGTAACTCGAATTTTGTGCAACATTAACTGTGCAATACGCCATTTGTGGTTTGTGAGGAACAACAAATAAAGAAAGGGTTACAGTGATGCTGGAAGCTAATATGACAGGAACCGAGAAACTGAAACTTCTAGTGATCGGAAAATCGGCGAAGCCTCGCTATTTCTTGGGTGTGAATTAATAACCGGTCACGTGCGAAAGCAATCCAAAAAAACGCGGATTATAAGCACCATTTACAAATCTCGGCTGCGTGGTATTGACGAGAAGTTTCAACGTGAAGGGAGGAAAAGCTAACACTAACAAACAGAAGAGACTAACGGATTTTCTTCCAGATGTGTTAACGGAGGTATGTTTCTTTTTTCACTACAGTATGTACTATATCCTATCTTCTAAGAAAGTAACTATAATAAAGAAAGAAATAAATAACATAAGTGAAGAAGAAACTATGGACAGAGAAATTTTTAGAAAGAGAGTAGTAAGTATGGAAGGATTCCAAGGAAGATTGAACAAGAAGCCTGGTGCGAAGTGGTCCGAGGACAGAAGGAAAGAGCATAGTGAAAGCATGAAAGAATATAGGAAGGAGCGGAAGGGAAAACAACAAAGAATGAAGAACTGAATTTAAATTGGCACGGGGTCCTTAGCAGGACTCATCGGAAGAAGAAGAAGAAGAAGAAGAAGAACGAGAAGAAGAAGAAGAAGAAGAAGAAGAAGAAGAAGAAGAAGAAGAAGAAGAAAGGTTATAATTAAAGTGATGCAGTATTATAGAGTTTGTTTTGTATATGTTTTATACTCTTAAAAGTAATGCATTCCGTTTAAGCCAGTAGGCACATATGATCCAATTATGTGCTTTACATGCTCAAGAACGGCATCCTGCATATCTCGAAGTATAGATAACTCGAAATAAAATTCAGCTCCCGAGGTGATTCGAGATATCTAGGTTCCACTGTGGTAACTCGAGAGAGATAAACTGTGATACCTCTTGTTCTAAATAATTCCTGCTAGGTACTTCCTCTTAAAGCAAAATCACCACCACCAGCAGCTCGATGGGGACAAGACTCAACGATTCACGGTGAGTAGAATGAAATTAACGCAAGAAAGAGACAATATTTCGTACTAATTTTCGGAAATTCATATTCCTTTTAAGTAACCTGTTGTATTGAAACAGCTTGTCACAACTTGTGGGCAAGTGGTCACTGTGGTAATTAGTGGAAATGCTCGCACAATGATATAATTACCTATTAAAGTAAAGGCAAAGGATAAAGGCAAGGAGGTCGGACTCTCCAATAATTAATCATTCCTTAAACGGAAGGAATTATGGTGGGGTGATGGCTATAGTTGTAGGAGATGTAGAACTAGGTAACGGTCCACTATTAATATTAATCAGAATGAAAGGTGGAAGAAGAGCTAGCGAGAGATGGGCCACCCACATCGGCCTCGTAAACCTAATGATACCGTGGTGAGAAGAGTATACGAACTGACCAAAGAAGGTCAGTCAGACTGGCCTAAGTATCTGAAAGCTATGCAAAGACTCGGTTAGGGGACTTGTGGATGCCACTCCACATTTGGAGGGCCTCTATGGGAGCTCTTGAGTGAGTACATATATAATATAATGGCGTATGGCCTCCGGAGAGGCCTGGTGCAGGCCTTTTTCTAGTAGACGGCCTGTTAGGCGACCTGCATGTCTATGAAGATGAGGGCCCTACCTAGCATGATTACTAATGTTGAATACGCCACACACACCCAGCCCCCGAGCCACTGGAATTAACCAATTAAGGTTAAATCCCCGACCCATCCGGGAATCGAACCCGGGCCCCTCTGAGCCAGAACGCTGACCAATCAGCCAACGAGTCGAACAGTGAGTACATGTCCAAATGTTTTAAATAAGTTCTCTACCCTTTCTAAAGGTTTGCCAACATAACTTAGATGTATCCTGTATAGTGATATAACAAGGCAGAATACTGAGTTCATGTTTACTCCACAGCGCGAATATTAAGGTATTGTCTCGGCATTTTCATTGAGTGAGTGGGAAATGGATTGCCCCAAGGAAGCGAACTGGCTCCATTGCTATTTAATATTTATACGAATGACCAACCACTCCCTAACAAAACAAGAAGTTTCATATATGCAGACGACCTTGCACTAGCCTGCCAGTGTGCAACTTTTGAAGAGGTAGAACTCACTCTTGACGGCGCTCTGAAGGAATTAGGCACATATTACAAGGCTAACCACCTAAAGCCGAATCCGTCAAAATCTCTCCTTTGTGCTTTCCACCTCAAAAACAGAGAGGCATCAAGGAAATTACATGTCTCCTGGAATGGAACCCTCTTGGAACATTCTTTCACCCCAAAGTACCTAGGGGTAACGCTGAACCGCTCTCTCACTTTCAGAAAACACTGTTCCAACATCAAACATAAAGTCAGTGCCAGAAACAACATCCTGAGGAAGCTGAGAGGTACAAACTGGGGTGCAAAGGCACAAGTTCTTAGAACCACTGCATTGGCTCTGTATTACTCTGCAGGGGAATACGCATACCCTGTGTGGTATAGATCATCCCACGCCAAGACTGTGGACCCTGCCCTGAATGAAGCTTGTAGATTAATCACAGGATGCCTGAAACCTACTCCTGTTGAGAAGCTACACTGTCTTGCTGGCATTGCACCTCCAAGTATTCGTCGAGAAATCGCTGCTGATCAAGAACGACTGAAGGTTGAGAACGTTGAAGCTCACCCGCTGTTTGGTCATCATCAATCTCAATCTAGGCTGAAATCCAGGAAAAGTTTCCTCCAGACATCAAAGCCCTTGAAAGGACCACCAGATAAGGCAAGACTTTCCTTGTGGAAATCTAAGCAGCAAGAATGGATGGAGCTGCGTGAACATCTTCTGCCTGGTTACAATGAAGACTGGAGTGTTTGGAGGTCCCTTAACCGATTAAGAACTGGTGTCGGCAGGGCTAAGTCCTCACGTAAGTTATGAGGCTTTACATCAGAGGACAGCAAGTGCGACTGCGGTGAAGAACAAACAGTAATCCACGTGTATAAATGTCCTCTCTGCCCATTTTCATGTTCAGAGCAAGATTTAATGCTTGCTGATGACAATGCCATAGGTGTGGCTCAGTTTTGGAAAAACACCATCTAGATATATAGTAAATTTGGTCAATTTTCCTTTGTTTGTCCATTTTTGTAAGTTTTGTAAATAGTCTTATTATCACTTTATTTTAACTGTATGATTAAGTATGCTTCTGACAAGAGTAAATAAAAAAATAAGTGGGAAATCACGAGGAAGGAATGACTTCTTTCTTTCTTTCTTTCTTTCTTTCTTTCTTTCTTAATCCGTTTACCATCCAGGGTTGGTTTTTCCCTCAGACTCAGCGAGGGATCCCACCTCTACCGCCTCAGGGACAGAGTCCTGGAGCGTGAGGCTTTGGGTCCTGGATACAACTGGGAAGGAGAACCAGTACCTCTCCCAGGTGACCTCGCCTGCTATGTTGAACAGGAGCCTTGTACGGGATGGGAAGATTGCAAGGGATAGACAAGGAAGAGGAAGGAAGCGGCCATGGCCTTAAGTTAGGTACCATCCCGGCATTTGCCTGGAGCAGAAGTGGGAACCACGAAAAACCACTTTGAGGATGGCTGAAGTGGGAATCGAACCTCCCTCTACTCAGTTGGCCTCCCGAGGATGACGGTACCCCGTTCGTTTCAGCCCTCGCACCACTTTTCAAACTTTCGAACCCGGGCCGCCGGGGGTGGCAGCTAATCACAGTAACCACTACACCACAGTGACGGACAGGACGGATAGACACCGAGTCGAAGTGATGAAACTCACCCTAGTTCTGGGAATCAAACACTTTTACTGTCGCCTCTCAGCGCGAGTAAATCCGGTTCTGTAGTTGATTTGTCAACCTTTTGGCCTTCAGGCTTCGGTGTATCAGGTTTGATTCTCGGCCAGGTCGTCAGATTGTAATCATGTATGAGTAACTCTCTTGGTACGGGACCTGTGCTTTTTATGTTATCCCCGACACACCTAAAACCTGCAAACAATGACTGTGCTAACACTGAGCTTGTTACCTACGGCAGATGCCACTGTACACTCTTCGGACGGTCTGCGTTTTGAAAGGCGGAAGCCCTCCTAGGGATAGTTGGTTATAATTAGGAAGTTTTGGTTAATGTGATATGTGATAAGTGCTGAATACAAGAACGATTGACAAGCTTAGGAAAGCATAGACGATAAAATATAATTCTCACTATTCCAATTTTAATAAACCCTGATACACAAGGGACAACATTTATCCACTTCCTCTCAAAATCATTTTCAAAATTTTTCTACTTTCTATCACGGTATTAATCAACTATAAACAAACTAATCAATTATAAATAAATTTCCGCTATTCCTATAGGCCTACTAAAACTAAAAATATAAAGTTACTTCAAGTAATTACATTAACCTTCACTAATAAACTTAAATTTATATTTTCAAAATAATTCGAATCGCACGAACATCCTCTGAGTGTAAATGTATTGTTTCACTTTAAGCTTTATTTTGCATTCTAGATATACTTTCCAGTACATCTGCTTTTTTTTTTTGCTAGTTGCTTTACGTCGCACCGGCACAGATAGGTCTTATGGCGATGATGGGACAGGGAAGGGCTACGAGTGGGAAGGAAGCGGCCGTGGCCTTAATTAAGGTACAGCCCCAGCATTTCCCTGGTGTGAAAATGGGAAAGCACGGAAAACCATTTTCAGGGCTGCCGACAGTGGGGTTCGAACCTACTATCTCCCGAATACTGGATACTGGCCGCACTTAAGCGACTGCAGCTATCGAGCTCGGTGGAGTACATCTACTACGATACGATTTATCGGAGGGCTGACATCAAAGCCATCAACAGAAAGTAGAGTAAAGCAATGGTCTTAGATTCCACCGTTCTCTTTGAAGAGACTCAAATCAGGATAGAGATGTGGACCTAGAAATGCAAGCTATTTATGTTCCGTGCTTGCCTTACCTGTCAGCAAAATACAAAATATCTATCGACCAGTGAATTGTCAGAAACCTGTTCTTCGGAGCAAGAGGCACCCTCCCTAGTCAGACATCGACCTTACTAAAAAAATTTGAACGTTCCGTTCTGCGAAATAGAACAAAAATATACTAATACAGATACAGAGTGGCTCTGTACAAATCATTCATTTCCATCTATACCTCAGAACATGATTAACATTCCTCCGCCATTCACCCTGGAAAAAAGATCATTGCACCATTAAGAATTAAATTTTCACTTTATTATGTTTTTAAAATCTATTGAAATTTTGACCTGACTGTATTCCAGATCTGAATGGTCACTCTCATTGGAATATGGACGATTTATTTCTTTAATAAATCTCTCTCTCATCTAACAACATTACTTTCAAATCCACCTTCAAATGCACAACTCAAAATCAATTTTGTAAAATTATTATAATCCATGTCTTACTTAGTCTAGCGTAAAATTAAGAAAATTACCATTCTAAAAAAGTAATTTTACGACGGCGGTATGCAAATTGAGTAGGAAACTAAGTCGAATACTGTAACAGCCGCAGGACTACTGTGATTTGATAATTGTCGTTGTTGTTATTATTCTACTTAATTGTATTCCTGAAGCTAAATGCTCTGGTTCCATACCCTTTAATTCGTTGCATATTGGAGATCGAACCCGAGTCAATCGACTAGAAAGGTGTCATAGTATAAACCACAACAATATCTGAGTAAAAAGGAAAAAAATTATGCTCGGCATGCACTAACACATTTGAAGTCACCCAGCTAACAGAGGCTTTAAGTTTTTAGCTGGGGACCATGATGGTACTTTAGACAATGGGTCGACTTACTTCACTCGATAACAAAGTCTCCACATAAACATGTGGTTGAGTTGTAACTCACGTCCACACACAATTGGGAAACGTCCTCACGAACTAAAAATAATACATGAAAAACGACAAAGAAACCTACATCTCTCGTGTGAAGGTCGGACAAGGAATACAGCTGATCGATCACTTTGCTCCCTGAACTGTGACAACTACAGGACGTTCTACTCAGCTGATCACCTTGAGATTCATTTATCCATTTCTGCATTCTTGTAAGTCTAAAGATGTTGATTTTCTTCTGCTGGACAACTGCCTGTCCCTTTATACAGAGTATCCGGCTTGAATGCGTAATATAAAATATATGAATATCTTGACAAGTACAGTAATAGAGGTAATTATGGGCAGTTTGTTTCTGCAAGTAGATGGACTCATTTTTTACATATCTTATACACCTCGATATGCGCACCATTAATGGAAAGACAGACGTCAAAATTGTATTCAGCCTCTCCCGATGTGTTTTGTTGCATTACATATGTAGCATTTCTGATGGCTGCTCGAATGATGCATTTAAATGTGAAGACTGCATTTAACGTATACATTTTAATTAAGTAAGCATCCCAACATACAGCTGGCCAGCGAGATCAGTGCCTCATCTGTTTATCTTCGTTGAAGGTTAGGCAGCTCAGTTGGCTGCGCAACACAGCACGCTGCCTGCTAGCTGTGTCTTAGGCAGCTCAGTTGGCTGTGCAACACAGCACACTGCCTGCTAGCTGTGTCCTAGGCAGCTCAGTTGGCTGTGCAACACAGCACACTGCCTGCTAGCTTAGGCAGCTCAGTTGGCTGTGCAACACAACACTGCCTGCTAGCTTAGGCAGCTCAGTTGGCTGTGCAACACGGCACACTGCCTGCTAGCTTAGGCAGCTCAGTTGGCTATGCAACACAGCACGCTGTGCAACACAGCACACTGCCTGCTAGCTGTTTGTTAGTCTTGTACGACGTTGTTTACGGCTGGAGTATCAACTGCGACTAAGTGACGATGTTCCCCACATACATATCAATTAGAAAATAGCACAGATGCCTTCGCGAAACTGGCAGATCTTTTTCGATATCGGGCCACAACACCAAGCACACCAGCGTGGAGAGAAGTGCAATGCAGATTCGGCGTCAGTTGCACAACTAATGATAACCATATCGAGGTGCATTAAGTACGGAAAGAAACATGTAGAGTCTCTCTACTTGTAGAACCAAACTGAAAATCATTATCTTTACTACTTCTCAATATGTTCATTTTATATTTTATTATACATTCAATGCGGATACGCTGTATAAACAATTAATAAGGAAATATATCGTGGGTGTGACCTAAGAAAAGCGAAGCAAAGTCATCTCCGCACAGAACATGAATGCCCTTGCACGGATAGAAGGTAAAGGCTTATACTATCCGTAACCTCGGTTCCTGGTAGGGTAGATAATTTATCTCTACGCCGGGCCGCCTTTAGTACTCATCTTTGGTGTAGGCTGAGTGAACCTCAGGACCACGTGCACGTCTGGACTTGGAAATATCGTTTCTTCAATTTTTCGGCTTCCTGACGGGGAATCGAGCCCACATCCTTCTGGGTGAACCACGTACGCCTTCACCTCCTCGGTCAGGCATCCCTCTGACCTGACAAAGCATACTTTAAATTGCAAAACTGTGATGAATGACGCAAATGGCACAACAATGACTTTCTATGCTAAGGTCGGCGGGTTCGATGCGTGCTAAGACCGGATTTATATGAAGGTGCTGAAACAACTCAGCCTCATGTCGAAAGATTTACCGGAACCGTAGCGTCTCTGAAAGCCGAAAGAGTAGTTATTGGACATAAAAAAGATTGTTATTATTATTATTATTATTATTATTATTATTATTATTATTATTATTATTATTATTATTATTATTATTATTATTATTATATCTCGACTATCATATGAACTTTTCCAAGCAGACTGTCTTCATCGAGGACCTCCGGATGAAGAGAGAGCTACCATTCATAGACGACTGGGAGAAACCAGAGCAGGACAGAGTGAATAAAGTGACGAAATCTAGATCAGCTTTTTATACAACGGAGGCCACGATGAATAAGACACGGGCAAACACTAATCAAGACCTGCGACACTTTGTGAACTCGACGGCGGTACATGTACTCAACCGTAAGCTGTGTAATACCGAGTACTTCCATGACCAAGACGTATCCTGCGTATGTAAATTATGCGGTGTGCAATGTAGCCGATACCATGTACTCGCTTCTACAATTAGATCTTCTACTGTGGTATTTTGTAAAAGTGAGTGGTGACAGCGTACTTGAAAATTCTAGTTTGTTCTCACCTCTATGCACACTTTGTGCACTGTATCTTCAAGTAAATTATTATTATTATTATTATTATTATTATTATTATTATTATTATTATTATTATTATTATTATTATTATTTCCCGGATATTTACTCACTAATGGGTTAGAAGGTAAACCTAATGAAGTGGTTAACAAGTAGATAGTCTATTCCGCACAATGGATGGGTTATATATATTGTATATTTGAGTCACATGTGTGTGTGTGTGTGTGTGTGTGTGTGTGTGTGTGTGTGTGTAAGGTTAACATAAACAGTAGGAGTATGACTCCATCGGAACTAGAATAATTGGTATTCTCGCTGCAACTGGAAGACCAGGCTAAACGACACTTCCAAATAACCAACTTAGTTTGCGTTCTAACCTATTATTGCCTAAAAATTCGGGTTATAATTATTAAATAAAATACCAGCGAGAATTGGGGTTGGTTAAGAATCCTACGATCTGTAAGCACGGTTACAAACTGAATTCCTGTGCAAATTGTCTGGAATTTTTCATCGTATGTGAGTTATTTTCCGACACAAGGATCTGTTGTGCTTGTATACAGTATATTTCGACATCTGTTGTGTTCTTATGTCAGACAAATCACAATCTCTAGTTGTGTTCGTATGCCAGATATATTCGGACAATGTCAGGTCCGATTCTGGCTCAGTCCAGTCACGTTTGAAGGTGCTGAGATAAGCCACACTCGTGTCGGTAGATTTACTGACACGGAAAATAACTCCTCCAACGCTGAATTCCGGCACCTTGACGTCTCCGAAAGCCACAAAAATGCAGTTGGTGGGATCCGACATCACGGTCTCTTGTTGTGATTGTATTTCACGTATGTTCCAATCTCACTATCTCTTAAACTCTTGTGTCAGATCTCTTCCAATGACAGCATTCATTCAGGGCGGAATTTAAGCTGCAGGAATCCTAGGCAAGTTAGAATAGATTATTTTCGTCAAGACGAGGAGCTACTGGACAGAAACCCATTCTACATCTATCGACCCACTTCAGGGGGAAAATGAAAATACCTAGGTGTTAATATAAGGAATATAAGGAATGATCTTCATTTAACAAGGTTGTTAATAAAGCTTGAATTTCTCTTCATATGGTTATGAGAGTATTTAGGGTTTATTGTAAGGATGTGAAAAAGAGGGTGTATAACTCTGTGGAAAGACCACAATTAGAGTATGGCTCCAGTGTACTGGACCCTCACCAGGATTATTTGATACGAGAAATGGAAAACAAAATGCAAAGGAAAGAAAACTTTGGACTGGAAATACTTAGTGGAGAGATGGCGTGGGATTACATTAATAGACGAATAAGCTTGGTTGGAGCTTTCAAAAGTACGGAAGATCAAAAGATGAAGATAAAGTTAGAATTCATGTGGACAATTTGGAGAAAATATTCATTTATAGGACGAGAAGTAAGGGATTGGGATAAATGATCACGGGGAATGTTCGATAAATTTTCAAATTCGTTGAAAATTCTTAAAAGATAGGTAATAAAGGAAATGGCGTAAGGCTTTTAGTGCCGGAATGTGTCCGAGGACATCGGCTCGCCAGGTGCAGGTCTCTCGATTTGACTCCCGTAGGCGACCTGTGCGTCGTGATGAGGATGAAGACGGCATATAAACACAGTCGCCGTGCCAGAGGCATTAAACATTTATAGTTAAAATTCACGACCCTGCCGGGACTCGAACCCGGGGCCCCTGTGACCAAAGGCTAGGACAGTAACCATTTAGCCATGGAGCCGTACTAAAGGCTAGGTAAACAGTTGACAAGTAATTAGCCACCTGAGTGACAGCCCGAAGTGCAGATCATTGATTGATTGATTGATTGATTGATTGATTGATTGATTGATTGATTGATTGATTGATTGATTGATTGATTGATTGATTGATTGATTGATTGAAAGGGACTGTGCTAAGTTTAATAACAGACATTACATTGAAAGACGAAGAAAAATCTACTTCCTCTCCAAAATAGTCAATAAATTGGCCGTCCATGAAACAGCAATATATTGTAACTCTCAGTTTAAGCGAAATTGTTATATTTACATTTTCAGGCTTGTGGGTTACGTTAAAAACCTTAAATGAAAATGCCATATCCCTTCAATAAATATTTTCATGTAAAACAAATTGTTGTAACCCGGTGATGTTTTCATCCAGTTACAAAATATCATAACCCGTCCGACTCCTTGGCTGAATACTCATCGTTGAGACCTTCGGTTCAGAGAGTCCCGGATTTGATTCCCGGCCGGGCCGCAGATTTTAATCGCCTCTGATTAATTATTCTGGTACAGATAGACGACAGTGTTGACCGATCCAGACCGCTAGAACAGAAAAATGGCGTGCTACAAGGAGATCCACTTAGCCCATTATTGTTCAATATAGCCACGTCAGATATCACCAAATACATCAAAGCGGACGTCAAAATACTGATCTATGCTGACGATATGGCTCTTATGTCACCCGAGATAACAAAACTTCAAGAAGCCTTCGACCAACTGGAAAAGTGGGCCACCAGAAATGAACTGCAACTTAACGAAAAGAAATCCGTGATAATGACGTTCAGGAAAGGAGGCAGACCAGCAGCCAATGACAAGATCATATACAAGAACGAGCCACTATCAATCGTCTCTTACTTTAAATACCTAGGGATCACCTTGCAGACATATGGTACTGTTTTCACGATACATGTCCAAGAAAGAATAACGTCTGCAACCTTAGCCATGACATATAAAAAACCTTCCAAAGATCTCGCTGGCAACCGCAATGGAAATATTCAAATTGAAAATTACTCCCGTAATAACATATGGTATGGTATTAATTTGGGAGTATCTTACTAAAAGCAATCTAGCAGATATAGAAAAAGTGAAAGCCAAATTCTTAAAAAAAGCTTTATGTGTATCAAAGTACACCCGATCGCGCCTGGTATATGTGCTGGCAAGAGAAACTTTTTTCATAGAAGATCTCCGCCTACAACTGCAACTACCCTCTTCACCGGCATATGAAAATTTGCTCATTGACCTTCAGAGAAAAAGGGAAGAAATATGGCTGGATTTCTACTCTACAGACGCTATGTTAAATTGCGAATGGAAAAAGCCCGGTTATCAGCTTAGACATGTAATGACGCGTTTTGCTGTTCATGGATTTCACCACCGGTTATGTAGCAAAACCAACTACCATGAACCAAGCGATTCACAGTGCTTCTGCAAATTGTGTGGCAAGGGCTGTGGAAGGTACCACGCAATGTCTTGCAGGAAAAGATTGGTGTCACTGACTAAATTCTGCCTCGATGGAAATGAGAACTAAAATTATTTTCTTTGCACATTGTGCGAATCTTTACTATTAAATTAAAAATTAATTATTCTGGCTCGGGGACTAGTTGTTTGTGTTTGTCCTCTTCATATTAAGACAGCACACCGCAGAGAAACGCATTAATGCTCACATCCCTCGATATAGGGTTGGCATCAGCCAGGGCATCGGGCCGCAAAACAGGGCCAATTCCATATGTGCGGCACAGTTCGCACCCGTGACCCCACAAGTGTGGGGAAGTTAGTAGAAGAAGAAGAGAAGAAGAAGACAATAGATCATAACCCAACAAAACTGAGAGTTATGACATACCGCCGTTTCATGGACTAGGCTTTTATCAATGTGTTTGCTTTGAGACGTATTAAAAAGAGTGTAAGGAAAAATAGAGAATAAGTCCAAATAATTCCAAATAATTCCAAGATTTCTACAATTTCAGCATTTGTGTTGCACTCTAAAAGGCGCTTGGCTGCTAACTGCGGAGTGGTTGCCTTGAAAGGTCATTGTCCTCAATGAGTTGTATATTCCACGAGTTTATAGTTTATTTTTGGAATGAACGTAATCTGTGTGACTTCCAAAAGCACAATTGCATATGAACAAGATTTCTTTGGCACTCGGCATCTTAATCCTCACTCGTCAATTTCGTGTGAACTTCGTATAAGGTGCTAGTAACATTGAAATGTAGAATGAGCTTTGACCGCGTTATTTTCCGGTGATATTAACTCTTAATAAGATATTGTGAAGTGATTAAATTAATAAATAATCTTTCTTTCTTTATTCTTTCTTTCTCTCTTTCTATCTTTCTTCTTTCTTTCTTTTTTCTTTCTTCCTTTCTTAATCTGTTCACCCTCAAGGGTTGGTTACTCCCTCGGACTCAGCGAGGGAGCACACCCCGACCGCCTCAAAGGTAATGTCATAGAGTGTGAGACTTTGGGTTCAGGGATCCAACTGTGTAGGAGGACCAGTACCTCGCCTAGGCGGCCTCACCTGCTATGCTGAATAGGGGCCTTGTCGGGGGATGGGAAGATTGGAATGGATAGACAAAGAGAGGGAAGGAAGCGTCCGTGGCCTTAAGTTACGTACCATCCCAGCTATTGCCTGGAGGAGAAGTGGGGAAACCACGGAAAATCACTTCGAGAATGGCTGAGAAGGGAATTAAAAGACCCCTCTGCTCAGTTGACCTCCTGAGTCTGAGTGGACCCCATTGTAGCTCATGTACCACTTTTCAAATTTCCTGGCAGAGCCGAAATTCAACCCGCACCTACGAAGATGGGGGGGGGGGGTTGCAGCCATTCATATTAACCACTACACCATAGAGGCGGAAAAATAAAACAATCAACACTACCAATGTGACACCAACTGCATCGTAGTTATACAGCACTGGATCTCGTAACTACGTCTCGGAAAGGCAGAGAGGTAAAAGTGAAGTAGAAGTTTGGCTTTTTAAAGGAAAACCACTAGCTTTTGGAGCTTTGAACGGATCAAGTTAAATGTTTATCCCCAAGTATTTCTGTGTGTATATCTAACCGTAAATTAAATATAATAAGTAATAATAATAATGATCGTATAGCCTTAGCTACCGTGTGCAGATATTTCAATTTGACGCCATCTGGCTGTCTGCTCGTCAATTTCGACGTTCCGTTTTACGCTAGGCCCACTAGATGGCAGACCGAGTAAACCAAAACTCTCTTGGGCGCCTGTTGCTGAGATTTAGTGAATTTTGTCGGGTAAACACCAAACGTGTCACCAGAGATCTTTTAGATGCCGACATCGTACGACATGGAGTGTCGAATGGAATTTTTTCCGCCCTTCAAAAATCCGACTACCTCTGCCGAGTTTGAACCCATTATCTTGGGATCCGGAGGCCGACACTCTACCACTGATCCAAAGAGGCAGCTAATATAATAAATGGTAATTATGAATAATGTCCGCCTCTGTGGTGTAGTGGTTAGTGTGATTAGCTGCCACCCCCCGGAGGCCTGGGTTCGATTCCCGGCTCTGCCACGAAATTTGAAAAGTGGTACGAGGGCTGGAACGGGGTCCACTGAGCCTCGCGAGGTCAGCTGAGTAGAGGTGGGTTCAATTGCCACCACAGCCATCCTGGAAATGGTTTTCCGTGGTTTTACACTTCTCCTCCAGGCAAATGCTGGGATGGTACGTAACTTAAGGCCACGGACGCTTCCTTGTCTATCCCTTCCAATATCCCCATCCCCCCAAGGGCCCTGTTCAGCATAGCAGGTGAGGCCGACTAGGTGAGGTACTGGTCATCCTCCCCAGTTGTATACCGACCCAGAATCTGAAGCTCCAGGACACTACCCTTGAGGCGGTAGAGGTGGGATCCCTCGCTGAGTCCGAGGGAAAAACCGACCTTGGAGGGTAAACAGATCAATAAGAAGAAGAATTATGAATAATTAAACTTTGTTGTATAGCTAACATAAAGTATTAGTTTTGCATTCCTTAGGGGAATTTTTTACTTATCACAAGAAGTGGCATGTGTGTGGCTTTAAATTATGTACATTTCAGAATATAACATATAAGGAGTGTCTGCTTAAACGGTGTTATTTCCACGTTTAAATAATCAGTATTTCGTCCGCATGCATTGCAGTAGTTCAATAATATCGAGTACCATGTGTAATTCCTTATGTAAACACACCTCTCACAACATGATCCAGGTCAAAAGGTCCTATATGTATTGTGAATACCGGTGTGCGTTGGTAATTACCGAATGAAAGTCGGGAACAATAAGCTGTGGGTGACATTGTAGAGGAACGGATTGTGATTACATTGAACTTGATGTGTGTAACGGTCGAGTGTCATGTTCTCCTGTCAACTTATTCCAAATTATTATTAAAGTAGGTAAATTTATGTTGGATCTGTTGCTGTTGTTGTGTGCTATTACCTCACTCCCATTCAAAGGGGATTATTTCCGATGTATCTGAACAAAAAGGACTATTTTTGTGGTACCCGATGAAAAGGAGCTATTTTCAGTTTGTTTACATTTATTTTAGCGTTAATACTAACGATGGAACACTCATGTACATTTCGAACAACAGCATAGTTCTAAACAGTTGTACCATACCCAATGACGGGTACGTCCTCTATACCTTTCATTATAAGTTTCTTGCGTTTTCTCACAACATTCTTGTGGTGGAAATAGGAACTTTTGTATAAACACTCGTCAATCGTAGCTTTACGTACTTCTACTTTAATATGTGTTTCATACTGCATGCTCTGCACAGTTTTCTGTGACGTATCGTATTCTGTAAAAATACAGGTACAGAAAATAAAGTAAAGTTTGAATTAGAATTCAATACCTGCCTCATTAATCTGCGCGTGTAAACCGGCTGTTTACAGTTAAGAGAGGGTAATTATTAAGTTGTGTGCCTACTCTTAAGACAGTAATCACTGCCGCCATAATCGGTATTCACTCCGTATTTGGATTCACAACTTAATCATTCTTTGCAACCCATAAGAGAAAAATAACTATAGTAAAAACATAATTGAGTCGTGTGTTCTTGACCTGACATCCAACCTCTCGAGCTATTACGACCTTTTGATTATGTCTATAACCTTGAAGGCACGTGGCCCATTTTAATATGCATAACCTTCGAGTTGTCGGAAAAGAAGCAATTAACTGGTCTCAGTAATATCCAATCATGCACAGTGATAATCAAGAAGTCCCCGAGGGGATTACAATCATGAAAAGCATTTATCTCGTGTCATAATAAATAATAATGGTGTGCGACCTCCGTATCTATGAGGATGGTGCCCTACCTGTGATGAATTCTAATGAGACGGCACACACACCCAGACCCCGAGCCATCGGAATTAACCAAGGAAGATTAAAGACTCCAAACCTGCCGGGAATCGAACCCGGGAGCCCCTGGGCCAAGGACGTATGGGACAGGTGAAGTGAGGTAGTTCTCCGTTGCTTTTCTCGCTTTGCCAGAAGTGCTATTGCAGCACGACTTGCCCTATGAATAGCAAATGCACAAGTCGTTCTCCCAATGTCATTAATCAGCACCACCCTTACTTCGGCAGCTTCTACACTGTCAAAGGATAAACAGGACTGGGACTTCGGTGGGAGCTATACAATTGTTTTGCCCTGTGCCAGGAGACAGATGAAGAAAATAATGCCACATCCATCGAGAAATAGTGACAGGAGGAGATGTTCTTTTACCAGGGGCGGCCGTACCTTATGTGCTGAAGTGCTGCAGCACATTGCCTGTTGGAAAAATAAATTAGTTTAAAAATATTATCTACAATCAAATACAGTGCATTGGAAAAGACGTCAGCCAAAGAATAGGACATTATTCAACTCCCCTCACAACCAGGTAACTACTGGTGCGCTCCACGCCGGGTGCTGTGTGGTCACAGCTCAGCGAGAGCTAAGCTTTTAGCCAGAAACCAGGAACTCTCCCTTTTGCGCATGCGTGCCCAACTTTTCCGATACAAAGAGAATGTGTTCCGACAGGCTGTGGAAACAACAGCCAAGACATCACTTCACAGCGATTCTTCGTTTGACCACAGAGAGACAGCACTAGCACTAGTCACACTTGCACTAGGACCGATATGAGAACGTGGCAGCTGGCACCCTCTTGACTCAGCGGTAGTATGTAAGAGGGGATCGCTCAAAGCAGAGCTGTTCGCGCCAGGTCTTTTAATACCAAAGAGGATAGAATACCACCAACTTGCCTATTCCATAGCCACATTTGTAAATCGATGAACTATAAAAATTGTACTTTTTATGTTGTCAAAATAAGGACATGATATTGTGATTTCCTTTAATTAAAAAGGTCTAGTTTATAAATGTCACTATAAAAACATAGCATGTAATTTTGCATTACGACGTTGCTGGTTTTATTTCAATGATGTTGGTAACATTAAGAAGTTACGCTTTTGCGCGCTCACACCAAGTGTTTGAGTTGGTGAATATTTTGCCATTGCAGATGTTATTGTGTGTTTAATTATATAGTTTTATAGTTTTTTATGAGGAATGTGTATATGTGTCGGGGTTGTTTGCGTGTTTGTTCAGTGTGGAAAACTGAATGGAGAGCCCCTTGAAAACCACATACCACCGGGCGAGTTGGCCGTGCGGTTAGAGGCGCGCAGCTGTGAGCTCGCATCCGGGAGATAGTGGGTTCGTATCCCACTGTCGGCAGCCCTGAAGGTGGTTTTACGTGGTTTTCCATTTTCACACCAGGCAAATGCTGGGGCTGTACCTTAATTAAGGCCACGGTCGCTTCCTTCCCATTCCTAGACCCTTCCTGTTCCATCGTAGCCATAACACCTATCTGTGTCGGTGCGACGTAAAGCAAATGGCAAAAAAAGAAAATCACACACCGGTATGTTTCTAAATATTCTTATTTTTTGGAGGGGGGATGGGTTACAGCACACAACTGATTTTCTGCACCAGCCGCCACTGTCTTTTACATGCCGCTAAATCTACCAGTATCTGGCATCTCACAGTCTCTAAATACTGCAAAGGTTGTCAGTGGAAGGTAAAATCAATAAAATACCTCCACGGTATTGGTTTGCGTATCCTGGTGATTCTTTAATGCCTCCAGTGTCCTTTAGCTTTCCTTTTACCTGTTTGTGTGACGTACCTCTATGGCGTCTTTGATCCGTAGTCAAGTCTTGCACTCTTAGGATTCCGACGGTATATGTTAGCGACGCTTGGAGCGTCCTGCATTTTCACGCCCATACTTTTGTTTTTCTACAAGGGCCTATTTCTTTTCATCATCTAATTAGGGTTAAATGGGATTATTATTTTGCTGTACCGAGCGAATTGGCTGTACGGTTAGGGTCGAGTAGCTGTGAGCTCGCATTCAGAAGATGGTGGTTTCGAATCCCATATTCGGTATCATAAAGGTACTTTTCTGTGGTTTCCTATTTTCACATCAAGCAAACTCTGGAGTTGTACCTTAATTAAGGCCCCACGGCCACAACAACAACAACAACAAAAATAGTAATAATAATAATAATAATAATAATAATAATAATAATAATAATAATAATAATTCTTGTAATTCCCTTTAATACGATAATTATCGAGCAAGCATCTGCACAGTTTGGGACACGTAGTTATCAACTTGAATTCGGAATAAACTGGGTTCAAACCCCTCTGTTAACAGACCTAAAAAAAGTTTTCCGTGGTTTCCCATTTCCACACCAGGCAAACGCTTTATTAAGACCACGGTCGCTTCCTACCCACGCCTAGCTCTTTTCTATCCCATCGTCGGTGTAAGACTTATCTATATCGGCGCGATGTAAAAAAATCGATAAATACCCTCAACACCACAACCAAGTTGGTTTCAACTCGAATATAATGTAACTGTGAGTATAGGGCATGAAGTTCCTAACCAACCACACCACTCAAAGGATCTTTACTTTCAAATAAGATAAAATGAGATATTTTATTCATGCTGGGGAACTTAGGAATACATTTCCTTTAAATATACACGGGCGGGGAAAAATATCCAAACACCGAGAAGGGTTTTTTTCTAGATTAACGAACGTTGATAGACGTGTCTATACATCTGAAAGATGACGTCGAATCAGACTTCCCGCAAATCGCATTAGCGTGGAGCTAGTAGCGGCCCCATGACATTGCACATCAGGTTTGCTTTAAATACGGGCTGTATTGTGCGAGGAGCCTAGCCAACTGCATCAAGCAAGACCTTTCTTAGTTCTCCCTACCTCGTCCGAAGCACTGTAACTTACAAGCGTAAGCATTCTGGAAGCTAAGCAATCGGCCATGGTCACCATTTGGATGGGTGACCACTCATCTGACATTGCTTACCAACTACGCCTCTCGACATCCTTGGGCTCACACACCTGGGTTCCAAGGACCTCTTCGAGAATCCGCCCCCAAGGGCGCAGGTCATATTCTCACCAGTCAAGAATGAACAGGAACATCGCCCACCAAACCATAAAGAAAACACACCTCCAGAAATAGCGCTCAGAGCCCTTAAATGAGGCTGACGGGCTAAAATTCTCACGGCCAATGAGAGCGTTAGTTACCCGTGACATTGGACGGAGTGGCTGTGAGTGGGTAAGGAATGCCTTTATGACAAAGAAGAGGCCAGTACAAATACTTTAATATGACAATACGTTACAGCTTGCTGTTTTCAGCGAGAAAGTCGATAGTGCTGCTACCTACACAGCTTGGTGTGACCAACTCTTCAATAACATACTGCTATCTGTATGATTCTTGACGCACTGCCGTGTTGTTTATAATGTATCAGTGTTTGTCACTAAATAATCTTACATTGCAGTTATATTCCAAGAAAAGTGTTATGCGCTGAACAAATTACCCAGCAAGATAATGGGCAAGGGAACTGATAAGGACCGCAAGTATTAAAAAAAGTAATGACCACGCATCTGTTTTGAGGTTACATTCTATGCTCCTTATATTAAGAAAATCAATCAAATACTCTACTGAAATGTTAGTGGGGCCTAAAACCAAATATGGAACTCTAGTATACTCAAACTTGAGGGTCCACATTGTTAAACAGTACCACAAATTTCACAATCGGAAACTTGTGGGCCTGTAGCGTAACGGTTATCGTGGTAGTCTTGAAATTGAAAATTGAAGGCCATGAGTTTCGAATCCAGTCACCTTTTGTTTACTGTAAAAAAATAATCATATATTTTTTACGTCCCACTAAGTACTTTTACGGAGACACCGAGGTGTCGGAATATAGTCCCGCAGAAATTCTGTGTTGGACCTCTTCCATTTCCCTTCTGATTAGTGTTAATAGAGGATGTCTGGCCAGTTGTACTTCCTCTTAAAATAATCATCACCACGGAATGGTCAGCGTACTGGCCTTCGGTTCAGAGGGCGCTGGTGCAATTCCCGCCTGAGTCGGAGATTTTAATCGCGTCTGTTAATTCCTGTAGATCGAGGGCTACGGATTTGTGTTCGTATTCATACGCATCTTCAAGTATATACAACACATCATACAGAAACACGCGATAGTAAGTACGGTATATATCCCTCCACATATGATTGCTGTTAGGAAAGGCATCCGGCCGGAAAACTAGGCTAAGCCCATACAAAATCCTGCGCTAGGTAATTGAGAAAAGGCTAAAAAGAAGACGAGAAAGTAGTTGTTAAATATTTCCCCCAGAGGCTGGGTGAATCCTCATACAAATTCTGCTTTACAATTTTTAAGACAGCGAAAGGCACGGCTAACATAATGCTCGTTTGGAGGTTTATGAAGGAGGCATTTCATATATTAAAATTTCATTATTATTATTATTATTATTATTATTATTATTATTATTATTATTATTATTATTATTAAATTATTTTAACAAAACATTTCCGATGAGTGTAGTGCATTCCTCTCCCGTTGGTCTTGACTGTAGCATAGACAAGTATGCAGTTCACACCAACACGCTAGATGTCACCACCGTCGCTGTTCGCACTCCACTCAATGCAGTTGAGATAGAGCTGTCCGGTATTGGTGTATTAAAGTATTTGGCCAGTATCAACAGCTCAGTGTGGTTGATCGGGGCTGTATAATAGCGCTACGTGAAGGTGGATTTTTCATCCACGCTACTGCAGAACGACTTGTCAGGAATGGCTCCACTGTGCATGCGTGCTGCCAGCAGTGGCCACGAGAAGGTACGCTCGCGAAAGGACCGGGCTCCAGACGTCCCCGTGGCACCACCGAGAGGGAAGGCCGCCATATTCGGCGTATGGCTGTGGCGCAGTAGCAATTCGAGCGTCAGTTGGCACCACAGTTACGCAATGAACTGTGCTCCGAGCCAGACGCCCTACAGCGTGCATTCCATATACCACTGTTGTGGGCCGATGACCTTCGATGTTAGGCCCCTTTAAACAACAACCATCATCATCATTATACAGCTCAGACGGGCAACGCATACCCATCGGCATTCAAAAAATTCGGCAAAAGTTTGATTTCTCGCCCGTTTGCTTGCCCAGTAGGGGGTGATTTATGACAGTAGTGGGCTTTAACACGGGAGTTGTCCACCCCCAACAGAAATCCTCACAACTCTGTTGCCAGTGCACCTGCTGTTACGATAGACAGCAGTCTCTCTTTCCAGCTCAGACAATTCGCGCGTGCTTTGTTCGCTGCTTGAAAGTAAATCCAAGCGTATAATAATAATAATAATAATAATAATAATAATAATAATAATAATAATAATAATGTGGGGTTCGAATCCACTCTCTCCCGAATGCAAGCTCACAGTGCGCGCCCCTAAACGCACCGCCAACTCGTTCGGTATTATTATTATTATTATTATTATTATTATTATTATTATTATTATTATTATATTCCCAGTCCATAATACATGATTTTACTTTTCCTTCCTTTACTGAAAGCGAGGCACTGATATTATCTGCATAAAAGTAATATCTTAATAGGTTTAATTTGATATGAATTCAAGCATAGTATTTACGCAGACCTGCTATTTGTATTTAAAGTAGCCCATGGCCATCATTTACGGCTATTTGAAAGTTCTTTGTCGAGTTCATTTGCCAATTCCTTCTGTTTTTCTTTCTTTCTTTCTATCTTTCTTTCTTCTAACATCTGCGACCACTGAACGGGTTAGGCACGAAACAAAATATTGTGCGATATCGGTTTGTGCTGTTGTTCATGATCAGGTTTTTCATATTTATATTTTGTCTTTAGAATAAATTAAGTGCTAACGTGTTTAAATAATCGAGGCAAAATGTGACAACCTTGCTCTTGACAACGCTCATTTGCCTTTAAAACGACACGCGCCCCTTGTGTCCAGAGGAAAGAAACCGACTGACAACCCTCATTATCACTAGGGCGGGCCAAGTTTTGAGATCAGAAGCTGCCGCATGGGTATGCGTTGAGCGTCAGGACATTACCGCTCGGAACATCTTGTTTCTCTCTTCTCTCTCCGTGTTCCTTCCCGCTCCACCAGAACCAAAGATCTTCTCCCCACACTCAGCACTCAATACTTCAACGATCTTTCTTAATCCGCCTCCCAACACTCTTTAACAATATTAATAGGAGACAAGAGCTTGATATAGCATCAAATAAAAGTGTATTCGAGAGGTGTGTAAATAGTATCTTAAAGATAATTTGATGTGAAGGGATTATACCGCCATCTTGACCCACAACGACTTGGCTATGAACATGGACATTCTCATGGTTTTCGATTTGGACAGTTATTAGTAGGATGTGTACCTGATCTTGTTATATTTTGTTATGTTTGTTATATTTTATTATGAAAGTTTACGTTTGTTAAATAGTCTGTTGACAGTGCAAGTGAAATTTGCTCAGTGTAGCTGTATCTTGTGCTTCGTGAATAAATAAATAAATAAATAAATAAATAAATAAATAAATAAATAAATAAATAAATAAATAAATAAATAAATATACCACTGATGTAACCCAAGTGCTCTACTGATTGTCGATATGTTGCATGTTGCTTTGGCCTGTTCGGTCCACCGATTTGTCCCCAATCGAACACGTATGGGACATCATTGGAGGTCACCTCCAGCGTCATCCACAACCGGCATTAACCGTCCCTGTATTGACGGACCAAGTGCAAAAGGCATGGAATTTCATTCCACTAGCTGACATTCGGCACTTGTACGACACGTTTGTTTGCCTGCATTCAACAGTCAGGCGATTACACCTGTTATTTACGGACCAGCTTAGCACATATGGCTTTTCTGGCGCGGATGTTAACCTCCAGTCTTGTACCTTTAATCAATTAAATATGTCACCTCGACAAATATATTTCCAAAATTTCCGTATTCTACAATCCTTATTTCATGGTGTTTGGATACTTTTTTCCGCCAGTGTATATATTTTTTACAATTTGCTTTACGTTGCACCGACACAGAATGATTTTATGGCGACGATGGAACAAGAAATGGCTAGGAGTGGGAAGGAAACTGTAACCTGACAAACCCCGGTCAGATATTATTATTATTATTATTATTATTATTATTATTATTATTATTATTATTATTATTATTATTATTATTATTATTATTATTATTTATTCACGTGTATATTTCATTTATGTGTGTATTTAGCCGTCGCGGCTTAGTAACTCTTTTTGGAACTCTCGTTATTATGGATACTCTCTATATTTTATTTGGGACTAGTGTGTTTCGATCACTCAGTTTATCTCCCGGTTGTGTACGTGACGAGTCTCCGAGCGGGGGTTTACGTGTTGACGGAGCTGAGGTGGAAAATTCCAGGAACTGGGCTATTTTAAGATGCTGTTGTGTTGGCTTGGGCTAGTGTGGTGCAAGCACGCGTCGGCAGTTGGAAGTTGCAGCTTGCAGTGTGCAGATGTGATACTGGTGGTAATCGGAGAGGTGTTTTGTACGAGTTGTGGGAAGATGTCCCCATGCCATGTTGGGAGTTCGAGATCTGCTGTTGAAGGAACCAGGGAGAAAGATGCTGGAGTGTAACAACATTCTATGGTTATGAATGTTAGCCATATATAATTCTACGGAGAGTCTACGTAAGGTAACGTGTTGGGCCTTTTCAAACTATACCAACGCCATCAGCAAAGTGGAGTCCATTCTTGAAAAATGAGTCATGACTGCGTGTGAATATTTTGCGTTGCGGAATAAACTGAGTACCAGTTATTGAGAGAGAGTTATTTCATAAATTAAGACATTTATTATTTATATCAATATTCTCTTTATTTTGTTATATATGTTCAAGGGTGTATCACGACGAGCTCTGCTCGGATTTCTAGGTAAATACAGGTTTAATTGACTAAGTAAATTGTATGAGATTAATATATATTCTGTTTAATTTCTATGGGTGGGGGAAATTACCAGATGGACTCCTTTTCCAATATGAATTTTTTAGGTATCAAGTGATTCAGATCTCCTTGTCACAAGGCAACGACCCTGAAGATGAGTTTCAACAGCCGGCAAAGTTTAAGAATTATTTATTTGTATATTTATGGCTCCCAAATTCCATTAATCATTATTATTTATATTTATATTTAATAGAGAGATTTCAAAACGTCCGTAGTCTTAATTAAGATACAACCCCAGCACTTTCCTGGTGTGAAAATGGGAAACCACGGAAAATAATTTTCGGGTCTGTTTACAGTAGGGTTCGAACCCACTATCTCCCGAAAGCAATTTGATAGCTACGTCACCCAAACTGCGCGGTCACTTTCTCGGTAACAGTGATAAAATAATGTAACTTAGTAATATTGCAGTACTCGAAAGAAGTTTTGCACATAACGATTTCACACAGTATGCTATATGGTACGGTATCCCTGACCTGATAACAGTATGCACTGTACACGAATTTTTGAGACACACAGAGGCGGTAAACGTATCCCACGTAAACTCCTTCACCAAAGCAAATCTCCATCCCCCTTTTCCAACTCTATTAAATCCTCCAAACCCGCCAAATCTCCTGGCCAGAGAGAAGGCGTAACCTTCTAGGTGGCTCGCTCCTTGCGAAGGCGAATGCCCAGTTTTTTGCTAGTGGCTTTACGTCGCACCGGCACAGATAAGTCTTATGACGACGACAGGATAGGAAAGGCCTAGGAGTTAGAAGGAAGCGGCCGTGGCCTTAATTAATGTACAGCCCCAGCATTTGCCTGGTGTGAAAATGGGAAACGACGGAAAACCATCTTCACAGCTGCCGACAGTGGGATTCGAACCCACTCTCTACCAGATGCAAGCTCAGAGCCGCGCGCCTCTAACCGCACGGCCAAGTCGCTCGGTGTGTATGTATAATATGAGTGGTGCTAAAATAAACATGACAATAGTACCCATTTCTGCTACTGATCGCATTCGAATTGTGACGTTGCTGCAAGAAGGATGGCTACAAGTGGCTGTCACCAGAGTTTAGAAAATAGGGAGACACAAATACTTGCTGATCGAGAACGAAAGCGATGCAAAACGTCTCGGAGGCAGAATCTCTTTTTATTTTTTGCTATTTGCTTTTACGTTGCACTGACACAGATAGGTCTTGTGGCAACGATGGGACAGGTAAGGCCTAGGATTGGGGAGGAAGCGACTGTGGCCTTAATTAAGGTACAGCCTGGTGCGAAAATGGGAAGCCACGAAAAACCATCTTCAGGGCTGCCGACAGTGAGGTTCGAACCCACTATCTCCAGGATGCGAGCTCACAGCTGCTCGCCCCTAACCGCACGGCCAACTCGCCCGGTCCACCTCTGTTCGCCGGGATCTTTGGAGGGTCGCTGGAGTCAGATCAGAAAGTGCAAAATTGGTTGCACTACGGAGAAATGATATTAAGGAGACATGTGCAAAAAATCTCGTCTTAAACCACACCATAGGGAAGCTCGTGTGAAGAGGACAAATGCTCACAGCCCACGGCATCAGGAACAGTGGAAGTGTATGCTAGTTTCTGATGAGATCACCATCCACCTGAATTCGTTGTTCAACTTTATTTTTCAATCGATTACTTAATACACACACAATATACGGCGCACAATAATGCCCAAACAACAGTCACACACACGTCCCGATACAGTCCCCAGAAGCAACTAACTGCTGGGATGTTTCTTACTGCCGGAGGGGCGGAAGTCGGATCGCAGCTGAATGATACGGATGGTACCCCGTAAAATGAGAGCACTTTACTTGGTAGGAATGCTAAAATACCGGTAACTTAACCTAAGGAAAATAAATTTTAAAATGAAAATATGGTGTTGTTTGAGTCATTAGTGCACAGACTTGTTTGATGCAGCTCTGAATGCCACACTATCCTGTGCTAAGTCCGGCCCCGCTGCGTAGGGGGCAACGCGTCCGCCGTTCACCCGGCGGCCCCGGGTTCGATTCCCTGGCCTGTGGACTGGGTGTTTGTGTCGTCCTTAACGTTCCTTTCCTCACATTCAACACACTACACTTCCGTAATTCCACTTACACCCAGGTTCCTGTCATATGGTGAAAGTAGTGACAAAAGATCTACAGGGGTCGAAGCCACGAATTAACATAAAAAAATCCTGAGATAATCTTTTTTATTTCAACGTAACTACTGCGTCGCACATCTCCCCAATCTGCTTGGTCTATCCCTACCGTTCTTACTAACTACAACCTTCCCTCTCTCTCCCTTTTACCTTTTTACTCTCCAGGGTCGGTTTTTCCCTCCGACTCAGCGAGGGATCCCACCTCTATCGTCTCAAGGGCAGTGTCCTGGAACTTCAGGCTCTGGTACCTCACCCGGGCGGCCTCACCTGCTATGCTGAACAGAGGCCTTGCGGGGGATGGGAACATTGGAAGGGATAGACAAGGAAGAGGGAAGGAAGCGGCCGCGGCCTTAAGTTAGGTACCATCCCGGCATATGTCTGGAGGAGAAGTGGGAAACCACCGAAAACCACTTCCAGGATTGCTGAGGTGGGAATCAAACCCACCTCTACTCAGTTTACCTCCCGAGGCTGAGTGGACCCCGTTCCAGCCCTCGTACCACTTTTCAAATTTCGTGGCAGAGTCGGGAATCGAACCCGGGACTCCGAGGGTGGTAGCTGATCACACTAACCACTACACCACAGAGGCAGACTACCAACTACACTTCCCTCAAAAACCAACTGAACAAGTCCCTGGTATCTTAAGATTTGTCATATCATTCTGTCTCTTCTCGTCAAATTAAGCCACATCGATCTCCTCTCATCAATTCGATTCAGTATCTCTTCATTCGTGATTCGATCTATCCATCTCACCTTCACCATTCCTCTGCTGCACTACATTTTGAAAGCTTCTATTCTCTTTCTGAGGTAGTTATCGTCCATGTTTCACTTCCATACACTGCTACGCTCCATACGAAACTCTTGAAGAACATATTTCTAAACCCTATATAATGTTCTATGTGAGCAAATTCTTTCTCTAAAGAAAGGCCTTCCTTCCTTCCTTCCTTCCTTCCTTCCTTCCTTCCTTCCTTCCTTCCTTCCTTCCTTGGGCTAGTCTGCATTTTATGTCCTTACATCTTCCACCGTAACTAACCGAGTAACAATATTCATCTACTTCCTTTAAGACTTCAATTTCTAATTTAATATTTCCCGCATAACCTGACTTCGACTGCACTCCGTTACTTTTGCTTTGGACTTATTTATTTTCATCTTGTACTCCTTTCCGAAGACCTTGTCCATGACGTTCAGCAATATCTCCAGACCTTCTGCAGTCTCTGATAAAATAACAAAATCATTGGCAAATATCAAGGTTTTGATTTCCTCTCCTAGGAGTATGATTCCCTTACCGAATTCCTCTTTGATATCCTTTACTGTCTGTTTTATATATAAAGGAGGGGGACAACCTGCAGGCTTGCCTCACTCCTTCCTGTACTGCTGCTTCTTTTTCAAAGCCCTCGATGTAGATAATTCTTCGTTCTCGGTATCTGGTTCCGATCTCCTTCAAGATCTCAAATACCTTGTTCCAATCAACGTTATGGAATGTCCTTTCTAGATCTACGAAAGCCATGTATGTGAACTTGTCCTTCTTAATTCGTCCATGTTTCACTTCCATACAATGCCACGCTCCATACGAAAGTCTTCAAAATCATCTTTCTAATTCCTATATCAATGTTGGAAGTGAGCAGAATAACACAAACAAATAACAAAATAACATACTGAAAATGTTAAGAATTTCCAAAGTGTACCGAAATATTGCTTTCTACACAAGCACATTTAAATTTATATTCCAGAACATGCCTCTGGCATCTACTGTAGGAGATTCCAACGACGGACTGCGGTAACGGTGAAAGATTTAGTGCAGTTTCTGATTTTTGTACGGAAAATTATTAACTCTTAAGTGATGCAAGATCAGATATTTTTGTTATTGTCTGCGCAAAGGAATTAGAAGCGACCATGGAGATAGCCTGGCTCAAGTGATGGAATATTATGTAAAAGAACAAACAGTGTTGAGCGTGCGTTGCTCTTACAGGGGAAGTAACGTGAGCCGCGTGTTCCATAATCGAATTCTCATTGTGCACCATCAAATTTCTCTTTCAATTCATTACTTCACAAGAAAAGTTGTCAAATCTAGTCAAAGATTGTTGAACATTGCTGAAGGTCTGACAAGATTTGAAAAGATGTGGTCCGGTGTGATAGCATTTTGTTTTAACATGGAGGAAAGGCGAACAGCAGTTGTGATTATTGGACTAGCTGTGGGATACATTGTTAAAAAGAAGAGAAACGCGCAATATACCATAATTTCCATGGGTAATATATTAACGAGGCTATCTTCAACGTAACTTTTGCAATGTGTTTACTGCCGTAACATCATCTGCAGAGGTTATGTTGCATTTACTCACATTATCCTTTTATAATAATGTTATTTGCTTTACGTCCCACTAACTACTTTTTCGGTCTTCGGATACGCCCATTATCCCTTTATAAGGCGGTGGGAATTATTTTCCCACCTCGGTTTCTTGTTCTTTCTGAGCGCTGGGAGTTTATTTCCCATGTATTGATGTGTGCTGCATTCTTGGGAATATCTGTGGAACTATTCTGACCTCCTTGGAATCTTTAGCTTCTTTGGAAAACATCTGAAAAGCGATATTGTGCCAGCGCAACGCCTGTTGTGAACAAGATTTATGATGTGAAAATAGGGTAAGAAATCAACATTTTATAAATCTATATACTATTTACATGAATTTTCTTTGCTTATTGTTCATTTTCTCATTTGTTCTGAGATTATTTACTTCCTTTTACCAATTGAAGAGCTCTGAGATATAAATTTCTTTCACATTCTATGTGGAAATGTGCTTCCCACAGCTCACATAGGTGTCCGTTCTGCTAAATAGAAAGTGAACTAACTGATCTGAAATTGTGTCCGTAGGTGGGCCATGGGAAATATGTTCCCACTTCTGAATGGCAGACAGCAGACGGTGGGAAGTAAATTATCATCTTATTACTGACCTCCTTAGCACTGGATTGTCTTGTTTTTCTGTTAAATTGTATTTTTTAGCACTTATGTCTGTCTGTTAGGTCATCAGACCAGAGGCTGGTTGGATCCTCAAATAGCATCACCAAAGGTTATGCGGTTATAAGAAAACCCTCAAAACTAATGGCAGCACAAAAATGAGGCGTACTAGGCAAGATGAGGAGTAAGGTAGTTTGCCATTGCTTTCCTCACTGGGTCAGAAAGTACTATTGCAGCACGACTGACCCTATGAGCAGCACCTTTCATAACACTCAGATGCACTAGTCGGGCTCTGAATGTCATTACTCAGCACTACCCATACCCCAGCAACTTCCATATTGTCACAGCCATGGATGAGACTGGGACTTCGGTGGAAGCTACACTTTACTCTGGCCTGTGCTGTAACTATTATTATTATTATTATTATTATTATTATTATTATTATTATTATTATTATTATTATTATTATTATTATTATTATTATTATTATTAACCCGATTCATTAGATTTTATATATTCTGTTTCTCATCATTTAGACTGTAATAATTAGGTATCACGTATATTATTGTATTTAATCATAGGTTAAGTGAAATTTGTTTGTAATTATTCTGTATTGCAGTAAGTGAGATTTGTTGGTTTCATATTGTCATGCTGTGGCTTGTAACTCTGGCTAGATGAGCTGGCATAGTATTTTGCAATCGAGGCTATGTTTAACTGAGAATGTTATGTGCAAGTAGATTTCCCGGTGACGCATTCAGCATAGTCATCCTCAATCCGCTTGGGCACGCTTAGACAACACTTGACTGATGACATCAGTGCGTGGGCACGTGATTGCGACCAAGTGTCAGTATTCGCCAGCTACTGTATGTTGAAGTGGAAGGGATGAACAGAGAGTAGGGAGATCAGTCGTCATCGTGAGGTTATAAAAGTCGAGGCAACGGTGGTGAGAGGTATTCAGATCATATCGTTCAGATCATATCGTTCAGATCATATGTAACAGGCAGATGTGTCAAATGGAAGAAGTGGTCTTAGAGTGATGGTCAGAGCTAAGAGTTGTGTTTTCAAGAGGTCTTGTAATAATCGAGGAGGTCTACAAGTGGTGGTTGTATCCGAGCAGAGACGGGTACTATGCTGATAAAGAAACATCATCTTCTTGTAAGGATGGACTTCACAAGATGTTTCAATAATATTGTCAATTACTTATAATATATTGAGTGGACGTAATTACATTGGAGCTCCCTACACGCGTACATGGTATGTAGGCCAACTCCTTGTTATATAAGAAGATAACAGCAGACGGCTCCCGACTTCAGCTCATAGGTTTTCCCAAGTATTTCAAGTTCAACAGCGGTGTATGCAGACATCAGGTAATTAAAGCATCAGACATGTTATGCATTCATAACATGAAGAAGAATGTAATCAGCGGCGATATCACATCTCACTTCAAGTTCATGCCAATAGCTTTTTTTGTTTAGATTAAATTTTTCTTTTATTAGTATCGCAAATCTCACTATATATATTTTTTTTGTTAAATTAAAAGACGTCAATGATTGTTCATTGTGGCGTAAATTATAGTCATAAACTCAGTTTTATTTTAATTATAATAAGTGATTCCAGCTCCATGTACAATCCTCAATTGTGGAAATGCAACAGTAATTTAATAATTTCCTGATCCATATCCCTGTATATTGCCAGATATGTGAGTTTATCACCTCACGCCTTGAGATAATTGATATAAGAGGTATGCTCTACCGAATTTTGTTGTTTTTCCTAAAAAAGCAACTGGCGCTCAAACAAATGTTATTTATATTGTGTGGAAGATATGAAGGTATAAGAGTAGTGGTTGGAGTAGCCACAGTGCCAAGAGATGGATGCAAAAGTTCTGTATCCATCAAGAAATGACAGCAGGCAGTTAGCACTTATAGAGCCTGTAAATAAAGTTAGTTAGAAAAGAAATTATTTTATTGAGTACTGCCTTATAAAAGGTTAATTGAATATAACTGATAGCAATGCAACGGAAATTAATATCTTATTGCATGAAAAAGTATTAGGAATTCAATAATAATAATAATAATAATAATAATAATAATAATAATAATAATAATAATAATAACTAGATGATCCATGCTGCTCCACAGCGTTCCTTACAAATAGTTTTATGAATATTTAATAAAGGTAATGCAGTTTATAACGCTTCTTTCTGTACACTATTCTCTGTGCTTTGACCATTCTCCATATGTCAGTTTGGACACCCCCGAGGGGGTGCCTAGTACGGTGCCAGTACCGGTGCGCTATGCCGCGCTCCTCACCTGGCCTGTTTGTGAAAATAAGTATAAAAGGAATAAATATATAGAAGTTGATAATAATAATAATAATAATAATAATGATAATAATAATAATAATAATAATAATAATAATAATAATAATAATAATAATAATAATGAATGGTGGAGTTTTTTTACTGTATTGTGTGTACTGTAGTTGTAAATATGGTTAAAACGTAACGTTATTCGGTGCGTGCCATGGCTGTTTATGAGGATATCTAAATTTTTTCGGACCAGCGGCAGGGGTCGAGCCCGGATGGTCACCCATCCATACTCTGACCAAGCCCGATGTTGCTTAACTATATCGGGCCCTGTCGCTGGGTTGTGCGCTAGAATATATTTATATTCATGCGTATCAGGTGTTGTTGGTACTTGAAATTTAGAAAGACAGCATTTGATATTGCAGCTTTTAGTGAATGTCCGCCTCGCCTACCGGTGTTTCCAGTGCTTCGTTCATTATGGTGGTTCTGATTTATTGTGGATGTGCTGACTTTGGATGAGGATTTTGCTGTTGTTAGGTTATTAGGCTGGCTGTTGAGAAGGCTGGGCCATTTCTTAGGAAGTGAGGCGGGTTTCTTGCTTCTTACACTATGCTTGGCGGGGTGGGTTCGGTGGTACTTGGGTTCAGGGGTCGGGGTATTGGTTGTACTTGTGTGAAGTGGGTCAGGAGTAGGTTCAGTAGGAGTAGGTTCAGTAATAACTGTAATAGTGTGTTTGTGTCTGTGGTAGGCAGGTAGAATGAGGTAGTAACTGGTCCTGGGTTCGGTTGCGGGGGCTGTTGAGGTGCTAGACTGAGTAGTGGTGTTGGTGTTGGTTTTACTTGTAGGTGTCGTGACTGTTTGTAGTGTGTCTTAATTGCTTTTTTGATGAAAGGGCAGCCAGGAAACGAAGCGGCATGACTGCCTTGGCAGTTGGCTGTGCTTTGACCATTCGGCCGTATCTGGATCTTAATATTTTCAAACGATCTTATCCAAGATAATGCAACGTACAGTTGCCCGTGGATGAATACTAGTTCGGGTAAGTAGACTAGCCACTTGTTCAAGAGTTCTGCCCTTTATTAAAGGTTCATATAGAAAGCTAGTCGACTTGATACGTTTCAGTCTGTACGTACGTAGACTGTTTTTTCTTAGCATCATGTAAGTTATTAGGAACGTTCTGCCATCTGGTGAGTATATTTAGAAACTGGGGAAGATCAGAGAATAAGCGTATCTCGCAGAGAATAGTAGTCTTCCATCGTCAGATGAAGTGTATACTCTCTGGCTTCACACGTAGTAATCAAACATGGCTGCATGCAATTGAATTACTAAGGATGAAAATCACGATTAATGACTGTTTTGGTCGCTTGGCAACCTGCTAAGTATAGAATGTATTGTGGGTTAAGGTAAACCTTCGCTTGCAATTATTGGAGTGATAATTTAATGATTTGATTTTATGATTAATCAACGTAGACTGAACTTAGAAACCTACCAATGTCTCATGGTTCACCGGCGGGTAATTCCGGAGAGAATACAACAGAAATAAAGCAAATCGGTCCAGTAGAACGGACGGACGGATTTGCCAAACCGTTTTTTTAATCAACTCTTTTAATATATAGACATGCGAAGATCATCATAAATCGATAATTACCGACAGTGTTTACTTACAGGTTCCGTACGCTAACAAAGTTAAAAGCTGTCCACTTCCTTGAGATGTTTCTCTTGTAATCTCCACGTAACCCCCCATGGCACTACAGCCCTTGAAGGGCCTTGGCCTACCAAGCGACCGCTGCTCAGCCCGAAGGCCTGCAGATTGTGAGGTGTCGTGTGATCAGCACGACGAATACTTTCGGCCGTTATTCTTGGCTTTCTAGACCGGGGCCGCTATCTCACCGTCAGATAGCTTCTCAATTCTAATCACGTAGGCTGAGTGGACCTCGAACCAGCCCTCAGGTCCAGGTAAAAGTCCCTGACCTGGCCGGGAATCGAACCCGGGGCCTCCGGGTAAGAGGAAGGCACGCTACCCCTACATCACGGGGCCGGCAATCTCCACGTACGCTGCCATTTTATTCATTTTATTTTGGTACTCTAAGGAATCCATTGAATATAAGCAGGGATGTGCCCCACGCTTAGCGATTAATACACACAGAAAATCCCATGGTCATGAAGAAGCCATTTTTGTTGTTTCGATTCCCCTCTCTTCAAATCCCAGCATGCCTAGCGCTATAGCGCTCACCGTTAATACTGTCCGGCTCCATGGCTAAATGGTTAGCGTGCTGGCCTTTGGTCACAGGGGTCCTGGGTTCGATTCCCGGCAAGGTCGGGAATTTTAACCATTATTGGTTAATTTCGCTGGCACGGGGGCTGGGTGTATGTATCGTCTTCATCATCATTTCAACCTCATCACGACGCGCAGGTCGTCTATAGGTGTCAAATCAAAAGACCTGCACCTGGCGAGCCGAACATGTTTTCGGACACTCCCGGCACTAAAAGCCATATACCATTTCGTTTCACCGTTAATACTCGAACTCGGTCCAGTCTGTATACCTGGTAATTATTTGATCGCTTAGAATATGTTCTAATTCACTTTACAGACTTTTGAAGACTTCTCAAGAGTTGCAAAATATTAAAAAGTGATTTTACCAGTAATCTTGTGAAGTATTGACAATACTTGTGAAATCCTGTGAAGTCTTGTATTTGACAAGAACTTGAACGTGTACAACAGGCTTAACTCTAGTTGATTGGGAATAATCTGCAACTTGTTACAACCAATGTCCGTACGTTTCTTCTTGTACACTTCTATGATGAAGTTATAAAACTAATCACCTGAGTAATATAACACTATTTATTGCTCATTCCGCAGACCTTGTACATAAAGTTGATTGCTGCAAGCCATTGCCCGAGAGCTAGTGACATTGAACGACTTGCCGTTCGTTACGGAGATCAGCATCCAATACACAGCACGAGCGACCATGGAAACAAGAAAAAAATGTTGTTGCGTGATTAGAAAGTTTGGAACTATTATTTCTTTGAATTCCATAACGTACATTAACTATTGTTTGAGTTAGAAGAACAGAAGGATTGTCCTCTTAATTTAGCACGTTCTTAAATTGTGCTAGAAGTCCGTTTCCCCTTTCATCTCTCAATATCCAATGCCCTGCATACTGTAAGACTGACTAGTGTACTGGTAGTTGGTTGAGACACTCTTTAGAGTTAAAATAAGAATGCAGTTCGGTGGCGCTTAAGACTGAAACTAGTTAAAAAAGGCTTGTTAGACATATTTCTTCTGTTCATTGCTGGGGCTTTTCCACTCATTTAGAATAGATATTACGTTTGGATTTATGCCCATTTGTACAGACGATTCCTTTCCTGACACTATCCATATCACTATCGCTTGCTTCTGTAGTTGTCGGTGTGTTGCGGGTGAATGAAGAGATATGCATTAAGGCGAAAAAGGACTGACTCTCTGTTGACCTATTGACCTACCTAAGGCGTTTGATGGGGTAGATCATGGGCGACTACTATCAAAAATGAGAGCGATTGAATGGGTGGCTGTATTTCTAGAAATTAGAACTCGGAGAATTAGAATAGGTGAGGCATTATTTCATCCTGTAATCATTAAGAGGGGAATTCCTCAAGGACCTTATCTTCTGGACCTTTATGTTTCTTATATATATATAAGTAAAGAAGTGGAATCACAGGTAAGGGTATTTGTGGATTATGTTATACTGTATAGAGTAATATATAGGTTACAAGATAGTGAGCAACTGCAAAAAAGACCTCGACAATGTTGTGAGCTGGATAGCAGGCAATGCTACGATGATGAACGATGTGAGTTTCACACGTAGAGAAAGTCCTCTCAGTTTTAATTACTGCGTTGATGGGTTGAAAAATTCCTTATGGGGATCATAGTAAGTACCGAGGGTTTAATATATGGAAAGATATTCATGGGGGTAATCATATAAATGGGATTGTAAATAAAGGGTACAAATCTCTGCACTAAGCTATGAGGGAATTTACGGGTTTTAGAAAAGATATAAATGAGAGGGCATATAAGTCTCCGGTAAGACCCCAACTAGGGTTTGGTTCCAGGGCATGGGAGCCTCATCAGGATTAGAGAAATGGAAAAAAATCCAAAGAAAATTAGCCTGATTTTTTCTGGGCATTTCCCGACAAAAGAGCATCATTACTAAAATGTCGCAAAGTTTGGGCTGGGAAAATTTGGGGGAAAGGAGACGTGTTGTTCGGATAAGTGGTGCATTCCGAGCTGTCACTAAAGAGATGTCGTGGAATGACAGTAGTAGACGAATAAGTTTGAGTGGTGCTTTTAAAAGTAGGAAAGATCACAATAAGAAGACGAAGTTGGAATTCAAGAGGACAAATTGGGGCAAATATTCGTTTATAAGAAGAGGAGATGTTCAATAAGTTTCCAAATTCTTTGCAATTATTAAGAAAAGACTAGAAAAATAACTAAAAGGGAATCTTCCCCCTCGGCGACTGCCGTAAATGCAGATCAGTGGTGATTGAAGGACCCAGTCCCCGAGCTAGAGGAAGTAACTAGACTCGTCTAACATCTCCAGCCCAGTCACCAATCTCTCCCAGGACTCTCTATAAACGAGGTTAGTTAGACTGACTTTTCAATCCCTCTCCATCCCTCCCGTCTCCTCGATGCAGAGCTCGGCCCCACAGCCGTAGCGCGTTAACACACGCGACCTCTCCGTTCTGAGCAACGTGAGAATAATAATAATAATAATAATAATAATAATAATAATAATAATAATAATAATAATAATAATAATAACGTAATAACATGATTGCTTATGACATTACGTTAACGTTTAATTATTCCCTTGATATAGGTAGAAGTACAAAAACAACATGTTTCATTTCATACCCGAAGATTTTCACATTTACAGTTGCCTGCCAAATTATTATACTCACTAAGAGAATAAGATATTTTCTGATTATTATTATTTTTTATGTTCGCCATACTAGGGGACTGTGGGATTAAGGGTGGATTATAAAAATTAATCAAGGGCATTCATGTTGACAATTGGGCCGCAGTGAGAATTGATGGTACTGTAGAATTAGTTCTTGGTTCAGAGTACTTACATGAGTTAGACAATGCTGTAATCTTTTAACTTTGTTGTTCGTAGTTTACATGGATCATCTGCTGAAAGGCATAAAGGGACAGGGAGGGATTAAGTTAGGTGGAGATGTATTAAGCAATCTGGCCTATGCTGACGACTTGGTCTTAATGGCAAATTGTTCCGAAAGCCTGCAGTCTAATATCTCGCAACTTGAAAATAGGTGCAATGAATATGGTATGAAAATTAGCCTCTCGAAGTCTAAATTGATGTCGGTAGGTAAGAAATCCAAGATAACTAAATGTCAGTTTGGTTATACAAAGCTGGAATAGGCAGATAATTTCAAGTATTTAGGATGTGTGTTCTCCCAGGATGGTAATATAGTAAGTGAGATTGAATCAAGGTGCAGTAAAGCTAATGCAGTGAGCTCGCAGTTGCGATCAACAGTATTCTGTAAGAAGGAAGTCAGCTCCCGGACGAAACTATCCTTGCATGTGTCTGTTTTCAGACCAAATTTGCTTTACGGGAGCGGCAGCTGGGTGGACTCGGGATATCTTATTCATTAGTTAGAAGTAACAGACATGAAAGTAGCGAGGATGATTGCTGGTACAAACAGGTACGAACAATGGCACGAGGGTACTGGGAATTAGAAGGTAAAGGCTAAGTTAGGAATAAATACGATGGATGAAGCTGTATTCATAAACCAGCTTCGGTGGTGGGGTCATGTGAGGCGAATGGAGGAGGATAGGTTTCCTAGGAGAATAATGGACTCTGTTAAGGAGGGTAAGAGAAGTAGACGGAGACCAAGATGACGATGGTTAGACTCGATTTCTAAAGATTTAACGATTTTTTTGCTAGGGGCTTTACGTCGCACCGACACAGATAGGTCTTATGGCGACGATGGGATGGGAAAGGCCTAGGAGTTGGAAGGAAGCGGCCGCGGCCTTAATTAAGGTACAGCCCCAGCATGTGCCTGGTGTGAAAATGGGAAACCACGGAAAACCATCTTCAGGACTGCCGATAGTGGGATTCGAACCTACTATCTCCCGGATGCAAGCGCACAGCCGCGTGCCTCTACGCGCACGGCCAACTCGCCCGGTGATTTAACGATTTAAAGAGGTGTAGAACTAAATGAGGCCACAGCATTAGTTGCAAATGGAGGATTGTAGCGACGTTTAGTAAGTTCACAGAGGCTTTCAGACTGAACGCTGAAAGGCATAACACTATACAATGATAATGTATGTATGTATGTATGTATGTATGTATGTATGTATGTATGTATAGTACATACAGACTGGTGAAAGGTTACACTTCATCTATTGTGTTAATATTTTGCAGGGTTTACAATACATTTCGTCGACAAAAACTATATTCTTTACTACAGTATTGGTGCTTCGTGAAGTCACCCTCTGTTGCAATCACTTGCAAGGAATTTTTCTTGACTTCTCCAAGCCACATTTACTCTTTCTACGAAGCATATTTTAGTTCGTCGGAATTCCTTTCTTCTGTGGCATCCAAATGTTTTCTATTGGTTTCAAGTCAAGAGACTTTGCTGGCCATTCTTTTACATTAATTTCCCGATTCTATGGAAGAGATATAACTGATGTTTCCCTATGTCACGGTAGAGCATCAAGTATGACAGTATAATATTTGAGATAGGAGTTAGTTACTTAAAACTAATTCGTATAGATCATTCTCCATCGTTGCTTGAAAAACATACAGACGTCTTTAAAAACTGTAGTGCCTACCAGTGAAGACAATAATTTTAGAGAGCACTGTATAGCCAACTTCTGAACCATTACAAATGAGGAAAATCCAATCAAAAATTAAATTGAATTTGATGCAGTTTCAGGGAGTATTTTATGTGGTCTACACCAGGGCCTCTCAGGATGCATGCACTGTGCACGGTGCAAAAGACAACTTCGCTTGGTTGACCAGAGTGCAGACCCCCACTCCTCGATTTGGAGCAATAGCGCTGTCTCTCTCTTTCCCCACGCCTGTCTCGCTCGCTCCCCCTGTCTCCCTCTTCCTCACTTGCTCCTTAGCGCTCCAAATCCGAGCCGAGTTGAGCCGAGCTTAGCCGAGTAGCCCAGAGACGTAGCGCTGGTCCGAGCCGAGCCGAGCGGGACCGATGCACAGTGCACGGAGATCTTGCGCCTCGATTTGCACGCGTGAGATTTTGGGCGTTTGAGAGGGCCTGGTCCACATGTTCCCGCATTCAGATTTTATCTATCTGTATACTGTAACATTGAAATACTATCTTGAAAGTGAGCGGCTGAAACAAATTAGTATATTGTCCACGTGGCTGACTGAATCAGAATGTATAATGTCCACTGATGACATATTTTCATATTAGATGGTATCAGTGACGTAAAAATAATAATCTTCAAAGAGTCAGAATGGAGTCAGTGATCAGGATTTATTATTAATTTGATGACCCTTCTAAATCATTTAGAACATTGGCAAAACGGGGAAATAAGCTGCTCTCTGAAAATAAAGGACCAGTTCTGCCATTATCAAGCAAGGCAAAGGAAGCGAAAACGGAACATGCGAAGAAATTTCTGACTTCAAGATTTGTTGCAAAATGCAAAGAATTCATCATTTTTCATGAGCTTTAGAGAGGTTCTATGCAGCAGCACTCTGGAACACACTGAGCGTGATTGTTTAAAAGAAGAACCTGGACTGTATAAAATGTAATATAAGCAGCTTATTCTAGACAATGATATTCTGCCTATAAACAATTATTGTACTGAACCAGCTTTTTCAAAGTAATTTTAGTTTCACAGTTGCGCGACCCTAACCGTATGGCCAACTCGTTCGGTACTAGGAACTGCACTACTATTGATACGGAACTGATTGAACTCAGATATCCCAAAAATCTTGTGAGCAAATTTTGTGATAGCCAATGTGCAAACCTGAATACATTTTGTAGGCAATTGGGTCCATCAAATTTGCGAGGACTAATGAAGAGTGCACAAAAGTGACTGCGATATTGGGAAGAAGTTATGTTCACAGACAGAGCGTTTTTGTTTATGAAAAGGCTAAAGAAATCAGCAACTAGAAAATATCACTGACATCAATATTAAGTAAGAGCCCTGCAGTTTGAAATTCCTTCAGTATAAAACCAAGTATTCAAATAAATATGGAGTCAAAACCATTGAAACAAATTGTTAAATTACAACAAATACAACAGACATTTTAGTTTCGTGCTTTTCTTTATTTACTCGTTCGTATAAGGTCTATTTTAATTTATTTTCCCCAGACTCAGCGAGGAGGCGTGAGATACCTGGTCGGTGTTTCAACTGAGCAGGAGGACCATTAACTCGCCCAGGCGGCTTCACCTGCTATGCTGAACAGGGGCCTTGTGGGAGGATGAGAATGGAAGGGATACGCAAGGAAGAGGGAAGAAAGCAACCGTGGCCTTAAGTTAGGTACTATCTCAGCATTTACCTGGAGGAGAAGTGGGAAATCACGGAAAACCACTTAAAGGATGGCTCAGGCGGGAATCGAACCCCCTCTAGTCTTTTGACCTCTCAAAGCTGAGTGGAACCCGTTCCATTCTTCGTATCACTTTTCAACTTTCGTGGCAGAGCCGGCAATCGAACTCGGGCCTCCGGAGGTGCAGCTAATCACATTAACCACTACACCTCAGAAGCAGACATAGGATCTACTTATTAACATATTCATTCCTACGTATTCTGTTGCTTGCCTCTTCTTTATTTGTGATCACTGAGACCCATTTTTATGTTATTTTAAGAGAAACATGATAGAATTTAAATATTTCTTGTGAATGCACATTAAAAATATAATAAACATTAATAAATAAGACAAAATATGTACCTTACTGATATAATTTATTTCATTAAACATTTATCTTTATACATAATTTCTCCCCTCCCCATCTCTCGTTTCATAATAGTATGAAAATTAGCAGTTATTCACAGTTTTAATCATTTATTAATCATTTATTTATTTATTTATTTATCATTTATTAACATAGTTTCACTCAATTCTTTTTTTTTTGCTAGGGGGCTTTACGTCGCACCGACACAGATAGGTCTTATGGCGACGATGGGATAGGAAAGGCCTAGGAGTTGGAAGGAAGCGGCCGTGGCCTTAATTAAGGTACAGCCCCAGCATTTGCCTGGTGTGAAAATGGGAAACCACGGAAAACCATTTTCAGGGCTGCCGATAGTGGGATTCGAACCTACTATCTCCCGGATGCAAGCTCACAGCCGCGTGCCTCTACGCGCACGGCCAACTCGCCCGGTCTCTCTCTCTCTCAATTCTTTTCTGTGAAATGTATTTGAATATCAACGAACATACTGCATTTCATTTTGCTTACAATATTAATTGAACGTAAGTAGTATCGCAAGGTTATGCTACTCTGTAATGTAGAGAAGCCCATGTTTACAGTACAGTACACTGACTCAGCACAAAGTACGTCAACAACAGTCTGTACCGCCACGCTTGGCGCAACCCTCTCGGACAACCAGCGTCCTTGACGTGCCAGTTCTAGGTTGACAGGCTTTAGAGTGCATAAGGAAAACAAAAGTCAACTTGAAAGTAAGCGATTGTATAAAATAGTTGGATTGACTGGTGTAAACATTTCATTGGTTTGCCTAAAGGAATGATGTCGACAGAGAAGGAAATAACGTAGCCACAAATTGCTACAGCGCGCGTTAAACGTGAGTGAGGAAGGTATATGAATTAAGTGAGACCTAATGAACAGACGGCTACTTCACACGTAAGGCCAATTCTACACGAGCTGTTAAAACGCCCTTATTTGGCCGCCTGCAACCGCGCTTTCGAACATCTCCTGGCTAATAAGACGGAAACTTTCCATTGCGTCTACAGGAGCGTTCTCACGGCGAGCATTGTTGGCGTTTAAAAACTCCAGGTGGTGACGATGCCTGCAACTATTGGCAGTAGGAGCGCGAATGGATCTACACGAGAAAGTAACAGAAGTCTGTACTGTAGGACTGTCTATCGTACGCCAGAGTAATACACCTACTTTTTAAAAACAAGTTTCATGTCGCACTGACACGTATAGGTCTTATGGCGACGATAAGATAGGAAAGGGTTAGGAGTGGGGAGGAATCGGCTGTGGCCTTAATTAAGGTACAGCCCCAGCATTTGCCTGGTGTAAAAATGGGAGACCGCGAAAAATTATCTTCAGGCCTGCCGACAGTGGGGTTCGAACCCACTATCTCCCGGATGCAAGCTCAAAGCTGCGCGGCCAAAACCACACGGCCAATACGCCCGGTGCTTTTATTCATAACGGTATCGTGTTTTCCAATATTATCATTATCACCTGCAAAATAAGATTGTTCATCGAATGAGGGAACTGACATTCTATAGAACTAAATAAATAGTGCCTTGAGGACTCCGGAGAAACCTGATGCAGGTCTTTCGAGTTGGCGCCTAGTAGGCGACTTGCCCATCGGTGAGAATTGGGCCCTACCTATTATTAATTGCGATGATTGAGATGACAGTCACCCAACCTCCGAACCATCGGAATTATCCAATGAAGGTTGAAATCCCCGACCTGGGGCCAGCATGTTGACAATTTATCAATTGAGCCAAACATTTTGTAGAACTGAAAGAACTTGTCTCGATAATTCTAATAATAATAATAATAATGTCATTTGCTTTACGTCCCACTAACTACTTTTTAAGGTCTTCGGAAACGCCGAGGCGCCGGAATTTAGTCCCGCAGGAGTTATTTTACGTGCCAGTAAATCTACCGACACGGGGCTGTTGTATTTGAGCACCTTCAAATACCACCGGACTGAGCCAGGATCGAACCTGCCAAGTTGGGGTTAGAAGGCCAGCGCCTTAACCGTCTGAGCCACTCAGCCCGGCTCCATACATTCTATGCTTAGCGAAAATGGAATGAAATTTTCCTGTTGAAAGGCCACTAAATAACATCGGACGAGTCCATCAACGTCTCTTTACATGTTTTTTAAAAATAATTTCTTCAACCAAAGTAAATATTGCAGTACACCCGACCTAAACAGAGTCCAGGGTACGTGAATGAATCGTATCCTTGAAACTTCATTACAATTTTTGACGCAAATGAAAGATAATAATTGCTTTTACGCAAATAAAGAGTAAAATTAGCGTTAAATTAATAAATACCACTATTACTAGTGAAATGTGTACATGCGTACATTGCTACATTAAGACTATGAATTCTACAAACTCACAGCTCTTCAGTATGTCTTTTGTTTATGTAACGCTTTTGTGTGCGAAGTCTTTGCCCAGTCAAGTTCTTTGAACTTCTTTGCTTTTCTTGATGTTACTTGGTGGGGCGATTTGTTGAATTGTGCTCATAACTCATTAATTAATATAATATTGGGGTAGGGATCATGCTTTTTTATTTCAACAAAAATAATTTTTTATTATTTCCGACATACTTTACACCTCCATTTTATTGTTTGAACTGCCCGCGGTAGTCATGATGGACAAAGATATTGAGAATTCACAGATATAGCACTTCCTTTCATAGGTGCTAGCCCTGGATCTCCAGAAGGAAAGAAATGAGGGCGCGATGACGCAGAATGCCACAGAAGAGAGTCGCTGTAGTTACATATCATTTCTCTAATAATAATGTTATTTACAACCCAGAGTCCATTTTGAAAGTGACCTGCACAATAGGGGTTTAACTGCTCGTGTAGAATAGCTGAGCATTTTGATCGCTGTTTACCAGCCGCGTTTTGACGGTGACGTGTAGCCTAGTTTGCAAATTTTATGGGCGGTAGCAGGCTGCCAAACAGCTGCGTTAGAACAGCTCGTGTAGAATGGGCCTAACTCGTTGAAGTTGCGCTGTTTATAGCGTTTAGCTCTAAACTGAAGAAGTTGTGACACTAGCAAGAAGATGGACTGTGTTGACATTTACACGGAACGCCAAACGTTTATGGAAATACCAAGCATAAGTTATTTCAAACAGTGACATTTGCACGGCGGCCCAAGGAGGGTGGTAATGCAGAAGCAGGGGAGGGGATGGGTCTCGGTAAATGGAGTTCATTACTGGAGTTGATATCTGATAACAACGACTGTAGAACTGGTGATACTCATTCTGCAGCTATGGAGTTTAACGAGACCACCAAGGGAAAGTCTTTGTTGATTTTGAACGGACGTCAGTATATTGTGGACTCTACTTATTGGCGGTACGTAGACTTGAAGAAAAATAAATTTAAAGGAATAATGACTGGAAATAATACACTTTTAAGCGAGGCAACATCATGATTCCGTTCGGGCTGAAGTGAGAAGAAGTGTAATAAATGCAAAAGTCCGTGCAAGGGAGAGAGACAGTATTACTTCAACAACTTACACCGAAGAAGTAAGCAGCTCTTCAGTCGAGGCTATGATATTTTGACCTCGGTGCTATAAGATAGGAGTGTCAAACAATCATTACATCACATCCAACGGAAAAGGATAGCATCTACAAAGGCTCAATCGATTTTGATATATCTATGGGAAACGCAAATGGACTGTCTACTCGTGGTGTTCCCTGAAAACGGCGTGAAGTCAGCTAAATCTCTCCGTGCAAGTGTTAATCCGTAAAAATATCAGTCCGTGCAGGTGCGGGGGGGGGGGGTACTGGGAGTTAGAATTCCCCCCCCCCAAAGGAACTTTTACAAAAATAAAATAAACAGAAACTGGCAATAAACAAGTAGCTAAATAAACATTCACAGACACAAAATTATAAAATCAATCGATCTGTTGAATTTATTTTCTAAGAGGCCTCGAAAGTAGAATTTTAGATCGTAAACTGAACATACCATTCCCTTTAAAACTGTTGACCTTGAGCGTACTTTAATGTAATATTTTGTCCTGTTCTGCAATCTGAATACCAGCATGATTTGCTTGTATCAGTGTCGTTATAATGACAGTCGAGCATGCGCGCACCACACACGCACAAGTACCTTCATTGTGCTCTGTCATCATTTTGTAACTATAACCCCCCCCCCCCAACGGGCAATCCACGCTACGATACCGACTCCGGTATAGCAATGACGACCTTGAGTGTCCGTAAACGGGCGATCGACCAATCGGATACAGAGTGGAGGTAATGGTTTTTCTGTCACGCGCGTCTTCTTCATGAGCCTGCAATCAAAGGCACCCTTGGGGCATTTAATTTATTTGTCATAAGTCTATACAGCGTTCTCCTCCATATTCAACAGACACTATGCATATGGGTACACGAATACATGAATGAGTTAAAGAATGAATGATTCCATGACTGAATTGTCATGCATGCATGAATGAATACATACTTCTCTCCCAGTTATGGATACCCACCAACGGAGGAGAGAGCATTCGAGACGATGGATAAATGAATGGGTGTGTTTATGATTGAATGCATGAAAAACTCTGTAATCTACCTCAATTTGTGACTCCTTACACGGGCGGAAAACCATTCCACATGCAAGGGCCACGCCTATAACTACTGCCCGGTCGTGAGAAAGGAGCCACCTTCCCAGGGATAACACCCCCAGCCCTTTCTCCTGAGTCCCAGAAGGAAGACCCCACCTACTCTAGCAGCTGTTAAAGACTAATTTCTCACCATTCCATATTTATGTAGGACACATGTAAGCGGAAATCCTGCTCCCAATGTGCGCCCCTCCCTTTCTTCTATCTCGAAATTTTCCCTGGTGCATTTGCTGACAACATTTAATTGGAAGTGGTATAAGCCTGTGTGTGTGTTTATGAATAAAACAAGCAAGAGGTGAGGTCCGAAACGATGTTCAAGACGGCGCATCGTAGTTGTGCGAGCAACCAGCGAAAATATTCCAAAGAACAAACAACATGCAGGCACCTTAACCCTTAAGTTACGATATTGGAACATAGTCAGATGCGATATGTTTTCCATTCTCTGAGATATTCAACTTCACTCCTCTTACAAGACAAAGATAGTAGGAGAGAACCTGCCTAGTTGGGGTCTGGAGGCCAGTGCCTCATCCGTCTGAGCCACTTAGCCCGGCTCGTAGTTTGCTTTGTTGTTCCTATCCTTGTAAGCAAAAGCAAAGCAAAGTCACCTCCGTACAGGCCATGAAGGCCCTTGGAGGAGCGGAAGATAAAGGCTTCCACCATTGTTAACCTCGGCACGCAATGGGGTAGAGTGGTTAGTTCTACGCCCGGCCGCCTTTGCCCCCAGGAATTAACCTGCTGCTCATTTTTGGTGTAGGCTGAGTGAACCTCAGGGCCATATGCACCTCTGGAAGTGGAAATCTCGTTTCTTAAATTTTACGACTTCCTGACGGGGATTCGAACCCCCCGTCCTTCCGGGCGGACCGAGCACGCCTGTACCGCCTCGGCCAGGCAGCCCCTGCAGCGTTAGGCATTATGTACAATTATCTGTAGGTAACACGTTAACTAGTTTAGACAGAAAGAAAATTGAAGCTTTCTAAATCTGGTGTTACAGAAGAATGCTTAACGTGAGACGGCTAGATCGAATCACGAATGAAGAAATACTGAATCGAATTGGTAGAAGGAGCCGCCTCTGTGGTGTAGTGGTTAACGTGATTAGCTGCCACCCCCGGAGGTCCGGGTTCGATTCCCGGCTCTGCCACGAAATTTGAAAAGTGGTACGAGGGCTGGAACGGGGTCCACTCAGCCTCGGGAAGTCAACTGAGTAGAGGTGGGTTCGATTCCCACCTCAGCCATCCTCGAAGTGGTTTTCCGTGGTTTCCCACTTCACCTCCAGGCGAATGCCGGGATGGTACCTAACTTAAGGCCACGGCCGCTTCCTTCCCTCATCCTTGCCTATCCCTTCCAATCTTCCCATCCCCCTACAAGGCCCCTGTTCACCATAGCAGGTGAGGCCACCTGGGCGAGGTACTGGTCATACTCCCCAGTTGTATCCCCCGACCAAGAGTCTGAAGCTCCAGGACACTGCCCTTGAGGCGGTAGAGGTGGGATCCCTCGCTGAGTCCGAGGAAAAAACCGAACCTGGAGGGTAAACAGATGATGATGATGATGATTGGTAGAAGGAGATAGATTCGGGTGAATTTGACCAGAAGAAGAGACAGAATGATAGGACATATCTTAAGACACCCAGAACTTGTTGAGTTAGTTTTTGAGGGAAGTGTAGGTGGTAAGACAAAGCCTTCGTGGCTCAGGCGGCAGCGCGCTGGCCTATCACCGCTGGGTTTCTTAGTTCAAATCCCGGTCACTCCATGTGAGATTTGTGCTGCTCAAAGCGGAGGTGGGATAGGTTTCCTCCTTGTACTCCAGTTTTCCCGTTAATCTTTCATTCCAACAACACTCTCCAATATCATTTCATTTCATTCCATCTGCCAGCCATTAATCATTGCCCTAGAGTAGTGCAACAGGCTTCGACAGCCGGCACAATTCCTGTCCTCGCCGCTAGATGGGTGCTTCGTTCATTCCTCACCCGGTCGAATGACTGGAAACAGCTTGTGGATTTTTATTTTTTGTAGGCGGTAAGAGCGGTAGAGGTAGAGCAAGCAGAGCAGATGTAGGATGTGGTAGTTACATAGAAATGAAGACGATAGCAAAGGTTAGGTTTGCGTGGAGTGCTGCATCAAACAGTAACATCACGTAACAAAGTGTGAAGACACTACACTATCCTATTAACCAATGTGGTTGGGGCTGTTAGAATAAACGCACGATATTCCCTGCCTGTCGTAAGAGGCGACTATAAGGGGGTTTCAATTTGAATGCGTGTGTGTATTAGTGACCACGTGTCCTCTAGCTGAGTCTGGTATTGCTTCAACTTACTTGTGTCAGTCTCCTTGCTTTCATATTTCCTATCTGATCTGCCCTCGTCAACTCTTGCTTTCTTTCCCGACCCCCATGGTATTAGGTTTGCGAGCTCTAGAGAGTCTCTTAATTTTAAGCCCATCGTGGACCTTCCTTCTGCCGATATCTTCATTTTCGAAGGATGGGATTTCTTCCATTTTCCTTCTGATTAGTAATAATGGCGTATAGACTCCGGAGAGGCCTGGTGCATGTCTTTTTCTAGTACGTCTGTTAGGATGGGGTCCTACCTATTGATGAAGTCATCACAAACACCCTGTCGAATTAACCAATTAAGGTTAAAATTCCCGACTCGGATGGGAATTGAACACCAGACTCCTTGAACTGAAGGCCAGAATGCTAACCATTTAGCGAAGCAACTAGACTTGTGATTAGTATCAAATAGACATGGGATTTGTTTGCCGATATGTAGACCTCGAAAACTGACAAAGAAGTGCGTCTAAAGGTGAAACGGGACACATTATTAAGTTTAATAGCGCATACACATGCATATTTGCATATATTAGAGATTAATGCATACATGTCAAATTTTGAATTTATTGTGCATGTTTTTGAGTTTTATTATGCATATTACAAGCAGTCTTCAAGAAAATTTTAAGTAATTAACGCCATGAACTGTTTTGGCAATGAAACGGTTCAAAGAGTACTTGCACTTATCAAGACACACTTTCAAATAATACTTGCTAGAATCATTCAAGAAGCTAGAAACACGTGGGTTGCGTCTCGATGATTCGCTGGTCATTATGGAGAACGTGAAGCGTAAACTGGAAGGTATCCCCGAAAACCTCGGATTGTGTCTGCAAACACAATATCGTGAGGTTCTTTAACGAAATTCGGGCTTTAAACAAATGTTTAGCTGGTAATGATAATGTGGATCTACGAGAGTGTTTAGCACCTACATTCGCCCGTGAATTCAAGTACTGCCCCGTCACATACGTAGATGTAGAGAGATAATTCTCCACATTGATGCTAGTTTTAACAAACGCCATACATTTATACCAGAAAACTTGGAGAAGATTGTTGTAGTGTGCTTCAAAGCAAATTATGGTTTGGAAACATTAGGGCGTGCAGTGTAAAATGAAATAGGAATATGTATTTATGCGTGTGTCTTTTCACGTTTGTACTTTTTACACTATTTTCTTACAACCATACTAATCGATTTACCATGTGTATTCATTAACACACTGTGTGTTATCTAGGAGATGTGTGCATATCGTTTTAAGGCGACACCCCGGAGATAAAAGGATATTTTTACCTGATACATGGATTTCCACGAAACTTTGTGGGAATGTCACCTACATAAAAGTAGAGATATCACGAACATTTCTTTCATATACAATTAATAGTTTTCCAAAATACATTTTTTGAAAATTTTAATTCAATTTTTTCATTCAATTTAATTAACATGTTAATGTTAATTCGTAATTAAGTAGATAATACTTCTTTTAAAAGCATTATGTATCGATTTATCTGTACATAATTTATATAAGGAAATATATCGTACTAAAGTTTGTGTAATTTTTATATTCTAAAATTCTGGACTAAAAAACCCTACTACTTGAAAAAATTCTGCAATTAAAAATTCCATACGCAGGTTATTTAATATAGCTGTGATACATATATCATACCAATTTTGTTACATTTGGTATAATATTATGGGAGAGAATGGGATTTAAATGTAAAATTACAATTGGCAAACAAAACATTTATTACAGTGATATTGTTTGAATTCAGCGGAACAGCTTCGTGACAAGAAAAAAGAAACTCAATTCTTTCAGTATCAATCATAAAAATAATTCACAAAAATTACCAAAATATCGATTTTTATCCCCGGAGTATTGCCTTAAAAGTGAACACTTATAGAATGATAGGATTGTTCGTACTTGTGGAAGAGCCACAGCTGTAAGTAGTGTGATGTTTTGTTTTTATTCATAATCATGATTTTGTGTATTGGTGTGCATGAATCGCGTGAGTCTAGTAAATGAAATGCTATGTTTGATTTCATATAAGCGTTTAATAGCGTGCAAATAAATGCATACTGAAATGCACTAATCACTACACCACAGAGGTGAACAAGATGAATAATTAGATATAAAATCTAATATTTTTGTACCAGTTTTCACTGTTTCTTTAACAATAACTTAGCGTAGATCTGTGTGGGAGAGTGTACCGATCGTGTAACTAGGGACAGCTCTCTTAGACTTAACACAACAATAATTTGCAAGCAGATTCAATTATCCGACAAATACACTACATACGCACTGTGAAAAAAGAACCTTTCCGGCCCATTCTACATACAAGTCTAGTCACTTTTTCCATGCAGGGAAGCATTCAGATAAAGTAATTTGTTCATTTATTTACTTTTCCCGCAGGCCATGCAGGCTACTGATGGTCTGCCTTATGAAGGCTGCAGGTAGCAACCAGAAACCACACGAAATTATATCTCTTCTTCAGGTCAAATAATTATATCCATATCATTCTCTCAACTCACGTCAGTATACCTTCATCTGCGATCTATCCATCCTCAGCTTCACTACTCTTCTATAACACCATATTTTTTTTTTTTTTTGCTAGGGGCTTTATGTCGCACCGACACAGATAGGTCTTATGGCGACGATGGGATAGGAAAGGCCTAGGAGTTGGAAGGAAGCGGCCGTGGCCTTAATTAAGGTACAGCCCCAGCATTTGCCTGGTGTGAAAATGGGAAACCACGGAAAACCATTTTCAGGGCTGCCGATAGTGGGATTCGAACCTACTATCTCCCGGATGCAAGCTCACAGCCGTGCGCCTCTACGCGCACGGCCAACTCGCCCGGTAACACCATATTTAGAAAGATTCTATTTTCATTATCTTTAATTTAACGAAGTATCGACCAGAAAAGTTGAGATATACACAGTTAACTAAACTGTAGTGCAGCTGGGATGAAGATAGAGTAAGCTCCCTATTTAATATTGTTCATGAAATAATTTAAATTATAAATAATTAATACAAATTCCGGCTCCTTTGATGAATGGTCAGCGTTGAGGCCTTCAGTTCAGAATTTCCCGGGTTCGTTTCCCAACATAGTCAGGGATTTTAACAGCGTCTGATTAATTTTCGTTACACGGGGACTGGGTAGTTGTGTTAGTCACTACACACATTGTTCATATATCCTAAATACAACACAACACAACACAACACAACACAACACAACACAACACAACACAACACAACACAACACACTACCACCACAGAAACACTGAATACATTCCTCCATGCGGGGTTGGTGCCAGGAAGGGCATCCGACTGTAAAATAGAGCCCCGTACACAAGTGCATTGTAGTTCGTACCCAATAAGGGTATGCAAAAAGCGGAGGAAAAGATAGTACAAGTTTATATATTTTTAAATTTTGATATAACCATTTTAGTACCTTCTTTATCCTCTCTCTTGCCTATTTAGGCTGCCTGAAACAGGATTTTTAATGCTTAATGTCATCAGCTTACTCATAACCCAAAGCGAACCAGTGATTAATGTTCCAACCGTCAAGGCTATAAAATAGTTGGGCCGAATGGAGTAGCAGTTTGAATAGCATTTTCCCAAAAGTATATTGGACTTAGTGTGATAGATGAAATACGACGTTCACAAATTGCTAGATCTCGTGCTGTACATCTCTGAGTGAGAGATAGGACTACTTATAAAAATGAGATGAATCGCAGCTGATTTTGTGCCTCAGTGAGGAATAGTTCACCATGTGGGTGGGGGCAGTACAATAACATCTGATCTCCGACCTTATAAAGGCTGTGCGCAGTTACCAGTAGTCAAACGAAATTATCCCTTTCCTTCAGGTCAAATATATTCAAATCATTCTCTCAGTTCGATTCAGCACACATATATATCCGACCTCCCTTTGTCACCTGTTGATCTTTTCCGATCCCTACGGTATTAGGTTTCCGAGTCCTAAGGAGTATTTCATTTTCATTCCCTTCGTGGCACTCGTCTTCCTTTTACCGATACCTTCATTTTTCGAAGTGGCTCAACTTTTCCATTTTCCTTGTGTTAAGTGTTAATAAAGGAAGGTTTCCAAGTAGTAGTTCCCCTTAAAACAATAATAACCCCAATCACCATCTCATTGAAAGAATGAAATACTTTGCTGTGTACTCAAATAAGCAACATGAGCTGAAATCGATAAGTTATTTTTAATGGCGAAGGAGAATGGAGGCTGTTGAAATGTGGTGTTACGGAAGAATATTGAAACTGAGAAGGATGGATGAGATTACAGAGAATGATTTGATATATTTGACCAGAAGAAGAGAGAGCATGTTGTGTGGCTATCGGTATCCTCCCGCGGCTCTTGTAAGGTAGACTCTCCAGCGAGGGTGGGTGTCTCTTGACTTGTATCTAAGTATGCGTGATAAGTGTTGTGTGTATCATCATTGAGGACAGCCCAAACACACAGTCCTAAGCCAAGGGAATTAACCACTTAAAATGAAAATCCCCGACCAGGAAACAATCCCCGAGCACTTGTTCCGAAAGCCACTAAGCTGACCATTCATGCTGGAAGTCAGGCAGGGGAGGACATATAGTAATTCTATAATTATTATTGGACACATCTCGAGACACCTAGGGCTTGTTTACCTAGCTTTCGAAGGAATTGTAGGGGCAGCCCAAAGCATGAGCGAGACAAACAGATTAGAGTAGATATTGGTTATCGTAGTTATTTCATTTTCTTCTACCACGATCCCTACACACTCGTGAGGCCACAGATGTGAACTGTGTCGCACATGTGGATTTATTCTCGTTTTACGGTCGGATTATCTTTCTGACTCCAATCCTGTGTGGAGAGATGTATTCACTATTGCGTGTTTCTGTGGCGATTGGTTGGTTGTATGGATGTGAACAGAAGTGCGCGGAGACAAGCAGAAACACCCAGCCCCCGAGTGAAAAGAATTAACCAGACGCGATTAAAATCCGCGACCAGAACAGGAATCAATCCAGGACCCTCTGAACCGAAAACTCAACATTGACCATTCGGCCTAGGAGACAAGCGTTTAGAACATAGCAGTTACGTAGGAATGAAAAGTTTAGTAAAGTACAGGGTAGCAGGGAGTGCTGCATCAAACTGATGACGCAAATAAGAAGCCGGTATATATTTCTTAAGCAGTCATCGGTAGCACTCAGTAGATAAGTTCATGACATAGTCGCTGTACTGCTATGTGACAATGTTCAGGGGAGAAATACTTACCCGCAGCACATCACAGAACGAAAATTTGTAAATATAGCCCTAGTTCGCCAACGGCCGTAGCCGTGTTGAAACACCGGATCCCGTGAGATCTCCGAAGTTAAGCAACATTGGGCGTGGTCAGGAGTTGGATGGGTTGCCACGCGCTGTTGGTGGGGGGTAAGGGAATGGAGGAGCGGAAAGGAACTGGCCACCCTACCGCACGTAAACTCCGGCTCAGGAACACCTCTGCGGAGGTTCGGACCTGCTTTCGGGCAGAATAACCCTTACCCACCTAGCCCTAGTTCATGCAATACTGAACCTTAGATGTCAGAACCTTTCTGGTCAGAGTTCTAAGCTGGAATATTGTACCGGTGGTTTTTCCAGACGCAACGACGATATATTGTTCTCATCTGTGAACGGTTATTCGACGAAGGAAGAAAAAATCTCAGTAAAACGGTAGCTGGGCCGGAGGAAACACGATGAAGACTGTTACATGATTATCTAGACCGGTTTGAAGGTCTACACTCGTTATAGCTTGTCACTACTGATGTAATCAGGCTAACAGGAATATGAGATTCAAGGTAGCCAGTTATTATGACGTGGATTAGCAGGTACATGTATGCTTCTGCTCTAAGGCAATATTGTTGGTACTTCATGTGCGATGTAGAGATTATTGCAGTCAATAGCCACGTGAATTAAGTACTGTACGTGTAAATATGATCTCATTTCATTTATAGTTGTGGTATGTGCGGCAATAATAATACTACCGAACAAGTGGCCATGCGTGTAGCGTCATGTAGCTGTCAGCTTGCACTCGAGAGATAGTGAGTCTGAACGCCACTGCTGTCAACGCTGAAAATGGTTTCCCGTGGTTTTCCATTTTCACATTAGCAAATGCTGGGACTGTAACTTAATTAAAGCAATAGTCACTTCCTTCCCACTCCTAGCCGTCCTGTTCCAACATCGCCATAAGAACTATCTGTGTCAATGCGACGTAAACCAAGTTGTAAATAAATAAATAAATAAATAAATAAATAAATAAATAAATAAATAAATAAATAAATAAATAAATAAATAATATCGTGTAGCATCAGCTGCCAACAGGCAATTCAATATGATACAGTTCAGGATGTCTGTGGGACAATTTCGTCGTTCTGTATGTGGTGGATCTGGTGAGCGATCCTTGGCTGAGTTTTCACTAATTTCGTCGCGTATATATCAAATATGTCCCCAGGGATATTTTACCTGCTGACATCGTACGACATGGAGGGTCGAAGGCACTTTCTTCCACCCATCAAAAATCCGACTACCTCTGATGGATTAGAATCCAGGATTATTATTATTATTATTATTATTATTATTATTATTATTATTATTATTATTACATACATCATCATTATAGATCATCATTATATGCCTTTCAGCGTTCAGTCTGCAAGCCTCTGTGAATTTACGAAACGTCGCCACAATCCTCTATTTATTATTATTATTATTATTATTATTATTATTATTAAATACATCATCATTATAGACCGTTATGCCTTTCAGCATTCAATCTGCAAGCCTCTGTGAATTTAAGAAACGTCGCCACAATCCTCTAATTATTATTATTATTATTATTATTATTATTATTATTATTATTATTATTATTATTATTAAATACATCATCATTATAGACCGTTATGCCTTTCAGCGTTCAGTCTGGAAGACTCCGTGAATTTACAAAACGTCGCCACAATCATCTATTTATTATTATTATTATTATTATTATTATTATTATTATTATTATTATTATTATTATTATTATTATTAAATACATCATCATTATAGACCGTTATTCCTTTCAGCGTTCAGTCTGCAAGACTCCGCGAATTTACAAAACCTCGCCACAATCCTCTATTTATAATAATAATAATAATAATAATAATAATAATAATAATAATAATAATAATAATAATAATAATAATAATAATAATAATAATAATAATAAAGTAAACTCGTGTCTTCATCCCGATATGGTGCAGCTCTTTTCAGGCACACCCCCAATGAAGGTGAGCTGCATGTACCATTTCAACCTCATACCAGCCCTTCTGCCATTCTTAAATTTCTGGCAGCACCGTGAATCGAACCCGGGCCCCCCGAGGACGGCAGCTAATAACACTAACCGTTAAGCTACAGAGGCGGACATTAATAATAATAATAATAATAATAATAATAATAATAATAATAATAATAATAATAATAATAACGTCAAGAAAAACCACCAAGGAATTGGTCTACTACCAAGGGGCGCTCACAAACGAGACTTTTTCAGAACAAGCATCGTAGCTTTTGGGAGTTTCCGCGATGAGAAACGGACGACTAGTGCAAAGTGGTCGGATGAACGCCGTGCTCCACACAGCGAACTAATGAAAATCTACTGGAACAATCGAAAATTGAATAAACGCCAGAATGTATCATGAAACTTACCGTGGTCCCTAGGTAGCGAAATATCAAATAAAAAACTAAATAATAATAATAATAATAATAATAATAATAATAATAATAATAATAATAATAATAATAATAATATAACCTACAAAATTCTCTCGAAAGCTCTTCAAATCAGGGCAGAAGAACAGCTAGATCCAGAGCTGGGTGATTACCAAGGAGGTTTCAGGAAAGGATGGTCATGTGTGGAGCAGATTATGAATCTGAAATCTGTCCTTTCATATCTTAAACTAAGGAGCAAGCCTTTTGTAGTAACGTTCATCGATTTTAAGAAGGCCTATGATTCAATTGATAGAAATACCCTACTTCAGATCTTAAAGGAATTTGGCTTGGACGGTAAAACAAGAGTAATCATCCAACAGACTCTCACCAACACCATCTTAAAAGTGAAGTTTAGAGGAGAGATTTCAGAGGCCTTTGAAATACGGACAGGAGTTAGGCAAGGAGATGGTCTCTCGCCTCCGTTGTTCAACTGCGTTCTTGAGAAAGTGATCCGTGAATGGCGCAGAGAAATGAGTTATGAAGGAGTCGAAGGCGGAGTCAGACTAGGCCACAAGAACAAGAACCTTTCAATTGACTATCTAGCATTTGCAGATGATCTCGCGGTTTTCGCTGATTCCTTGGATGTGGCCACGAAGCAGATCAACCAGCTTCAAACACAAGCTGCAAAGGCGGGCCTCCAAATCTCCTTTGAGAAAACGAAATTCATTACAAACGTCAACTGGCGCCAAGTGAGCTAGAAGGGACTCACGGAAAAGTCAAGCGAGTTGAAAATTTTAAGTATCTTGGTGAATAGATAGAACCTAACTTGTCCGAAAAAGAAGCCTTTTCCTCACGCATGAATAAAATGGAAATGGCTTACCATCTGACGAAAAATGTCTATAACAAAATATCTATTTCTTTGAATGCAAAAATCAAACACTATTGCACTGTTATCCGGCCAGAGGCTCTATATGCTGCGAAATGTCTCGCCATGAACAAAAAAGGCATGATGGAGAAATTGGAGGCCAAGAAAAGAAAGATTTTGAGAAAAATCTTAGGTCCAGTCAAAGACAACGGCGAGTTTAGGAGACGGAACTACCAGGAGTTGTACTCGCATATGGAGAAAATAACTGATGTGATGCGAAAAAGGAGGATTACTTTTTATGGACACATGGCCCGAATGAATTCAACACGGTTAACCAACCGCATTTTCACTTTCCTCCAAGAGGAAAAGGCAAAGGGGGCATGGTTCAGTGAGGTACAGAAAGATCTGTAGGAGATTGGGATCTCATTTGAAGATATCCAGGAGCGTGTCCCACTTAAGAAAAAACTCCAAGAACATCAGAGTTTCCTACCAAAGATGAAAACTGGAAATGCATGGACGGAAGAACGAAAGGAGCAACACCGTATACGAATGAAGGAGTACTGGACCAACATTAAAGCTCAAGGGAAACAGTTGAAATGACGTGGTCCTTAGTTGGCTGAAACGAAACAAGAAGAAGAAGAAGAAGAAGAAGAAGAAGAAGAAGAAGAAGAAAGGGAAGAAGAACAAATATTCGTTATAGACCGTGATACCCTTCAGCGTTCATTCTGCAAGTCCCTGTGAATTACGTAAACGCCTCTACGATCCTCTATTTGTAATTGTTCTGTGGCCTCGATTAGTTCTATACCTCTCATTTTTAATCTTTAGAAACTGAGTCTAACCATCGTCATTTTGGTCTCCCTCTACTTCTCTTTCCCTCGATGGCCGTGTCCATTATTCTCCTAGATAGCCTGTCCTCCATTCGCCTCATATGACCTTACCACAGAAGCCGATTGCGAACAGCTTCATCCATCGAGTTCATTCCTGCCTTAGCCTCTATCTTCTCACTCCAAGTCCCTCCTTGCATTGTTCCCACCTGTCTGTTCCGTCTCACGACGTTCACGTAGAGAAGAAGGAGGTACAAATGGAGGAGACAGAGGAATATGAACGCTAAGATTCATGCGTAGCGTTTAAATATAGAATCGAATGAGAAAGGACGGTATCAGAGGACGGTCAACTTTGGGCCTTTGAGTATCGAGATACAGGAAAGGGTATCCTGATGTTGGAGGGTTTAGGAAGGATGAGAAGTGGTAGACCCCACATAAACAAAACAAACCCATGACGCAACATCCCATTAGAGCTTTCATCTACCAAGACGTCTGCTGCCCAGCCAGATGGCGTGCAGATTGTGGAGTGCCATATGATCAGAGCGTCAGCATCCTCATCCTTATTGCTTGGCTTCCTTCATCGCGTCTGCTGCCTCTCCGAAGTCTCACGAGGATAAGTGAAACGCGTCCCACCCCTCAGTCCAAACTGAAAATCCCTGGACAAGCTGGCAATCGAATCCGGAGTCTCTGGGCAAGTTGCAGTCACACTACCTCTATACTACGAGACTGGTCGGACTAAACATAAGGTAGATAGAAGAAATATCAGTAGATTTAAAAAGAGAACACAACTAAACAGAAAAGAGTGACATAAAAGATCGGACGACCGAGCAAGTTAGCAGTTCACAGCTGTGAGTTTGCGCTCGGCAGATAGTGGGTTCGAACCCCACTGTCGGCAGCCCTGAAGGTGGTCTTCCATGGTTTCTCATTTTGACACCAGGCAAATGCTGGGGCTGTACCGTAATTAATACCACGGCTGCTTCCTACCCATTCCTAGCCCTTCCCTGCCCCATCTTAGGCAAAATACTTATCTGTGCCGGTGCGACGAAAAGCAAATTTAAAAGAAATGGAAGAAAGGAAATGTCACATTCAGAAGTGGGATAAGATTCCACAAAATAAAGAGAAGAAGAAAATGAAAAAGAAGACAATAAACATCGTTGTTTTACATGACTGTTGATATGATAGCCTCGGGACCTCCAGTATTTTTTTGGAATCCGAAATACAGGGAAGCGATTTTTAATTTCAAAAATCTTACATGCTTTGGCAGGCATTCGAATCGCAGTCACCTTGGCAGGAAGCCAGTGGCTATGTTAACACTCGGCTCTCATGACCTTCCCCTATTACAGGAGAAAGGATACAGATGTAATAATATTAATAATAATAGACCCTAATATTAATGCATTTAATTTAAACGTCGGGTATAACGACTAATGGCTTTAAACAGACACCGCAGTGTCAGCGTTTTGCCCCGCAGGTTTCTTCCAACGTGCTGGAAGATAATAGTGCGGCGTTGTTCTACACTACAATCTTTAGCAGAGCACAGAGTGCTCAGCTGATCAGTCGGAGTTTAAACTCCGGCCAAAGCATGTAGATCTTTTAAAATTAAAAGTCACGACCCAGTAATTCGATGTCGGCGTAAACCTAGATATCTCGTAGCTATGGTCACGATATCAACAGTCTCATAAAATTAGAAGCGTCCCTGACTGGCCACACGTCAGCACCTAATGAGCTACATTCTACAAGTGACCACCTCCACGGTCATTTCACCCGATCACCTTCTACCCACTAAACCCAATTCACTGGTAAATGCAACCTTCACTTTGGCCCACTTACTCTGATGAATCATTACTGTAGTTAATTTATGTCTCTAATTTAGATGAGGAATATTTTCTCTGTCACCCTGTACCTTGAACCCGGTGTGCCGTGTTGAAACTCTACTTACGTAAGCTCTATAGTTGTAAACAAGGTTGGACGATGACCTTCGCAACGTGTTTACTAAATGATAGATTTAATAATAGATTTGTTTCAGCTAATAGCCATTGGTCCAGAACAATTATATCTATATATATAAAATAAGAGTTTCGTCTGTACATTGCTCAGAATTGACAAAGAATGGTATATCTGTATCGGTCGTTTCCACAGTAAGAAGGAAATGCACTTTTTTCTCTTCCATAATTTCTATCTGTCTGTCTGTCTGTCTGTCTGTCTGTCTGTCTGTCTGTCTGTCTGTCTGTCTGTATTTATGTACATGCATCATGAGAAAACGGCTGAAGAGAATTGAATGAAAATCGGTATATGACGTCGGGGAGTGAGCCACTACAATCTAGGCTAAAAAATTTTTTTTCACGCCAAGAAAAATGGTAGTTTAGGGGAAGGCCTAAAATTTAATTATTAAATATTTCTGTTATTAGTGGCCCTATCGATATATACTGCATTACTAAAGTTATATAGAATTAAATTTCCGATCATTTATGTCTTATATATTTTTATCGTGCCGGCTATGATAACAGATATATTCATGAATTTGTATTTTTGTTGCTAAGTCCATATCAACGCCGAGCCACGAGAAAGTGGGTGAACAGAATTTAATGAAAATCGCCGACAGTGGGATTCGAACCCGCTATCTCCCGGATGCAAGCTCACAGCCGCGCGCCTCTGACCGCACGGCCAACTCGCTCGGTCATCCTGGTAACACATAACGAATCTGCCTCCTGAGCTACTAACATAATGCTGATTTTTATTTATTTATTTACTTATTTATTTATTTATTTATTTATTTATTTATTTATTTATTTATTTATTTATTTATTTGCTTACTTGTTTATGTCATTGGCTTCCTCAAAACAGTCGCAGTTCCTCCGTCTCTGGCGACCGAATGGACGGTCACCGTTGCTGTAAAGTGACGGTAAATCCCAGGAAAAATAAGTCGTCTAAGACATGAAATATTCCCCAATTTTACGAAAATATTTCTAGAGAATTGTTTCCGTTCTTATACAAACTGGTTACCGAAATCTTTGGTATGCTCGAGACAACGTGCATTACCTGTATTAACAGCTATTTTCCAGAGCGATATAAAAGCCATATTCGCTTTTCCATCTCAGACATTCACCTCAAAATGTGTCGAACACTAGCCAGTCCACAGAATCGCCTCCAAACATTGGAAAACGCATCGAAAATGATTTTGACGACAAAACGTATAAACGACACAAAACTGCAATTAGAATGTTCACGGTGTCCGCCTCTGTGGTGTAGTGGTTAGCGTGATTAGCTGCCACCCCCGGAGGTCCGGGTTCGATTCCCGGCTCTGCCACGAAATTTGAAAGGTGGTACGAGGGCTGGAACGGGGTCCACTCAGCCTCGGGAGGTCAACTGAGTAGAGGTAGCTTCGCTTCCCACCTCAGCCATCCTGGAAGTGGTTTTCCGTGGTTTCCCACTTCTCCTCCAGGTAAATGCCGGGATGGTACCTAACTTAAGGCCACGGCCGCTTCCTTCCCTCTCCCTTGCCTGTCCCATCCAAACTCCCCATCCCTCCACAGGGCCCCTGTTCAGCATAGCAGGTGAGGCCGCCTGGGCGAGGTACTGGTCATTCTCCCCAGTTGTATACCCCGACCCAAAGTCTGAAGCTCCAGGACACTGCCCTTGAGGCAGTAGAGGTGGGATCCCTCACTGAGTCCGAGGGAAAAACCGACCCTGGAGGGAAAACAGATTAAGAAGAAGAAGAAGAAGAATGTTCACGGTGCCAGCTCCGTACTGAACAGAAGTGACTTCTCTCCTAAACTCAAAATACTACATAAAATCATATCCTACTGCACATACTCTGGAGTGATCAACTATTGGGAGGCACAAATTCTTATTCGCAAACACTGCAAGAGGAACACTCTAGTGCATCTCCTATCTACCCTGGAGAGAAAAAACAGAAGAGGGGAAACGCAGATCAGATAGTTGTTTCGATATCACAGAGACAAGATCTGAATGCAAGAATCATATATTAGCTCATCAGCAAGGAGAAGCCTCTTCTAGTGCCTGGATTTTATATTTTTCTTATTAAGAAAAAGAATAAAAATACATTATATGTGAGACATTGGTAATTCCATGCAATACCCCTACGTTCATATTCAGTAAACGCGACGAAATCCAACGTACTTCCATTAGTCGTATTAAGGATCACCAAAAACTTATTTCGACGAAAACACATTATTGAATTTCAAGAACGAATACTTGTAAATAATAATAGAGTGCGACCTCCGAAGAGGCCTGGTGCAGGTCTTTCGAGCTGACGCCGTATAGGCGACCGGCACGTCTATGAGGATGGGACCCTACATATGATGAATTCTAATGATGGAGAGAGCCCACACACCCAGCCCTGCGCCATCGGATTTAACCAGTAAAGGTTGAAATCCCAGACTCAGCCGGTAATCGTTCCCAGGACCCACTGGGTTCAAGGCCAGCAGGCTAATCGTTTAACCATGGAGTTGGACAATTCGTCACCGAATTATTATACAGTAGTTTTACCACCCTTGACGCCCCTGTAACATGCAACCAACATTACGGGTGCGCCGTGCACGACGACGAGATATAATATCAAGCTGTTGGGGGGAAATAAGTGACTTTCACAAAGTCAGTGCATGTGTGGATATTCAACTTGTGATGCGATGACAACGATAATAATAATAATAATAATAATAATAATAATAATAATAATAATAATAATAATAATAATAATAATAATAATAATAATAATAATATTAATAATAATAATAATAATAATAATAATAATAATAATAATAATAATAATAATAATAATAATAATAATAATAATAATAATGGTTTACCGTCCGCCCAACTACTTTTCATCTTTCCTTCTTTATCCGTTTACTCTGAGGGGTTGGTTTTTCCCTCGGACTTAGCAAGGGATCCTACCTCTACCGCCTCAAGGGCAGTGTCCTGGAGGGTGAGACTTAAGAGTCGAGGGATACAACTGGACTGGACGACTAGCCCCGCATTCACGCGGTCTCACCTGCTATGCTGAACAGGGGCGTTGTGAGGGGATGGGAAGATAGCAAGGGATAGACAGAGAAAAGGGAAGGAAGGAAGAAAGTTAGGTACCATGATCTGCCTCCGGCATTTTCCCGAAGGAGAAGTGGGAAACCACGGAAAACCACTTCCAGAATGGCTGAGGTGGGAATCGAACCCACCTCTACTCAGTTGACCTACCGAGGCTGAGTGGACCCCGTTTCAGCCCTCGTACGACTTTTCAAATTTCGTGGCAGAGCCGGGAATCGAACCCGGGCCTGCGGGGTGGCAGCTAATCACTCTAACCACTACACTACAGGGGTAGACTGAAATGAATATTCAAGAAAATAATATTCTAAGAGTTTAGAAAAGAAAGATATATGTAATTATTTCCGCTACATACTGTAGTAAAGCACAGAATTATGGAAATGCTTTTGGACTTAGAATACGAGAGAACGATAACAGATTTTTCGGTTGTTCCCCTCTTAGTAGCCTTTTACGACGTGCAGGGGTTACTGATAATGTATCCCTTGATTCCACGCACAGAGGAAATAAAGGTAAGGTAAGGGTGTATTCTGCCCGAAGGCAGGTCCGAACTTTCGCAGCGATGTGCCTGATCCGGAGTTTACGTGCGGAAGAGTGGCCAGTTCCTTTCTGTTCCTCCATTCCCTTACCCCTCACCTACAGTGCATGGCAACCCATCCAAACCTTGACCACACCCAATGTCGCTTAACTTCGGTGATCTCATGGGATCCGGTGTTTCAACACAGCTACGGTCGTTGGCTTGAGGAAATAAGGAGTTCCGATAAACTGAAAGAAATAGTGCATATGGAATCGTAATCTACGTCCAACAATATGGCAATATTTTTATTTTATTAGTACCTATTTATTTTTACTACCTCATTCGTTCCTGATTCGTCTAAAGTACTCTCTGTTACTTCGCACGTACACACAGTGTGATAGACCGTCTTAGTTGGAGCGTAGTGTTGTCTTCAGCTCCTGGCTGGAAAACTAGTGCTGGGTTACGTGAATGATGTTGATCCACGAAATATCACTGTAATATTTGTCACAAATGGAAGATCATAATCGCTTTTACTCAAATAAAGTCTCAAATTCGAGGTTGATTAAGAAATAATCCGAAATATTTTATTTTAGAGAATACATACTTTACTGCCTTACAACTACTATTTCTGCTATGTCGCAGCGCTTCCGTGTTTCATTTATCTGACACTGTCGTGTGTGATGTCTTTGCTCACTGAAGTTCTTTGGTGTCGTTTTGTTGTTTTCCTTATTCGATGTAATTTGAAGGGCGCTGGAAAAGCTGTCACTTCATGTGCCTTAACTGATCCATTAAACAATTTATTGGTCCAGGGATCATGCTATTTTCCCTTTAAATATATATATTCATTAAACACACACACACACACACACACACACACACACACACACACACACATATATATATGTATTGGTCCTGGTATCGTGCTATTTTTCTTTCAACAAAATACCCGCGCTGGACATGGAAATTCGATGTAATTTAATACAGCTCTAAAGCTAAAGCATTCTTAAATTCAAACCCTCATTATTGTAAATTTTCTTCCGAAGACTCGAAGCAAAATTCTCTGCGAAACGTAGCAAATCAATTTCACCTTCTTTTATTGACATGGCATAAGCCCAGAAGCCCCTATCATGTCTTCAAGTACAGACCGTGAAAGCATCAATTTTAATAAATATGGCAGCTGATACGGCACACAAAATTCCCGGCAAAGTTCTAAAGTATTTAATGGACACTCGTTTGAAATCCCTTCCTTGCGGATTATATGCTCTCCACCTCCTCAGGCGTCTATGGAAAATCTTCAAGTGGATCGAAATAATACAATGTAGATATACCTGCAAGGAGTCAGTATTTTCCATCCACCATAGTATGTCTGTTGAAGCGATCAAATGGCTTGATGTTCTGGATCTGGAGATCTGATCATCTCAACTTGTGATCTCAGCAGCTATTGACTTGTAAATCCCCGTGTATAGACATTGTAGACACCATTTTAAGTTTTCACTACAGTAATCTTGTTTTGCTCTTGGGATTCATATATCACCATACCATAAGGCTGCTCGTCCACTGGAAGCGACTACATGCTATTACATGCGACTTTCATTCAAGCGACTACACGAGACTGGGGTCGTCCACTGCAGGCGACTTCGCGCGGCTATCAGTTGGCATTTTTACTCCGTACAGGTCTGTGTGTGTTTCCGTAGTAGATGTTGTCAAGTAATTACACGTATTAAATAGTCTGTGACATGGATGATGATTTAGTTTACATTTTTGGAGACGCCGAGGTACGGGAATTTGTCCTGCACGAGTTCTTTTACGTGCCAGTAAATCTACGAACACGGGGCTGACGTATTTGAGTGTGTTCATAAATGCCATTGCAGTGTAGGTAATTGATTAATTAATGTAGTGAAAGCAGATTTCTATTCAGCCGGTGTAATGGGATTATTGTTATTATTATTCATCTAAAAGTATTGTGGTGTTGGTCAGTGAAAACTAAACCGATCGGTGAGGGGAAAAAACATGGCGGCACAGCCCTGCCAGAGTAAACTCTCACGAACAGCCACTGCTTGAAATATCATAGGAATGAGCCAGGATCGAACCTGAGGCCAGCGCTCTACAGCCTGAGCTACTCAGTGCAGCATATTATATAAATAAATAAATAAATAAATAAATAAATAAATAAATAAATAAATAAATAAATAAATAAATAAATAAATAAATAAAAGTGATTAATTAATTAATTAATTAATTAATTACATAATTTAATTAGAGCACTTACCATTATCAACACCTACTTCATCTGCAACCTTCGACCATAGTTTGCGTTGTATATCTCGAGAATGATAGCGTTTATCTTTCATATTCCATAGAGGTCTTCTTTCACAAACTGCACTTATCAACTTTTCACTATCTACATCCATGACAAATGTAGTAATGATGAAAATAATGTTGCACATGACAACGACAGACAACCGGATGCTTGCACGAGCCGTGGAGTACGGGCCCTTTCACACGATCCACTGCTTGCCACGCCACTCCACTCCACTCCACCAGAGGTGTGGTAAAAGGCCGGTAGCGTTCACACGAGACACTTCGTGTGGCGCAACCTCCGTCCACTCTCGTCAACAGCAGGCTGCTGTCGACCGGCCTGAAGTGTCTTCCACACTGGGCGACCGGAAGCTCACTCATCACTGAATCAGATTAGCTCGTTCAGACAGTCAACATATAAATTAGCTACAAGTTCGAAGATTTCGTTTCAAAATGTCGGTTCCATTCATAGATACTGAAAAGTTAATAATAGAAATACAAAATTGGCCTTGTCAGTGGGATTAACGAACGACAGACTATTCAAATAAAATAAAATAAAAGGCTTCAAATGTGGAATGAAGTTTCCCATGAAGTGATTCCACTTTCTGCCGAACTGGACAACTCCAAAGAGAGAGAAGTTGATATCTACAGTAATAGGCTATATGTGTTATATGTTAACAATTTTCGATATTACAATAACATGGGTCATTGAAAAAGAATTAATCAAGGCTTTTTAGCAGTCTTCATTTCAAAAGAACTGCTTCCAATTAAATTACATAATAACATTTTCTTATTCGGACCGAACACGATAGCCGCAGTCGCTTATGTGCCGCTATTATCCAGTATTCTGGAGATAGTGGGTTCGAACCCAACTGTCGGCAGCCCTGAAGATGATTTTCCGTGGTTTTCCATTTTCAAACCAGACAAATGCTGGGGCTGTACCTTAATTAAGGCCACGGCCAATTCCTTCCCACTCCTAGCCCTTTCCTGTCCCATCGTCGCCATAAGACCTATCTGTGTCGGTGCGACATACAGCAACTTGTTAAAAAAAAAAAAAAACCGATCTTATTCGTGAGAACTACCAGTCTTATTTACAGAAGGTAGGTGTTGGTAGCAAGGCCATACTGGTAGCTCACTAAATCAGTTGTTCAAACGGTCAACATTGTGTGCGTCACAAGTTTGAAGTTTTTGTTTCAAAATATCGGCGGAATACATTTTCTCATGTTGGTGTCCTGACGCTGTAAACTTGCTTCAAGGATTGACAACAATTCAAACAAATTCCCACTCATACGAAAGTAATTAAGGAACATTTTTAGATCATTGATATGTTCATCTAGAAGAACGATGTGAGTTCCTCGTTCTAGGCGATATGAATTCAATGGATGGACCCAATGAACCTTAGTACTGTTCTTTCACCTCAACCTTCTTTTCGGAAGAATAAAAATCCCAAGGATAATATGCGCGTCCATGGACCAGATTCAAACCGAGACGCAAATATGAGGTGGGGACGAGAAGTTGCCGGTAAGTTGACGGAAGTGGACGGCAAGTGTCTGAGAAGTGGAGTGGAGTGACGTGGCGTGGCGTGGAAAGCAAGTGGACCGTGTGAAAGGAGCCTACAGGCGACTACACGCGGCAAATCCCATTCGAGTGGGATCCATCGCTTGTCGCCTGTTATCGCCTATAATCGCGTGAGTCGGCCGCTCGAGATCGCTTGCAGTGGACGCGGTTCCGTTACAATCTTCGCTATAGGATCAGTCGCGGTCGTACGCACGTAATCGCTTTCAGTGGACGGGCAGCCTAAATGAAATGTGTTGTTTATGATAATCTGTTTTTCAGATAAAGAATCATTTTCTCGCAATCAGTACTATAGAAACATTTGGAGGTAGGCTTTCGCTATTGTGACGGCCGCAGGGTTTTTAGGGTTTCGTAAACTTAATTATTGGATCTAGCGGTGGTAAATCTGCACGATACGGATAAATGAAACCATTTGTACCTTCTTGTTATACTATGACTTCTTGTAAAATCCACGCAACATAAATCTCTCTACATTTGAATCTAGAAATCCTTTTCGCAATATACTAACGAAGTTTTCATTCTCCATTACCAATGTCAAATCTTACATAAACCAAAGTCTGTCACAAACATCACACGCAAAACCAAACTCATTGTCCAGAAAATGCTGCTTGAAATACTTGCTGAAATGTACGTCAGTGCGATTCCAACGTCCTTCACGAGCAGTTTATTCAATCACATCCAATTGTGGAATTTTCAAATCCACTGGTTTTTGTCTTCTAAAAAGTCATAATTGTTGTAGTTGCACCTTCATTTACTTCAAAGTAGTTACTTATTGTAAATTGATTTCGCTATTTAAGTTTCTCATAGTAACGCCAATTACGCTCCCTTCATTTCACTTCTTTTATTCCTTCGTCGTTTATTTTCTCATTTCAACCGTTTCTTTTGCACGTTTCTACCCGATCTTAATATCTTTTCCATTATTCAATTTGTTATTCTATACAACTGACCACGATGTATGCACAACGACAGGTAACCTCTAACTGAGCGCGCGAGTCAAAACAGCGCCATCTTATAAAATAGTATGCGTGTGATGCCACATATTTAGCACAAATTTTGCCTTACTACTTCATGAAATCTAGGTTTCAGATTTTCAATTCTTTTCAAGAGATAGCCTCCTCCCTCATCTGTCATGGGGACATTAAACTTAATCTTACGATCTTACGTCATACGTGTTATACCGGAACACTAAAAACGTCTTAAAATTTTTCTTTCCATGTACCAATTGTCGAGAATCGTAAGTCTACGTTAAATACCATTTTTCCCCTTGCGAAAATCAAATGATAAAAAATACGCCTCTCGGTCATGGCCATCCATTAACGGTGGCTAATTTCAGACGACAAACCACAATAAGACATAGCCTTGCACGGTTGCTAGGGTTACACTTCCGTCACGCTAACTTCTGTACCGCAAGTTATCAGATTGCCTTCAGTCATAAGACATATTTATGTCAGTACATATTATTTTTCAATCAGACATGCTTCACCATTTTTAAAGGTTTCTTCAGGGCGGGATTATTTTGATTTGGCATAGTTCAATCATGAGAGCCTCCGCGGCTAAAGTGGCAGCGCACCGGGCTCTCACCACTGGGTTCCGTTGTCAAAGGCCTGGTTACTCCATGTGAGATTTGTGTTGGACAAAGCGGAGGCGGGACAGGTTTTTCTTCGGGTACTCCAGTTTTTCCTGTGATATTTCATTCCATCAACACTCTCCAATACCATTTCATCTGTCATTCATTGATCATTGCCCCAGAGTCCGACAGGCTTCGGCAGCCAGCACAACTCCTATCCTCGCCGCTAGATTGGGGCTTCATTCGTTCCATTCCTGACCCTGTTTAATGACTGGAAACAGGCTGTGGATTTTCATAGTTGAATCATAAAAGAAACATAGTACATTCTAAACAAAATCATCATATCAAATAAAATAAAAATGAAGTGCATAAGTCCTCCTGATTGAAATGTCATTCCTATTGTTATATTGATTTAATAACATCTAATTATAATAATCTCTCATTTTAAACTTAAATTTAATTTGCTTGTTATTTCATTGAATTATTTGGAACCTACACGTGTGTACAACACATACAATCACATTTAAAGTCAAATTATCAATAAATCAACAATAAAAGGCCCAAGAGCTACTGGTTTAGCTGACGGTCCACCTGTCAAAGGATAGGAATGAACTTCATTAGTTAGTTGTAACCTACAGTAATTTTTATACCAGATGGGCTAAATAAAACTGGTCCGACTCATTCGCTGAACGGTCAGCGTTAAGGCCTTCGGTTCAGAGCGTCCCTGGTTCGATTCCCGACAGGGTCGGGAATTTTAATCGTGTTTGATTAATTATCCTAATTCGGGGACTGGGTGTTTGTGTTTGTTCCAACACCTTCCTCTTCATATTCAGACAACACACTGCACTACCAACCACCACAGAAACACGCAATAGTGATTACATCCTTTCATATAAGGTTGGCTTCAGGAAGGGCATCTGGTCGTAAAACAAGGCCAAATCCACATGTGCGACACAGTTGGCTCCCGCGACCCCATAAGTGTGGGAAAAGCGGTAGTAGTAGTAGTAGAAGAAGAAGATGGACAAAATAAAACTTACTCGGAAAATATTTACAATAGGGCTGACGCGAGATTGACATCACAGACGACGCTATCTAAAAATGAAAAACTGAGGATCCAAAAGTCCTGACTCCACTTCACTCAGAATGGTAGAACACAACAAACGAAGGTTTATCTGGGCACATTAACTCAAGCACACCGAGCAAGTGGCCATGCTGTTAGGGTCGCCCAGCTGTGAGCTTGCATTCAGGAGATAGTGGGTTCGAACCCCACTAACGGCAGCCCTGGTTTTTCCATCGTATACCATTTTCACAGCAGGCAAAGCAGAAAAATGCTGGAGTTGTACATTATTTAGGGTCACGGCTGCTTCCTTACACTCCTCGACCTTTCCTGTCCATCGTCGACATAAGACCTACCTGTATCGCTGCGACGTAAAGCAAATTGCTAGAAAGATAAAAAATGTAGGTACTTTTTGAATATGTTTCGACACGCCAATCTCTTCATTAGCACTTGCACGGATAAAAGGCGTTGAGATTACGTTCCAGGCTTTCCTTCACTCGAGCAATGTTTTCTTTTCTTTTTCTTGTGTTTACAACCTGCTTTACGTCGTACCGACACAGATACATCTCATTTCGACGATGGGATGGGAGTGGGAAGGAACAGTCCGTGGCTTTATTTAAGATACCCTCCCAGCATTTGTCCGGTATGAGAATTGGAAACCACGGAAAACCTTCAGCGCTGCCGAGAGTGGGGTTCGAACAAACCACTCAGCCACCTGCTGGGAAGCAAGCAATAATTTCTGGTGTTGGAACTCTTTTCGGATAGTTGTCGTCTTCATTCAGAGCCCGTTTTACACCATTTTGCTACTATGTTTTGTATTGCAGACTTAGAGTACTGTGTGTGTGTGTGTGTGTGTGTGTACTCTTTGGACTAAGGAACGTCATCGTGAGTGTAATGAGAAAGCGTTAATGGTCGTTGTTGTGAGGAGTACTGTCCTGCTGGTTAACACTGTTGAGCTGTTGTTGTGTTTGACTGTGTGAATTACTGAACTGTGTCTGGAATTGAATCAAGGAACAGTCGTCATGTGTTGTGTGACCAGTAGCTCTGTGTTCAAACCCAGCTGTCTGCATGCAGCTGCTGTGTGGGGTGACTGGACTTAGAGAAGTGAATGTAAGGTAAAGCTCTGAATAGGATTATAGCCCTGCGCAAAGCGTACCGCACAGGTTCTCCACGAATCGTGCTTCGCATGACACTTAACAAAGATCATGCGCTGTTTTATCGTGAGCATAATTTTGTGTTTCATTGAACTGCTCTTTAAAAACATCTGCTCCTCCTACTCACTCACTAGTATTGACACAGGGACTTACTCCGAACAGAGCACGGGGGAATTATGTACTAGCAGAAATGTTACAGCAACCGGTTTCCAGCATTTACTGTGATGGGCAGTTCTCCTGTTCATTAAAAAGGGTCGATTACGTGTCAGTCTTATAAATATTCTCCCGGCCAGTTATTTTTGCCGACCCTGTATATTATTCAATTATGCTAATGTTTCAGTTGATCAAAAGAATTATGAAAAAAAACCAATTTTATAATAGTAACTGGTTGTAAGAACATTATCCTTTATGTAAGATCAATTGAAGATGACTTTGTATTTCCTTCAAAGTATTCTTCTTCCCACTATTCATATAGTCTTAAAACTTCATGTACCTTTGGCATGTTCCAGCAAGAAATAGCGAACAGTGATGGCTATTCGCTAGAGACACACACCATCCAGACGCCAGACGGGTATCTGCTAGAGGTTCATCGAATTCCCGGAAAAGGTATTCCGGTATTCCTACAACATGGGTTCCTGTGCGCCTCTCACTTGTGGATGCTACAGGGGAAGAACAGTTCGCTAGGTAAGTGAAAGAGTTAATCTCACTATAGTGATCCCTTTGGTGCAAGCCTAAGAAATAAAAAATCATTGTTACGAATGAAACACCGTTTGTATTATTGCTCTAATTTATTTTATAATAACCAAATAAATAGAATTCAATTAGAATAAATTAGAATACTCCCGTCCCCCAGTTTCTGATTTTCTAAAACTGGGGAGGGAGTAAACATTTATTGTAATCCAAAATATAATTTGATACATGTATGCGTTTCCTTATTACTACTTATTCATCAGTTAGTACATTACATATTACAGTTAAACTTATTAAGTATTTCCACCCAATTTATAAATTATTTGTTAAATTTATTTATCTTTTTCCTAGAGGTTAACAATGTTATCTCGTCGCTCCTATGAAAAAACCGCGAATATGACAATGCTCTTCCTATCCGTTATTTATGTTAAGACTGGTCACGCCTCCCAGCCACATATTGATATGCAGTCCATCAGAACAAATTTCGCTCAGTTCATTTCCCTATGCGCATGAGGGAAAATGAAACCTAAACACATCATACTCTAGGAGCGGGTAAATATGCCATGCAAATATACATTCCTACAGTAAAGTACATTTTCCTTTACCCTTTACCACTGCGTAACCGAGAAGCTAAGAAGAGAACATGGCATTCTGTATGAATGAATGAATATAACACAACAAATGCACACACACACACGCATAATTCTATCCATCCATGAATGGCCAAACTCAATAATTGCTGTCGATTTACAAGTCTCTATCCTCTTCACACAGCAGGTGGCCTGACCCGTTGGTATTACCTGAGAGGCCTATAACCTTATTCACAGCCTCGCCTTACTTTCACTTCTCCAAGACCAGCCAACCCACACAGCAGCTGCATGCAGACAGATAGGTTTGCAAACAGAGCTACTGACCACACAACACACGATACCTGTTCCTTGGTTCAATTCGAGACACAGTCCAGTAATTCACACAGTAAAACACAGTGAACAACTGAACAACAACAGCTCAGCAGTGTTAAACAGCAGGACAATACTCCTCAAAACAACGACCATTAACACTTCCAATTACACTCACGATGACGTTCCTTAGTCCAAAGAGTACACACACACACACACACACACACACACACACACACACACACACACACACACACACACACACACACACACACACACACACACACACACACACACACACACACACACACACACACACACAGTACTCCAAGCCAGCATACACAGTATTCCGTACCCGACGATAAGCTGGCTCCAGTGCGACATACACGGCCATATGGTATTTGACAGCGTAGTATTTCAGTGTGCGTTTTCAGGAGTGATTACAAAAGAAAAGCAGCTCGATTTGTTCTGGGTGATTTCCGACAAAAGAGTAGCGTTACAAAAATGTTGCAATGTTTGGGTTGGGAAGAATTGAGAGAAAGAAGAAGAGCTGCTCGACTAAGTGGTATGTTCCGAGCTGTCAGCGGAGAGATGGCGTGGAATGACATTAGTAGACGAATAGGTTTGAATGGCGTCTATAAAAGTAGGAAAGATCACAATATGAAGAAAAAGTTGTAATTCAAGAGGACAAACTGGGGCAAATATTCATTTATAGGAAGGGGAGTTAGGGATTGGAATAGCTTACCAAGGGAGATGTTCAATAAATTTCCAATTTCTTTGAAATCATTTCGGAAAAGGCTAGGAAAGCAACAGATAGGGAATCTGCCACCTGGGCGACTGCCCTAAATGCAGATCAGTATTGATTGATTGATTGACTGATTGCTCTTCCTGAAGGATTTAAAATGGTGTAAACCTTTGTGTTTTAAGTGAAGTGATTCGTTTTTCACTCGCTGTTCATTGCAGAAGCTAAAAGATTTTACCGTTTTCACCATTTTGTTACGTCTGACGACGGCTAGGTCATAAAATGTAACTCATATCTCCTCCTATACAACATCTTCCTATTTAGTGGCACATTCTTTTGGCACCAACCAAGGATTAAGTTTTCATCGTTCAAGGTTTTCCATCAGCCGCTAATATTTTGCATGTGAACTAGATGTGGTGTGGCACTGTTAGTGATATTTTCATGACCCCGAAGTGGAATAGGTTTCTCGTTATCTATTCAAGAAGTTTTGAATTAGTACTTGTTTTCCGTACTTGTTTTTAATAAGAAAGTCCATAGTATAATATTTTAATGGTCAGCTCTTTTATATGTTTAGCGTATATACTGGCGGACAAGGGATATGACGTCTGGATGGGGAACGCAAGAGGAAACACCTATTCAAAGAGACACGTCAACATGGACAGCAAGAATCGAACATTCTGGAATTTCGGGTTAGTATGAGTTTTATGACGGTTAATAACAAATGGTGAGATGAGAACCAATCGGAGAACAACATAAAAATTCTATTATAAGCAACAGTTTCAAAACCTTATAGAGTTCACTGAAAATTTCCATGCTGGAAGGATTAAACAAGTGTCTTAAATTCTAGGCATCTGTTCGTGGAGTATAAAAGTTCAGTAGATGGGTGTCAATCGCATGATCGACCGTCCTAGAAATGCATCTCCCCTTTTCCTTTCGCCGGGGTAAGTGGCTCGGATGGCTGGGGCCCTGGCCATCTGACCCGAACTTGGCAGGTTCGATCCTGGCTCAGTCCGGTGGTATTTTAAGGTGCCCAAATACGCCAGCCTCGTGCCGGTAGATTTACTGGCAATTAAAATAATTCCGGAGGGACTAAATTCCGGCACCTCGACATCTCTGAAAATCGTAAAAGTTATTAGTCGGACGTAAAGCCAATAACATTATTATTATTATTATTATTATTTCTGGCCTTTTCCCAAATTATTTTGATAGAAACTGGTAGATCTGGCCCAGTTGTACGGCCAGATGACCCTCCCAATCCCTACTCTATATGGAGGGATATATTCACTGCTGTATATTTCTGTGGTAGTTGAGAGTGTTGTGTGTTCTGTGTAGAGGAAGAGAGGCAAGCATAAGTACCTAGTCGCAGAGTAAGAGGAATTGACCACTTGCAGTTAAAATCCTCAACCCTACCGGGAAACGAACACAGGACGCTGTGAACCAAAGGCCAGAACGCTGACACTTCAGCGAAGGAGCCAGCCAAATGTTTGGTGTTACCTTCCCAATTTAATTCTAAATCCTGGGATGATAACTTTTCCAAAGCTGCAGTCTAATATTGTACTCAGAATATGTTTCATAATAATACACGTTGTTGTTGTTTTCTTTGAATCATCAGGCCATAAATTGGTTTTGATGCAGCCCTCCATGTCACCCTATCCTGTGCTAATATTTTTCACTTCCACGTAACTATTGCATCCTACATCTACTCTAATCTGCTTGTCATATCCATACCTTGATCTAGCCCTGCCGTTCTTACCACCTACACTTCCCTTAAAAACCAACTGAAAAGTCCTGGAAGTCTTAAGATGTCTTCTGGTCAAATTTAGCCACATCGATCTCCTCTCACCAATTCGTTTCAGTAGTTCTTTATTCGTGATTCGATCTATCAATCTCACCTTCAGCATTCTTCTGTAACACCACATTTCAAAAGCTTTTATCCTTTATCTTTCGGAGCTATTTATTGTCCATGTTTCACTTCCATACATTGCCACGCTCCATACGAGTCTCTTGAAAAACAGCGGTCGTCAAACCACCGAAACACTATCGAAATATGATGTTTCTACTGAAATAGCTCAAAATATGACCTTATGGGAAAAAACAGCCAAAATATGCATGTATATGACAAATGAAAATCTCTTCATTGTGACGATAATCACCTGATTTGCACCGAAATCCAATCAGACGAGAAAATAGGGACAAAGAAAACAATGTGACTTTTCCTAAACATCCGAGCCCTAGTTATTATATAGGCAATTCCTTTTCTTGGTTGATTTAGATGCATCAGCAGATACAATAATATTAACAACAGTTTGTTCCCTGCAGCAATAACGGCCATGAGAAGAATGTATGCAAGATTCCCAAGTTCAAATAACTTTCTAATTCCTATAAGTTATCAATATTCGAAGTGAGACAATTTATTTTCTTTAGAAAGGAGTTCCTTCCTTGTGTTAGCCTGCATTTTTAGCCCTCATTACTTCTGCCATCGTTAGTTATTTTACTCCTCAAGTAACAATATTCATTTACATCCTTTAAGACTCCATCTACTAATCTAATATTAACGTATCAACAAAGACGCACACGAAATATCCGCAGAAAATCACTGTTGCTGGTGTTGGTGGTATCCTATTTCAAAAACTAATATACACCAATTGTTAGCTGTGAACAAGAGAATTTCTGTAAGGGGACTTATGTTTTAAAAGCATATACATTGACCTGGACAGATTTGCATCAAATGAGTACAGTGGATTTTAAATTAAAAAGGAGGCACAGAAGCAAATGATATGACCCTAATTCTCAAAAGAAGGTAATTCAAGGAATTTTAAAATAAAATTGAAGAGAGATAGAAATAAGAAGAATATATGCCATGCCCTGAACTGGAAGGAAAATAAAATGATCATACCTGTGGTCATCAGTTTTTGAGTTATCGAGCTGCAAATTCCTACGAGTGTGATATTGAGGACTATAGCACGCTATCTCTTGTATTACCTCTTACTACAGGTAGGTGATACGCTACAGGTATTCTAACTCACAATCCTTATATAGAACAAAGGGAGGAAGGACTGATTTAAAATTTTGAATGTTGAACTATATACAACACTGCCTATTCCTAGGAACTCAGAACAGGACACACGGACCACTCAAGACCTTGAATATTCTGTACCAGTGTTATTCTTGCATTTTCTTTTGTCAAACCTCTGCTATATCTTATGTGTAACGTTGGACGCTATTGTCATTGGTGCACAATGTGACTTAACAACGTACACGTAATGTTCAGTCCGGTCCCTTGGCTGAATGACTGTCGAGATTTGGGCTCGGAGAGTTCTGTGTTCGATTCCCTACTGTGTCCAGGAAATTTATGTTTATCCCAATACTCATCGCTTCACACACACATATTATATATCACACTATCGACCACCACAGAAACATGTAGTCGTGAATATTTCCCTCCACATACGGTTGGAGTCAGAAAGGGCATCTGGTTGTAAAACAGGGCCAAATCCACTCGCGTGACACAGTTCCCCCAGTGAAAAAGAAGATATATATAGCGTAAATATAATAAATTTCGTTATGCAAATACCAGTAACAATAACGTGCCCATCACAATTGAACCACAACAGCGAACATGACCAGCAGACAACACTTTTCTTCTATGAAGAATAGTAGTGTTATTTGTTTAACGCGAAATCAATTGATGCTGATTTTAAACGCCAAGATTCCGGAACTGTGTCACTCTGGATTTCCAGTAGTCTGCATTTATAGCTTGTAATAGTGAAATGGGCAGAGATTTACAAACTCTTACCACGGTTCTTTTATCTGCTGACACGGCTATGAAATTTTCCACCACCCAGGAAACGGATGACTTTGCTTATACAAGTCGACTATCATGATCTAGATCTTAGTTAAGATGCTCTATACGTAGGTGACCTGGATTCGACTCCTATCTCTATCAGGTATTTTGAATATTTTCTATGAGAGACTGGGACAGAGTGCATCAGTTATCGTGCCCGAAGGGTCAGGGGGCAGATTCTTAAATCTCACTCTCATGTACTCTACTATGTCGTCTTCTCAAGTGAAGGTCGGACTGATATCTGCGAGGTTCAGGAAGTAAGTTTCCTTAAAGTTTTACAGGCGAACGGCTAAAGATGGATCAGTATACAATTTCTCTATTTCGGCATCACTGATGTATTTTTCGACTTTATCACAAAGTTCGCCAGGCACTTTTCGTAGTGTAAAATGAATATCCCATTTGCTTTTCGATGGAGAGTGGAATCCTATTAGTTGAACACCTCTAATTGTTTCCACATTACACGTCTGCTTTCTCATCCCATTCCTTCAAAGGCATTAAGGGAGTTCTAACCGAGTTTTAGATTTAAAATTGGGAAATATATCGTTGTGAGTGTAAATGCTTTTATATTGAAATCAGGAGATCAATATATATATATATATATAACTAGTTTCCTTGTTGAGGGCTTTTGAAACCGGTGCTATAAGTTGGGCGTGGAATTTAAGTACCCCAGTTGTACAGGTGCATGTTTACCATTACCTCCTATTTCCAGCATTTACATTTTATCGTAGGTACAAAAGGTGAATTTTCTTTGAAAGTATTAGTTCCCTTAACATCAAATTTTAAGCAGAATTTCTTTAATAGTAACGAATTAATCCGAAATGAAAAATTAATGACAGTATAAGATGTTTCTACTCAAATAATTAAAAAGTATAAACTCAGGTAAAAATGTATTCTTAAAATTTGTTCAGAAATAAATAATTTTGTTAGAATACATTATTTCTCACACTTTGTGGACATATCAAAATAATTATATCAGTGCCATGGGTGGTTTAAGAAATTTCTAGAAACCAACAGGAAAAGAATGATACAAGGAGTATCTAAAAATTCTGGGAAAAGTGCCATATCTGAATGACGAAATGGCCCCAGTGCGCACGTATGTACATGGTTCCTCAGAGACATGGCGAGAGGTGCCTAGCACGTAGTAGGCCTACATATGATCGGCAAGGTAAACCCCCTGCCGTCAGTGGAACGTAGTCAGTGTCTGAGGTAATGCCCCAGTGAAATAGAGCAACGTGTGAACATCAAATTCTGCTACAAATTGGGGAGAACAGCGTTGGGGAGGCATGAAATGCTAGTGCATACAGGATGAAAACCGTGAGCACAAAATGCCCCTGCGTTCAGTACGATCCATGTGCGACAATTGTTGGCTCAGCGCGGCGTGACTGCGGATTTGTTACGCTTTCCACGCCTGAAGACGATCGCGAAACGCGATACAGATTTTTGTGCCACATTGTCAATGTGGATTAGGAGCTTTAGTATCTGTAAGATTTTTGGAAATGAGCTTGCTTTAGGACCAGTGGGAGAAAGGAGAAAAGAAAGAATTGTCACTTTTTTTGTTTCCAAATTTCTACTTCCATAGACAGAGGAGTATATTTGTCAATATTTTCCCCTGTATTTCTGTTGTAAATTGTGGTCATTCGGAATAGCGATGTCAGTGATATACGTGTGTTGGTTCTTTTTGTCTTTTAATATTATGTCTGGTCTGTTGTACGGAGCTGTTTTATCCGTTTGTATCATGCGAACCTAGTGAAGTTTAAAATTGTCATTTCCAATATATTTCATGGGGAATATTTTAGTAAGGCACCCTGTTGTGACGCAAGGATCTGGTCAGGGCAATTTCTTGGTGTATAACTTTGGCTACATAATTATATCTTATTATTATTATTATTATTATTATTATTATTATTATTATTATTATTATTATTATTATTAAACAGTTTTCAACAGAGGCTGACAGTATCTTTGCTTTTCCTCTCAAAACAGCAATCAGCACATCTATCACCAGACTTCACGCACGATAAGTAGGCTATATGTGGCTATCGACCAAGCACAGGATGTTCCTAAAGTCTTGCAACACACTTATTAATTTATTACACAAAACTACAAATGGTAAAGCTTTCATATATGTATGAGGAACATACAAACGGCTTTTTTTTCGGCGTTTGATTTCACAATGACTCAATAGCAACACCACGTACAAGTCGCCAAATGTCTACACGATAATCTAACTCTTGCCGCAACCTGCTGGAGCAGGATATTGTCGGAATCTTCTTGCATTTGCGGGAACAGCCGTTGCTCTACGAAATCATTTTTCCGGACCTCTTATGAATGCCTCAATTACACGGTTAACGGTCTCTTCACTCACTGCAGGAAGGACTTTCCTTATCTAAGGACACAAGCAACCACTACTCACAAATTTGGTATGACGGGCGAAAATAGCCATCCTGCTTGATGCTTCTTTACCGTATTTAGTCCTCAACTTCGGTTGCACATCTGCAACACTCTTATTTTTGGAAAATTCCAACATACAGGAAACACGAAAACTGTATGTATCATTTGTAGTTTTTGTGTAATATATTAATAAAAGTGTTAACAAACTTTAGCGACTCCCTGTATGTCCCAGTCTCTGTAATACGGCAAGAAAAACAGTAAGAAGAGGTAAATATTATAACTGCAGTGAATATGAACTTTGTATTTCCAGCTGGCACGAGATGGGCCTGTACGATCTGTCGGCCTCCATAGACCACATATTGAATTCAACGGGCTATAAGAAAATCTTCTACGTGGGTCATTCGATGGGCAACACCATGGCTTACGTGCTGCTCTCTTTGAAGCCAGAATACAATGATAAGATCCACTTGTTCGTAAATCTCGCGCCTGCTGTTATGATGGGCAACACACGCTCGTCTATTGTTCGGTTTATCGCTCCTCACTCGGACATGATTCTGGTAAGTCTATGTCTCTTCTACTGCCTGTATAGCAGGCGTGTAGCTTTATAGTAGACTCAGTAGTATAGTAAGAGTGACCCTTCAGAAGGACGCAAATATACTGTATATACCGGGTGGTTCACCAGTCCCTTATTTTTTCGGAGATAGGCAACCCAGACAACTCGTATAACCTAATTGATCCCTGTAATTTAGTTTTATGAACACCAAATAACATGAAATTTCTCCTTATGGTCAATAAAGATCTCCCCTACCTGTGTGTCATCACTGTAAATTGATCCATGGACCAAGCAAAGGAATATGTACTATGCACAATTTCGCGTCAAATACTAGGGGCCATTCTGCAAATATGCGATTTATTGCGCCTCGAAATAATACAGGTACCCGTAATACGATTGAATTAATAGGGTATGCCACATGCTTTGTAATGTAATGAACTTAAATGAGCACTTTAAATCATCATTGAAGACTTTGACACGGATATTAACCTTCGAGGTGGAACGGCCATGCTTCATTACTAAACCTCTAGGAAGCATCATGTATGTTGACTTCGGGACTGTGTCAGTTAAGGGCCGGTGCGCAACTTATGTGAGTTTCGGCAGCGTAGTGGTTCGAATCCAGCATGAGTAAAATTTTTGTAACGATAGAGGTGCTCCATTCTGCAGGAACACAAAATCAATGCATATTTGCTATTAGCTGCGCTCTGATTTGGCGTCTTTCCCCTATGGGAGGGTGGCGGAAGGACTGGGAAAGAAATCCATTTCCTCACGATGTATTCCTATAAGTCCGCCTCTGTGGTGTAGTGGTTAGTGTGTTTAGCTGCCACCCCCGGAGGCCCGGGTTCGATTCCCGGCTCTGCCACAAAATTTGAAAAGTGGTACGAGGGCTGGAACAGGGTCCACTCAGCCTTGGGAGGTCAACTGAGTAGAGCTGGTTTCGATTCCCTCCTCAGCCATCCTGGAAGTGGTTTTCCCGTGGTTTCCCACTTCTCCTTCAAGCGATGCCGGGATGGTAACTCACTTAAGGCCCCGCAAGGCCCCTGTTCAACAAAGCAGGTGAGGCCGCCTGGGCGAGGTACTGGTCATCCTCCCCAGTTGTATCCCCAGACCCAGAGTCTGAAGCTCCAGGGCACTGCCCTTGAGGCGGTAGAGGTAGGATCCCTCGCTGAGTCCGAGGTAAAAACCGACCCTGGAGGGTAAGCAGATTAAGAATAAGTAGAAGAAGTATTCCTATGAAGAGTATGTTGAATTGTTGCTAATTTATGAAGAAAGTATGGTCGAATTAATGTGTATGCCACGTGCTCCGTAATGGTAAAAAGTTCAATGAACACTGTAAAGTGGTCAACATTTTGAACACTTGTTACTCTGATTATGCAGAGCACAGTACTTCCTACCTACAGACGATCATGTCGCAGTCTACCCTGGCTATGTAACATCGGATAAAAACGGTCCTTTTCAGGACCAAATAGAAATTCACACTTTGGAACAGGATGATATGCGGCCGTATTACAGTCACTGTAAACGGCGTTAATCGAAAAAAAAAAGTGTACTAGCCTCTAGATTGAACCTACTACCACACAACAGTCATGCGTGATTTAACCACCTTGCTACCGCAAGCTGCGGTTGGCTGTTAGCACGTTGTAGCCCTTGTAGAAATTTTCTATCCAAACGTAAGATAGTGTTACTCGCAGCTGTGTTCGTTTTACATATTCATTATAGGCCTAGTTTACATAATAGAAATAACACTGCCGTTAATGATTTCTACCATATTCTCGAGCATTATATAAACGGTATGGTGTTAGTAAGGCCATAAAAAGCAGCTACTACTGTTTTTCGGATGACTACGATATACTCGTTAGTTGGGTTACCTACCTCCAAAAAAGTAAGGGGCTGGTGAACCACCCGGTATATCATTCTTTGTTTAGGAAACTGACCCTCAATGCAGTATTGTACGATTTTTATGTTTCGGAATACAAATGGTTCTTTAAAAAAAGCACGGACCCACGCACAGCCACCTCGGCAATCACGGCTACGTAGCTTTCCTTGGAGGCAAACTTCTCCCACAGCTCGGCCCTGTTATCTGTTGCACCCACTAACCATCCGTAAACGGTGACGAAGTTTACATGATATTTCTCCATGATATAATTTGATACTGGAACGTAGATTGCTTGCTTCTCAGAGCGAACGTCGTGCGACTGTTTTTCGCCTGATTCTAGACGTACTGTTGGTTCCAGTATAACAGAACGATCTCTCTGGCTAGTATATCTACCCTTTTCATTTTCAGTTAAACAGTTTTCTTCATATATTTCCCACCCGTTGTAGCGAAAGGCTTTTGCAATAATGCCGCGAATTGTGTGATGGTGAGTATTCTTAAGCAATAAGCCGAATGGACAGTAACCGAGAACATGTCCTAAAGTTTCAATCTCGCCACAATCACGCCTACAGTGGTTGTTCTCCTAGCTTCTACCATACAATCTTCTTACTTGGGACACGACTGCCATCATTTTGATGCTTTCAGTCCACTCTGATGTTGATGTTCTTCGAACCACTTCTTACATGTAACCATGTGGATGTTAAGGCTTATACATAATACTACTTTCCATTCCTGTTGAATGCAACCGTCTCCAAGCAAGCAATGGACGTTCTTGAACGATTGAGTGGTAGAGGCTCTCGCTATCTGTAACCTCGGCGCTGAGTGAGATAGAGTAATGTAGGGTGCCCTATTCCCGGCTAAAATGCCCCCGGGAATTAACCTGCTACTCCTTTCTGGTGCGAAATTTGTCAGAGCCGTGTATCTCTCCGAAAGCCGAAATCTCGTTTTCAGTCGCATGTAACGCGTAAACTATTACCTTCCTGAAGCTTTAGTTACAGATTCCTCAACTGTGTATATTTCTATTTACCATCTATGGACATTGATGATCCAATTGTCTGAATCCTTGTCGGAATAGTCAGCGGTAGAGACTTTCGGTTCAGAGAGTCCCGGGCTCGATTCTCGGCCGGATCGGGAATTTTAATTGTGTCTGCTTCATTCTTCTGGCACGGAGATTGGTGCTTGTCCCCACACTCTCCTCTTAGGACAACACACCACACTATCAGACACCATAGAAACACGCTATAATAATTACATCCCTCCACATAGGGTTGGCGTAAGAAAGGACATCCGGCCATAAAACTTGGTCAAATCCATGTGTGCAACACAGTTCGCACCCGTGACCCCATAGACGTTGGAAGAGTCGTAGAAGAGGAAGTAGCTTGAAGATCCTATTCCAGCTTATGTGACCTACAGGCTTCTTAAAATTGCATACATGTTTAGTAATACGTACGATTAAACAACTTGGGGTGAGTGGCTCAGATGGTAGAGCGCTTGTGTAGTACCGCGATGAATTGGAATGGGATTGTTAATAGGATGAGTGATTACACTAGGATGGACATTCGGCTTTAAAACCCCCGACAAAGTCCTAAACTGAGCCTGACTCTCAAATAAAAAGAATGATGGTGTAAAAACCAATGTTTACAAAATAACGGCCTTCCATCATGAGGTTTCTTCCACTGAGACCAATAGTGGTCCTCAGTGTTATTATTTATTTCAGGCAAGAGTCAATATGCCTTACTGGTAGAGTATTAATTGCAATCTGTTTTACGTCACACTGATACAGTTAGGTCTCATGACGACTATGGGATAGTTAAGCGCTAGGAGTGGGAAGGAAGCGACCATGGCCTTATTTTAACGTACAGTCCCAGTATTTTCTTGGTGTGAAAAGAGTAAATCACGGAAAACCATCTTCAGGGCTGCCGGCAGTCGGGTTCGAACCCACTATCTCCCGGATGCAAGCTAACATCTGCGTGGCCCTAACCTCATGGGCAACTCGCCCGGTAGTGAAATCGTGAACCCGTCCGAAGGTTGGGAGGTCAATAATAATAATAATAATAATAATAATAATAATAATAATAATAATAATAATAATAATAATAATAATAATAATAGGAAGCTAATATTAGGTAGGACCTGTCAAGGAAGGGAACAAATACTAAAGGCGACCCAACCAAGAACTCTATAAATACTGTGAAAACATCGCGGACATGGCCAGCAAGGGCCGCCTAGCATTTTATGGACTTGTCTACAGGATGCGTCTTGCCAGGTTGACCAACCAGTTTACTCGCAAAAGAGGAAGATCAAGTCGCCATGGTTGATAGAAGTGAGACAAGATCCGAGGGGACAGAGAGAGAATTCAACAACCGGACATCTCTCAGGAGGATGCTTAAACAAATGAGGTTCCAGGACAAAGCAGCAAGAAGGAAGACAGGTACCCTCTGGACAAATGAGAGAAAGGAACAACACTCCCAGAGGATGCGCAGTTACTGTGCAAATCAAAACCCACCCCAAACGCAATAGTTAAATATCGTGGTGCTTAGTCGTACTATACTATGTAATAATGATGATAATAATAATAATAATAATAATAATAATAATAATAATAATAATAATAATAGAGGTATAGAAGAAAACGAGGCCACAGAACTATGTACAAATAGAGGAATTTGGCACCGGGTAGTTAATTTGCAGAAGATTGCAGACAGAACGCTGAAAGGCATAACAGTCTATAAACCGGGCGAGTTGGCCGTGCGCGTAGAGGCGCTCGGCTGTGAGCTTGCATCCGGGAGATAGTAGGTTCGAATCCCACTATCGGCAGCCCTGAAGATGGTTTTCCGTGGTTTCCCATTTTCACACCAGGCAAATGCTGGGGCTGTACCTTAATTAAGGCCACGGCCGCTTCCTTCCAACTCCTAGGCCTTTCCTATCCCATCGTCGCCATAAGACCTATCTATGTCGGTACGACGTAAAGCCCCTAGCAAAGAAAGAGTCTATAATGATGTAATAATAATAATAATAATAATAATAATAATATCCGTCAGGTGATCATGATCGTAAAAGCATCAAGCCTTTATGGTTTGACACCGTGGTTAGCTGGTCCGAATCTCCTTGGTGGTAAAAGTCACTCAGAATGCTGGCCGATATGATAGTGTAGAATTTCTAGTCACTAGATTACCTGCCACAACCTGTGTTCAATTACATACTTCTCCGCAATTTTCGTATGGAGTCAGGGCATGTGATGCTGCTCATGGTGATTCATCTGTTGGAATGCGACTTTAAGCCTTGAGCAGACCCCTTGGTGTTATTTGACAGGCGTAGGCTACGTACCACACCGGGTTTTACCCTCTCTCTATCTCATTATTACCATCACACACACACACACACACACACACACACACACACACACACACACACACACACACACAGACGCGCAGGTCATGAATGGGCGTCAAATAGTAAGTCCTACGTCAGGCCTCTCCGGAATTTAAAAGCCACCACCACCACCATATCACATGATAATAATAATAAGAAGAAGAAGAAGAAGAGGAAGAAGAAGAATATTAATAATACAAATTGTATTGGTTATACGTCCCGTTACCATTGTAGGAGACGCAGAAGTACCGGAACTTTGTCCCACGGGTGTTCCTTTAACAACCGGTAATTCTACCGTCTGAACCACTGAGCCCGATCTATGATTTTAAATGCTTCAAAACAAATATTTCACTGGAGAAGTGGATATATGACAACTTTAAGGAGCTGGTTTGTGCTCAGAAGTAAGATGTGGTGAAGAGGAGGCAATTATTTCTGCGAGGAAGCAGTGCTACTGTATTACGCCCACGCAATACATGATGTTGTTGACTCCCTGCCTATTTGTTTTCCTTAAAAGTTTCTTACAATAATTTGATTACAATTTATTTATTTATTTATTTATTTATTTATTGTTAAGATGTCAATGTAACTTCAAAGATTTTCAATCATTGAAACACTAATTGTAACACCTATAACACTATAACGCTGGCCGCGTGGGGTAGAGGTAGCATGCCTGCCTATTACCCGGAAGCCCCGGCTGGATTCCCGGCCAGATCAAAGATTTTCACCTGATTCTGAAGACTGATTCGAAGACAACTCAGACGTGATTGGAATAAGTGAGGAGCTGTCTGACGGTGATATAGCAGCCCGGGTCTAGAAATCCAAGAATATCGGCCGAGAGGACTCGTTGTGCTGACCAAACGACATCACGTAATCTGCAGGTCTTCGGGCTGAGCTGCGATCACTTCGTAGGCTAAGGCCCTTTGGGGCTGTTGCACCATGGTGTTTGGTTTGGCTTGGTTTATAACACTATAACATACTGTAAAAACACACTATTAAACAATGAATGGCATAACCGTCTAATAAGTTCTAAATGTCAAGTTTTATAGTTTATGTTTCTACAGTTCTAAGCAATTTTCAGAACTGAAGAAAGTGTAATTTGATAAATCCTGATGATGTCCTTTCTAGACCAAAACTTGACATTCTTTGTTTAGCATCCTTTTTTATAGGTATTGTGACCGTACACAGGTCTCGGCTGACTGAATATGGGTCAGTGTGTTACTGGGTTTCGCTTTGTCGGCGAGGCGCGTGTTGCCTTGGCCAGGTGATAGAGAACCAGTTTCTGATTTGAAGGGGGTAGCTGGTTGATTGACAGAAAATAATAAAAATAAAAGCGAACGAGGGATGAAAATAACCAGTGTGTGTTCATCTGCAATTACATCGACTTGTAATAAATGAAATATTTATAATATCTTTGGTGGCGTGATATGCATAATTAAGAAGGTACACATGAATCATATTTGACTGAACCGTGTTAATAATGTATGCGTGAATTAAAAACATTAAAAACTGAATTTTTACTTGATTTCAACGGTATTTAGGCTAAAAAGGAAGGTGAAGTTATTTAATAAAACCCCAGGAGAATTCAGTATTTGAGTTAACTTCACATCCGACCACGAGTGCCACGCACGATATTTAAGGCAAGTCATAAGAGTACAAGCTCTCACATGCTCACATGTTCCTGGTTTATTCACTGCAGTCACTTCGTGTAGCGGATTTCAACGCAGAACGTCAATGGAATACTATCATCAGGGATAGTGGACTCATTCCTGTGTTCGACGCTTTCTACGACTTGAGTTAGTGCAGTAAACAGACGTAGAAATAGCAGATAAAATTTTTTAAGTACGTGTTCTTTTTATCCTAAATTACATGTGTGCTCAGGATTTCTTTTGATACATCTGGTACAAGTTATCTTCTATGCATTTGGTTATGTGTGACACTTTGATGGTGTTAATTCGTTATTTGGACAGGATTTCCACGTTGAGGATATATTTTTCCCTATTTATTGATTTTCCCGTAAGGTCATAATGCTAATTTTTTTGTTCATTTAATGACCAAGCGATAATAAGTTTTGTTCTTAGTTCTCACGAGGAGACAAGTGGGAAGACGTGAACAGATATACTTGACTTCTCGAATTAACTTTTAGAAAACAAAGGCAAATTCAAATTTTCATTTCTATGTTAACAAAATTGTTGATGAACAGAATTTCACTCAGATTGTGTCAAGCTAGTAAAATTAATTAATTAATCTTGGATATTTTTATTATACACTTTATTAAAATGAATGCATTTTTTCAGATTGTTCGAGGAATGCTACGCAAGACCTCATTTTTTAAAATTAACTCGACTTTAAATTACTAAATGAATGTTTCAAACGAAGAAAAGCAATGTTATGTTCAAACACTTTGTTTGAATGGTAGGGAAATTAAGTTACGTGTACCATCCCATTTGTTTGTATTTTTGTCACATCAAGAGCAATAGTAATTAACGTAAAGTAGCGATCATGTTCATTGTCATAGATGTCAGGATGGCTAATATTTATTTTCATTGAATAAAAGTGTGATATGTTCTATATTTCAAACATTCTTATTTTTCGAACCTTATGTCAATCCTGCCACTTGCATTTTTTTAAAGTCAGCGGTCCTGTTGAACTGAGCACCCCTGGGGTGTCTCTTGTTCACCGGCAGACCTAGTACGGGGACAGTATGTTATAGTGTTACAGGTGTTATAATTAGCGTTCTACAAACTGAAAAGCATCGAAGAAACATTTCGTTGCATTATTACTCTGAATTTTCTTTAATTGTTTACAGTCTGCTATAGACAACTCGAACTTACCAGAACTCCTTCCATATAGTACTCTTCGCGCAGCTGTGGGCTACCTGATGTGTCGAGATGGTGTTCCTTCACAACCACTGTGCTTGGACTTTCTTCACGCTGCATACGGCTACAGCAATGGCATTAACAAGGTGAAAAAGACTCCTCTGTTATTTTCTTATAACCAGATCCCTTACAAGTTAGAATGGAAACCAATTTACCTGTTAGGAACTTTCGTCTAACCGCTATTCCGCAATGTAGCGAAATTAGGGCTTCTAAAAAGCCGCGACCCTAATGTTTATACAAATCTCAAAACAGAACTGTTGTCCGGGTAGTCTATACTTGTAATTTACTTTGGTATATTTGCATCCTAACCTATTACAGCCTAAATATCTGGGCTCTGCTTATAACATAACATATTTTGTATCAAAAATTAAGTTCCCTGAAGGAAACCGTAATTTAGTTTTATCGATTGAAAATTGTTGTTGATAAATTTAACCATAATAGGTATTTGATTTGATCCTGTACTCACTTGTCTAAAACTATTAAAGAAACTATTTAAAACAGTTTGTGTTGGTTCCACCTTGTCAATACAATTTTAATAATTGAAAATTATTTATTCATTCATACATGTTTCAGGTACATTATGCATTCCGTTCATTAGTGCAGTCAAATCAAAGAATAAAAGCAATATAACACTATATTTTGTTTAGCCCGCAATTTAAGGAAATATTATATCCTAATTCACCATATGAATGAATAAACAAACATTAGTGAAATACTATGAAAATTATCATTAACAAAAATTTTGATATTTTGATGATGTTGAATGAGAATACTTAAATAAATTCAAGATCTTCAAGTTTTCTTTCCTTAAATGATTAAACGCTAATTTATACAATAGGTTCGCATCTGTACTTCTTTCATTTAAAGAACATGTTAGTGCAGTCAAATATAAAAGGTACTCGACAATGGGAGAGCATATGGTTGAAAAGAAACATAAATTTACAGACATTTCTAATGACGTGGAATTAATACATTCGGCCAAAAACGTAAAATTCATGAATGTTTTAGAAAGTTTAGAAATGATCTTGCAAAAAAAAAACAACCAGACATTGAATCAAGCTTAAATGAAATAAGTACATACGAGCGTTTAGTCATTTAAGGAAGAAGAACTTGAAGATCGTAAATTTATTTAGGTATTCGCACTCAACATCATCAAAATATTAAAATTTTATAGGCCTACAATAATAATTTGCATAGTATATCACTAATGTTTGTTTAATAATTAATATGGTGAATTCGGTAAATAATACTTCTTTAAATTATGGGTTAAACAAAATATAGTGTTATACTGTTTTTATTATTTGATTTGACTTCACCGATGAAGGGAATGCATAATGTTCCTGAAACACGTACGAATGCTTAACTTTCAATTATTAAAATTGTATTGACAAGGAGGACCCAAAACAAACTATTCTGAATAGTTTCTTTAATAGATTTAGATTGCTAATATTAAAAACAATTAACCTCTTTAGGCTTCTTCAGTTAGGAATTTCCAGCGTTTCACCCCAGAGTAGCAGTGGGCTCGTCCGTTGGACTGCCACACCTTTGCAAGGCTCTCGTGGCTAGTGAGCTATTGAGACACCTCTGCAAGAAAGGACAATGATGGTGCACTGGAGGGAATATGTACCTCTACCAGGAGTAAACAAAAGTTTTTGCCAGTTTTTGTGGTAAAGGAAACACGTAATGTTCAGGGGAAATTGATTTCTTGTTTATTCAACCTGTTGGCCATTGGCTTCTACACACTTCACCCACCTTTCAGGTAAGTTATGAGCACCATGCCAGAGAAACTGCTTGTCTTTTGTGGCAAAACATTAGCCGAGCCATTTTCTAACTTCCTCGAAATTTCTGAGTACTGCTGTGCGAGCGCGTGCCCCATTGATGCGAAGAGATGTTAGTCACATGGCGCCAGGTCGGGGCAGTACGGCGGGTGCGGAAGGATGTCGCATCCAAGCGATTTCAAGGTATCCTTCACTGGTTTTTCTGTGTGAGACGGCGCATTGTCGTGTAACAAAATCACTTTGCCATTCCTTCTGGCCCATTCCGGTCGTTTTCGATCAATGCATGAGTTAAATTAATCATTTGTTGACGATAGTGTCGTGCATTAACGGTTTCTCCGGGCTTCAAGACTTCATAGAGTCTTCGCACTTTTGTGGTCTACCAGAGCACGCACGTCTTCCACCACGTTTAAACTGTCGAATCTATGTCTCACATGTTTTACTCGATGGAGCGTGCTCACCAGCAAATAATGACTTTCCACAGACTTTTCCGCAAATATTCTTTTTTCAGACACAAACACGGACATGATCACTTAATGTTACAACACAGACGCTAGTGTTTGGTGGCTCAACTTGTGAGTGTTGGTAGGTTAATGTCAGACGATCAAACTGACCTTGTGTCAAATTCATACGCTGCGTACTGTTCACTGGCACCATGTCTTAATAAAACCAGAAAAGACATATGCGTACACCTAGTAAGTCCCTGCATTTTGTTTTTATATAGAAAATTTAAATAAATACTTTAAAGGTGATCTTAAAATCTCATCAAAAGAAATACAATGAAATCGCACGATTTAGATATGCCGTATAATTGTACTTCTCTATAGGTTAAAAGCCGGCAATACAATATAACACTATCTTTTGTTTAGCCCGGAATTTAAGGAAATATTATATCCTAATTCACCATATGAATGAATAAACAAACATTAGTGAAATACTATGAAAATTATAATTAACAAAAATTTTGATATTTTGATGATGTTGAATGAGAATACTTAAATAAATTCAAGATCTTCAAGTTTTCTTTCGTTAAATGATTAAACGCTAATTTATACAATAGGTTCGCATCTGTACTTCTTTCATTTAAAGAACATGCTAGTGCAGTGAGTGAGATGGGGAAAAAAAGGAAGCGGCGTTGCCAGTTTTCTTCTGATGTGCAGTGTTTATTTGTTTCAAGTTTGCTGCTCGCTTCATATTTGTTTTGGGTTTGACCAATTGAGTTTAACGTTGTGGCGACGATGAGATAGGAAAGGGCTAGGATTGGGAAGGAAACGGCCGTGGCGTTAATTAAGGTAAAGCCCCACCATTTACCTGCTGTGGAAATGAGAAACCACGAAAAACCAGGTTCAGGGCTGCTGGTTGCACCACTGCGTGCTATATTAATGTTATAATTTTAAAGAAATTAAATATGAGTATCCCCATCACCAAACTTTACGCGGCGCCACTAATTGACTATTAATTTTTGTCTGTGTTATATGAAACATGGACGTCGTTTTTGCAAACTTCGTTTTGATATATCTCTTTTATACAAATGTTGATTAAGAAGAAAAGGTACACGGTTTTCTGCCTTGAACTGGAGTACCGTGACACTTTTGTTAGGATTTCATATTTCAATAATCTCAAATTAGTAGTCTGCTGATGGTTGTGAACCCGGGAATCACATCTGCATGGTTCACCCTCTCCCTTTAGGCTGATGACACACGGAGCGGTTTTTGCCGAGTCGGCAGCCGCGTCGGCCACCGCCTGTGATTGATACACAGAGCGGTTTTTGCCGACTGTGACGAAACCACTGCCTGCTTGAACTGCATCTAAAATGACTGCTTATAAGCAGTCATCGGGTGCGTATCGAGCAGGCAGTGGACAAAACACATTAGTGAGCGTGACGTTAGGTGAGGAAGCTAGCTAAAATTACCGAAAAATAAAGGATTGTTCTTATTCTTATTCCAAAAGACTACTTACTCTATATGTCCTTTTACGTGTATATTATTGAATTTCAAAGATACTTCATGATATCTAATACAAGAATACCTACCAATGATGCAATCGCCGCGTAAATTCAGCCACGCCCGACTAGAGCGAAGCTTCGAATAAAGACTTTCCAACAAGTGTTCTTATCCTGTAGACCCATACCGGAGAAGCCCGCCCGTGAAGTCTCCCTCCTCAGGAAACTAAGAATCCCATCAATGTTTTGTTGGCCACAGAATTGGATGAGTTTGACCACTGTACATCGGTAACCCTGTAGTTTGTGCCACTGGGGAAGTTGTTCTGTTTCCGGCGGCATGGTGAAGTTTGCTTTGGAGCGCGCATGTTGAGTGGGTGAGATGTCGCTACAAATTATCCGCTTCTTGGTTGGACAATTCTGAATAGCTTCTCAAAACCAGAACGTTCCCCGTTCGAAGCAGGCTATGAGAAGTTGTTACCTTAGCAGGCAAATTCCGGGGTTTATCTTAATTAAGGCCACGGTCACTGCCCTTTTCCATCCCACCATCACCGGAAACCTATGTGAGTTAAACACCTAGTAATCTACGATACTGACAGTGGCGGATCAAATGTGAACGATCAGGCGCCACAAACGAAGTCAGCAAAGTTTATTTCAAATGTGATTTCCAAACTTCCCTAAGCTATTGTCGCCCTGATTAATTAACCTGTGAATATCCTGACAACGTTGTTCGAGAAAATGCGCCGGCCCTTCATTGCCTTATTCAACGGACCAAAGGTATGGAAGTCGCATAGTGATAGTAGATCAGGGCTATACCGTGGTTGTACCAACACTGTCCACCCAGTTGTTGCCGGCGTGTTCTTTGTTATATCTGCCGTATATGGCCATGGGTTGTTATTCAGCAAAACCATTACAGGCGACGTTTCATGGACAGTGTTGGAATACACATCCTATATCCCTGATGGAAACACTTGATGAAACAATGGAACAAGTACTTGTATAACTATAGAGATTACTTTTGAAACAAACCTTGTTGATTTCATTTTGCAGCCCTTACGGTCGGAGCGTCATCAAGAACTTTTGGACACTTCATACAGATCATCGGTTCAAGTAAACTCATTACGTCCCCTCCAAGAAGACATTCTACTTTTCAAATGTTGTCATAATGGAATTATAACATTTCTTGTTTAGTTAGGTAGAATGTTCAATGGAGGAATGAATGGATTGCCAACATACATTTGTAGTGATTTAATTGGAAACAGTCCTGTAACCGGTTTTGACCTGCTATGAAGAACATAACTTCCCTCAATAGGGTCCGGAATAACCACGGAATATGTGCTGAATGAGCTAAATCACTATTCAAATAGTTCCCAGTGTGACTGTAGTGCTCCGTTACAATCAGTTCACCACATTGTACCTGAATGTGAGAGAAGTGCATATCAGGGAAATCGGACCAATTTCCTATTGGGAACACCTGCAACCGTAGATTGTATAGGATATTAAAACTTAAAGATATAAGCCTACCATGTCATGGTAAGGTAAGGCTGTATTCCGGCCGAAGGCAGGTCCGAACCTCCGCAGAGGTGTGCCTGAGCCGGAGTTTACCTACGGTAGGGTGGCCAGTTCTTTTCCGCTCCTCCATTTCCTTAACCCTCCCCCCCCTACCAACAGCGTGTGGCAACCCATCCCAATCTTGATCACGCCCAATGTTGCTTAACTTCGGAGATCTCACGGGATCCCAACACGGCTGCGGCCGTTTGCACCTTGTCATGAGTCACTGTAAATTTGTATATACTATGGTCCGGAACAACGTGAACCGTTATGAGCATTCGAAGGTTGCCCATACTGACACATAATTTGAAAAAAAAAGTAATTCGATATCTTGCACCGTTGTCATTTTATCAGCTGCTGAACTCAGCCAATCAGATCGCTGCGTGGGTGAATTCAGACGGGCTTTGCGAGGCGATGTTGCTAAATCTGCACTTGGCTTAAGTCCGGCTTGAGAGCCATGCTGAGAAATTAGCATGAATCACTCGTGGGTTTCAGCCGATATCACTGTAGTGTACGTGTTGAACTACGATCCTGTCAGTTTGGAGGTCCGTGTTCAAATACCTCCCCTGACGAAGATTTTCCTTTGATGGTGTTCAAAACACGTTTTAAGCCACGTGCAGGTTTAGCAACACCGACGCGCGAAGCGATCTTATTGGCTAACTTTAGCAGCTGATGAAAATTATAATGGTGTGAGATATCGAATATTTTTTTCAAATTTATCAGTGTGACCAACCCTTTAACGCAAGTATACCCGATTCACGTGGTTTCCAACCACCCTGTATGCATATCTTGTACGCTTTGATTTAGGTCATACGATAAAATAATTGATAAAGCCCGGATTTTTATGCATTAACAGGTTAGATTGCAAACTAATTTCGTCAGTAGGAAGTGTCAGACATACGCTCTTCCATAATGTACCAAGAGTAACATAAATTTTAGGGGTCCTGATGGGCCGTACCCCCAATGTTTATGCAAACCCCATAGCATAACCGTTGTGAAGGTAGATGATAACTTCTACTCGCTTTAGTAAGTTTCCATTCTAACCTATTAATGCATCAAAATCCGGACTCTAATAATTAATAAATGCGGCCCTTTTTCAGTCTGCAGTTGATCCTCCCTGATACCAAACATGCATTATAAATTTCTATAACTGAAGTGGTTGTTCATACAATATATCTTAATGACGTGGAGTATAAGATAGGCCTGATGTCTGGTTGTCTAAATAACTGTTTCAGACAAAGATCCCCTTTTATCTGTCACACCTTACGATGGGAGCATCATCAAGAACTGTGCGGCACTTCCTACAGATCATCGGTTCAGGTAAAGTCTTTACGTTCTCTCCAAGGGGACATCGTACTTTTGAAATAGTATCATAATGAAATATTAATGTCCTGATTAGTAAGGTTGATAGTTATCCGGGATTATGATCCTGAAAAATGCTGGCGTGTTTTCTGTTAAGTATGTATGAATCTAGTTTTGTCCACGCAACGAATTCCAGTTTACTTCTTAACGTAAGACACGTTTAGTGTTATTAGAAGTGGTATAGGGCTCGGCTCGCTGGTTGAATGGGTATTATGGAGGCCGTCAATTTAGAGAGTCTCGGGCACGCTTCCTGCCAAGGTCTAGAATGTTAACCACATCTAATCTATTACCTCGACTTCGGGAAAAGGGTTTTCTTGTTGTTCCAATACACTCATCCTTATGTACATACAACACATGCTGTGGGCTTGAATTCGGGAGATAGTGGGTTCGAATCCCACTGTCGCAGCCCTGAAGATGGTTTTTCGTGGTTTTCTACTTTCATATCAAGCAAATGCTGGGGGTATACTTTAGCGCCACGGCCGCTTCTTTCCAACACCTATCCCTTTCCTTCCCTATCGTCGCCATAAGACCTACATGTGTCGGTGCTACGTAAAGCAAGTTGTAAAGGAAAACGCACTACATCACCAGCCACTACAGGAACACGCAGTAGTGAATGCAACCCTCCATACAGGGCTGGTGTCAAACAGGGTATCCGGCCTTAAAACATGGCCTATTACACATCTGTGTCACAGTTCTCACCATGATATGAGAAAAAACGTTGGAAGAAGACGAAATGAAACAGAGGTTGGTAGGCTGGTAACTTAGTATAGGGAAGAAAGTATATGTCTATCCATTAGTTCCTCTTCCTAATACGGGGTTAGGGTTGTGGTGAGATGAAATGTATTACATGTTTTTACGGCCGGATGCCCTTCCTTACGACAACCTCAGTTGAGGAGTTAATGAAATGAAATGAAATGAAATGAAATGAAATGAAATGGCACATGGCTTTTAGTGCCGAGAGTGTCCGAGGACATGTTCGACTCGCCAGATGCAGGTCTTTTGATTTGACGCCCGTAGGTGACCTTCACATCGCGATGAGGATGAAATGACGATGAAGACAACACATACACCCAGGCTCCGTGCCAGGGGAATTAACCAATTATGGTTAAAATTCCCGACCCTGCCAGAAATCGAACCCGGGTTCCCTCTGACCAAAGGCCAGCACGCTAACCATTTATCCATGGAGCCGAACAAGATGAAATGAATGAGGGTGAATTAAATTTGGAGAGAAGGAATTGGCATTTTCCTGGAAGTGAAATTGGGAAACCACAGAAAACCATTCTTCGGACGGCCGATTGTGGGGTTCGAGCCCACTCATCTCCCGAATGCAGAGTTTGGCTCTATAGCCATAGCACGTTAACACGCACGGCTACTCCCCTAGGTTAATGTGGGGAAGGAAGGAAGTAATCAAATTACTCAAAATTACATCATGATAACTTGACACAGTCAAATCTAGTAGGATATTTCTAGTTGCTTAACGTCGCACTGACACAGACAAGTCTTATGGCGACGATGGGATAGAAAATAACTAGGAGTGGGAAGGTAGCTGCCGTGGCCTTGATTAAGGTACAATCCAGCATTTGCCTGGAGTGAAAATGGGAAACCACGGAAAACCATCTACAGATATGCCGATAATGGGGTTCGAACCCACTATATCCCGGCTGCAAGCTCACAGCTGCGCGCCCTAACCGCACAGCAATCTCGCTCCGTAAATCTACTAGCAGTGGTCGGCCAGTGACCTCAGCTTTGATTTTTACATAGACCTAATTGGTGGTACCAGAGTCATAGGCATGCGATCTTTAATTAGTATACACGGTAAAATGTAAAATTCGAAAAACAAGGAGGGAACATTTCTTTACAAAAATCCATCGTACATTATATTGGCGACGATACAAACTATGTGACATTTGGTGAGTAACTAGTGACAATATTAATCGGGTATTACTCTTCGATATTATTCTAATTGTGTTATGTATTTGAATATTTTCTAAGCTACGTAAGTTAGCAATGTCATTCATTACTTGAGTGAATTCTCTAAACAAAAGTAATTAAGTGATAATTATAAAAACGGAAGGACGTGCGTCGTTCCCAACTTTTGTTGCAAGTTCCTTTACGATGCACCGACATAGACAGGTCTTATGGCGACGATAAGACAGGAAGGAACTAGGAGTGGGAAGGAAGCGGCCGTGGCCTTAATTAGGCACAGCCCCAGCATTTGCCTGGTGTGAAAATGGGAAACCACGGAAAACCATTTTCAGGGCTGCCGACAGTAGGGTTCGAACCCACTATCTCCTGAATACTGGATGCTGGCCGCAATTAAGCGACTGCAGTTATCGAGCTCGGTACTCCCAACATTTAATCTGGACATGGTAACCAGTGTGTTACTTAGAAATCAGACCTTGGGGTTGATGTACCATAAATTTTGTGAAAAAATTAGCCTGTAGCTAAACAGACCGTACGGTGTGGTAAATTCGCTGAGAAACAAGTAGATATCGTACTCATGGACCATCCAAACAATTAGGCCTACCCTACTCCTATCCGTGAAGTGGTGAATCTTTGCTAGGTATAAGGACGTGTAAGCTGAGTCATACAGCTCACTAAGGTGTCTGCAGTTCGAAATTCGGTCATCACAAGTGGAAATTTCGGAATATATAAACATCTTCAAATTGGTGTAATTACTCTTCATACTGCTAACCATTGACTTTGCACTAGCACATATAGGCTTTTGACGGCGCAAACGGCTGATATTAAGAATGCAGGAACCGTGTTCAGGGCTATCGACAGTTGGGTTTGAACCCACAGTCTCCCAAAAATAAACTTCCAATTTATGCTCCGTGCCATATTTCAAATCTCTCGATGACATAAAGCAGGAAACTTGTCGTTTATTTATTTATTTATTTATTTATTTATTTATTTATTTATTTATTTATTTATTTATTTATTTATTTATTTATTTATTTACTTTTTCGTTTATTTATTTATATTTATATACTTTAACGATATGCTGGGATGAGTGGCTCAGACTGTTGAGGCGCTGGCTTTCTGACCCCAACTTGGCAGGTTCGATCCTGACGCAGTTCAGTGGGATTTGAAAGTGCTCAAATACGTCAGCTTCAAGTAGGTAGATTTACTGGCACGCAAAGGATCTCCTGCGGGACTAAATTCCGGCACCTTGGCGTCTCCGAAAGCCGTAAAAGTAGTTGGTGGGACGTAAAGCCCATGACATTGTTATTATTTATTTATTTATTTATTTATTTATTTATTTATTTATTTATTTATTTATTTATTTATTTATTTATTTATTTATTTAATTATTTTTCAGGCTCGTTTCGGCACATGAGTTACGGCCCGGAAGTAAATATGCAAATGTATGGGTCACTGGAACCTCCTGAGTACAACTTGTCTTTGGTGACTGTTCCTTCAGTTCTGGTACACGCTGATGGAGACATTGTGGTGGACTCGGATGTAAGTATGCGCAGAAAAGTATTTCATGACCATCATTCATTTATTCATACGCTCATATTTACAAGATTTTCTTTTCCATTTCGAGCTGGTTATCTGTCCCTTACATTGTATTTCCTCGTTAACGACGGGCAGGGCTTTGGAAGCAGCAAGTGAGAATGTTAGTAGAGCAAGGTTCAGTCGTAACGTAACCTGTTTCTACTTGTCGCACCAATAAGCTACATGAGTTTATTTCAATTACTAATGATGGTGATGGAGAACCCATGAGTCTTCTCTATGTGGAGTGAGCGCTACAATACCTAGGAGAGTTATTAAGTTCGTGGTCTGGCCGTCTAATGTCACTATGTAGCACTATAACGGAGATTTCGCACATTAGGGCGTCGCCGTGACGGTTCTTCGCTAGTCCCAGCAAAATGCATTTGCGTGCATACAGTATAAGCAGAAGTGAGGGGTAGTTGAATGTCAGCGGCGGAACTTGAGAATGTCGTAGTTTGAGCAATGGGCAAATATTAACTTCTGCCAATAATTAGGCAAATCCGCTAGGGAAACGTTTCAGATGATGAAGTCTAAATTGCCAGGATCACCACGACGGGAAAAAGACGCGAAAAGGCAGGTCAAAAGATATGTGATCCTTGAACTGTTAGCGCCAGTCCACGAACATATTGACTGAATGTAGTACACACCCACAGCTGTACATTGTGTTATCTACACTGTAAGCATCAGTTCAAGATGTTATATGGACTGTAGTACATACGTGTACGCCCTATTGCCTACACTGGAGGCGCCAGTCCGCGAATTTAATGAGTGTAGTAGTATTTCAGGGACATTGTGTCGGCTCCATAGGTCCGACTCGTTGGCTGAATGGTCAGCGTACTGGCCTTCGGTTCAGAGGGTCCCGGGTTCGATTCCCGGCCGGGTCGGGGATTTTAATCGCTTATGATTAATTCTTCTGGCTCGGGGACTGGGTGTATATGTCCGTCCCAACACTCTCCTCATCATATTCAGACAACACACTACACTACCAACCACCACAGAAACACGCAATAGTGCTTACATCCCTCCATAGAGGGTTGGCGTCAGGAAGGGCATCCGGCCGTAAAAACAGGGCCAAATCCACATGTGCGACGCAGTTCGCACCCGCGACCCCACAGGTGTGGGAAAAAGCGGCAGGAAAAGAAGAAGAAGAAGATTGTGTCGGCTCCATAGCTAAATGGTTAGCGTGCTGGCCTTTGGTCCAGAGGGTCCCGGGGTTGATTCCCGACCGGGTCTGGGATTTTAACCCTAATTAGTTCATTCCAATTGCTTGGGGGTGGGTGTGTGTGGCGTATTCAGCATTAGAAATCATCCTTGGTAGGACCTTCTTCTTCACAGACACGCAGGTCGCTTTAATAAGCCGTAGACGAGAAAAACACCCGCACCAGGCCTCTCCGGATGCTATAAGACATTATTATAGGGATATTGTAGTAACTGTATCGATGTTCGCAACAACTGCTTCATGTTGTCCGTTGTGTTTCAGAAGTGCAACAGTGAAATTCAATACGGGGTTGTCATAGATTTTGAGAAACGAGGAACCCGTTATTGTTTTCCATTTAGATTTCTGATTCAGGACTGCATGATCACACGAGCTATAAGAAAAGTGGCGACAACGGCCAGTTATACCTGTAATAGGAGGTGTAGAGATGAATCCTCGCCCCGGATTTCGAGGATTATATTAAGGTGGAAAGCTTTATAATCATTAAGAAATGAATATAATTAGGGATTGAAAATAACCAAATAGGTTCAGTGCTCCATGCTATCAATATAGTATTGATATATAGTATCTATAAGCGCGTGCAGTGGTTTACGTTGCTAAGAAATAGTGGCTGTTCAATGGCACTCATCATTTCCAGAACGGGAAAAGACGAAAGTAAAAAGAAAAACTTATTGGAAGGAGTCTTGAAACATGAACAACCTTCTGTAGTAAAGGAAAAAAGCACTTGAATATTCTATTAAATACCTACAAATTACTTATGGCAGAAGAAAAAGCTGTTTACCTAAGTGAGGCTCTAAAAGTACGCGCACTAACAAACTATGAAATAGTAGGAACATAGTCTGTTCAGAGGGAAACTTAATAGGTGAATATAAATCACGGGGAATGGATTTAACACTTCGGACAGCTATTAAATGGCGAGAAGAATTGAAAACGTAATGTAGAAAGGGGAAAGGGCTGCAGTTTCGAGGCTATTGGAGTGTATTTTACCTACTTAGGATGGGGGAATTTCAGTTAATAAAGTAAATGAATTATTGAGAAGGGGCGAAGAGGGAAAGCAGAAACAATTTCAAGCATCAGCAATGAATTTTTGAAGGCAAACTGCATCATTGAAAGGATAGCAAAAATAAATTTTCGATAGAGAGAGATTACCAAAATTATGGCAGGAGGGAATCATATTCGCTATATGTACAAGACGCAATAAGAGATCAAATCCAATTAACTATAATAGGGATAGCGTTGCTATATGTGATAAATAAGATATACACAGCCACGTTGGCAAAAGAGGCTAATGCACCTGGCAGACAGGTACTCGATTCTGTGGAGACTCCAATCAGGATCCAGAAAGGAAATGAGGACAAATTATAACGTACTATTAGTGGAAGCCATAATGAAGAAGGAAGTAGGTAAACTGTACATTACGGCAATCGACTTAGAGAAAGCTATTGATTCGGTGAGTTCATTTAAATTTCGAGTATGTATTTTCAATTGCTCTTACCACCTTCCTTGATACTCCGGTTTGGCTCATATAAGTGGTCACTGAAAGCATAGCAAAAATAATATACGTGGATATGAGCCACATCGGAGTATCAAGGAAGATGGTAAGAGCAATTGAAAATACGTACTCGAAATTTAAATGTTACACCAGATAGATGCTGGGGCTGTACCTTAATTAAGGCCACAGTCGGTTCCATTCCATTCCTAGTCCTTTATTATCCATCGTCACCATAAGAACTATGCGTGTCGGCGCGACGTGAAGCAAATTGAAAAAAAACACCTCTCAGTGAAGATAGACTCATGCTCCTTCGTAATATTCTATACAAGTTTTACAGTTTATTTCATTTATGTGTCCAGGACATGAACATATTAAAGTACGAACACACTTTAGATATTTGGTAGAACATGGAAGGAGCCTTCTTGAATGACCGAGAATTTGTACAATTTTGACGCATTATAATCACGAAAGCTTCAACGACTGGAAGCACCGCTGCGCATGCAGTATCTCACGCATATTCCTTGACTACTAGGACACTAAGCGATGTTTTGTGTAGTATTCTTTGTGTCTAATGCACTTGTATTATACAGTAAGTTCGTTATTTCATATATATATATATCAATATATCATCATTGTTTCTAGAGGGACGTTTTTGTGGGTTTATATTCTGGCTTGATTAACTTTTGTTCAGACAAAATGTCTCAAAACTACATGTTTAATATTAACAAGTTAAAATATTCATCATCTTCTTATTATTCTTGTATCATATCCTCATTGGATATCGGCTGTCATCAGGGCGATATGGTTTAGCAGCTAGGGAAAGAATGGGGGGGGGGAATTACTGAGCCCATACCATTTGAAATCTCTCTATTAAATATAAATATAAATAATAATAACTAATGGAATTTGGGAGCCATAAATATACAAATAAATAATTCTTAAACTTTGCCGGCTGTTGAAACTCATCTTCAGGGTCGTTGCCTTGTGACAAGGAGATCTGTATCACTTGATACCTAAAAAATTAATATTGGAAAAGGAGTCCATCTGGTAATTTCCCCCCACCCATAGAAATTAAACAGAATATATATTAATCTCATACAATATACTTAGTCAATTAAACCTGTATTTACCTAGAAATCCGAGCAGAGCTCGTCGTGATACACCCTTGAACGTATATAACAAAATAAAGAGAATATTGATATAAATAATAAATGTCTTAATTTATGAAATAACTCTCTCTCAATAACTGGTACTCAGTTTATTCCGCAACGCAAAATATTCACACGCAGTCATGACTCATTTTTCAAGAATGGACTCCACTTTGCTGATGGCGTTGGTATAGTTTGAAAAGGCCCAACACGTTACCTTACGTAGACTCTCCGTAGAATTATATATGGCTAACATTCATAACCATAGAATGTTGTTACACTCCAGCATCTTTCTCCCTGGTTCCTTCAACAGCAGATCTCGAACTCCCAACATGGCATGGGACATCTTCCCACAACTCGTACAAAACACCTCTCCGATTACCACCAGTATCACATCTCTACACTGCAAGCTGCAACTTCCAACTGCCGACGCGTGCTTGCACCACACTAGCCCAAGCCAACACAACAGCATCTTAAAATAGCCCAGTTCCTGGAATTTTCCACCTCAGCTCCGTCAACACGTAAACCCCCGCTCGGAGACTCGTCACGTACACAACCGGGAGATAAACTGCTTGATCGAAACACACTAGTCCCAAATAAAATATAGAGAGTATCCATAATAACGAGAGTTCCAAAAAGAGTTACTAAGCCGCGACGGCTAAATACACACATAATTGAAATATGCACATGAATAAATAATAATAATAATAATAATAATGACAATAATAATAATAATAATATCTGACCGGGGTTTGTCAGGTTACAATACTCCCCCTTTGTTTTCCAACAGATGCAAATGTTGGCAAAACAACACAAATCAGGTGGCTGATGGCCCAAGGACAGCTCCTCAAACTACCCATCAAATATACAATATACAACATTAGGGATCCCGATGGTATCTCCTCAAATTGAACACATTATAAGTTCCAATACATTTCCTATTAGCATCAATTAAGGAATATGCACACCTCCCTATCCTTCTCGCAACAATAAAAGGACCCTTAAACAATTGAAAAAACTTAGACATGGTCTTATCCTCAGCGTTAGATGGGTGAAGCACTCGCAACAATACTTCATCTCCTACCTCTAAACTATCAGAGCACCTATTCTGAACTATCCTCGCACGTTTCTGACCAGACTTAACCAGCTTCTCCCTAGCAAGCTGTACAAATAGATCCTGAGGAACCTCCTCCACGCTCTCCAACCTCAATATCTTGGCCAACTCAAAATCAGGCTTTCTCCCAAAGTGCACCTCAATGGGTGTAAGACCAGTACTCTCATGTCTTGTGACATTGAGCCAATTTTCCATCCTACTTAAATGTTCATACCAAGAGCTATGATTATGACTTACATAGGTCCTAAACATCCGTCCAAGTTCCCTCATGACTCTCTCAGACATGTTTCCACAAGGAAACCTTATAGACGAATATGTTACCTGAATACCTCTGTCCTGTAGAGTCTTCTTCCAGATGTTCGAAGTGAACTGTGAGCCGTGATCGGATAGGATCCTCCTAGAGTTTCCGAATTCCTCGCAATACTTACTCACTGCATTGGCACATCCTCTAGCAGAAGCCTTCCGAAGTGGGTATAATTTAACAAATTTAGAGAACGAGTCAAGTATTACAAATATATATCGGTAGCCATACCTAGACTTAACCAACGGTCCATAGATGTCCACACACAGTAACTCACCTATATCCTCGGTTATCACAGCCTGCCTCGGCCCGTGCATATACCTATTTGGGTGTTTACACTTCTGACACACATCGCAAGTAGCCAAAGTCTGACGGACTTGTCTACCCATATTGCGCCACACAAAGTGATACTGAATTGCACATAATACCTTCTCCGCACCAAAGTGACCTAATTCCTTATGGAAATACCAAATCATGTCTTTCCGCAAGGCTTGAGGCACTACAACCCTCCATACATCCTTATGACATATGCGAGCTACTAAACCACTCAGAAGTTTATACCTCATATTCCCTTTTTCCACAATAGTGTCAGGCTCAGCAGCCTCTAACTCAAATAAAATATCACACAACTCCTCATCCTGTCCCTGTTCCAATTTCATCTTCGAGAGTTTCCTTCTCTCCTCTCTACATTCGTCATACTTATCAGCACATACCAAGATATTCTCACTAAAATCAGTGCTGACCTCATCAGCTGTCACAGACATATTCCGACTCAAATAGTCAGCTAACACATTATCAGTACCCTTAACATGAACAACTTTAGGGTCATACTCCTGTATCGCCAGAATCCAGCGTGACATCCTGTTGGAGGTTAACTTACACGTTTTCATAAAGACAAGAGCATTATGATCTGTATGGATCTCAAAAGAATGGCCTAAAATGTAAATGCGGAATTTCTCTAAAGAATAAACAATCGCTAAAAGTTCCTGTTCGCTCGTAGTATACCGCCGTTCCGCTGTGCTAAGTCCTCGACTTGCCAGGGAAACAATGCCTAGATTACCTTGTTCATCACGCTGACAGAGAGCACCAGCTATACCTGAATTAGACGCATCCGTCATTACAATATAAGGCTTCTCAGTACATGGAAATTTCAGCGTGACAGCTTGGCGGAATCCACTTTTCAGGCGCTCAAATGCCTCATTGAGGTCATGGTTCCATCTCCATTTCGCATTCTTTACTAATAACTCGCGGAAAGGTTCAATTAAACAAGAGTATCTGATTACAAAGCGCCTGAAATAATTGCAGAGACCTAAAAAGGACCTTAACTGCTTCGCATTGCGTGGGGTGCTAGCATTGAAGATGCTGTCCAGTTTCTCCCCCTGTGGTGTGACCCCGTTCCGATTGATGGTGTGCCCCAGAAAACTAATTTGATGCGTTGCGAAATTAGATTTAGATAGCTTCAAAGTGAAGCCCGCTTCCCTTAATTTTGTAAAAACACTCCGTAAGTGTGTCATGTGTTCAGAAAATGTACGAGATGCAAGGACCAAGTCGTCAATGTAACACGTAGTGAATTCCTCTGTGTCCGGCCCTAGTGCAATAGATAGGGCTCTAATAAGCCCTGATGACGACGTCTTGGTTCCGAAAGGAATTCTGGTGAATTGAAACAACCTGTTCTTATAGAGAAAAGCAGTAAAAGGCCGGTCCTCCACCCGTAATGGTACCTGCCAGAAACTACTACGCAAGTCAACCGCAGTAAACCAATGACAACCTTCAAATCTCTGAACTAAACTCTCAATATTCTCAGGCCTCTGCTGATCCTCAGCTATCCGACGGTTCATAAGCCTAGCATCCAAACACAGTCTCACAGACCCATCCTTCTTGCCAATAACAACCAAAGGATTAACGTACTTGCTACAGGAAGGCTCAATAATCTTACCTGTAAGCATATTATGTATCACTTCCTGTACCGCCTGAGCATGAGGAATCGGATATCTAGGACTATTAAAACTAGACCTATCTAAAATATCAAATGAGTGTTCGTACACAGTAGTACACCCTAATTCACCAGAGAACACCTCCTTGTTCTCCATCAAAACATTCAAAAGTTCCCTCTTCTGCTGCTCCTCCAGGCATGTCTGTCGCACCGCTTTCTCCACCTCACTGACCAAATCCTGACTTTCCGATACCATACTGTCATTAATTCTGATACTTGCATTATTAACTTTAACATCGACTTCATCCTCAACAATTTCCTCAATAACCTGAATATGACTACAATGAAGCACAAAACTACTCCTATCCATCTGATAATTAAGCTTAATCGGTTTACGTTCTTCACCAACAAGAAATTTCAAAACAGCAGTATCATAGTCAATCACACACTTGGTTGCAGATAGCCAGTCATTCCCCAGTATAACGGAATATACCAGATTAGGCACAACAAGACAACATTGCAACATGGTCTGACCACCAACCTCAATAGGAACAATAACCTGACTACGAATACGATTACTCTTAGCACCAGCTGCTGTGATAATAAATGTGTTCCTCACAGGAATCTCCTCAATAATCTCACCTCTGCGACGAGCTTCCTCACAAAATTTAAAATTTACACAAGACTTATGACTCCCCGAGTCTACAAGCAATTTCTCCTTCACACCCCATATGGTAGCCTCCATAGCTGGGTTGATCAATAATTCAGACGAACCACCTTCCTTAGCACTATCCTGGTCACACAACAAATCCTTACCAACATCAATCTCAAAAGCCTCCCTGATAACATGGATTTGCACATCAAGTGGGGATCTCCTAACGGACCTATTTAGGACATTCCGTTGGAGTTTAAATTCTGATTCTGCTGATTACCACTATTATTACCTCTCTCATCCCTTCTCCCCCTATCATTCAAATCCCTAGACTGATTACTAGAATTAAAATTCCTACTATCTTGATTCCTGAAATTAATCCTGGTTTCTTCCTGCCTATTCCCATTACCCTGGTCCCTTCTGCTATAGTCATTCCCATTCCTACGATTACTTTCAAATGCTACTCCTCTCCTGTGATTATTTTCCCCCACACTCCTATGTCCTACCTGCCTACCCAAAGAATCGAAACGTTGCAACAGCCCTTCCATTCCCTTAATGGTCTTAACCTGCTGGATGCACATGGCCAACTGAATATCTTCATTAAAATGTCTAGCCATCCTCCTAACAATATCCTGCTCTGGCAAACTCTCTTCTAAGTTCTGACTAATAGCCACGTGCACAAGAAAATACTCCGTACGAGAAATACCCTCATTACCCTTATACTTCCCAGCCATAATCCTATCTCTTTCCCTACCCTGAATCTCCTCATCCCAAAACTTATCCATAAACAACTCCCTGAATCCCCTTAAACCCTTAATATGACCTCTATAAACATCATACCAACTCCTAGCTTCACCCGTAAACGCACTTGCTAACATATCCTCTACCAAGTCCCACTCTAACACACCTTCTTCCAAGCTCCTAGTAAAACGTTTCTCCACTACCTTGAGAAATTCCAGAGGGTTAAACTGCTTACCATTAAACTTAGGCAGCTCAATTTCCTTAATAATATGCCTTTGTATGCTAGAACTCTGAACATCACCTGAGGACCTGACTGATTGAATCTTTTCGTCAACCCTCTGTAATACATCTGCCTTCCATACATCAATATGACTAGCGTTCTCTCTGACCTGATGTTCAATTACACCTTGTTTACTTATCACATTGTGAATACTGTTAAAGTTATCTAAAATTTTATCCTGACATTTAGAATTATTTTCAACAAGTTTAGCTTCAAGATTATTAGCAACGTTACAAATTACTCGGTTAAATTCACTTTTATTTGATTCAGATATACCCCTAATTTCTTCAATTTGCCTATCATGCTCAGACAATTTACCATTAATTTCTACACATTGATAGTTTAATTCCTTCCTCATCTCCATAATACCTGAATCGACTTTCTCACTTAACCTCTTTACTTGATTATCCATCCTATCACTAATTTCCTGAACTTGTTTTTCAATTTTAGCAACATTAATTTCCATTTTCTGATTATTATCCTCAAGTTTACTTTCAAGTTTCTGTGTTAACTCATCATTCTGCTCTCTAAGTTTACTTTCAAGTTTATTAGTAAATTCACTCAAAATATGAACTAATTGGTCTAGCTGCTGGTCACTATTATCGCTACTCTGCTCTGATAGAGATGATGAAGCATTGTCCCCGGTTACCATCGAATCTAACACAACATTTAAATTATTATCGCCCATTGTGGCTTCACTCTCTGAATTAATCATGTCAACGGTATAGTTTGCTCCCCCTGTACTACAATTAATATGCACTTTCCTTTCCACACTCCTATTTCTTAATTTTAACAGATTAATATTTTCTCTCGTCCAACTCATCACCTTGCGTTTCCCACATACGCAAAATTTCCACAAGACATATTATACACTCCACAGCGAACAAGAAATCTCCACAACAACTGTACATATCATGAAATCTGAGAGCAACTATACCATTTCTGTGTGCATACCCTATCGTGACTCAGATCAGTCTTGCCCCACGTTGCTAGCGACATTGAAATCTCTCTATTAAATATAAATATAAATAATAATAACTAATGGAATTTGGGAGCCATAAATATACAAATAAATAATTCTTAAACTTTGCCGGCTGTTGAAACTCATCTTCAGGGTCGTTGCCTTGTGACAAGGAGATCTGAATCACTTGATACCTAAAAAATTAATATTGGAAAAGGAGTCCATCTGGTAATTTCCCCCCACCCATAGAAATTAAACAGAATATATATTAATCTCATACAATATACTTAGTCAATTAAACCTGTATTTACCTAGAAATCCGAGCAGAGCTCGTCGTGATACACCCTTGAACATATATAACAAAATAAAGAGAATATTGATATAAATAATAAATGTCTTAATTTATGAAATAACTCTCTCTCAATAACTGGTACTCAGTTTATTCCGCAACGCAAAATATTCACACGCAGTCATGACTCATTTTTCAAGAATGGACTCCACTTTGCTGATGGCGTTGGTATAGTTTGAAAAGGCCCAACACGTTACCTTACGTAGACTCTCCGTAGAATTATCTATGGCTAACATTCATAACCATAGAATGTTGTTACACTCCAGCATCTTTCTCCCTGGTTCCTTCAACAGCAGATCTCGAACTCCCAACATGGCATGGGACATCTTCCCATAACTCGTACAAAACACCTCTCCGATTACCACCAGTATCACATCTCTACACTGCAAGCTGCAACTTCCAACTGCCGACGCGTGCTTGCACCACACTAGCCCAAGCCAACACAACAGCATCTTAAAATAGCCCAGTTCCTGGAATTTTCCACCTCAGCTCCGTCAACACGTAAACCCCCGCTCGGAGACTCGTCACGTACACAACCGGGAGATAAACTGCTTGATCGAAACACACTAGTCCCAAATAAAATATAGAGAGTATCCATAATAACGAGAGTTCCAAAAAGAGTTACTAAGCCGCGACGGCTAAATACACACATAATTGAAATATGCACATGAATAAATAATAATAATAATAATAATAATAATAATAATAATGACAATAATAATAATAATAATATCTGACCGGGGTTTGTCAGGTTACACATTCTCGTAGATTCCGTAGCCAAGATATTCCTCTTCTTCCCATACTACTCCTCCCTTCAATTTTACCTTGTAAGATAAGCTGAAGAAGTCTATATTTATCATTTCGAATGATATGGCCAAAGTGCACAAGTTTATTACGTTATGCATGGCCTCTAGCTCTTTGTTCAGGCATTCAAGTACTTCAGTGTTACGTATTCTCTGAACTCATGATATTCTGAACAGGCATCGGAAGCACCACATCTCAAAGGATCGAAGTTTTTTGGTGGTGTTCTCTGTTAGGGCTCAAGACTCGGCACCATAACGTAGGGCAGTAAATACATAACACAGAAGTAATTTAAATGGAGACGGATATTGATCTTAAGTCCCTGTTACAGGGAAGTTGCACATTTTATTTAATGAAGCCCTTGTTTGTTCAATCCACGACTTAATTTCTACAGCATTGTTCCAGCTGTGATCAAGTGTGCTGCCGAGATACCTAAAGCTTTGGGCTTGCTCCATTCATGTGCCAGCTACTGTTGAATGTCATGTTCGCTTATGACCATTCCTTTGGTCTTTTTCGAGTTTAAACGCAGACCTACTGCAACACTGAGTTCGACCACACAGTTTAGTAACGTCTGCAGAACTTCAGCACTTTTTTCAAGCAGAACAGAATAATCTGATTTTATCAGATTATTTACTATGATCTCATTAACAACGATGCCCTCCAGTTTTCCTTCTAGTGTTTCAGAAAGTACCGTTTCAGAGTATATGTTCCCGTATTTTAAATAATGAATTTTAAACATTTTCTTTCTTTCTTTCTTTCTTTCTTTCTTTCTTTCTTTCTTTCTTTCTTTCTTAATCCGTTCACAATCCAGGGTTGGCTTTTCCTTCGCACTCAGCGACGGATCCCACCCCTACCGCCTCAAGGGCAGTGTCCTAGAGCGTAAGACATTTTAGAGTCGGGGATACAAGTGGGCAGTGGAACAAGTACTTCGCCAATGGCAGCCTCACCTGCTATGCTGAACAGGGACCTTGTGGTGGGATTAGAATGGCTAGACAAGGAAGAGGGAAGGAAGCGTCTGTGGGATTAAGTTAGGTACCATCCCGGCATTTGCCTCCAGAAGAACGGGAAAACCAACGGAAACCACTTCGAGGGTGGCTGAATTGGGAATTGAATCCCCTCTACTCAGTTGACCTCCGGAGACTGAGTGGAGTCCGTTTCAGTCCTAGTACCGTTTCAATTTTCGTGGCAGAGCAGGGAATCGAAGCCGGGCCTCCGGGGGTGGCAGCTGATGACGATAACCACTACACCACAAAAGCGGACTTTTCGGTCTTTAAGGGGGTTATTTCTTCTTGTCAGATTTTGTTTACGCTAACCTGCTAAAGTATATTTTAGAGCCAGTTCAGCTAAGGTTTGGCACATTTTTAAATAGGTTTTATCACTGACATACAGTAATATCGTAGATTAAACAATGTGTGTGAGCTAGTTCATAATGCGTCAGGGCCGATGACCTACATGTTAGGCTCATTTGAACAACAAGTATCATCATCATCATCATCATCATAAATGTCATTAACATTGCTAATCCTAGACTGTATTTTTTGCAACCTTTCTAACTGGCCTTCACGTTTTGCTCTGTTCACAGGATGTACGAGTGCTGTCGAAGTATCTTCCACGAGCCAAGGTACACCGCGTGCCTGCTAAGCACTTCAATCATATCGACTACGTTCTGCACGAACAAGTGAAGCCGCTCCTCTACGACTACGTCGTGAGCCTCTTCGACAACTATTAACAGAGCCAAGTTAATACACGGTGTTCTATAAATTTAACGAGACTAATCTTTAGCTGGGACTACGCCAGTGATATAGAGCTCCCAGAATATTATACGAATACTAGCAAATGTACCCGTGCTTCGCTACGGTACTCTACATTGTATACGGATTCCTCCGTAAATTACTGTAAAGGCAGTGAGTAGGCCCGTAACTTGGCAGGGTGGGCTCGCGACCACGGACCCTTAGGTGAGTCTCCAAAGCGACTTCAATTTATTAATATATATATTATATTTCACCCCCCTACCGAGGGGTTCTAGGGGCGTCTTGCTCCCACAGTACTTTTTCCACATAGTAGGTTATATTTGTACGCCCCCACCGCAAAGGGGGCTGAAGTTGAACTTTAAAAAATCCGAAGTGTCAGTATTCATGTCAGCGACCCCGAAATCTATGGATTCGACACTATTTTCGATTATTTGTATATATCACTCCCCCCCTCGCCACAAAGGGCGTGAAAATGAAAGGCCTCCACACGTAATACCGTGCGAGTTGAAATAGAACGAAAGTTGACCAAGGGAGGTCGAAAAGGATAGATGAAAGTGAGAAGCCTAGCACAAGGAAACAGAAGCAATGTCAGGACTCAGCTAAGGCCCCGCGATCGCCAACCCATACTCCCTACTTAACAGCCCCTGAGGTTGCTTGTAGTCGCCTCTTATGACACGGCATCATGATAGCACTCGAATTCGACTGCGACTGACAGTAGTAAAGGGAACGTGCCATTATAATGAAAATACCTTCCCTATTTCCAGTCATAGTGTAGTTGGGGAAGTATCATGAAATCGCAGGTGGCCTTGGGTGTTAGCAATCAAAAACGTGATGGAGTTTTTCCGTTTTAATGCTAGGCCACCGTGTGTACTTCCAGTCGCTGTCGAGTTGGAGAGTTCCCATTACAATGGGATATCTTGTTTCCTTTTTCCAATGATAATCAGTTGGGGAGTTTTAACTATAATGGCAAGCGGACTTGTCTACCGACAGTATTAGTCCAATTGGGGAGTTCGAGTAGAAGTCAGAGTCGAGTTGGGAGTTTTAATTATAATGACAGTTCTGCTTACTTATTTTTTTGCTATTTGCTTTAGGTCGCACCGACACAGATATGTCTTATGGCGATGAAGGGATAGGAAAGGCCTAGGAAGTGAAAGGAAGCGGCCTGGTGTGAAAATGGGAAACCACGGAAAACCATCTTCAGGGCTGCCGACAGTGAGGCTCGAACCCACTATCCCACGATTACTGGATACTGGCCGCACCTAAGCGACTGCAGCTATCGAGCTCGGTTGCTTACTTAGTGCCGGTCACAGTCGAGGTGGAGGGTTTCCGTTATTACGGTAGATCATTTTTGCTATTCCCAGTCAGATGAGTTGGAAAGTTTCGGTTAGAAAAGAAGGCCCATTTGTCTACTGTTAGCGAAATGTATTTAGGGTTCTTCAATATAATGGCAGGCCCACTGGTGGGCAGGCGGTCACAATCGAATTTCAAGGTTCCCATTATCATTATAGGTCGTCTTTGCTATCCCCAGTCACTGTTGATTTGCGAAGTTTTCATTGAAATGGCATTTCCGCTTGCCTATGGCCAGTTAGTATCAAGTTGGCGACTTTTCATGACAATGTCAAGCCTTCTTGCCTATTACCAATCAAAAATGTGTTCGGGCGTGTGGGTTATAAAAGTAGGTCCCCTTGCTACTGCCAAACCCAGTCAATTTGGGGGTTCCCATGATAACGGCAGATCTTCTTTCCTATTTCCGGTTATCGTGTTTTGATTATATTGCCAGGCCCCCTTGCGTATTGGCAGTCACAACGAAGTTGGACAGTTTTCATTGTAATATTATTCCAGTTTGTCTACTGCGAAAAACATTGAGTTGAGGAGTTAAAATTATATTGGCAGGCCCCCTTACCTTCTGCCAGTCACAACCGACGTGGGGTATTTTCATTACAGTGGCAGATCCTCTTGCCTATTGCCAGTCACAGTCGAGGTGGAAGGTTCCCTACCGCTACAGACAGTAGATTTGAGCAGCTTTGGTTATGATGACAGCCAACGGCCGTAGCCGTGTTGAAGCACCGGATCCTGTGAGATCTCCGAAGTTAAGCAACACTGGACGTGGTCAAGATTTGGATGGGTTGCCACGCGCTGTTGGGTGGGGTTAAGGGAATGGAGGAGCGGAAAGGGACTGGCCACCCTACCGTACGTAAACTCCGGCTCAGGCACACCTCTACGGAGGTTCGGACCTGCCTTCGGGCAGAATACACCCTTTAGTTATGATGTCAGGCATACTTTCTCTTATTGCCTGTCACAATGGACTTGCGCAGGTTTCATTATAATGGCCGGCCCACTTGCCTATCGATAGCCACAGCCCTCTTTCCTATATTCAGTCATAGTGTAATTGGCGAGGTTTGGTTATAATGGTAGTCCCGCTTGCCTACTGCGAGTCAGAATCGAGTTGAGGAGTTTTAATTATAGTAGCAGTTCCCCTTGCCTACTACCAGTCACATTCAAAATGGGGAGTTTTCATCATCAATGCTGGTAGAGTTTACCAGTGCTAGTCACAGTCGAGTTTGAAGTTGCTATTATAACGGCCGATCTCCTTTCCTATTTCCAGTCATAGTCGAATTGGGAAGGATTTTTATAATAGCAAGCCCCTTACCTACTGCAATTCACAATCGAGTTGAGGAGTTTTAATTATAATAGTACTCCCCCTTGCCTACCACCAGTGTCAATCAAGCTCGAGAGTTTTCATTTTAAGGGCAGACCCCCTTACCTAGGGCCAATCGCAGTCAATTCGGAGAATTCCCATTTTAACGTAGGTCTTCTTCCCTATTCCCAGTCAGTGTCGATTTGGCCAGTTTTCATTATGTTGGCATGCCCCCATTTCTAATTCCAGATAATCAACAGTGTGCTTGGAAAAATTAAGTAACACTGATGATCTTCCCATAATTAGGAGTCTATTCGTTTATGGGATCAATTTCATTTAATTTGTCACCAGTACACGTACTGAAGCGAAAGAAGAACAGAGTCATTGAAGAACCTCTTGATAAACAATGTTTCGTGTTTTATTTTCTGGTGCACATATAAACAGGGACTTGCTGCTGCTGACTCGGGAACATGCGACGTACAGTTGCCCGTGGGAAAAGCAGGGTGATCTGAGGTCAAGTCCAGCAATACTCAACGTCTGGCCCTGGGATTTATTAATAGTCATCGCAAAGCAGAGGCTGACTGGAAACTGCAGACGCTTGAACTCAAACGGGTAGTTGGTTGGGATTAGTGGTATCCGCGGGATAAGAACTGACTCTCCTTCACCGCATCCAGTCATGATAGTTGCCTCTATCACATGTTTGTGGAGGGCGTTTACCTGAAGTCTTGTTCCATTGCACAAATTAGGTGGGCTGAGATTGCGCATGAGTATGATTGGTGCGCCGATCTTTAAGGTAATTTTGTGCGATGGAAGCCCCGGAGCCGTTATAGAATTCAGGAACTCAGGAGGATAGTGAACTGCGTCGTCAGAGTTGATTACTTCATTGACAGACGTATAAACTGTCTCCTCGCCGTGGAACATTGTGAGGATAGTCGAATTAATGTACGCCGCTTGTTCATTAGTTGGAGTTAAGATCGCTCTGCAGCAGAGCCATGAGATGGGTTTGCTCCTAATATTTTCTACGTCCGGGTACACCGATGAAATAAGAGCTTCAAGGTTAGAAAGCGACAAACAAAATTCATCAGAAAGAGTAATGATCCCGTTACTGTCTCCCAGTGAGCCGTTCCCAATCGACAACAATATTTCAGTGAATGTATGTATGTTTTCATCACCACCTAGATGTACCCTCATATTCTGTGTCAGAGACAGTTTTTTGATATTTGGCCAAAGTGATGATCTCCTTAATGAAGCGTTCACTTCATCTGCTCTGCTCCCTCTTGGAACAACCGGTAACGTTTGACGAAAATCACCAGAAAAGAGGATAGGGACACCTCCAAAGAAGTTATCACTGTTTCGGATGTCCCGCAGCGTTCGGTCAACTGCTTCAATCGCCTTTCTGTGAGCCATAGTGCATTCATCCCAAATTATAAGACTGCAGTCTTGCAGAACCTTGGATATGTTACTTTGTTTTGTGATGTTACATATTGGTGACTCTGTGCAGTCAAGATCTATACGCACTTTAAACATCGAGTGAGCAGTTTTGCCACCGGGTAAAAGAGTGGCTGCGATCCCCGAAGAGGCTACTGCTACAGCAATCTTACTATCCTGTCTGATCTTAGACAACAGTAAGTTAATCAGGAATGTTTTTCCAGTTCCGCCCGGAGCGTCTAAGAAAAACATTCTACTTTCCTTATTTCTAACACAGTTTAATATTTCCCGATATACTACAGTCTGTTCATCTGTAAGTTTTGGTTCATTTAATAGAACAAAAGACCTTAACGCTTCTTTATTGTAATTTGTTTCCCTGAGATAGTCAGCATTTAACGTTTGTAAGATCTGAGGGGAAGGAAGGCCGTAAATGTTCAAAGGCTGACCGCCAATCGATAGAACGTATTCTTCGAGGTCTTGAAGACATCTGTCTTCCACATGGGCGATCATTTCATGAGCAGTACCGTCGTTACAGGGGGAAAGTTGTCGTAAGAAATCTTCTGCTAGGCTCTCCTTATATTTGTTCCACAGATCCAACGGATCAGAGAGACTGCAAAAGACTAACAATATGCCAAAAAGCCGGCGAAGTTTTGCTGGGCTTTGTGAAACTATCGCCTCCTTCAGTGTCTCTTCCCATTGAGAGTCATCCAGGAGTAATCCATGGGCTTTGCATGCACTCCGATATGTAGGGTGAAGTATGCCATTGACGGTGCGAAGGTCAGTGAAGGATGTTGGTCCCCTGACAGTGAACAGAAGCATGCGTAAATAGAAGCACTCGGAATTATTAGGATGGACTGCATACACTCGGCTAATTACGTGCTGCTTTCCAACGCCCGAAAATGCTACCACAGGTACTCCTTTCTTTCTTCTTACAAATGTACCTTGCTGTTTGTTATACGTATAGCAAGAGGGAACGTCTTCATACAACAGTGTCTTAGCAAAATCATCTGTCTGATATAAGTTAAAGAATGCCATTAAGGTGGTGTTACGTGGATTTTCTACTATGTCATGAGCCGTTTCTGCAGTAAAGACAATTCTTTGAAAATTTTGTAGATGAACATCTAAATGCATTACTGGAGGATACCTTTCATGGATAGGAAATGAAAGAATTCGCCAAACTGCTTCTGAGCTGGATATGTACCTTCCGCTCTGATACTGGCACACTTCATCATTTTTGTCTTGCAAACCTAAGACTGCCTGATCGCTTCCTTTGTTGATGTACTTACAGATGTATTTGATGGACTTAACACTGCTACAGTATTCAACATTGATGTGTGTTTTGAATACCCTAGACAAAACAGGACAGTATGGCACTATCCATCTATTATCCACTTCCATATCCTGTCCATTTATCATAAGGCGTGCAGTGAAGCCACCCATAGAAGGAATCCTGCGCTTGTAGGATGGGTACCCATCGTTCCCTGTGACAGTTTCATTGACGAATGCTCGTGGGTATCGTTTTGAGCATCGTCCACCTTTCATACATGGTGAGCCTACGTTGAAAGATCCGCATGGTCCATGGACCATGTGACATTTAACTATGTTAAAAAGCTGTGGATCTTTATCAGGATCTGGAAATTCAGCACTAATAACCTTATCAATATCGACGGGTCGTATCTTGTCCTCAAGCCATAATAATATGTGGGCGTGAGGCAAGCCACGCTTTTGCCATTCAACAGAGTACATAAAACAAAGAGTTGGCCCAAATATTTGTTCTCTGGTTAGTAAGTCCATGAGAGATTTTAATTTCATGTGAAATACACGTGTAATAATGTCGTGACGATCATTCGCTGACTGACCATTATATACGGCATTACCAATTTCTTCCCATTTTGGATTAGTTGTAGCTGTAATAAAAAGATCTGGACATGAGTATTTTCGCACATAACAGAGTGCATCTTGAGATCGCTCGTGCATATATCGGGGTCCTCCAGTGAAAGTGGACGGTAAAATGACTAACCGTCCCAAATCTGCCATGTTACCCTCGTCCTTCCTCAGGGCGTCTTTAAGGTGAATGTAGCTCTCAGCCCTTAATTCCCTTTGGTGTGTTCTGATATAGACTAACCTTTCAGTCTCTATTTTAGCATACATGTCTACCCAGAACTGATTGGACAGTTGACGGTAACAATGTAAGTAGTTTACCTCGCCTTGTCTTATCATTATACGATAAGAATAAAACTGAAGAGAAGATGTTTTCTTGAGAGGGGTCTTTAGTTCTCCGGTTCGTGGGTCTACGTGGTACAGTAGGAAGTGGTAGCCATCATCTCCACGAGGGAACATCAGGGGATATTGAAGAGCGTCGTATGATCGGTGGGTTTCAGATATTCGTCTCAGGCCCTGGTCTCTTGTCCGAAGCACGATGTCTCGCTTATCACATTCGTGTCCAACCAATATGACAGCTATCTCGTTTGTTGTCGGCTGATTATAACAGCCTCTGTGCTCACCAGCAGGAACTCGGTCGGCGTGGATCACAATCTTGTGGGTGTCACCGTCCGGCATTGTCTCTAGAGTTGTCTTCAGTTCCTTGACATATGGGTTCACATCATGTAACATGCCCTGCAAATCATTAACTAAATGGGTTTTTAAATTTGGTATTATTGCTGTTCTTTGATCTACCTGTGCTTTGTGGTCTGCAATGAAATATATTTGAAGATATTTAGAATTTTCATTGTTTGCAGGGAGAAGTGAACCTATTAAGTGGTATACTTGTCCTTGAATTTTGAATGTTGGCATAAAATTTCCTTCCACTACTTTAGTAGCTCCGAAGCTTGTCATTTGGAATGCGCTGTTGTAGGCTCGCACAAATTGAAGAAAATGGCGAGAGTCAGTATGCGTCCCATTTAACAGAGAAATAAGAAGTTCCGGTAGAGGAGTTAGATGATTTAATTTAATTTTTCCGGAAGAGCAGCACATTCCCTCTGGCTCTTGCTTCCATTTGAGAGCCCTACAGAAAGGGCACACTTTACTCAAAGACCCTATATGGGCTCTTGGATGGTAGTCGATAAGAGGGTTATAAGCAAATGCACTTCGCTGCTTTTCATGCCATGGAATCATATTAGGACACCTAGATTCAATTGACGTTGAATGTAATTCTCTAACATTGGCATGTCTCACTCTATCTTCATCTAACCGTCTGAGATATTCATCAGTGGTCTCTGATGAACGTCTTTCTGCTGCACGTTGTCTTTTCTCTTCCTGCTGGACATTTTGCATTTCGTTTAACGATGCGTAGGTACTTCGTCGTTGTGTTAACGCCTGAGAATATTCCTCCGCAGCTAGGTTTTCGCGTGTGAGGGAATGGTGCTCTCTGTCATGCTCCATTCGAGCCATCCGCTGATCCTCTGATTCTGTTTCTCTTAAACGCATCTGTCTAAATCTTTGCGATCTGAGTATTGCCTCGCGGTCTGAAGCAGTCTCAGAAGCCCTAGATGTGGACTGGCGTGCTCTCTGTGAGCGAAGCCTGGCCTCGCGCTCAGAAGCAGTCTCCGAATCACGGTCAGTGCTCTTCCTCAGTCTGTCTGCATTGAGTCTGGCTTCGCGGTCTGAAGCAGTCTCAGACGCCCTAGATGTGGATTGGCGTGTTCTCTGTGAGCTAAGCCTGGCCTCGCGCTCAGAAGCACTCTCCGAATCACGGTGAGTGCTCTTCCTCAGTCTGTCTGCACTGAGTCTGGCCTCGCGGTCTGAAGCACTCTCAGACGCCCTAGATGTGGACTGGCGTGTTCTCTGTGAGCTAAGCCTGGCCTCGCGCTCAGAAGCACTCTCCGAATCACGGTGAGTGCTCTTCCTCAGTCTGTCTGCACTGAGTCTGGCCTCGCGGTCTGAAGCACTCTCAGACGCCCTAGATGTGGACTGGCGTGCTCTCTGTGAGCGAAGCCTGGCCTCGCGCTCAGAAGCAGTCTCCGAATCACGGTGAGTGCTCTTCCTCAGTCTGTCTGCACTGAGTCTGGCCTCGCGGTCTGAAGCAGTCTCAGACGCCCTAGATGTGGACTGGCGTGCTCTCTGTGAGCTAAGCCTGGCCTCGCGCTCAGAAGCACTCTCCGAATCACGGTGAGTGCTCTTCCTCAGTCTGTCTGCACTGAGTCTGGCCTCGCGGTCTGAAGCACTCTCAGACGCCCTAGATGTGGACTGGCGTGTTCTCTGTGAGCTAAGCCTGGCCTCGCGCTCAGAAGCACTCTCCGAATCACGGTGAGTGCTCTTCCTCAGTCTGTCTGCACTGAGTCTGGCCTCGCGGTCTGAAGCACTCTCAGACGCCCTAGATGTGGACTGGCGAGTTCTCTGTGAGCTAAGCCTGGCCTCGCGCTCAGAAGCAGTCTCCGAATCACGGTGAGTGATCTTCCTCAGTCTGTCTGCATTGAGTCTGGCCTCGCGCTCAGAAGCACTCTCCGAATCACGGTGAGTGCTCTTCCTCAGTCTGTCTGCACTGAGTCTGGCCTCGCGGTCTGAAGCAGTCTCAGACGCCCTAGATGTGGACTGGCGTGCTCTTTGTGAGCTAAGCCTGGCCTCGCGCTCAGAAGCACTCTCCGAATCACGGTGAGTGCTCTTCCTCAGTCTGTCTGCATTGAGTCTGGCCTCGCGGTCTGAAGCAGTCTCGGAAGCCCTCAATATCTTAACTTTTTTAGCTTTTGATATGGACCGTCCAATGTTAATTCGCTTCCTAGCAGGCATGGTCAAAGGAACAGTCACAAAAGTGTCGAAAACCAATCAGTAACTCTGTAATGGGCAGCAAAGTGCATGTGGTGGTGATTATTTTCTGTTGGTGACGGTGGTGTTGGTGATTATTGTTTTAACAGGACGTACAACGGGGCAACTATCCTCTATTAACACTAATCAGAAGAAAACTGAAAGAGATCCGATACTTCGAAGAATGAAGTTATCGGCAAAATAAAGGGAAGGGCCGCAATGAGCTCGAAAATATCAAAAACAGAAACCCCTCCCAGAGCAGAAACTGGGAAGGCAGGAAGTACTAAGGGGTAATAGTCAACAAAATAGAGGTAGTTGTGATTATTGTTTCGAGAGGTAGTACAAATGCGCAACAATCTTCTGTTAACACTAATCAGAACGAAATATGAAGAGATGCGATACTTCGAAGAATGAAGATATCGGAAAAGGAAGATAAAGTCCACAAAGGGGTTAAAAATCGCAATCAGCAACAGAATTGAAATGGCCGTATTGGTGATTGTTTCAAAAGGAAGGACAACTCCTCAACAATCCTGCCTTATCACTAATCAGAACGAAATTGAAAGAGATCCGATACTTCGAAGAATGAAGATATCGGCAAAAGAAAGGGAAAGGCCGCAAAATGCTTCCAAATAACAACCACAAACCCCGCCCAGAAAAGAATTTCAGATGCAGTGGTTCCCAATGAAATTAGAGTATCCGAAAATTTCTAAAGTGGAAATAAATTAACGTACCGTCGCAACACTTCTGAAACAGGAAACAATATTTCAGATATTTTTAAACGCAATAACTGACATGAACACTCACATAGATATGTTAACAATCTCAGTTAGAAAGTAACAATGTAATACAGAGAAGAACTAAGCGCCACCAGTGTGAATACCATTAAGCAGTCAAGTTCCTTTTGCTCAGAGCAATATTGATTTCGGTTACGCTTATCGACATGGATGATATAGACTGCTGAAGCTGACCGAAGTAGCTGTTGCCTGTGACTCACGGGTGGCCCAGATTGGTTGCGCAGTAGTGTCGTAGGACAGGTATCCTAATTAGGATAAAACCTTCAATACTGGTATTTTGAAGGTTTATGATGAGCCGAAATTATTATGTTATTATATTTATGTTTCGTGTCCATGGACGTATAACGTGCGGACGTACGGCACACAGATTTCCAATATGGCGTCAAGGAACAGCACCATTAGATCTCTGATGTAAAACATGTATAAATTCTATGTAGATTGTTTTAGAGAGCGATTGTTTTCTGTTTTGTATTCCGAGAGAGGCACTGAATGTTTTCTTCTATCTGACAGGATAAGTTCGTAGCGATAATAAAGTTGCTTTTAGAATACGTAAAAGTGTTCTTGTGTGATATTTTTATTGCGTAAAATAGAAAATCGCATATAGAGAACGACAGTAGATGTTGGTTTTCCCCACAGGAGCACCGTGACTGTGTAGCACACAACCGCACGTGTATCTTATTTCTTTGTTTATAGCTGTCTCTCTTATAAAGGAAAGATTTCCATGTAACATCTGTACGTAATTTCTTTCCTTATATTGCTGTTGGTGTATATAGTGACCTACTGTATTTTGCGTAGCGTGTGCATCGTAGTTCGTTTCTGTGAACCGCCTGTTGCGTGGTGAAGGTGGGAGGGGGGGGGGAGGAATACATCCGGGTTATTCCCTGCCTGTCGTAACAGGTGACTGAAATCGCCCCAGGGGTCCTTAACTTGGCAGGGTGGGCTCGCGACCACGGACCCTTTTAGGTGCACTTACTTATGCCACGCTCCTCACTTTAGCTATATTATCCGAACTTCCGTGGTCTATTCTTGTTCTTTGCAGACTCCGACGGCATAAGAACATTCGAGGCCTCATTTCCACGCCCTTCGCGGATAACTTAATTTCGGAAGAGTCGGATTCCTCCATTTTTGTCACTGATTACTGTTAATATAGGATGGTTGCCCCGTTGTAGTTCCTCTTGAAACAAAAATCAGCACCATCACCACTCTCTTCTCTCATCCGACTTGTGTTCTTATGTTTGAGAGATCTCGGGAGTTGGCCCAATTTTAAGATCGTATGCCGTTCCTGAGGCCAACCGAATGTGGAGGATTGTATTGAACAATTACGCCTTTCTGCTGGGATTCAATCAATCAATCAATCAATCAATCAATCAATCAATCAATCAATCAATCAATCAATCAATCAATCAATCAATCAATCAATCAATCAATCAATCAATCAATCAATCAATCAATCAATCAATCAATCAATCAACATACATACGGAGTAATTAAGGAAGAAAATAATAGTTAAGAAATCTGACATTAATGGAAAATAGATTATAATAACTGAGGAGAGCCGGATGACGACAAATATGTAAATACCAAGTGAATGTATTGCTCTTACTTATGCCCCTCAATAAATTATGCTGGTGTGAGTTATGGATATAAGAAAGCCGTAACAGAGGAGCAAATTAGGCGCAGGGATTCTTAGGTAAACATATAAGATGACTAATGGTGTTATTACTGAAGCTGTTCGAGAACGGTTATAGGCCTAACCTCCAACGATATTCCGCCATTATCCCGCAGAATGGCCGATTGACACCTCTCTTGTTATTCTACCGCCCCCACCCACAGGGGGACGTTGTCGGTCTGTCGGTCACTCAATGCAGAGCATGGTACCAGCAGAAAATTGTAAATTTCTCCGTCATGTGAAGAGTAAGGTAAATTATGAACATAACGAAAGTTGTTTATAATGAAGAGACGTTTCACGTACGGTAAACGAAGTTTACAGAAAATCAATAGTATAAGAGAAAAAGGAGGAAAACCATTCTGGTTTCCCTATAAACCCCCCATCTATTGTATTATTTAAAAATGATATGCACATAGAAACCTTCCCCGGGATGAGCATACTCTAAATATGAAGTTTGGTTGAGATCTATTTAGCCGTTTCGACGTGATGGCTTTCGTATAAACACCCCGTGTATTGAAAGATTTTAAAATGATATGCATATCGAAACCTTCCCCGGGATAAGTATACTGTAAATATGAAGTTTGGTTGAACAGACAAACAGACAGACAAACAGACAAACAGACAAACAGACAAACAAACAAACAGACACGAAACGTAAAAACCACCGATTCGGTCTTGAGTTGACCTAAAACGGATAAATATCTGAAAAATTGGCAAAACAAAAGAAATTACAGACAGCGGACCCCCTACAATTTTATTTATATAGATAATTTCGCTGCTGTAGAATCCTGGAGCTGACGTTGCCATGGTACGGTATTCTACATTGTATTCGAATATCGAAGTAAATAGTGTACATGCAGTAAATAAGATAGTTTTAAAATTGCATGTCTCTTAGCGTTATCCGAGAAAGAGCATGGGGAGGTCCCCGTACGTTTCCAATGTAAAGTGTTTGTTACGGATTTGTGATATAACGGCAGGCTCACTTGCCTACTGGCATTCACAATCAGGTTGGGAAGTTTACATTATAATTGCAGGCCCCATTGCCTACTATGCGGACAGAATCGATTTGGGGAGTTTTCGTTAAAATGGCAGCCCCCCTTTCCTACCTCCAGACAGATTACAGTTTTTATTACAATGGCAGGCAATTACCCTACTATCACTCGAAATTGAGTTGTGCAGTTATCATTATAATGACAGGCCCCTTTTCCTACTGCCAGCCAGCGTACTGCCAGTCACACCAAGTTGGTGAGTTTCCATCAAAATAGCAGGCCACTATGCCTAATGCCAGTCACATTTTAGATGAGTACATTTCTTTATAATGGCGGGCACCCTTGCCTACTGCCAAACACAATCGGGTAGGGGAGTTTTAAACAAAACTGCATGCTCACTTACCTTCTGCAAGTCAAATCGAGAAGGGAACTATTCATTACAATTGTAGGCCTTCCTTACTAATGACAGTTACACAGGAGTTGGAGAAGGAACCCTTTCCTACTGCCAGTCAAAGTCGGTGTGGGGAGTACTGATTACAATAGCAGACCGACCCTTTCTCGATCGCTAAATCGACATCAGTGAATATATATAGATCGACATACGAAAGTATATGCGTGTTTACAATATTGAAGACCTTCATTTACAGATTAACTGCTACTAAACGTACGTCATATCGACAAAGGATTATACCATAAGACACGCCGGATTTAGTGGCCTAAATGGCTGGTCCAATGATATGTCATCTATTCTTGGGTCAGATTTAGAAACGTGGAACAGGGTAAAGGTTTTGTAAGATCATCTCACATTACATTACTTTTCGGATAATAATGTGACAGCTACATACGTAGCATTTGGCTCACATATGGCTACTGAGTGGGCCAATTTTCGTGAAGAGTTTGATGATTCTGTATTTCATATAAGTAATTGAAAGTATGAATAATGCATGTGAAAATTCCAAATTGACTTAACATCGATTAATAGAGAAAAATCAAACGTAAAAGGGATACAGATACGGCATAAAGTCATAAGACCAAGGTTGTAGATCATTCCAAATTGAACGGAGATTGTGCAATCCGTTACGTGATAGGAATTTCCGAAGGTCTGCACCATCATTAAAATTGCCTGCATATTTCGATATTCTTCGGGGATAAAAAATGAAAAATTTAATGATATAGGATTTTTCATTCGTTACAGGCTAAAACGTATAATTTTGTCAAATTTCAATTATCTTCTTATTCTTCTGGCAGATTATGCCACAATGTGGATTTTGGGCGAGGCGGGTAAAAATTAGGACTTTCAGGAAATCAAAAATTATGGAGATTGTTATTATTACCCCTTAAACGGAAAGCTGTACGAAAATTTCGCCAAAATAGTCAGTGTAGAGGTACACAGTCGTTACGATTTGATTTATATAGATAAGGAATCTGCTCCATGTAAAACACCTTTTGGGCTATGTCCGCTGGACTTAACCTGCAAAAGTGACCATTCATGATATCTCCCTTATTAATCCTCCTGACGAAAAAATGCACATGAAAAAAAAGGTTTAGAGGTGGAATTCCATCAGGTTTGGTCGATTTCCAGTCAGGTTGGTCTTGTTCTGTATATATTGTGGAAGAGTAAAATCACCATTTCGGTTCCTTATAAACCGCCAGTCCATTCCGGAACATGAAATGTTATTTACGTTTAAAACCTACCTTTGGACAGGTGGATGCTAAATATAAATTTTGTTTCGAATGTCTTCAGTAGTTTTCAAGTTGTAAGGAATACGCTTTACACGCACCCGCTCGTGAGTTAAGTCCGATGGGACTTGTACAGAAAAACGGTCCTTTAATGATATCTCCCTTATTGATCCTCGTATCGAAATGATGCACATGAGAAAAAAAGGTTTAGACATTAATTTCTACCAAGGTAGGTAGACTTCCATAAACTTTTGTTGTGTATATTTTTTGGAAGTGCAAAATCACTGTTTCGGTTTCGTATAAACCCCCAGTTAGTTCAGGGATTTAGAAACAATATTTGCCCTGAAACCTATCAAGGACAGGTGTATTCTAAATACGAATCTTGATGGAAATGCATCCAGTAGTTTCTAGCATTCACGTACATACGGCGTAATTAAGGAAGAAAATAATACAGTTAAGAATGTTGAAACTAATAGAAAATGGATTATAACTGAGGACAGCCGGATAACGACAAATAAATAAATGCCGTGAGTTATGGATATAATAAAGCGCTAACAGAGGAGAAATGTAGGTTCAGTGATTCTTAGGTAAACAAATATGAAGATGACTAATGGTGTTATTACTTAATCTATTCGAGGGCGGTTATAACCTCCAACGATATTCCGCCAATATCCCGCAGATGAGCCGATTGATGCCTCTCTTGCCATCTACCCAAGGAACAACCACGAATTTAAAAGCATGATGAGGAAAATGGCAATACGTTACTTCCCTACTGGCATGCAGTCAGAGACGTTGCCATGGTAACCTGTAGGTTCGTTGTCGGTCTGTCGGTCACTAAATGCAGAGCATGATACCAGCAGAAAATTGTAAATTTCTCCGTCATGTGAAGAGTAAGGTAAATTATGAACATAACGAAAGTTGTTTATAATGAAGAGACGTTTCACGTACGGTAAACGAAGTTTACAGAAAATCAATAGTATAAGAGAAAATAGAGGAAAACCACTGTGGTTTTCCTATAAACACCCCGTCTATTCAAAGATTTTAAAATTATATGCATATCGGAACCTTTCCTGGGATGAGTATACTCTAAATATGAAGTTTGGCTGAGATCTATCCAGCCGTTTCGACGTGATGGTGGGAAAACCACTCTGGTTTTCCTATAAACCCCCCGTCTATTCAAGGATTTTAAAATGATATGCATATCTAAACCTTCCCCGGGATTAGTATACTCTAAATACAATGTTTGGTTGAGATCCATCCAGCCGTTTCGACGTGATGGTGGAAAAACCATTCTGATTTTCCTATAAACCCCCCATATATTCAAATATTTTAAAATGATATGCATATGGAAAACTTCCCCGCGATGAGTATCCTCTAAATATGAAGTTTGGTTGAGATCTATCCAGCCGTTTCGACGTGATGGTGGAACAGACAAACAGACAGACAAACAGAAACAATTTTATTTATATAGATTTTTACACTCGTTCTTCACCCCCTTTCCATCCCCGCCCAAAGGAGTCCTATGAGTGCCTTACACAACAGTATATTTTTTTCCCAGATATTAAGTCTTATTTGTACCTATTTTGGTTGGTTGACAGCTATGCCCAAACGTACATGCATAATCTCACTGCTCTAGAATCCTGGAGCTGACGTTGCCATGGTTACGGCAGTTCATTTCTTTATCCGATTCCTAGAGCAGGGGTAGTGTGGTGCCAATATCTCCGTAACGGTTGGTTTTAGGGCCTTAAAACATGGTTTTCGGGCCCGTAGGGCTTACCGAGTTTTGTTCTTTGCGTCAAGAGGAGTAAATTGAGCTTTGTCTCGTCCTTATACGACAAATTCGATATTTTGCCTATAATAGTATAAGAGAAAATGGAGGAAAACCGTTTTTCCTATAAAACCCCCGTCTTTTCAAAGATTTTAAAATGATATGCATATCGAAACCTTCCCCGGGGTCAGTATACTCTAAATATGAAGTTTGGTTGAGATCTATCCAGCCGTTTCGACGTGATGGTGGAACAGACAAACAGACAGACAAACAGACAAACAGAAACAATTTTATTTATATAGATTACGTAATTAGGACGTAAATGCCTCATATGCATTGCGCTCCAGGGTTTAGAATGTGACGAAAAGAAAAACGAATTGTTCTAAAATGTGGTGAGAGTAGCTCGTCGACTCCACCATGCTGTAATAATCGCACGATCGCTGCATAACTAGTCCTCACAATGTACGATATGGCAGCCAAATTTTCCAATTGTTCTCCGGAACACTGTGTCAGAAAAGTTTGTACGATGACCCGCTTAGCTACACTTTTCTGTCTCTCCATTATTCCCTTCCTTCCTCCAATAGTTCTTCTACTTTTACGATCCTCATCTCTCCTACTCCCTTTCAACATATCCGTCCGTCTCTTTCTGAGCCCATTTCTCTTTGTATTTCTCCTATTATTTTCTCCACAAATACTCGCTTTGGAACTCTATGTCTTCTATTTTCATTATGTGTCCATACCACTTCATCTTACTGGTTTCTATCTTGTCTGGTAGGTTAGGGAATCCAATTCACTCTCTGATTACTATGTTTCTGATTTTATTTCTTCGTGTCTTCGCAATTATTCCTCTAAGGGATTTCATCTCGGCTGCCTGGATTCTGCTTTCATCATGTTTTTGCTGTTGTCCATGTGCCCGCCGCGTATGTGAAAACTGGTGTGTAGTACATTAAGTACAGAATTTTGTTGCATTTCTCTGAGTCATCCCGGTTCCACACTATATCTCTCACACATTGGTCAAACCCATTGGCTTCTTGGATTCTCTTTCCAATTTCTTAATTTATTTTTCCATCTTCTGCAAGTATACTCGCCAGGTACTCGAAGTTTTTATAACTTCTAATTCTCTTCCCTTTACTTCAATATACCCTCTACATTCTCTATTACCTCTCGTCATCAGTACCACCTCACTCTTCTCCACACATTTTCGTTTCGTTCAATTTCTTATCCCAGTTTATTTCGTCTTAATTCGTTTCGTTTTGTATCAGTTTATTTCGACTTCCTATATTTTATGGTAGATTATTTCATATTAATTTATGACATTTCATTTTATCACCCTTTGTTTCGTTCCATATTATTTATTGTATTCTATTTAACCTCACTATATCACATTCAAACTTATTTTGCTTTATGTTATTTTATTTTATTCCGGCGTGAGTGGATCATTGAGTAGAGAGATGGCTTTCTGAGCATAAGTTAGTGGGTTCAATCCTGGCTCAATTCGGTAGACAGACTAAATTGCTTAAGCAGTTTGTGTCACGTAGCTGCATTTGCATTCGGGAGATAGCGGGTTCGAACCTCATCGTCGGCATCCCTGAAGATGGCTTTCCTTGATTTCCCATTTTCACACCAAGCCATGATTTCTTCCTTCACAGTCCCAGCCCTTCCCCATCCCATCGTTGCTATGCGACCTCCCTGTGTCAGTACGACGTAGAAGAAAGCCGGAATCACAGACACTTTGCTCCGTAGGATTTCTTTTATGTGCCGGTAAAACTATCAATACGGTGAAGGTGTATTTGAGCATTACCAAACTGCGTAATCACCGAGCCCGCAAATTTGGGCTCAGACACTCAACGTTCTACCATCCTAACCACTCGGCCCAATTCTGCCTTAAGGAGTGCCTTATGCAATACTTCCAGATTTTAATCAGTATTTGACATAAAGTCTCTCTTCATTAATTACATAAAGAGCTAAGTACACTTTCTCAGTTCCATTGAAGCCATATATTAGCAAGAATCAGTGACCTCGACTGATGAAATATGGCATTGGTTTAGTATTTTGCTAGAGCGAGGCGAATTCCTAGCCAGGGTATTCGGTGTCAACGCTCGAATTCAAGCTCAGTTCTCGTTACGCTGTAGCTTCTCAATTATATCCAGAAACAGCATTTGCATATGTGGTATTTAATTGTTATGGGGTGTTTCATCAGTTTGTAAAATTATGTTCGTGCTCTACTTAAAATGAAAAATAATTTGTGCTCCAAGAAGGAATCGTTGGACTCATATGAAGTTTTATTAATGTGATGGTACAAGCAAAGGCCTTGTGGCTGGGTACACGCCTGTACACTTTTGGGCATGGAATCAGGGATAACATACCGCTTCAACTTTTTGAATACGTTCCAACGATGTGTTGTACCTATTTATCACATGTTGTGATTTCAAAATGTTTCTAACCGGGTATGAACACTTTTATGTCCCTTAGTACACATTCACACTTTTGACGTCCTCATTACTGGATGCTCTGAACCACAGAAGAAAGTGCCAAATATTTCCAGCTTCACAGTTCACGATATAATAGAATAAACCCTGCCATAGGAAAGCTGAAAGAAGAACGGTTTTCAGTTGAATAGCCTTTAGTTGAGCAAAGATATTTTTGAGCTGACAGAACACCCCCAAACTTCTACCTCAGGATGTTATTAAAATAATTGTTTTATTGCGAGTAAGAAAAAGTTACGCTTATTTTGATATTGCTATACTTAGTAGTAAAGGGAATGTTAATTCATGTTACTGAAAATGTGACTTGATTACCTAAAACGTAATAATTCAAAAATATGACTTGAACATGAATCCCCGCTCTGAAGTTCTTGGAATTATTTTATTCAGGTTGGAGACATGATAGACATGTGATATATTCACCGTCCTCTCACCGAAGTGACATCTGCTCGAATTACGGTTAATGAATGTCGGATTTCGGAAACAAAATATCTCGTCCTTGTGGTTCAAGTTCACATGAAACTGGAGATCCTGTGACTGTGATTACGACATCAGTAGCGTAAACTGTCAAGGTTGTCTCTACCTGTCTGCTTCTTACAATTGCTAGTAGAGTGTGTAGGTAATTCTAAGATAAAGCCGCTGTTTCAGTCCTTGTTCAAAAGCAGGCAGGCGATGACATTCTCTTCGATCACGGACCATTCTAGTGAAATGGACCGACATTCATTTGGAAAGCTGGGGTTTCGGGTTTGAGTCACAACGCAGTTATATTTCTAACAGTGGTACGTTACATAACCACTACATTAATCTCTTAATTTAAAACCCGAGATAACTGGGGTTTCTGATTTTTACAAAGTATTAAAACCCCGAGAGTTTTCGGGCAACCTAATAGTATGCAGTTAATACACCAAGTTACTCTTACTTTTCGAATACTTACACGAAGGAAGTGGAGGAAAAGAAGAAGATACCTAAGGGTGTCAAGATATACCAGGGCTGTTTCTTTTATTAGTAGTAACTATTAATTACAACAGACACAAAAACGAAACCACTAATACACATACATAGGCCCTCAGGGAAGCCCACGGCATTGTATAGAACCCGTTGCCAGCAATGTGGAAGCCGTAGTATCACTGTAGAAGCGCCTCTTCTGTGGATGGTGCGAATGGAATAGTCTATCACGTGCAGAAATTCTTCAAGAGTTCGGAATCGGATGCCACGAAGTGGTAACTTCATCTTTGGTACCAAACTGAAATCATCAACCGTCTGGGTTTTATCCGTTCCCACCAATCCGTCACGAAACGGCACGCCCTCGTCAATGACAACAGAGCGCTCGGACGAGGCATTTTGGCCACAAGCAGTCGTCCATTACTTAAGACTTTGACCCACAGTATTACAGTTTGTAAAGCAATGCGCAGTCCCCGCACGCCTCGCGATGGCTTTCATGACACTGCAGCCAAATAGCCATAACAGAGAATATAGATTACATTGATGGGTTACATATTTGCATAATCACTTATAGACATTGTTCTTTTTGTACAGAATTCAATGTGGTACTGTTCACACGTTTTTCCACATAGTGTGTACTCACAGTCTATACTTGGGTCATTAATTCGGAATGTCCAATCTACAGTTAAGGTCACCTGCTATAATTATTCGTTTACCTTGTTTGCTTTGAGTGATCGGTTTGCCTAGCTCGTCCATTATGTCGATTGCTGTTATGTTCGTTTGGAAGTAAGCGGCTATAATTACGAGAATGCCTATTTCCAATAGTAGGGTATGGTTCTATTGTCTTGTTTATAATATTGGGGTTAGGTGTGGTTTTAGGAGGATAGTTATTCCCCCCCCCCCCCAGAAGGTCTACCTTTTCTCCCTGTCTAGCTGTAATATGAAAACCATAGAAGTCTGGGTGTTGCCAGTCGTCGGTGACGAATGTTTCCAATAGAATTGCTACGTCGTACCCTAACAGAAAGTTTACCGGGCTCATATTCATTGCACTTTTTAGCCCTTCTATATTTCACATCATGGTCCTTAGTCTTCTTGAAGCGTCCTTTAAGTTTTCGTCCTTCTTTAAACCATTTTCTTTTCCGAGTTATTCGAAGGAGCGTCCATTGTCTCGTATGGGGCGAAAGGACCGAAATCGAAAACGTCTGATAATAATCCCTTTCTGCCAGAATTCCTCTTCATATACCCTGTCCATTAGATCAAGTGGAATGCCCACTTTGAAAGCTTTTGTGTCGTAATTGGTTACTATTTCTTCACACGTAACGTCGTCTTTGATTCCTCTGTTTTATAGGTATTTCTTTGTGACATCAGAGGTTGTGTGCGGGCTCAAACGCCCCATAAAGAGCCTAGCTTTCTTCTTTGCCTCTTGCAACTCTTCAACTTTTGGACCTGTGCTTATCATTGCGTATTGCTGTCTTGTTTGCCTTCTACCTGATTTTCTGGCAACTTGCTCCGGAAAACTGGCATATTCCAGGTCTGGAGTTACCAACTCATGTGATGATGAAATCTGTTTGTCACTTTTCTTGTTAATATTACTGCTCGCCTTAACATCTGCTGGTCTCTCGTTACGTTTTGATGTCAGTGTTGGGCGCTCTCTATTTCTTCTTTTATCATTTTCCTTAAGTTGTTTGTAAGTATATCAATCAAATAATTTAGTTTTTGTGTGACATTATTGGTGATTTCATCTTTCAGCGACGCCCTGGTTATGTCTCGTAAACTGTCAGTTGTAGCCGCCAGAGAGCTTATGTTACTTTTCTTTGTCATCTCCGGTTCTATTTTATGGCGAACATACAAGACGAGAAAGCGAAAACTGCTCTAAGAAAACTGAAAAGTACACAGGATATAAACGGCTTTCTAAGTAAAGTTGTGAAGGAGGAATTGCTTAAAGCGGTGAGTACCTCGGAAGATTGTTTCAGTTTCATGAACAAAGGCCAGGACTGTGAAACTATGGATAAAAATGAGTATGTTGATATAGCAAACGTAGGAAAAGAGGTTAATGCCACCCCAGAATCAGAGATGATAGAGGTAAGAGACAGAAACTCTGTGGAACATGTGGCGCCATCTACCGATAGTGCGCATGAAATAGAACCAGAGATGACAAAGAAATGTTCTCTGGCGCCTACAACTGACAGTTTACGAGACATAACCAGGGTGCTTTTTAGAGACGGAACAACTGGAACTACATGCCCAACCCATCGTGCCTCGATATCCAGCGACGAATTCGATAACCACGACAGTCAGGAGCCAGTTCACACGTCACTGGAAGATAAAATCACCAATAATGTCACACAAAAAACTAAATTATTTGATTGATATACTTACAAACAACTTAAGGAAAATGATAAAAGAAGAAATAGAGAGCGCCCAACACTGACATCAAAACGTAACGAGAGACCAGCAGATGTTAAGGCGAGCAGTAATAGTAACAAGAAAAATGACAAACAGATTTCATCATCACATGAGTTGGTAACTCCAGACCTGGAATATGCCAATTTTCTGGAGCAAGTTGCCAGAAAATCAGGTAGAAGGCAAACAAGACAGCAATACGCAATGATAAGCACAGGTCCAAGAGTTGAAGAGTTGCAAGCGGCAAAGAAGAAAGCTTGGCTCTTTATGGGGCGTTTGAGCCCGCACACAACCTCCAATGTCATAAAGAAATACCTATAAAACAGAGGAATTAGAGACGACGTTACGTGTGAAGAAATAGTAACCAATTACGACACGAAAGCTTTCAAAGTGGGGATTCCATTTCATCTAATGGACAGGGTATATGAAGAGGAATTCTGGCCGAAAGGGATTATTATCAGACGTTTTAGATTTCGGTCCTTTCGCCCCATACGAAACAATGGACGATCCTTCGAATAATTCGGAAAGGAAAATGGTTATAAGAAGGAACGAAAACTTAAAAGACGCTTCAAGAAGACTAAGAATCATGATGTGGAATATAGAAGGGCTAAAAAGTGCAATGAATATGAGCCCGGTAAACTTTCTGTTAGGGTACGATGTAGCAATTCTATTGGAAACATTCGTCACTGACGACTGGCAACACGCAGACTTCTATGGTTTTCATCTTACAGCTAGACAGGGAGAAATGGTATATCCATCCCTATAGTGCCTCCTATTGTTCGTTAACAATTCCGCGTGTTAAAAAAATCAATTAAAGGCGAAAGTTCCATGGTAATCAATATATAAGATCACTGCAAAATGTGTAATTGAAAATAACACTAATGAATTGGTTGTTGAGGATATGCTTCGAAACGCAAGCCTGTAAGAGTTTAGATATTAGTATAAATAGGCCTAATAGTGCAAATAGTGTGAACTGTGGTAGTTAAAGTAATAATTATATCATTGTAATTTTAGTTCTCTGAGAAGCATAATAAACAGTGTCGCTAGGTGTTGATTCTGTGATAAGTAGGGAGTACCCAAGTATAGACTGTGAGTGCACACTATGTGGAAAAACGTGTGAACAGTACGACATTGAATTCTGTACAAGAAGAACAATGTCTATAAGTGATCATGCAAACATGTAACCCATCAATGCAATCTATATTCTCTGTTATGGCTATTTGGCTGCATTAAATTTATTATTATTTCGAGAATATCTTGCATACTAACAGTTCGACAGGTCTCTCAGAGACAGCGCTATTCTTCGTAGCATAGCGCATGCGCGGAGCGTTTATATACGAGTCCATGTACAGTGAGATAGGTTGGGTACCACTCTAACGTGTGTACACGCGAGTGACACTGGTTCCGCTTCCTGATGTTTATACAAAAGTTTTGCAACTAGTAAAGAAATAGCCCTCTTATGTGTAACTTATGAAAACCGTGACATAGATCTGTTAACAATCATTTCTATCTTCAATCGATATCCTGCGTAAACAAGCATTTGAAAGTGACTGATGCAGAATTATGACAGAAAATATGTCTTGGTTTTCAGTGAAATAGGTCTTGTTTTTCACTGCAAACTGTCCTTTCTTCATTGTAATGCTTTATCCTCGTTTTGAAAATGTATAATCGTAATTATTTCCAAAATATTCAGAAGGAATTCTAGAAAAACCAGCTTAGAACTCTGACCAGAAAAGGTCTGTCGTCTAGTTTACATTACATTTACATTAGTTTACATTAGATTACATTTACATTTTTGGGCCAACTTTTATTTTTTAAACAAAGTTAAATTAAGTGATTAATAGAAGCTCTCTTCTAAACTATATTATATGTTCTTCTTCATTTTTGAAGAATGTTCTATATTATTGTACAACATACAATGTAATGTATAGCAAAATTACAAAATAAAACTTTTTTCTGCAAAATGCTTTTTTCGCTAATTTCGTTGTAAGAACTACTGCATTGATTGTAATCACATGAATTTAGATATTGATTTAATGAATTGTGCTGTTCATGTAAAGAGCTTGTTGTTTTAAGTGCTGAATACGAGATACGTAACCCTGACTGCCTTTTATACACTTTTTAACACAAAAATCCAAGAAGGTCTCTGTCGGGTCTAAGACCTCAAGTACTAACGTAGAATAAGTATGGTTGAAATGAATTGGATTGTCATTTTGGTTTTGAAATGTTGCTGTCATTTTATTTCATAAATCAAAAAAATATATATATATGAACTTTTCTAGTGGTTAAACATTGCAACTAGTAAAGAAATCACCAACCGGCTGCGTTGTATCCGTTCCCACCAATCCATCACAAAACGACACGTCCTCGTCAATGACAACAGAGGCATTTTGGCCACAAGCTGTCCTCCATTACTTAAGGCTTTGAGCTACAGTATTACATTCTGTAAAGCAACGTGCAGTCCCCGCACGCCTCGCAAAGGCCTTTATGACACTGGGATGATAGTGGCCGTGGCCTTAATTAATGTACAGTTCCATAATTTGGCTGGTGCGGAAATGGGAAACCACTGACATCGATCTCCAGGGCTGCGCACTATGGGATTGGAACTCACAATCTCCCGAATGCTGCTACGCTGCAACAAGGTCACGGCCAACTCGCTAAATCACCATGATTCCTCCTGGTGTAAAATATGCACTTTGTTCTAACTTAAGAGATGATATACAGGTCTCTCATATGTTGCTCACATATTACGTAGGTTTGTAGAAGCCACCAGTTTTCGTCTGTGAATATTTTGGACGTTGCTTGCGAATAATACGTAGTAGAGTCATTAAGTTCGTGGACTGGTCGTCTGGTATCGCTGTGGTGCACTGAAGCTAGAGGCAGTTGCGTCATACAGTATAAGCAGAACTACGATCTCTATTAGGACGGGTAGTTGAATGTCAGCGGAGGAACTTAAGAATGTCATAATTTGAGAAACGTTTCAGATGATCAAGTAGAAATCCTCCGGATCACAACGGCGGGAGAAAGACGCGTAAAGGGAAGTCTAAAGACTGTGTGATCCTTGCAACTGTTAGCGCCTGTCCACGAACATATTGACTATAGTATGTTCGTAGGTGTATATTGTGTTGCCTACATTACAAGCGCCAGACTGTAGTACAGGAGTGTACAACGTGCTGCCTGCACTATAGGCGCAAGTCCATGAACTTACTGACTGTAGTAGTACTATAACAAGAGCAGTATCGAAGTGTCTATAGAATGGCTCAAGTTCAACATCTAAAGTTAAATCTCCAGTAAATATGTCCGGAGGTTTACGAGCACTTGACAGTTTCGACTTAGTCAAGGGCATTAGTTCGTCCTTCTCTGGCCATCCAATCCACTGCACAAAGCTACTTCCGTAACATTCTTAGCTTACCAGCATGCATCAAGCGTGATATTGGATAAAATATTCCTTTCAGAAAACACTAACCGAGCTATGCGAATACCAAAATATTGAAGACAGAGTTATTGAGCATTAGCTTATTGTATCTCAAACAAGGTGTCCTTACGTCCAGGGACTCTCAAATTCCGAACATGCAGTTGTGATAAATCGAACTTCCATTTAGCTGTTGTAGATTCCTAAATTTCATCTTCCCTATCCTACGTTCTTTAGTCAATCCTTCATCTCTTGCTACTCCAACGACCTTGCATTTGCGAGGTGAAGGTAATCTTTAATTTTCATAGCTATAAAGGGGCTTCACATTCTATTGACTATATTTCCATTCTTTCACAGATTAGACCCATTCCTCATTCTTCTACTAGTAGTTTCGTAAGGGACTAATAAACACATATTTAATCAACAATCACCGACGAAAGTTTTCCTTCTTTTTTTTTAGAAGTACAGCATAGAACGTCGAATGTCGCCCATATTATAGGGGCTTTCTAGCCTTGAGGAAAAAATCATGCTCCGTTCCCTCCGGAAGGACGTGCATTCAATTCCCTGTCAAACCTCATAACGCAGTAGCTCCGAAGGGCGTTGGACTACCAAGCAACTGCTGCTCAGCCCGAAGGCCTGCAAATTACGAGGTGTTATGTGGTCTGCACGACGAATCTCCTCTGCCGTTATATTGGTTTGCTAGACCGAATCCGCTATATCACCGTCACATAGCTCCTCAAAATTGTAATCACGTAGGCTGAGTGGACCAGCTCTCAGATCGAGGTAAAAATCCCTGCCCTGGCCGGGAATTGAACCGGAGGCCTCGGGATAAGAGACAGGCACGTTATCACTACATCCCCTGTCAGGAAGTCCAAAACTTTATAAACGAGAATCCCACCTCTGAGGGGGCGCATTGCCTTGAGCTTTACTTAACCTACATCAAAAGCCAGTACCGGGTTAATTTCTGGAGACAAAGGCGGCCACGATAGTGCTAACCACTCAGTCAGACTTAAAGCTGAGGTTATGGACAGCAAAAGCCTTTACCTTCCACATCTGTTCACCACTCAGATCCTTTTCAGCCTATTCTCTATTTACCCTCACGGTCTTCATAGCCGGTACGCAAATGGATTTGCTTCGCCTTTGTCGTCCATATTAAATAATCAGAATACACAACTTCTACCAACCGACGAAACTAAAAGACACGTTACAAGTGGTTACAACACACGCACTTTTTCAAACAGTTCGAAGACTGAACACTTCAACATACACTCACAACAACAACCGGAACGTCATGAACCTAATATTTCATGATAGAGAAATTTCCTTGGCTCTCACCACATCTACCTAGACCCTTCCTAGCATTTTCACCGTTTCCGTATATGATGACAATGGTTTTTGCCATTATGTTAGTATCTAGAAAAGTGGTGCGGACTCTTCTTCGTCATTCAGATCCTTTCCCGTCAACTCTGCATGACCAGAGGAACACTTTCTTCAGTACTCGAATACTTGTCCACGGTGTTTATTACGTCGTCAAGGAGTAACTCTTTTATTCTTGAGTGAGCAAGAAAGTCAATGTGGTTGAAATACTGGGATGGAACCCTCCGCACGTCCAAAACATTCGGCAGGACTTTGGAAAAGTGTAACACATCCTAAAAACAAATAACACAACAAAGAGTAAATTATACTTTAATCAGTATATGCCAAAATTCCAGGTAATAAATATGAAATTGGAAACAAAACTCATATCAAGAACTCAGTTCAAGGGCGAGGCAACGAAAAGTTACCAGCAGTTTAGTCGGTGGTGGCACATAAACTGATTGGAGAAATGCAATCCGATCGTGCATTCTATCCCCTCCACTCGGAAATAAAGCAAGTATTTGCCACCTGTTTGGCAGCACCAGCTAAACTGCTGCTAACTTTTCGTTGGCTCTCCTTGTATGTTTAACTCAGAACAACGGTGAGAGAAGTTAAACCAGCATTTGGCAGTGACTTGCAGTTAAACTCGACAGTGTTTTGTAAGAAGAAGGAGATCAGTATGTACTTTTCCTTTCACTCTCATCCAACGATAAATAGAGGGTGGTCGGAAACAATGTGATCCGTGTACACGAGCTACTTCTATAACATTCTTAGCCTACCAGCATGCCCCGAGCGTGATATTGGGTAAAATATTCCTTTCAGAAAAGATTGACCAAGCTATGCGAATACCGAAATATTGAAGACAGAGTTATTGAGTGTTAGTTTTTTGTATTTCAAAGAAGGTGTCTTTATGTCAAGGGACTCTCAAATTCCGAACATGCAGTTGTGATAAATCTAACTTCCATTTACCTGTTCTAAACAATTAAAGTGAAAATGATTTCGAGAAAATTTATGAAAATTTGTATCATTTTAAGCAGAGATATACTGGCAAATTTATATACTTGTTGAATGAATATTCATGACATATATTTTGTGTTGGTCATACTGATACATGATTTGAAAATAATCGGTATCTCGCTTCGTTGTTTATTTTATCAGCTTCTGAAGTTAGCGAATCAGAACACTTCGTGGGAGAATTAAAATGGTCTTTGCGAGGCGGTGCTGCTAAATGTCTACGTGAGTTAAAACCGGGTTCAGAGCCGTGCAAATACACCGTGGTTTTCAGCCCGTGTCATCGTAGCGCACTTGCTATGGCGCGATCGCGTCAGCTCGGAGGTCCGTGTTCAAATCCCTCGGCGAGCAAACTCTTTCTTCGTTTGGTTCTCTCAAGCCAGTCTTGTGTCATAAAGTGCATTTGAATTCACCCACGAAGCGATCCGATTGGTTAAGTTTGATGCAAGTGTAATGGACTAGTTGTACCCGCTCAAAGCCTGAGTCCCAACCAGCATTTATCTCAGGGAGTGTTACGGTCCGAATCCATCGCAACTAATACTCAATAAAAAATATTTTGAGATATAAGATCTCAAACTAAATGTAAGGGCGCCATCCAATCAGTACTACAGGGTTGAACGGGACACTCTAATCTTTATATTTAAGGCTCATCATAAAACACACAAATTATATATATTCAGATCAAAGGGAAATTATGAAGGCTCCGTCCTAGGAATGGGGACGGATATTTAAACGGTCACCAAGGGTTTACTATTCTACAAGAACAAGAACCTGGAACTGTTTCCTTGCAAAGGCCAAAGGAGCATTTTATTTAAGTAAACACATTAAATTTTACACACAACCAAAATCTGTTGACCCTTGATTTGCCGGTAATTTGGTAAATTATTCCTGAAAAATGATTACATAATATTTATCACTTTTGACCACCCTTCCATTTGGGTGGTAGAACCGTTGATATCTGAAGGTATCAGATTTACCTTCGTTAACACCATGACCATATTTGATCATGGACCAATTACCTGTTGGCTAAGTAGGCGCGATCACATGGACCATGTTATCGCCTCCACTTTGATTGAGATGAGACCAACCCGGGAAACTACAAACTCTCCCCGGGTTCCTAACCAAGATATGCTAATCGTTAGTTGAAGGAATTCGACAAAGGGACTCTAACCTAATGGTCCAGATGTAGGGATTTGCCTTCATTGTACACATATTAACTTAACTTATTATTTACAACCAATTGACATTATTACGTTAATTCGCCAGCTGACTTCCCTAGTATCATCCATCATCATCATCCGAATAATAAGAAAAATAAATAAAATAAAAAATATTTTATTAAATATTATTATTATTATTATTATTATTATTATTATTATTATTATTATTATTATTATTATTATTATTATTATTATTATTATTATGTTTTGTGGAGATCATGATTATCGTAACCCGTAATCATCCTCGGAATAATATTTCAACTTTTCGCGATTTTTATTTTCATCTGAAATAAATAAAAGTAGCTTCTTTGATTATTCTTCTTCTCCTTCTTCAAATATTCTCATTATTATTATTATTATTAGTTAAAAATCTCAAATTTTTCATTTCAACTCCCAACATCATTATTATGTCCAAATTATAAAAAAAAGTCATTCTTCAAGAAAAAAGTAGCTTTTTTTTAAATATTTATCTTTATTATTAATTTAAAAAATTTCGTCGCCATAAGACCTATCTGTGTCGGTGCGACGTAAAGCCGCTAGCAAAAAAAAAAAATTTAAAAAATTAATTTCGCCTGTTACACGGTAGTCCACTCTTAATATGTTTAACGCATCACCCCTTTTACAATTCCGATTTATTTTGGCACTAATCAATCCAGATATGATTTACTTGGAATATTATTATTATTATTAATAGTATTATTATTCTTTCGAGAATCTTTATTTTTATTCCCCATCTTTATAATTTAGTCACATACGTTCTCTCCCAAACAGAAATCACCAAAATCCGAATTCACATCGGTCGGGACATAATAGTGTTCGAACCCGCAACCTTATTTTCGTACTGTCGTCAATTCATGGAGACCATATGCTCCTAAGACAATTCTCAAATCCCATAACACCTCGCAGTTGGGCAAATACCTCCAATCTCTGCAAGTGTTAAATTATTCCTTCCTTTTCCATTTTGAAGTCCATTTATCCATTGGAACTCTTCAAAACATTTTCACAAATTAACCCTCGGAGTGTGAACTCTATTCTGCCACTCAATACACCGGTATATAAATACAACCTGTATGTGGGCCTTAAGATCCATCTATTTCTTCATCAACATCAGTACAATTCACTTTCATTTCGGGCCGTATTTCTGCCCCACAAACTCCAAATCTCAACTTTTGGCTCAAATCCCTCTGGATCTCAAACATAGCGTGACCATATTATAAAAGTGCCTATCTCGTTTCTACCAAATTTATTTATGATTATTATGGAGTCCAAAAACGTTAAATCAACAATTAGTGTTAAAACCGGATTCACTGCACAAATTATAATTATTCACGGCACATGTGATCTCCACATTTAAATTACTTCAATTTGCAATCATTCTATCCAACTAAGCCCGTGCCTTTATTCTCAAAGATTATTATTAAACACGCCTTTACACATTACCAAATTTTAATGTACTACTTCGACACTTGTACAGATTATTATTATTTTGTCCACTGGCGAACTTCGCGATATTTACAAACAAATCAATGGACTTCATTCCGTCCCACAACAATTTAAATCACTTGGCAATCCTACCTCTGGATTATCTTAACAACATGCCTTAATATCTATAAAAGTTCCGATAACGGAAAAAACTTTGGAAGCACTTCTAAATGAATATTAACATTATCTTTACGTGAAACGTGCTCCATATCATATCAAACAACTCAAGCACTTGAATGAACAACTCAACCCTACTATACTCTATTTAATAATAAAAATTATGATGAGTGCTCGATTTAATCTACATATTAATTTGTCCCTTTGTCTATCTATCTTTGAATTTATACGAGCCGTAAACGGCTCGTTTCACAATCAAGTTACCATGATAAATTAATATGATTTCCTCCCCCTAACGATAGCAATCTACAAATATGTTAAAAGGTTACTCAACTCTGCCATTGTAGTCTGCTAAAACCGGACGAGAAGTCATAGCCCCTCCGGTTTTTAGCAATGCTTTCCACTGGTATTCATGCCAGCTTGAAGAATTAATCCTTGACCCTTTTCATCTTTACACATTTTGAATAAAAACAAATAAATTAACTGTTGCACTTTGGAATAATTTCCACCCTAAATTCTATTCACAAATTTTACACTCTCGGCCTTCTCGGCCTTGTATCTAGCCCACTTAATGTAGATATACATTCTTCATTCCTTTCCCGGACACTAGGAACATGGGATACCTCGGGATTCCCTTTACAACGGCCCGTGCGCGCACTTGAATTTCCCGTCTCACGTTCGTGTAGCTGACCAGGTATCAGTTTAGAATCGACTGTTCACTAGGTGACATAAACACTCGTGACCGTTCTCATGTAACGCACTTCCTAATCTGTTGGTAGAATCTCACACTCCGTAAGTTATGCTTTACTGAGTCCTGTCTCTTTGAAACACTTCATACTAATATACTGCTCAAGACTGTAATATGAGCTACATCACGTCATGAATCACTGTACTACGTAACAATATAATACTTCGAACCCTACTCCACGAGTAAGTACACACTCGCACCTCTGGCGTAATCACGGCTCGAACAAAATATCAGAAGTTGTCACGCACCCCTAGCGTGGTATCAGCTCGAACACACTGTCAAAAGTAGTTACGCACCACTGGCGTGGTGACCACCCGAACACACTGTCAATAGTAGTTGTCAGTCCTTGTCCACTACTTCATATTTATACTTGTATCCCCTCTCTTCCGAGTTCAACGGAGTTCATCTTAGGACGCGCAGTCCCGATATCTTCATACGACACTTCGCGGTTTGGCCCGTGGCTTTAATATATGATCCAATGATGTAATTATGTTCTCAAATGCTCTATACCAATTCTCAACTATTATCGTTCGCTGGTAATGGATATATTCGCGAATTTAGCTGCCGTATCCCGGCTCGGGGTTTCGCGCTCTTTTGTGGCTTCCTTTGCCTTCAGCCAATCAACGAATAGCGTCCATGAATTCTCAGAATTACACCATGCAATCTCCCGCAATTATTAACTTTTTATAAGTTTTATGGTATAGTAAGGCTCCTAAATTCCACTTTATTCTGAATCAATACTTCACTTCCTTCTATCAGTTTAATCCACGGAGTTAGCCTCGCTAGTGCTTCTTACAATACGAAGTTGTCGCCTTGCTTTGGTCAAGTGAATTTTTCCATTGGTCCACCTTAACCACGTGACCGGGAAGGCTCATATTTTTTTCTTCCAGTGCCAACCCCGCGTTTAACTCCCGCTAGTTACATGGAGATACCCCTACGTCATTTCTCAGAAATTTGCACTCGGCTCTCTGCGCTGTTGCTACTACCAAGACTGCCCGGGGCTATGAAAACTTTGGCAACAAGTTATCCTCTCTCTTTCCTCGTTGTCACAATTTCTGAGAAATCTAATTCTGTCACTCATTGTGTTTGTTAATCTCAATGGAGACAACAGTCTGTGGTATGGTGAAACCTGCCATCTCGGCCTGGCCTGTTCTTACTGTATGTACAGTAAGATACTATTTATTCTGAAAATGAAATATATATTCCTCAATAATTCATCATAATTACAATTGCATGACGCTTATCACACCCCCACCAGGGCGCATAGTATCACTTGGAAACAGTTCTCTAACCCATGGGTAAATAATAGAAATATCGAGCTCGAATAGTAGGTATTATTATTATTATTATTATTATTATTATTATTATTATTATTATTATTATTATTAATGATATTATGACTTGTGAGGTGTGGCTATGAAGTTGTTTACGTCTATTATTATTATTATTATTATTATTATTATTATTATTATTATTATTATTATTATTATTATTATTATTATTATTATTATTATTATTATTATTATTTCCGTAGCTATGTACGGGTCCGCCTCTGTGGTGTGGTGGTTAGTGTGATTAGCTGCCACCCCCGGAGGCCCGGGTTCGATTCTCGGCTCCACCACGAAATTTGAAAAGCGGTACGAGGGCTGGAACGGGGTCCACTCAGCATCGGTAGGTCAACTGAGTATAGGTGGGTTCGATTCCCACCTCAGTCATTCTGTAAGTGGTTTCCCGTGGTTTCCCACTTCTCCTCCAGTCAAATTCCGGGATGATACCTAACTTAAGGCCACTGTCGCTTCCTTCCCTCTTCCTTGTCTATCCCTTCGAATCTTCCCATCCCCCGAAAGGCCCATGTTCAGCATAGCAGGTGAGGCCGCCTGGGTGAGGTACTGGTCCTCCTCCACAGTTGTATCCCCTGACCTGATGTCTGACGCTCCAGGACACTGCTCTTGAGGTGGTAGAGGTGGGATCCCTCGCTGAGTCCGAGGAAAAAACCGACCCTGCAGGGTAAATAGGTAAAGAAGTAGAAGAAGTTTTGTACGGACTTTATTTGGTGTAAATCGAGGTCGTATTATTGGTGTCTTGTGTAATAAAGCATGTGAGGATATGTTACGGCTCATCTGCTGTATGTATAAGAGTTTATTTAATATAAGAACACACAAGTAATAATATGTAATGTATTATTACGTGTAAATATAATGTATAAATCCAATGTAATGTTGTGCGTCACGGGTAATAGTCCAGAACAATGTATCTTTGGCACTAGAGGTTACAGAACATTCGATCCATTTGTAAACAGGTTGTTGGAGACTCTAGAAATTACGAAAAAAGATTTTGTGTCATACGTTTCTAGAAGCCTGGCTAGGCAATGTATATAAAGAGGCAGTCTTCGGAGTTAGAGTTGAGTTGTTTTGCGAGACTTGTAGTGGAAGTCATTAGCCGAGTGTGTGAACCATGTTGTGATATTGTTGTGTTGGTAATCGGTTGACATGCTAATGGAACAGTCTTCGTCTACTTCGTAGCATTGTTTTCTCTAAGACGGCAGTTCATTAATGTGTATATAATTTGAAAATAAAGCAGTTTGCACAATTGACAGAATCTGTGTGCGTCCTTGTAGTTACAAGTTCATCAGCTGATAAAGTGACACCGAGCTCGACAGCTGCAGTCACTTAAGTGCGGCCAGTATCCAGTATTCGGGAGATAGTAGGTTCGAACCCCACTGTCGGCAGCACATAATGGTTTTCCGTGGTTTCCCATTTTCACTCCAGGCAAATGCTGGGGCTGTACCTTAATTAAGGCCACGGCCGCTTCCTTCCCATTCCTAGCCCTTTCCTGTTCCATCGTCGCCATAAAGCCTGTCTGTGTCGGTGCGACGTAAAGCAACTAGCAAAAAAAAAAGATCAAGTGACAACGGGGCTAAATACAGGATATTTTTGAAGTTACATATCAGTATGACCAACCATCTAACGCTCATATACCTGGTTCACATTGTTTCCGACCACCTATATATTTCCAAAAATAAAAATTCATACACTCCATCGAACCATAACTTTAAACAAGCACGATTTTAAATTAATACCCTATTTTGTCCATCAAGTAGAACTTAAATTAAAATTATGTTGGTACTTCAGAAACTTAACGATGTTTTCAGGTATTTTTAACGTTTCTAAATTAAAAGAACAATTACTGTTAAAACGATTTTCAGAAAATTTACAGAAATGTGTATCATTTTAAGCAGGGATACACGGCCAAATTTATACTTGTTGAATGAATATTCAAGATATATATTTGTATTCTTGAAAATCAAAATCCACAGCCTGTTTCCAGTCATTCGACCGGGTAAGGGATGGGATGAATAAAGCCCCATCTTGCGGCAAGGATAGGAATTGTGCCGGCTGCGGAAGCCTGCCACACTCCTCTGGGACAATAATTAATGACTGGCAGATAAAATGAAATGATATTGGAGAGTGTTGCTGCAATGAAAGGGGACAGGGAAAAGCGGAGTACCCGGAGAGGAACCTGTCCCGCCTCCGCTTTCTCCAGCACAAATTTCACATGGGGTGACCGGGATTTGAAATAGAGAAATATTCGTTCTGGACATTGTCGAACTATGTCCCGTGTTCTATGTAATTGTGAGGCCAATTTCCCTAAACACAGCAGACGTGCATGAACGTTTCCAGTTACAACTCCTGGATAACACCGTGATAATGCTGGGATTGAGGAGGACAGCAGTTGACCAAGAAAGACCGCATTAAATAAGACAAAGTATAGAAACATTATCTAGGAAGTAGAAATAGTGTGATACTCATCTCGCGACCTTACTTATTACTAAATTAGAACAACGAATTTATAATTATGTACAAAACGTTCCGACTCACTTTCTCCGTGACGAGGCTGTCACTCTCTCCGTAATATATCACTACCGGAGCAGTCACAGCCGTCAGGTTGTACTCGGGAGGTTGAGGTGAGCCGTACTTCAACTCGTTGCCCTCCACACCGAAGTCCCATTGCTGAAATTTCCCTGCACAATGAAAAAACTCTCAATTACTTACAGTGTACGGGAAATGATATAAAAGAGGAATACATTGACACTTCAGGCGTGTTCAATGTAGAGCAGACTCCCTCTATATCTTCAGAACTTTAGAACTATTCCTCATGTACTGCAACTAACGTGAAATCAATTCTACTACCTGAATTCATCAGTTGAGAGAAGTGCCACAGGGTAAAAGCAGACATTCCGCCCGTTGCAATGGCAACCATCAATGGGATCTCGCTCTGTAATTTCATTAAAAGAAATGTTACTGCCGACAGGTTTAGAAGATGTTATACTTTGGAGAACATCGTCGCTTAAGAATGGAAACCTCATATTTTACAACAAATTGATTTTACAGTAGAACGAATGTGATTGAAAATCGAGAAGAAAATTTGTGGCAGTTACAAATGTAAGTGAAATTAAATACAAACTATATTCATTTAATATTTTCATTTTTCACTTAAAAAGTATATGTATAAAATGGATATTTTGTTTGAAAGCAATCCAAGGCGTCGTAAAACCTAAAAGAAACAATTCCATAATTTGTAAAACTTACAGATACGAGACCACCATTCTTAAGTGACGATGACCTTAAACTTATTTACAAAGTATAAAAATAACTGAAAACCTTAGGTATTTTAAAACATCACTATAGTCTTCTCCTATGATTCTAGAAAGGGTATAATATTTAAACAGTTCTGTATTTTAAACACATACATTTTATTGTCAGAAGTTATCAACAATTATAACTGGGTGCATGAGATCTACACCATTCTATTTATTTTCAGTCTTAAGCAACATCGCACCACTAAAGGCACGAGCGCAAAAAGCTCTTGTGAGAGAGTGCCATAAAATCACACAGAAACCTCACAGAAACCTGTGCTAAGGGATAGTCGTGCAACATCTTGATGTACCCAAACCTGATACCAACATCACTTGAGGAAACACAAATCAAAATCAACATGTAACAACAGATATGAAACGAATCTGTTCCCGAAAATCTTACAAATATAGACCCTGCTCAATACTAAATTCCATGGAACAACCATGCCATTTCTGGGAAACAGTTAATAGAGCCCACACCGGATACTGAATCTCTACGGGCCACTTTTTTCAAGTATGGTAGAGTTTCTTCATTCCAGTTTCACTACGGTACCGAGATTCAGACCATACAGCACAATGTGAAAGACTACAAGCCGAAAGGCTGTCAGAAAAATCACAGCGACTTCCGTGCTACCACAAAGATAGCACTTGCATTAATAGCGGAAAAGAACTTTCTTCAGCTTATCTTAGTTACTTCTCGGGTCGTTGGAGACAACCAAGCTTAATTTGCTTTTGGCACGGCCTTTAAGACGGGATGCCCTTCCTTACGGCACGTGATTTTTGAGAATATTTTTAGAGTTGTCACCCAGCTGGCGGATTCCCTATCAGTCTTTTACCTAGCTCTTAAAGAACTTGGACATTTATAGAACATTTCCTTTGATAGATTATTTAGATCTCTTGGTCCTCATCATATAAATGAATATTTACCCCAATTTGTCCTCTTCATTTCCAACTTTATCTTCATATTATGATCTTTCCTACTTTAGAAATTCTACTCAGGCTTATTCATCTACAAATATTATTCCGCGCCACCTCTACACTGACAGTTCGGAACATACCACATAGTCGAGCATCTGGTCTCCTTACTCCATAGTCTTCTCAGTCCAAGGTTTGTAATATTTTCGTAACTCTAGCCTACTCCTTTGTCTAGAATCACTCAGAAAAAATCGTACTGTTTTATGTTGCTAGACTGGTAGGGATTTAGAGTCACATTTTGTTACCAAGAATGTGAAAGCATAATTAACATGTTCTGACTACCGTTATCTACGAATTTGACTGATGTCAATCTGCGAACAGTTAACTTGCTTTTCATTTCTTTTCAGTTCTCCTCTTCACTCATTGTCAGTCACAAATTACAGCCCTCAACTGAGACAGTATACGTCTAATATTAAAAGAAGCGTCTTGACAGATGTGGCTGGAGGGAGGAGCATTACACGTGCTATTGCACAGTGTTGCCACATTCCTGAATTCCTTTCTCCTTCCCTTCGCTTCTGGCTCACTTGTTCGCTCGTTCAGACGTAACTCAGAAGTGAAAGGTTTGGCAACTCGAAGCAACACGAGCCGGCCAGCAGGCTTATCTCCATGGCAAACGAAATGGGTCCACCCTCGTTCCCATACTCGCTTCTACCCACCCAGGCAGGCAGTAAACGGACCTCCCTCTAAGAACTGTCAAAATGCATCTAGCAATATTATGATTATATTATAAGTCCACAACAGAATTTGGAACATGCAACATTAAAATATCTATGACTAACACCAGCGCAGATGACAGGTATTCTCAGGTATTATTTGGACTTTCCCCCACGAAATTCGTATACATTCTGGAAGAGTATCCATTTTGAGACCGTATGTATGCTTCAGAATTCACTGTCATTCTGAAGAAACCGGAATTCAGACCCAAAAGTAGTTCTTTAGTGCCCGTAAACGTATTAGAACAGCAGCCCACGTTTAAGCATTCTTACCTGCCATATGGCAACATCGAGGATCAATTTACAGCACTCAGCGTAATATGCGAGTTGTTAACGAAGTAGTGAATGATGAGCAATTACATACGATCGCGTCTCAGTGCTGTAACCGCAAATTATAATGTTCTGATCACCGCAGTAAGTCGAATTTGAATCGCTAATTGCAGAAGTGGGAAAATGAAAATAACTGTGTAGGAGTATAAGTTGAAGTCTGATCTCCTTCTGAATGTTTTAGATTAAACTTTAATGTGCTAGAAAAGTGTAGTAAGCATGAAATAAGTTTAAACAAGTTTTAAATGTCATAAACATTTTTTTTTAAATTTTGCACTTAGGTTGTTTCTGAAATAAACAACTTTTCCTGTTAATTTTTGTAGCAATTATTAAACAAACAGCTAATTGATTAATATATGCAAGTTTGAAGATGAAAGGTTACGTAAATAACACCGTTCTATTCATACAAAATTTAACGGACATCAGTTAATGAACCACAAAATACAAATTAGAACAGTAAAACCCTTTCTGGCTTTATTCAGCCTCTGGCATATCCTCAGCAGGTTCTCTATCGGTTGTTGGCCACTGAATGATGCTGTCATAAAAGTTTTCCAAACCAACGGTGTAATCCATTAATTTTTTCAAGTCTTTTATTTTCTTTTTGTTGATTGGAACCTAAAATCAAAAATTGCGTTGTGCAGAACCCATTGAAAGTTTATAAAGTTATTATAGGCTACAAAATGTTTTTGCTTGCTCAATAATTTTACATCCCTTTAATAGTATTATTGTTATCAACATACCTTTCCTAAAGGATAAGCCTTCTCGTAAGGTAGCTCAGGTGGGCTGTCAGTTTTCAGTAGTGCGGAAGTAGATGAAAATCCTCCAATAAACGTCTTTGGCACAACTTGTCCTGATGTATCTTTATAGTGCAGAAACTGTTTGTTACTAGAAACCTTGAATGGCTCCTTACGTTCTCTTGGTACTTCCCTGCCTGATGTTTCATTACAGTTTGTTATTTTCCTGTACGATATAGGCCACCAATGTTTAAAACCTAAGACATCGTCCGAGGTAAGTTGATAAACGGTAAAACGTCCTGACACACTTGCCTAGCCAAGCATACTCATCTAGAGTATAAATTCTGACCACCTTCCTCAAGAGCCGTTTAATACTTCCAAAATCCCTGTCACAAGGCGAAAAAAGAGTGGCCACGGACAGGGAAGTTATGCGTAATCGTCTCAAACTGACCTCTGTCGCAGAGATTCAATAAGAAACGCACAACTGTGTGATTCTGTGTGAGTCACAAAACAGGTTATCCTAGCAGGGCCACCAACCGTATTGAGTGGAGGAATGAATTTACCGCAGAAAGAACCTAAGCGACGGCTCTTAGGTTCTTTCTGAAATAAACACATTATTTACACAGCTGCCTAACAGCATTGCTTGTATGGAATATGGGTTGATTCTGCTAAAAACAACGTATTTATCTCCGAATAGTACTATCCCGTCAACAACTCAATTTTGATAAAAGTGTCACTTAGGTAGTTTCTGAAATAAACGATTCATTTTTCTTTTTTGAATGTGGAGATTCTCTTACTTTGAAATAAATAACGTATTTTATTCGGGTGTTATCAGTCTCGAAGCTCAGTCCTGTTGCAAGGAAGGAATAAAACTTGTATTTTTAAATGAAAATAAGATTCTTAAGTTTAACTATCGTAATGCCCTTCAATCCCTGCATACCTTTCAAATACTCATAACCAAAATTACTTTAAAAACCGATACATGGAGTTTTACTCACGAGTTTCCACCCACTGCTTTTACCAGTAATTTCAGATATGATCATCTCACAAAGCCCCTGTGCCTCGGATCCATTTTGACACAGGAAGTAGACGAAGGCGACATTTGCAGCACTGGCTGGAATTAACTCATATCTCTCTGTCGTGTCCAGGAACACCTGAAGCATGATTATTGGAAAACTAAAGAAAAGTTCTGAGAAGATAATGGAAAACAAGAACAATAATTATTAGGCAATGAGGTTGGTGTAAACATACGGTAACCATAGTTGGAAGTAAAATGGTTGTGAGAAACTAATGAAAATAGTTGGTAGGGTCTATAGTGGTGAGCTCAGAACGAAGAACGTGAAGAAATTACAGCACAAAATGAATGTGAACGTAATATATGGAAATAAGTAAGAAAGATAAAGAATACGACAACTTAGGGAGTAAGAGATGAAAGAAGAGGCAGAATAAAGAGGTTCCGATGTTGAATAGACACTGCAAGAACAGAATCCAGTCCAGTTTCTTGATATGGGGTCAGAGATGGGAGGAGTTGATAAGTTTTACGACCTGACGTAACTTTTATTGAGAATTTAATGAAGGAAAGTGAACTGGATATCGAGGTAGAAGGAATCGGGTATGGGCCATGAATAAGAATTGCGCCGGCATTTTACTGGAAATAAAATAGGGAACCACCGAAAAATATTCTAAGAACAACCGACGGTGAGAATCGAACCCACACCTCTCCCGAATGCACAGGCTTTGTTGCACAGCCGTAGCGCGTTAACGTGCTAGACCACTCCGCTCGGCGTAGAACATAATAAATAGATTATTTTATTTATCTGTAGGTATATTCATTCACAAAAAATTAAAATACAAGCTCAGTTTACAATGTACATGTTTACGGTATTTGAATCGAATTTTTAAAAGGGCGTACGTCATACTGACTTCATTTTCGGAAAAGACAAAAGACTGTGTGAAGACAAAACTAAGTATGTTCTTTTTTTATCTGACTCGAACTTAGAAAGTGATGTTATATCAAATTAAATTTCACTTGCAATAAATATCCTATTATTACTTTTAAAAAATACGACCTCTAACTTGGGAAATCGGGTTTGGAATTGACTGGAAATAAATTAATTTATTTTATGAACTACATATGATAATTATTCTAAGTAATTAATAACTTATTATTCAGCCTCACATTCTAATACTTAGAAACATAGTTTTCTTCAATCAGAATCTCTGAGTAACATTTCAATTTAGCAAACAAAACTAATACTTTGATATCACTGTTGCTTCTTATTGTATAAAAACTCAGAGAAGAAAAGTAATGCCATTAACATTATTTTTAATCAAGTGCTCTTTTTTCAGTGTTCTTACTCGGTGTTTGGTTAGCCAAAAAAATGTATCTGTGTAGAAGTCCTTGTGCTCGTAAGGAATGTAGGTCTGGACTTTCATCAGGTCTTGTATACCTTTGCTTTTTTTTTTTGTATTTGCAACGCTCCGACACAGGTAGGTCTTATGGCGACGATGGGATACGCTTAGGTATGGGAAGGAAGCGGCTGTGGCCTTAATTAAGGTACAGCCCTAGCGTTTGCCTCATGTGAAAATGGGAAGCCACGGAACACCATCTTCAGGGCTGTCATCAGTGGGGATCGAACCCACTATCTCTCGGATGCAAGCTGACATCTGTGCGCCCCTAACCGCATGGCCAACTCGCCCGGTCCTTTGCTTCTTTTTAACGGAAACTTTTCCTGTTAGGTATGACGGTAATGATTGTGGTAGTTGTGCCCTTGAACTAATACCCACGATGGAAATTTGGTTGATGATACGGCTTAGTGTGGGACACCCCTCGATGTAACATTTTCTTTCAAGCGAGTAAATACCAGGTGGTCAAAATAAAACTGGCATGGAAAATATAAATATTTCCTGCCCATGAGAGGAAATGCCGGAAAACGTGATTTTGATGCACCAATCGGCTGCTGTCACATGTCTGCGCGTGCACGTCTCCCGCATGTTCAAAACACGAGAGTTCACCTGAACGCCTTAACGTATGCACAGCTGTAAATTTGTAAGGATACAGATGCAGGTCCTTTTTCGTAATGATCCGACACGACGATCATTTCATTCCTATTTGCACAGGTAAACGGTGTTGAGATTTTGTCGGACTTCGTTCCAGGATTTCGTCTATTCGAGCAAATTTTTTCTGGTGTTCGAACATTTTTTCGGATAGTTAGGGTTTTTATTCGCGTTTCGCGCCATTTTGCCACTACGTTTTACATTGCAGACTTTACTGGAGATTTGGTCAAAACCTTTCCAGTCTTAAACTCTTGCGCAAAGAATTCCGCACAGGTTTTCTACGAATCGTGCTTCACGTAACGCTCTATAAGGAACACACGCTGTAAGTTAAATCAGTGCAAACAATGTTCAAAATTAGTTGAGCAAAGCAAGGAAAGCTAAAGAAACAGAAATTGTCAAATATAGTTGTATTCATGTAAAACACAAAACTACCAACAAAAGTACACGTGGTGAATAGCGTCCCGAAACCAAGACCGAAGATTCACGGGGTCGAAAGGAAACAGATTCTGATACTGACTGGCCAGATCGTGGGAAACTTTTGAAAAAGAAAGAGAAGAAGAAAGAGAGAAGAAAGGAAATGGTGATGAGGAGAATATACTGGATTTCGTGTTCGAAGTGTGCAGGTTGTTGTCATAGCACCTATATGGTGAGCATCATCGCTTTTCTCTCAGAAAAAGTGTTATTAAAATAATATTATTATGCAGGAGGATAAAGAAGTAGAGGAAACATTTCTCTTTCTTGAAGCAGACTTTACTGCACACTGTTAAGTGGTATGTAATAGAGCGTAATTCATGGTTTAAGCTTAAACGTTAGCAATCATTCTTCAATAACTGTCATTAAAATAACTAAAACAATGGCACTTACCTTAATGTAATTGCGAAGGTTCATGACGGCTGACGCTATTCGAGAAGTAAAGTTGCCTAGAAAGACAGCTGGTGATAGGCTAATAACTAGTCTCATTTTAGCGTTGTATTCTGGCCGTGTGCTAAGCAGAACGTAGATCAAAGTATTGCCCATGGAATGTCCCACATAGAAGAGCTGATCATGGCCGGTGGTGTTTAAGATGTAGTCTATTGTGGCCGATATGTCGTACACTCCCATCTCGTGCAAGCTGTAAACATTAATATTTAACGGTTTAGCAAAGTTATTAACTATAATTCAACATAACTCAGCCGTTTAGCAGTTTGAGTGGGTGACCCTCAAGGTTCAACCTTATCACCGTTGCTGTACATTCTCTGCAGGGACTCTGTGACTGCAGGTATACAGTCCGATGATGTTATGCTGGCTAGTGACTCCAGGATCAGACTTGAACAACTGGTCACCCACTAGAAGGACAGGCTGAATATACTCGGACTACAACTTACCCTCTCTAATAGTGTATACCTGTAATGTGGGACCCAGATGGAATTCCTCTTACGAAGTCCTGCGATTTCATATATCTCGGTTATATTCTGTCAGCAGAAGGTGGCATGCTCCAGGATATTAGAGCTCGAGTATACACTGCCTGGTTTAAATGATGGCAGGTTATAGGCGTCCCATGTGTCAGGAAGATGTCTCTATATCTGAAGTCCAAGAAATACCGCACGATTGTCCGCCAGTAGCTCATTATGAGTGGTATGTTGGCCTTTGACTACAAGATACGAGCATCGTAAGATATGAATTTCATGATGATCCGTACTGACAAACGATCACAATTATAAAAGTTGAAGAATCCACCTATTCAATACACATTAATATTTTATGTGAGTTATATTCACATTATGTGACAAGTTTCGACCCACTAAGGGTCATCTTCAGTCACCATAATGTAACTTGACAATACATGTCATAGGAGTACAAAACTCATATGTTTCAAATAAACACATTAAGGCTGAAATCTGTGAACTGTTCAGGATCAAAAATTGGGTTTCTCAGTCATAGCTACTAAAATTCTGAAGTTATTGATTCTGAAGTCCTCTTGATAAGATTGCGTCAAGAATGACATTTTTGGCATTAACAGACAATCTACAGTAAGACTGATCACTTCTATGACAGACACATGTTTACAGATGCACTTAGAATAAACACTTTACCAATCAAATCTATGAGCTGTTATGCAGATAACCGGAAATAAAGATATCGTCGTTGCCGGGACAGAACCTCCTATGTGAAATAATTTAGCTTAGAATTTTGGCTGGTAAGGTTCTGTCCTATAAGGTGCAATATTGTGTGACAGTTATCAAGGCATTCTCGCTCTTCATAGTGTATGTGCTGCGGGTCAGTATATCTCCAAAAATATTAACACATAGGAGGTTTCGTCCCGGCAACGACGATATGATCTTCTTAGTCCTGGCTAATAACATTCTAGTGCAGTTGATGACGGTAGTTATCTTGTAGAGTTTACGTTAAGTATGGCACAGGATTTTTATCTTGAACAATATCTTACAATATTATTATAATTAAAGACACGAGCAGATGTTTAATACCATAGAAATGAAGGTGCTAAGATGGTCACTGGGAGTTACGCGACTTGAACACATCAGAAATGAAGCCACCCGGGTCTCTTTCAAAGTCGCCGCGTTACAGCTCAAGATCTAGAGACAAAGTTCCACTGGTATGGGCACGTGGCTAGAGCTGATCCAACATCCATTGCTCAGCAAGCTGTCGCACTTAACCCTGATGGACAGAGACGAAGAAGAAGGCCAAAAAACGCTGATGGATTGAGTATGCGAGGATACGGGGCGTATGGCCATATAATATGCCAATGCCATCGACCGGATGAAGTGGAAGACCCGATGTAGAAATATGGCGGATCCCGCATCTTGATGGGAAAACGCCAAGAAATGAGGAGAAGAGGATTTGGCTCTATACGTTCTGTTAATGCATTATGATGAATGATTTTATATGCCTTCTTTATTAGCAAATAATAATAGTTTTAGCGCCATACCAACTCAGGGTTTTGACGACCATGGTATAGCTAGGATTGGGAACGAAATAACCATGGTCTTCTTAAAATACACTTTCGTATGCTAGGGGTGGAAAAAATGAAACCATGTTCAGGCATGACGAGAGTGAAGGTGAAACTCATCATCTCCCGAATGTAAGTAAACAGTTACATAGCATGAATCGCCCAGCCAACTGCCCCGGTGTATCACTCTTGAAGAGACAATTTGACAAGAAACTGCTCTGGTTACAAATCCTCTGGAAAAAAGTGTTATCATTGATCTGGAGATGTTTAGACACTTGGTAGAAGTTCTCCTGGTGGGGTACAGGATGTCACAAAGACAGAACTGAGTTCCTATCAATGGTAACTACTGCAAAGAGTATCACAGAGGGAGTCTGATTATAGTTTCCAGTAGATGGTGTATATCTGAAACTAGCGAGCGAGTTGGCTGAACGGTACCGATTGTGTACTGACCATACGCCTGCATTCGGAAGATGGTAGGTTGGAACGATATCGTCGATAGCACTGAAGAAAGCATTCCGTTGTTTCCCATCTTCATACTAAGCATGCAGAAGTTGTACTTTAATGGAGCCACTTCTCAGTCCTAGCCCGTTCAAATCTTAACGACACCGAAATCCCTTGCAAAGTAGTACAGTTTAAACTGTTATTTAAATACGGAATGTACTGTATTAACAATTATGAGATGGTTCAGTTGTTGTGGACTTCGCTGTTTTAACAGCCATTTGAAGGCTTCGTTATTACAGTTTCTGCAGAAATATGTTGAAAATGAAAATTCGCAGCCTGTTTCCAGTCAGTCGACGGGGTTTGGAATGGAATGAATGAAGCCCCCATCATGCGGCGAGGATGGGAATTTTACCGGCTGCCGAAGCTTGTCGCACTTCTCCGCGGCAATGATTAATGACTGCCAAATGAAATTACATGATGTTGGAGAGAGTGTTTTTGGAATGAAAGATGATAGGTAAAATCGAAGCAACCGGAGATAAACCTGTCCCTTCTCCGCGTTGTCCAGCACAAATCTCACATGCTGTGACCGGGATTTGAACCACGGAGCCCACTTGTGAGAGGCCGGTGCGCTGCCCCCTGTGCCACGAAGGCTCAGAAACATTTAATAACTAGTAATCAACTTCGGGAAAGGGAAGGACATTCCGTTTACCTGGAAGGACGTATGTTCTATCCAATGTTGATAAGTCGAAAAATTATTTCTATATCTGGAGAAGCACGTGGTTGTGAAGTTCACTCAAACTATACCTAGAATGAGTAAAAGGTTGATTCCTGCGGAAGAGGAGACCGTGCATCCAGATAATTGCTCCATACCACTTAATTTCGAGTTTGCGAAGAGTAGTTGTATCTTCAGATGGGACTGGTATTATTTTTCCATAGCCAGTTATATGCTATAATGTACCGAGTGTGTTCCATCATTAATTTGAAAGGGCGAATAATATCTAAAGGCCATGCTCAATTAAAAAGGATCTCCAAAACTTTGGGCTGATGACTTACGTGTTAGGCGCTTTTAAACAACAAGCATCATTTCAAAAATTAATTGATTAGTTGTTTTTAGTAATGTAAGAAAGTGGATTACTTACGTGTACTTCCAGAATGCTGGTTGTGATGGCTTCAAAGTTGTGTGGTTTCTGGAGTAGAGATTCCCTCTGGCGTTCCCCATCCAGACGTCATAGCCTCGATCTGCAAGCTGGTACGCTGTAACCGAGAACAAAAACGTTTATTAATAGGGCAGGATTTTGATGGTATTTCAATTTTTATATGCTGCGTAATTGGTACTGTTAACTTATACAGGGTGTATCAGAACTATACTGACAACATCAGGATGCTCTTCGTTTCATGTTAAGAATGATGGTGCAATAGGATCGAGGGAGAAAATGGTTCTTTTCGGGGAAATGAGGTTACTTTGTAACTCGAGGGCGCACGATTAGAATTGAGGAACTTGCCGTATTTGCTATGCCGGAGAGCTTGCCGCTGCTTGTACTGTGCGTAGGGAAGTGGGAAGTGGGAGACCGAGGTAATGCTCGGTGCAAATGCACGAGTTTATACAGTAGTTCGTTTCGCATAGTCGCTGCTCAGCCACAATAGGCAGTGCGCAGTTTGTTCTGCACAAATTGACTACTATGCGAACCCCGTAGGAAGAGAAGATGAATTTGTACCAGGAATATAGACAGCTTTCCAGTTCGTTCGCGACACACCACACATCCTGAATAGAGTTGAAAGGTCACTACTACAACGTTGTTAACTGTTCATCGAAGTGTGAGGGGGCATACTGAACATCTACTGTAATCAAACCATTGGGGGCATTATTTTCCTCGTTCAGTATTTCATTCCATTTACAATGTTCTGAGTGAAGGAATACGCAGTCGTGGAGCAGCAGTGTTGCATCTTCAAGCAAGTTAAATAATAAACAACCTTACAGCTACTAACAGACGAGAGAGGAAACGATCTGGTACATTCCTCAACTGAAAAGTGTGTCGTAATTACAGTATGTTCTTGACTGTGTGTGCAGTTTACGTCTATTTAATAAACGAACTGTGTATATTGCTGTAAGATATAAGAGCAATCCAGTGCGAGTGGAACGAGGAAACTTGTACATACACACAGAGCATTATCTCCGTCTCCATCGTACACAACTCCCCCTCACTCTCCTTCGCTACCCTGAAGCACGGCAGTAGCTTCTGCTCGGCAAACTAAACACGGCCAGTTCGTCAATTTGAATTTTGCGCCAGGAACTAAGAATGTGATCGCCAATCCAATTACATCATCGCTCTTAACATAACACGAAGAGCACCCCTGATTTTGTTTTCCAGTCTAGTTCTGATACACTGTGTATATACGTTCTGATCGCGGGTCTTTCGCAATAACGTGTGGGAAGTATATGGAGAAGTTAACTGCTTAGTTGAAAATGGTAGCACGAGAAAATTAGATATTCTAGCCATCCATAAACAGAGAGAGCGTTCTGTAGTATTGGACACCACAATACGTATAGAATCAGGCGAACAACAGCCGCACGATGTGAACTCTGAGAAGCAGGCAATCTACGTTCCAGTATCCAGTTACATCGTAGAGAAATATAACATAAGCTCCGTTACCGTCTACGGATTGTTAGTGTGTGCAGGATGTACCTTACCGAGGATGATGGCCGAGTTGTGGAAGAGGTTTGCCCTCAAGAAAATCTACCCAGCCACGATTGCCGTGCGTGAACCCGTCATTTTTTAAGGAATCATTTACATTCCAAAATCATGAAAATCGTACAACACCGTCCCTTATGACAAAATCGTTGAGGGCCAGTTTCCTAAATAAAGGATTATATATTATTATTATTAATCTGTGATGTTTATAAATAATAAGGTTAATGCCTCCTAATTCCATAGTTACTAGTTTGAGTAATAAATATTCTCCGTCATCATTTTGTGCCATTGAGCTCTCTTTGTCACTTTATAAGTCATTTTTGTTATCTATATAGAATCATTTTGTTTTCCCGTAAAGCTGTAGATTCTCTACATGTCTTCCTTAAGACTATGTGACATCTTCATAAATGAAATCTTAGTTTCCTACAAAAATGCAGTCTCTGTACCTCTGTCTTATTATGTTAACAGATCTATAGAAATCATTTGTTGTTAATAGTATCACCTAACTAGAGGACCAACGGCCTTAATGAGCCCAACAAATGATCGGTTGATGTCTCTTTAATTACTGTCAGTCTTCGTGAAACTATTTCCTAAATATAGTATATTTTAATTGGATGCATACCACACGGTCCCGAATAACAGGAGAGTCCTGCAAAGGTAAAATAATATCATACAGAGTAGGCTTTAAGGCATATGCTATGTTCTAAGGGTTGTAAAAATTGCTGAGGTTGGCCACCCTGTTCATGAAACCTGTCAGTGGCGTTGTCAGGAACTACCGAAGACCTTTGTTGATATTTCCTGTGGTGACATTGTCACCTGAGTCCCTTTCGTGTTGCGGAGTACATTCTATATTTACAAGTGTCATAATAGATTTAAAACAAATTAGTTATCAAGGGAGGGAAAATTTGCAGTTACTGATTTACACAAATACCGATGCTATAAAGATTGGACTAGTGGTGTTGAACGCCAGGAAAGGGTCAAATCGTAATTTGATATATTTTCTAAATTAATCCTTTGTTGTTAAGTTAATCAGCCGATAATAATAATAATAATAATAATAATAATAATAATAGTAATAATAATCGTACGTTATAGTGAAAAATCACACACTTAACCAGGAAGAGGCGTCTGACTTTTTACGGACATGTCACTAGGATGAACCCAACTAGGGGGACCTATCGGTTTCTCAACTACTGGAAGAAGAGAAAGACAGGGACACAATGGCTTATAGAAATGAATAAAGGTATACAGGAAGTGGTAGTAACTGAAAACGACATCAGGAACCGATCACCTCTCAGAAAAATAATCAAACAGAAGAGGTTTCACGACAAACCCCTCTGTAAGAAAGCAGGAACCCTCTGGTCAAAGGAAAGAAGGGAGGAACATAGCCAGAGAATGCGCAAATATCAAGTCCTTTTCAACGTTAAAAAGTTGAACCAATGTGCCCCTCAGGTGGTCCATTCGAAAGAAGAAGAATCGTGTGTCTTCAGCTGCCATGTGCCTTCATTTTAATTTGACGCCATCTGGCTCCTTGCTTGTCAATTTCAAAGTTTCCTTTTACTCTAGGCCTACTAGACGTCAGAGTAAACGGAATCTCTATCGGGCGTCTATGGCTGCGTTTTAATTAATTTTGTTGGGTGAACACCAAATGTGTCACCAGAGATCTTTTACATGTCGATATCGTACGACATGGACTGTCGAATGGACTTTTTTTCCGCCCTTCAAAAATCCGACAACCTCTGTCAAGTTTGCCAGTAGACTGGCTTGATGCAGTGCTGTATGTTTCCTATACTGTGTTACTTTTTGTACTTCTACGTAACTGCTACAGCCTACATCATCTATAACAATCTTATTAAAGCCTATCAAATGTACCCTGCTTCACTGCGATATTCTACCTTGTACACGGATTTCTACACAATATACTGCACACGCAGTGAGTAAGATTATATTAAATTGCATGTCTCATAGCGTTCTCCCAGAAACACCACCCCATACGTTGTTTCTGATGTAAGGACCGTATTGGGGAGTTTTGATGATAATGGCAGGCTCACTTGCCTACTGCCATTTACAATCGAAATGAGGAGTTTTCCTTATAAAGACACGCTCCTTTTCCTAAGGCAAGTCACAGTCGAGTTGGGGAGATTTTGATTATAATATAGACATGCAGCTCTTTGTAATGTATAAGGTATCGAGATACGACAAAAAGTCACAGGATCAAAGTTGTAGATCTCTTCAAATTGAATAACGATTGTGATATCTGTTTTTTGATATGACTTACAGTATAGCCAGCAATTACATAGCAATTACCCCTCCAAACTGAACAGGGATTGCGTTATCTATTTTGTGATATGACTTACAGTTTAGTCAGCAATTACCCCGAAAGGAAGGGCTGCACAGACATTAAAACTGCCTCCATGTTTTGATATTTTTCGAGGCCATTCTGCCTAGTGAACAACCACGAGCTTACAGGAATAATAACGAAATTGATACTAAATAACTTTCCTGCCAGCAAGCAGCCAGAGACGTTGTCATGGTAACCGGTAGGTTCATCGTCCGTCTGCGAGGGTGTGGACCACTCATTGCACAGCATGAAACCAGCAGAAAATAGTAAATTGATTCGCCATCTGAAGAGTAAGCGGAATTATTCACATAGCAAAAGTTGTTTAAAATGAAGGGAAGTTTCAAGTATAGTCTACGGATTTTACAGGAAATCAATAGTATGAGAGAATATTGAAAAGTCTCTTCTGATTCTCCTATAAACCCCCAGTCCATTAAGGGATTTGTAAATCATGTGCATATGTAAAACTGCTCTTGGTTGAATATACTCTAAATATGAAGTTTGGTCGAGATCTATCCAGCCGTTTCGCCGTGATGATGGAACGGACATTCAAACAGACACGAAAGCTAAAAGCCACTGATACGGCCTTGAGTTGACCTAAAACGAATAAATAACTAAAAAATTGGCAAAACAAATGAAATTAAAGGCAGCGGACCTCTACAGCTCTATTTATAGGGATTTGGTTCGTCTCCCAAAATACCCCCAAATCTATGTTAAACCCGTACAGTTCCCTCAAAAACTAAATACAATCCAACTTTTTTAACTGTGGGAAGTGCGACTTAAGAGAGAAGAAGTGGGGTAAATTAACCAGTGCTAAATTGTTCTGCAGTGTTAGGTGTACTTACCAAGAGATCGCTCAGGGGGACTGAACGCAATCCAGCTCTCTGACCTGCAGGAGAGTGCATGGTACAGAAGAATGGGTATTGCTGATTTACCACCAGGAATTCTGTGCAGACCAAGGATGTACCCGTCTGGCGACAAGATGTGATGAGTTTCAAGTGGATATCCGTCCTTTCGTGCTCTTTCGGGCTGAAATTGCGTAAAAATATTAAAATAAACATTTTTCATTCTACAGATCCCTTTCATTCACTCAGATTCTAATAACCATAAATTACAAAAGCACACATATTAGAGACTATGAAGGATCTTGGATTACCAAGACGACTGCTGCCCAACCACATTGACAGCAGATTTTGGTATGGCACGCAATTAGCACAGTTAGTTCCTCAGGCATATCGCTACGCTTTTTTGATCGGATCCGCTACCTCTCAAATCAAGCACCTTCTCAACTGGCCCCATCAGGCTGAGCGAACATCTCTCAGACCATCAGTTTACAATTAAATCTGCAGATAAGCCGAATATCGAACTTGATACCACCGGGCAAATGATAATAATAATAATAATAAGAAGAAGAAGAAGAATTTACCGTAAATAAGGCCTCTCCGTCTTATTAAATGGCCACCAATCTACGAATGTACTGGTTTCTCTTTAATTGTGAAGGATTTATCTCATATCTGAGATTTGAAGATTCAGTAGAAGATTGTCAGGAGTTGGAAACCGGAAAGGAAGATAGAGAGGGAGAGACACATAAGGAAACAAGAAGCTTCTCATTCACAAATGAGGATATTTTCAGGGTAATCCAACTACTTTAGCAAGGAAAAGCAGCAGGGAGTGATCAAATTACTGGGGAGGTATTAAAAACAATGGGGTGGTACATAGTGCCTTATTTAAAATTTCTCTTTGACTATGTCATAAATAATAGTGTAATACGAAAGGAATGCCAACGGCCTTAGCCGTGTTGAGACACCGGATCCCGTGAGATCTCCGAAGTTAAGCAACATTGGGCGTGGTCAGGAGTTGGATGGGTTGCCACGCGCTGTTGGTGGGGGTAAGGGAATGGAGGAGCGGAAAGGAACTGGCCACCCTACCGCACGTAAACTCCGGCTCAGGAACACCTCTGCGGAGGAATGGAAGGATTCTATAACAGTACCAATTTATAAAAGAAAGGGAGATAAAAGGAAACCTAAGAACTACAGATCAGCCTGACCAGTGCAGTTTGTAAAATACTGGAAAGTTTAATAGCAAAGTACATCAGAGGGATATGTGATGATAAAAATTGGTACATGAGGAGCCAGTATGGATTTAGAAAGAAATGTTCTTGTGAGACACAACTGGTGGGATTTCAGCAGGACATATCAGATCAATTGGATTCAGGAGGCCGGTTGGATTGCATAGCCATAGACCTTTCTAAAGCATTTGACAGAGTGGAACATGGAATATTATTAAAGAAACTGGAGGGAATAGGATTGGGCATAAGAGTTATACGTTGGACAACAATGTTTCTAAATTAAAGAGTACCGAGCTCGATAGCTGCAGTCGCTTAAGTGCGGCCAGTATCCAGTATTCGGGAGATAGTAGGTTCGAACCCCAATGTCGGCAGCCCTGAAAATGGTTTTCCGTGGTTTCCCATTTTCACACCAGGCAAATGCTGGGGCTGTTCCTTAATTAAGGCCACGGCCGCTTCCTTACCACTGCCAGCCCTTTCCTGTCCCGTCGTCGCCATAAGACCTATCTGTGTCGGTGCGGCGTAAAGCAACTAGCAAAAAAAAAAAAAATAAATAAAGAGTTCAGAAAGTCAAAATAGGAAATCATGTATCAGAGGAAGAGAAAGTTTGGAAGGGAATTGCACAGTGTGTATAATCGATCCATTGATTTCTTAATATACGCGAACATCAAATTAAGATTGTATGGAGATGACATAATTGTTTATAGAGAAATAAAGTAATAACATTGAGGATTGTTCAGAATTACAAAGGGACTTTGACAGAATCCAACAATGGGTTGAAGAGAATAATATGAAGGTTAATGGAGGCAAATCAACTGTCACTACATTTACAAACAGGAGCTTAATAATGAATTTAAATATACTGTGGATGAGGTAACTGTCGCAAAAGATGGCAAGTGCAAATACTTAGGTGTGAGATTTGAAAGTAATTTGCACTGGAGGTTCATGTTGATGACGTTGTTGAGAAAGCATACAGATCGTTACATGTCATAATGAGGCTATTTAAAGGATGCAACAAAGAATTACAAGAGAAAAGTTACTTAAGTATGGTTCGTCCATTACTGGAATATGCAGACAGTGTTTGGGATCCTCACCAGGAATATCTAATAAAAGAAATAGCTGGCATACATAGGAAAGCAGCAAGATTTGTAACAGGGGATTTCAGGAGAAAAGGTCGTGTATCAGAAACGTTACAGAAGCTTGGGTGGGAAACTTAAGGTAAAAGAAGCGGGAAAACTAGACTTACAGAATTATATAGAGCATATACAGCAGAGGAAGCATGGGGAGAAATCCGTGAGAGGCTTCAGTTGGTTACTAATTACATTGACAGGACTGACCAAAACTATGAAATTAGGAGGGATTTTAGCAGAAGCGATTGGGTTAAGTTTGCATTCATTGGGAATGGTGTGAAGGAGTGGAACAGTTTACCAGGTGTAGTGTTTGATCCTTTTCCAATATATGTGCAGATATTCAAGAAAATAATAAACAGCAGCAGAGAAAATAAATTTAATATTAAAGGGATTCTACCTGTGCAGGTTATTGTATATAAAAGTCTTTTGTGAATACATTAATTACATCCATTGGTCTATAGAGATTGGACAGCTGAAGTAGGGGATGCCTGTAGGGGTGAAGTATAGTGGGGACTTCTAGGGCCCTTGAACCGCTACGGTAGCTGCGAAGGCCCTTAGAAACTCTGAAAAGCAGGGGCAAAAAGGGGCTCTGGTTAAGACGCTGTAGGTCGTTATACTTGCTAGGTACCAAAATTGGTAAAAATAAATAAATAAATAAATAAATAAATAAATAAATAAATAAATAAATAAATAAATAAATAAATAAATAAATAAATAAATTTCAATGTAAATTTTAATCTTACAGAAGATGTATGGTATTATTTGAAGTAATTTCACATACTGTATATGAGTTGATTATTTCTGTAAGTACAGAAGATATTATGAGTCAAATTTTGTAATTAATATAAATTTATTAAGGATGAGCTGTGTGATTAATAGAAAAATTGTTAGCGCAAATTGTATAAGACTGTATTTTAGGAAAATGTCTTCTTCTCTTGTTAATTCAAAATTTAGTGCTTGATAATAATGTACTTTTTGTACCATTTGCCACCGAGGTATACACCTCATTTGCAAATAAAGTGACTTTGATTTGACGTTTTACCTTTTGGGGCCAGATATCTCTGACATCAAGTCTCTAGCGATATCTTGTGGTGAAAACTGATTGATAATTCAGAATATTTGTGTTTCAAGGTTGGGTACCTATTAGCCCTGACTTTTTCGATGTTGATATCCCTGTTGTGTACCTTTTCCGCCAATCATAATCTGCCTTCCCACGCTCAGAGGGTAAATGACATAACTGCTCTCGAACCATCTGCCAGCCCTCTTTATAAAAGGTGTTTATCGTGAGATCCTGTCTGTCTACGATGGAACGTTAAGAGTGCTAGGTCCGAGGAGATCTCCCCCGGCGGATGAAATACCTGAGGCGGGGGTTCGGCATGAAACGACGCTAATTAAAGAAGGTATGGCAGCATTTTAATCGAAGTGAAACTACAGCGTGTGAAGCTAGGGAAGATCCCTACGTTCGGCTTTGGCATGTAACTGTTAGGCCGTCTTATTTTTCTTTAACATATTTTGTAGGAATTTATTTTCAATTGTAGATTTTGTTGAGAATCTTCGGACTTATAAATTATAATCCCTGATGGGAAACGGTACAATGTAAGGACGCACGAGTGTGTACCCTCGTTCTCTTTCGTCGGTTTTCTTGCGATATACAAAGTCTTCCACCTTTTTCAAATTTTGAACTTCACCTTTGGGCTTTAATTCCAACCCTGCCCGCCTCCCCCCTTTTGTCACTCGGTAGTATGGCTTTCCCATTATGTCATGGGGCCTTATGCCCCCTTAGGTGCTATTGATCATTTTTTGAGTGCTTAGTGTTTCGGCCTTCTTTTTCAATTAATTATCTGCCTTTTGTACGTGCCTTAATGTTTTGGTCTATTTGTGAGGCCCTGCAAAATGTGCCTTATTTTCCTGTTTAGTTAAGGATCTTTCGGTTCTATTTTAGTAGGTATAGTACGGGTTGATTAGTGTATTATTCTAGTAGTGGGTATTACTACCTCAAGCGTCAACCTCTTAACTTTAATGTGAAGTTTTGACCCTATGCGGGCGTATGTGGTAAAGCAAGTGTAAATTGAACTCAACGGTTCGAGACCCGACAAATGCAATGTGTTCTAGAATCTATGGCTTCTTCCAATAAAGTTTACCTTCCTAACTTTGTAAAAGCTAGCCTATTTTCTGAACTCATAAAATTTACGAGACCTACATTTCAGAAATCTTGTGAGGAGTTCGCCACCCCAACATTGTAATTTTGTCCTTACGGATTACCAGTCGTTGGAATATGAATTTCATGAGCTTACGAACTCCAAATGGTAAGGTTTAAATAGATTTGGTGCTTATTTTATTGTATATTTCGAGCTTCTCAACTCTTCTCTGTTACATATTCCGTGTAAAACCGTTATTGTTGTTATTGTAAATTCATCACATTTGAAATGAAAGAAAATTGTAAAAATTGTAGTTTTCGGTAGCAAATATCAAATCTTAGTTTGTGCTCTGTCCAGTCATTCATCCCGCACGTTTCTCTTCCTCTATGCTTCACGAAAATCACCACGATTTTCATTTTACGTTCAAATTTACGAAATGGCAGACAAGTCGAAACACTATTGATTTTTCTACCTGTGACTTCGTAATTAATTTTGTCTCAGGTTAACATTAGCGTGTCACCACTGATCTTTTATACGTTGATATAGTACAACATAGTGCCGACTTACCTTTATTCCTCCATTTAAATCTCCAACTTGCTCTGTCAGATTTGAACCCGCGGTGTTGGGATGACATTCTACTACTGATCAACAGTTAAAACCACCCTGGGTAAGTTAAAAGGATGCTCAAATTAGACTACACCACGAAAGCAAGTACCAATTATGCCACATATTTTCAAAATACTTGAAATCAAATTATACCGGTACACTACTCGAACAATAAATTCCATTGCTGTAGGTAGCACGTGTGATGAATTGTGTTCTATCCCTCTTATTTTACTTGAGTGTGTTTGTGTAGAGTTGTAGTGAACTGGATTAATTTACAGATATAATATATTGGATCATAATGGATAAGAAGTCACATAAGGACAAGAAGAAACTGGCAATAGGACTCACGTATAGTTTTAGATGGATACTTCTATACGATATACGTTTCATTAATATGGCGATCTGTTTTATTTGTAAAAATGAATTTATTTAGACATCACTTTCTTCATAATTCTACATGAGTCAGAAATTTTGTGCTGTAAAGTTTAAATATATTATTACATTCAATAAGTTAGTGGACTGGGCCCTACAGCGTAGGGAATGCAGCGTACTCAAGAACTGTGGTCAATAGTGCAGCAAACACTATACTTATGTACACCTGATACGTACTGCAATTAATATATTCATTCTAACAGTCAAGACGACACTCCGGTGATAAAAATCGATATTTATGGTTATTTTGGTGAATTTTTTTATGACTGAAATTGAAAGGATTGAGTCTCTTTTTTTCTTGTCACGAAGTTATTCCGCTGAATTAAAAGATTTACAGTGTGATAATCCTGTGTTTCCCAACTGTAATTTTACATTTAAATCCCATTTCCCCCATAATATTCTGCGAAATGTAACAAAATTTGTGTAGTATATGTATGAGAGATATATTAAGAAACCTGCATATCGATCTTCGGACTGCAGAATTTTTTCAAGTAGTTGGGATTTTTAAGTCCAAAATTTTAGAATGTAAAAATTACACAAATTTTAGTGCGATATTCTCCTTATATAAATTATGTACAGAAAAATGGATACGTAGTGCTTTTAAAAGAAGTATTATCAACCTAATTACGAATTTACATTAACATGCTAACTGAATTTCATGAAAACAATGGAATTAAAAATTTCAAAAACAAACGTTTATTTTGGAAAAACTATTAATTGTATATGAAAGAAATGTTCGTGACATCTCTTTTTTTATGTAGGTGACATTCGCACAAAGTTTCGTGAAAATCCATGCATTATGTAAAAGTATCATTTTATCCCCGGAGTGTCGCCTTAAGTCTTTTGACCTGCCTTTCCGCGTTGGTTCTTTTTAGTTTTTGTTTTATCGTCGTGGTGGTCCGGACGATTTCCACTTGATCTTCTCAAATCCCTGGTTGTCTGTACGTGCCACCTGTCTCCGGAGAGAAAGGTGATGTGAGAAGTACCGACACCCGTGCGCTTTATTGTTATATTAAACGCTGAAAGGCATAATCGTCTATAATGATAATGTATGTATGACTGTAAAGAATTTAGAAAATGGAATTAATTTTTCGTTGAGTGGGGGTTAATTTTTTTTGTAGTAAATTTAAATTTGTAATTCTCTGTGTGTATGTGTGACCAGAGTAATTGACATGCCTTTCTTGTTGGCTGACACAGTAATTACCTGCGTGTTGGTATGCGGTAGTACTGGGTGGTCGCCCATCCAGGTACTGACCACGCCCTTAATGTTGCTTTTGATATTGCAGCGGGACTGTAGCGGTGGTATTGCGCAGTGACTCGCACATTTGTAATTGTGAATAAAAATTTATGCGAGTATGCGGATATTAAGATTTGGAAAAACAGCATTTGTATAAATTTCCAGCTTGTGGCACTCCGCCTCGGCCGAAACCTCAGGTTCCAGTGCTTCATTTTGCTTTAGGTTAAAAGTGAGGAAGTGAAAACTTTTCGTCTTTTTCACGGCGGGATCGTTTTACTTGGTGTGGGGTGGGGTGGGGTTTAATGTAGGATGAGTTGTCTGCTTGGCATGTTGGGTGATGGGGGCGAGTTTTGGGATGACGGTAACTTTAGGAGTAGTATTTGTAGGAGAGTAGATGTATCTTGGCTGGGCTGGTGGGGGTATTATCTCAAACGTTTCGCTGGCAGATTTGCCTTGAAATTTGCCCGTTGCACAAACTACGACATTATCAGGTTTCGTCGTTGATATTCAACTACCCTTCACAACAGAGACTGTAAGTCTTCTCATACTGTCTCTTGCTGGGACTAGCGAAGAACACTGGGAACTCTCAGCTGTGGTGCACCACAGCGACACTAGACGGCCAGTGCACGAACTTAATAACTCAACACACGGCCGAATGGATCCCTCGCTGCTCTCCTAGCCAGAGCGACGCATCAAGTCGGCCGTGCTCAACTATATATCAAGCAACATTTGCTGCACCTTTCAATTGCGAACAAATTAGCTATCGTTTGTAAAGGGAAAAGAAATGGCCGGAAATGATTTAATCCGAAATATCAATAAAACATTGCACCTAAAAGGTAAATGCAGTTGTGAAGTGACATGAATCTGGGACAAAATAGCAAGGTAATATGATAAAAATTGTTGAACAAGGAACCGTAGCGAAGCTTATACCCCTGTGGGTGAGGGAGGTAGAATACATCACGTCATAAAAGACGATTAAAAGGATAGCTTCTCAGAGCCCTCGATAATGTGGCAGAGTGGTTTGGTGACCACCAGGCCCCCAGATTAAAATGACTTGTGACAATATCCTCAATTTTATTTAGTTTTACATTGGCCGGCCCCAAGGTCTTAGGGTTCGATTCCCGACCAGGTCAGGGAATTTTCCCTTCGCACTCACCATGCGTCACCTCGTAATCTGCAGACCTTTGGGCTGAGCAGCGGTCGCTTGGTAGACCAAGGTCCTTCAGGGCTGCAGTGCCATGGAGTTTGGTTTGTTTTGCTATTTGGTTTACGTCGCACCGACACAGATAGGTCTTATAGCGACAACGAAATAGAACAGGGTTAGGACCGAAAGGAAGTGATCGTGGCTTTAATTAAAACACAGCCCCAGAATTTGCTTGACGTAAAAAAAAACCGTAAACTACGGAAATCCACCTTCAAGTCTGCTGGCAGTGGGGTCCAGATCCACCATCTCTCGAACGCAAGCTCACAACGGTTGGACTCAGTTTGAATTTCCCTGTCTCATGACCAGCTGCTGTTCGGTTCCTACCTTTGCGGTATTATGTTTGAGTGGCCGGAGTCTTTCACTTCCATGCCTTCCGTGACCCATCTCTTTGTTTTTCTGATTCCTTGCTTCTTAAGAGGATCGGACTTCTTCATTTTCTTTTCGATAAATATTAAGATGACCGAGCGAGATGGCCGTGCTCTTAGGGTAGCATAGCAGTGAACGGCCATTCGGAAGATGATGGAATTGTATTCCCCCGTACCGGGCGAGTTGCCCGTGCGGTTAGAGTCGCGCAGCCTTGAGCATCCATTCGGGAGATGGCGAGGTTGAATCCCACCGTCGACAGCCCTGAAGTTGGATTTCCGTGGTTTCCAATTTTAACACCAAGAAAATGCTGGGGCTGTACATTAGTTAAGGTAATGACCGTCTCCTACTCAATCCTAACCCTTTCCTAACCTTTGGTCACCGGAAACCTTCAATGTGCTAGTACGACGTTGAGCAACTAGCAAAACAAAAAATTTAAAAACTTCACAATTCTAGGCTTTCAGGCAAACAACTGAATGTTGAAAATATCCTAGGGATATGAGCTAAGAATTTTAGGAAAGTAAAATATAATAAAGTATGAGAATATACCCTTTATTCATGAAAATTATAATCCTTTTGTTAATCATCGTTATCCGGTAGATTAGATTAGTAGTTTGCTTTTTCTACAACTACGAACGTTAGTGTGAGTCAATGCATAGTTTCACTTAAGCACCACTACGAGCGCTAATGTGAGTCAATGCACAGTTTCACTTAAGCAGCACTACGAGCGCTAATGTGAGTCAATGCACAGTTTCACTTAAGCACCACTACGAGCGCTAATGTGAGTCAATGCACAGTTTCACTTAAGCTCTTATATCCGCATTTGGTGTGGACATTTTTTCAGAAAATTAAAAAATGTCTAAGCGTTTTGAACCAAGGAACACATTACGGAAATAATTATGTAAATAAGTTAATTGGGATAGGATTTGAATCAAAAAGAAAACGAGTAAAAAAGCGATTTTAAGCTCTTTTTTTTTCAATTTGATAGATCTATCTATGACTCACAATTTTAATCCTTTCCGGACCCTTTATCCGTTCAAATTTCGTCACAGTTGGGGATATTGCTTAATTTTATGATTTTGTAGTATGAGGATCCCTTCTTTAACAAAGGTTTTCAATATTAAAAAGTATTAAGATAGGATGGTTGTCGAGTTGCACCCACCACCGCCACAAATTATCGACTTAATAGCTTCATAAAACACTAACTCAGGAAATGTAAGGAAAATTTACTTAATATTTTGAGAGAATTATCGTGAAAATAAAAGCAATTGTTAAACAATGTGTATGTATGTTGGGTATTCAGCCCGAAGGCTAGTTTGATCCTCTGCAGCTCCGCCAACAGCTGTCATAAATAGCCTAGGCGTCACTGAAGAGGCGTACTAGGGAAATGAGGAGTGAGGTAGTTTCCCGTTCCTTTCCTCGCCGAGCCAGCCGTTGCTATTACATATCAGTCTGCCAAGCCCACTGAAATGCATGCACCAACCGACCCTATGAGCGATATTTTCACACCATTCATAGCAGGGACTGGCTGCATAAGGAATGGTATTACTAGCATCACTCATACCTCAGTCACTTTCATATTGTCAAAGCCAAGGATGAGCCTGAGAGAGGTCAATGAAAGTAACACATTTGATATAGCCCATACCAGAAGAAATAGTGCACTGTAATACTGATAAAATGTATAACTTTCGACTTTCTCCTCATTCACCGTTGTTTCCGCTGTCCAGTCGACCATTCTTCTGTATCTACTTACGGCCTTCATGAAGAGATCTGGAGCCAGAATTCGAGCTTTGCTGATAGGTTCCTCAGCAGCCGATTGCCCATCCACCCTGATGACAGTTAGTACGAGAAACAAAGCCGCTGCATCAATTATCATGGTCATCTGCAACAAGAACATGGTCAAGTTATAATAGGACAAATTCGTTCGATTGGTTTCCGATACAAGAATATGCGCTCTAATTTTATGATATTGTTAACGTAAATGAATATCGGAGGACCTACCTGATAAAAAGCGACATATATACAGTACAGTGTTAACGACAGCCCTACAGCACCTGCGTTTATTCTTCCCTGGTCATAATTATCACAAACCATTGTTAAATATAACTTCAGAGTGTGAATAAACCCTACCTTTATATTAGGGCAAATCATAATCACATATCAGAATAAAAAGAATTATAGCGTATTTCAAGTCTTTAATAGTATAAAGTAGGCAAGTATTTCCTTTGCAATTGCTGAATCATTATTTGATGACAGGGGTAGTGATGCCATAATCGAATATTTTTAATAAACGAATAACCTCCTTCCGATTGTTTAAATAATCTAACAAATAATCGATTAAAATAATCGAATGAGTTTCAAATATCATTCCATTGTATCGCATAGAATATTCGGATGCGTCATGAATCAATTTTTCGGTTTAAGTGTGTCGGATGGTTAAACGATTGAAATAAGTGAATAGATGAACTCTTATGAAAAATAGAAACACGTCTTTTTCCAAACGTATCCTCAAATGTTGAAAGTAAGTGAGTGAATTGACTGTCTTAATAACATTACTTTTCATTCGATTATTTCGAAAGCATTCACTATTCAATTGCCTTATTCATTCGAATGAATGATCGAAAAATAATCAAATGGGAAATATAATCGAATAATCTAATAAAATGAAATAATCGAATAATCGATTATTTTGTATTCGATTATCCCCTCACTAGACAGGAGAGTTTCTCAGGGTAGCATTATTGGACCCTTATATTTTTCATATATAGGCCTATGTAATATTAGTGTTATAACTTGAATCAGACATAAGGCTTTCTGTGGATGATGTTATAGTGTATAGAGTAAAAAATACGTTACAGAATTGTAAGCGACTGCAAAAAGATCTCGACCATGTTGTGAGATGAAGAGCAGACAATGGTCTGACGATAAACGAGCTGAAAAGTCAGCTTGTGAGTAAAGTGCTTTAAAGTTACAGATCGCTTCGTATCTTTAGGAGGGTATTTAGGGACGTAAAGAAGAGGGTGTATAAGTCAGCGGTAAGATCACAGTTACAGTATGCTTCCAGTGTGTGGAATCCACACCAGGATAACTTGATTCGAGAACTGGAAAAAAAGTCCAAAAGAAAAGCCGCACGATTTGTCACCGGTGATTTCCGACAAAAGTGTAATTGCAAACTTTGGGCTGAGAAAACTAGGGAATAAGGAGACCAGCTGCTAGACTAAGCGGTATGTTTCGAATTGTCATTCGAGAGGTGATGTGGAATGAAAATAGTAGACCAGTAATGTTGAGTGGTGTTATTAAAAGTAGGAAAGATCACAATATGAAGATAAAGTTGGAATTCAAGAGGACAAATTGTGACTAATACAGTACTCGTTTGTAGGAAGGGTAGGTTAGGGATTGAAATAATCTACCAAAAGAGATGTTCAATGAATTTCCAACTTCTTTGAAATTATTTAAGAAAATACAGTGCTGGATAAACAACTGATAGGAAATATGTCACCTTGGCGAGTGCTATAAATGCAGATCAACGGAGGTTAGTTGATTGATTGATTGATTGATTGATTGATTGATTGATTGATTGATTGATTGATTGATTGATTGATTGATTGATTGATTGATTGATTGATTGATTGATTGATTGATTGATTGATTGATTGATTGATTGATTGATTGATTGATTGATTGATTGATTGATTGATTGATTGATTGATTGATTGATCATGTTTCTAATGGTACAGTTCTTATTAGGTTGAATTTCTCTATTACGTATGTCGCGGGAATATTTCGCGAGTTTCTCCCTCACAATTCTCTCGAATCTATATTGCTTCGAGGGGATTTCGTAAAATTTTCTTTTCTCTTGTAAGTATTTACTTATCTATTACAGTGTGGTATAAGCTTAGTTTCTGTAAAACTGATCAATTGGACTATGTTTATTACCTAATTTTGCTCGTCCAATCTTGAGACCGAACACTTCTTACTATCCCTCTTTCAATAAATAATAATTAACTTTGATAGGTGCCTACATTTTGTGACAGTTATCGCAAGTCACATTGCCCTTTAAACAATTCTTCGTTGTCATGTGCAAGTGACACGATCGCTTCAGTTGGGCAGCTCTGTTTTTTACTTATTCACTGAAATGGCATCAGATCGTGAAAAATGAGTGACCATACTGAAATAAAATTAAAAATTTCTTAACCTGGCTAGGAAATCCAAAAGAGTGAATTCACAGAATTAGAACGAGAGATTGCTTATGATTATTGGAGATATTGAAAATCTGTTATTAATCACAAATTAAATTTGGAAGTTTAATCAATTCAGTTGAAATAGAGGTGATGATTAGAATAGGGAGAGAATCTTTCATAATTCCCATCAACACACTCTTTAAGGAGTTGTGGGAAATCCCATTATCCTTTTGGCGACTCCACATATATTTAGATATGCCATTCCCTACGTCCAAAAAGAAAACTCACTTGTCTTATTTCCTGTTGCAATTTAGATGTTTAGGTCGATTCTCTTGAAGTGCAGATATTTTACCTGAGGTTTTGTTTGTATCGAGTGCAAGAGATCCACATGGAATCTTATTTGACTTAAATATTTGTACAGCCGTGCGGTTAGGGGCGTGCGGCTGTGAGCTTACATTCGGGAGACAGTGGGTTCGAACCCCACTGTCGGCAGCCCTGAAGAGGGTTTTCCGTGGTTTCCCCATTTTCACACCAGGCAAATGCTAGGACTGTACCTTTTTAAGGCCACGGTCACTTCCTTCCCACTCCTACGCCTTTCCTAGCCCATCGTCGCCATAAGACCTAACTGTGTCGGTGCGACGTAAACCAAGGTTAAAAAAAAGAAAAAAGAAGAAGCGTTTTGACAGCTAGCGAAGGGAAGGTCTGTTTACTGCCTTCCTGGCTGGACAGGAGAGTGTAGTAGTATGGTTCCCATGGATACGTGGTCGGAACCACTGCGGTCGCCATGGAGACGTGCCTGCTGCCTGCCTGGAGTTACTTGGAGTTGCCAAACCTTTCACTTATTGGTTAGATTTTTAGATCTTTTCGCAAGGTGCATATGAGAATATAGCGGTATGAACGAACTCGAGAGCGAGAAGGAATAAAGAGGTGTAAAAATGTGGCAACGCCGCTTAACGGGACTACAGGATGTATCAGAGCTATACCGACAAACAATCAGGGATGCCCTTCATGTTATGTTAAAAACGATGGTGCAATCGGATTGGCCAAGAAAATGAGATTACTTTACTTCCTGGCGCGCGATTCAAATTGACGATCTCGTCGTATTTGCTACGCCAGAGCACAAACTGCTGCCGTACTTCAGTTGCGAAGAGAAACTCATGCTTCCCATACTCGACTACTGTGACGTCATTCATCTAGACGCAACAAAGAAACAGACTTTGAAACGTCAGCGAGCACGTAATTGTTGCCTTAAGATTAGAGGTGTGAAAAACGGTTATATTTGTGTTACGGCTTCAAGCTTGTCTCCTTACAGCTATGTTTCGAAGTCCCATTCATTCAAACGCACATGCGCGCACGCATCACTCCACTGTTGAAAGTCGGTGCAGCAAAACACGCATTCCTATTTGCTATGAAGTTAACGAGACGCAGACAACGGATGAAATGAGAAGATAGCATAGCGTCTTTTCTGAAATCTAGAGGAGTGAGTTTGATTATGCCCTGATCAAGGATAGGGAACAAGGAAATATGATGATCTGTCTGCCAAACCTCGACACAAACCAGTACAAGAGGATCGATTAAGTAAAATGAAGTAATATTATGTTATCTGTAATATAGATATGAAAGTTAGCATACTAATTTATTTATGGTACAATAAAAATTATACGGGTAAAACTTATAATAATATTATAATGTAGGTAGCCCTGCGCGATGTCTGAGTCAACGATTACCCCTGAGCAGTTGAATATCATAACAGTTTACACTTTAGTTACCAGATGACAGCAGCAACTTAAACAAATTCACTGTGCAGTATATTTTACGCAATAGTCTATTTGACTTAAAGCAATATCCTACGAAAGCGCTCTCACTTGAAAGACATGCGTACTATCTGAACTCTCTAAGCTGCTACTGCTGCCTGCTGTCATTTCTTGATGGTTACAGTACTTTTGCATCCATCTCTTGACAGAGGCCAGAGCAAAGTGTAGTTTCCACTGAAGTCCCAGTCACATCCATGGCTGTGACAATATGGAAGCTGCTGGAGTATGGGTGGTGCTGATTAATGACATTCAGAACACAACCAGTGTGTCTGAGTGTCATGAAAGGTGTTGCTCATAGGATAAGTTGTGCTACAATGGCACTGTCTGGCCCAGTGAGGAAAGCAATGGCAAACTGCCTCACTCCTCATCTTGCCTAGTACGCCTCATTTTTGTACTGCCATTGGTTTTTGTGGTTTCCCTATAACTGCATAGCCTTTGGTGATGCTATTTGAGGATCCAACCAGCCTCTGGGCTGATGACCTAACAGACAGACAGACAAGCTGCTACTAGAGACAGTTCCCACTTCCCATTTACTGTTTTCACTAGTATGTTATTCTGTTGCCGTTATTCGGTAACCTGTTATTTTTTGTCCTCGTTACATTTGTAACAGTGACAGGCATGTAACTGTGACAAAGTAACTGCTACGTTATTTTTCAGCCATCTCTACTTAAGATTTATGTATAATCTGATTTAAGTTGCACATGATACTATCACACCATTTCACTATTCACTCCGTAATATCCGCTCTGGATCCTCTCTTTCCATTCCGGTTGACCGATCCTCCATGTTCAACCATTCTTTTGTTGTAACAAGTTCCAGACTTTAAAACTTCCTGCCTGTCAGTGTCATTACTTCATTACTTAAACCTAAGACTGCTCTCCCAGACTACCTTCTGAATGCAGCTAATTAATTTGTATGACTGGACGAGTGAATGACTGGGAGTTAGAAAAATGTAATGTATTATTATGTACATTATTATTTACTATATATTATTATGTACTGTTAAGCTCTGCTCACAAATGATGTACCACTGCAGTAGTTAGGTGTAAGAGTGGGCCAAGATCCCTAACTTCACCACTTACAAAAGCATTAACAAATAAATAAATAAATAAATAAATAAATAAATAAATAAATAAATAAATAAATAAATAAATTATATGTAACAGTGGGCCAAGATCCCTAACTTCGCCACTTACAAAAGCATAAATAAATAAATAAATAAATAAATAAATAAATAAATAAATAAATAAATAAATAAATAAATAAATAAATAAATAAATCCACCGAGTAATACATTCCTCGGCTTAACAGCGGCTAGCTTTTGCTAGGGGCTCGTCTACACCGTCGGCTCTCCGTGAATGATTTTCCGTGCCTCTCCTACACTAAGGTAGGACTGGGACAGTTCCTATAGTCCTAATATTCAAAGAAGCGTTCTGACAGCTAGCGAGGGAGGGTGGGCCTACTATACAGTGTGTATTAGAACTATACCGACAGAAAATCAGGGATGTTCTTTGTGTTATGTTAAGAACGATGAGGCAATCGGATTGGAGGATAAAAATTTTCTTTTCGAGAAACTGAGGTTACGTTGTTACTCCCAGGTGCGCGATTCAAATTGATGAACGTACCGTATTCGCTACGCCAGTGATGCGGCCGCTGCCTGTTGCTATGCGTCAAAAGAGAGAAGGGAAGGGAAGGGAAGGGAAGGGAAGGGAAGGGAAGGGAAGGGAAGGGAAGGGAAGGGAAGGGAAGGGAAGGGAAGGGAAGGGAAGTGGGAAGTGGGAGACAGGAGTAATGCTCGGTGCGAATGCACGAGTTTATCGTTCTCATTCACTACTGATCTGCATTTAGGGCAGTCGCCCAGGTGGCAGATTCCCTATCTGTTGTTTTCCTAGCTTTTTATTAAATGATTGCAAAGAAATTGGAAATTTATTGAACATCTCCCTTGCTAAGTCATTCCAATCCATAACTCTCCTTCCTATAAACGAATATTTGCCCCAATTTATCCTCTTGAATTCCAACTTTATCTTCACATTGTGATCTTTCCTACTTTTAAAGACACCATCCAAACTTATTCGTCTACTGATGTCCTCCCACGCCATCTCTCCACGGACAACTCGGAACATACCACTTAGTCGAGCAGCTCGTCTCCTTTCTACCAAGTCTTCCCAGCCTAAACTTTGCAACATATTCGTAACGCTACTCTTTTGTCGAAAATCGCCCAGAACAAATCGAGCTACTTTTCTTTGGATTTTTTCCAGTTCCTGAATCAAGTAATCCTGGTAAGAGTCCCATACACTGGAACCATACTCAAGTTGAGGTCTCAGGAGAGACAAATATACTCTCTCCTTTACATCCTTACTACAACCCCTAAATACTCTCATAACCATGTGCAGAGATCTGTACCCTTTATTTACAATCATATTTATGTAATTACCCCAGTGAAGATCTTTCCTTATATTTATACCTAGGTATTTACAATGATCCCCAAAGGGAACTTTCACCCCATCAACGCAGTAATTAAAACTGAGAGGACTCATTTCTCATCGTCGCTTCTCAGCCCCAGTAGGCAGTGTGTGCAGTTTCTTCTGCCAAAAATGGCTACTATGCGACCTCCGTAGATAGTGAAGATGAACTTGTCCCAAGACTACAGGCAGCTTTTCCGGTCGTTCGTTACACACCACACATCCGGAACAGAGTCCAAATGTCACTACTGCAACGTTGTGAACTGTGCATCGAAGTAGGAGGGGGGTCAATTGAACATCTACTGTAATCAAACCATTGGGCAAATAGTTTCCTTCGTTACTGACAAAACCGCGGGAAAAATTTAACAGTACGCTCTTCCCGCTCCTAACGGTCCCGCATACGCACAGCAGAAGCGCGGATCCAGTCCTATCAACTGTTGATGTTCAATAACAAAAATCCCGTTTGTATTTGATCGACCTTCGTACTGCTGTGAAAGGAGTACAATTATTTAAGTTGGGATGAAATGTATAGTGGTTTGCCTTCAGTGAGCAATCGGTATAATTGTATTAGTCAGAACCATCTACAGTTAAAGCCGGAAGGTACGCTTGGTAACGTTGTATCTATCTGTCAAGCGGAGGCCGAGAGAAAAAAGGGCGTGTCCGATTTTGAATGACTTCACCCATATTCACTACATTTAGACCAACACGATTACTAATGATAAATGCACACTCTTCGTAAAATGGTACTAAGAAACACACACATCAGTAAATGCATTCGCTGAAGTTAGAAATGCACATTTTACATGAATAAAAACGAACACTTTAAGAACAGTACTCACAAGCTCAGTTATTGTGGAGCGATGACTACTTCCTCCGCTTAGTGTTTTTATCCTCACTGCTGACATAACTCGTGTTCTTCATCTGCTTTCAGCACTTACTTAATACGACATTGGAAAATGTAGGCAATAAACAATCTATCGCACCATTATTGTCACGCCCACAATGACAGCGTTCAGACCAGAACTGTTGATTGTCATCTCTTCCTAAAGTAGCTCAGGATAGAGAGAACATAAATTCTTTATAATTTTCACAATCAAAGCCTACTAGATACTAGAAGGGCTGGACAGAAAGCCAATTTCTTGCATAAAAAGCGGGGTAATAGTTTTTCCCTTTTCCACCGCTAGGTTCGCGTTTATGTTCTGTTTTTTGGCGCGAATTCTATGATTACGTGTGTTACTGCAACATGCTTTATAAGAAGAAATAACATATTAAACTTCATTTTATAAGGTAAGGTCTTATCTAACATGAAATATGAAGAGTTTTGTCGTTTTTAAATTTGTTTGGTCTCACGATTTGCAATATATGGATGGTTGCTGAGATGCATTTAACATTTATTTAGTTAAGTGCTTCCAAATTACCGTCAAGGTAGTGGTGGTGGTGATTATTGTTTTAAAAGGAAGGACAACTAGGCAACCATCCTCTATATAACACTAATCAGAGAGAAAACCTGGAAAGGAGCCGACACTTCGGAAAATGAAAGTATCGGCCAAAAGAAGAGAAGGGCTACGAAGGGCGTGAAAATGAAAGACTCCCTTGACCTCGGAAACCTAATAGCATCGGGGTCGGAAAAGAACTAGAGTTGACCAAGGAAGGTGGGATAGGACAAATGAAAGTGAGGAGCCTGGCAAATGTAAGTTGAAAAAATGCTAGGGCTCAGCTAAAGGCTCCGTGGTCGCCAATCCACGCTCCAAAGTTCAGAGCCCCTGGGGCCAATTACCGTCAAGTTTCTCTTTCCATTCTGTAGGTTAAGATGGTTTATTGTTGCGTGCCTAACTGCACATCTGTCACAGCGAAGAAATGTACACAAATATAAATTTTCATCTTTTTCCTAAAGATCCGAGTTTACAGGAGAAATGGAGGCTTGCTATTTCTCGTCAGGGCAGCAGAAAAGGATCTCTTTGCGCTCCTAATGATAACTCCAGAATATGTAGCTTGCACTTTGTCCAGTCAGATTACAGTGTAAGTACTGTGAGGGGAATTCTGCTCCCCGACAGAGTGCTGACGCAAATTCTTCTTCTTAAAATTGTATTAATATTTACAACGCGGGCGTTAGGGTATCTCGGAAAATGTAAACTTGTCCGAAAGCTGAAATTCCTTACCACTTCAAAGTTTAAAGAGACGTTTCAGTGCCGCGACTGTGATCAAGCACACATCACATACGTTATACTTACAAAATTTTTCAGGCCTGTTCTTGTTAATAATGCAAAGAAAGTAACTAGTGACTGAATTATTAAACAAATTCAAGAGCAAGCCTCTGAGCAGAAAAGTGTTGACATTATGGAAACAGGGAAAAATCTGGTACTTCTATTTAGGCCTATTTCCCTATTCTTTATTCTTGTGTGATAAACAAGTGCAAAATGAAAGAAATCTATGATGTGTAGTGTGTTCTAAGTTGTTTTATATATTTATATCTGATTCACACCGGGCATAATGATAATAAAAATGTATTATTTCGCGTTATTGTATGAATTTTTAATATAAGGATATAGACAGAACAATAGAACATAAACGCTATCCAAGCGGCTATTGCCAGAACTACTTTGTTCGCCAAGAAATATGTCTGTTTGTCCAGGCCTTCTATTATAGCATAGGCAACGTCACAATCCAGGTAGTCTTCTTGTACCACTGTTCTGCAGACACATACAGCACAATGTGATAGCACTACTAACCCACCTCTGAAGTTCTTCAAAAAACTTTCTTGGTAGTAAAGAATTTGTTTTCACAGTTCCAAATGAAACATTTTGTAGGGCCTAACTCTTTTTTCCTTTAGTGTAAATAATAATAATAATAATAATAATAATAATAATAATAATAATAATAATAATAATTGCTTTACGACCCACTAACTACTTTTACGGTTTCTGGAGACGCCGAGATGCCAGAATTTAGTCCTCAGGAGTTATTTTACGTGCCAGTAAACCTACCGACACGAGGCTGACGTATTTAAGCACCTTCTAGTACTACCGGACTGAGCCAGGATCGAATCTGCCAAGTTGGGGTCAGAAGACCAGCGCTGAGCCACTCAACCCGGCCCTTTTAGAGCAAAGTTCGAATTGTTCCCTCAAAAATATGAGACAAGACAAAGAGTGTGCTTTCACTGCTTACCTCACAATACTCTATGCGATTGTGAAGTATTTTAATAGATTTATTTGTACACATTTAACACTAGCACTACAAGAAGTGGTTCCTATATAATTTAATAAGTACGCATTTAGTTGAGATCACTTTGTTATTTTATCATCTGCTAAACATGTCATCTCTTTTAACAACACCTGATAACTTAAGATATACAGTACAGTGACATTCATATATTGGTGAATTTTGAGTGAATGGGTTACATTTGACATATCATCCATCTTCCTGTTTACCCTACTGTGTACCTTCTACCTTCAGGATCTTTTTCTTTTAACACTTTTCGATGACAAATATTTTTGGCAAATTTGGGAAAGTAATTGGACATGCATCAGGGAGAAGATCATTAGGTTTCGGTGGTAGTGTAGTTACGTTGAATCACAAATGTTATTCCCTGTTGAAAAATTTTCATGGGTGGCATGTTTTATGCATGCGGCTGAATCCTTCCCAGGTTCCCAATTATCCCCTTTTAAAATGACAAAACCATTTTTTGTTTTAATTTCTCGTCTGAAGAAAAACTAAACGAGGTAACAAACCCTTTTCTTAATGCTCTAGTTGTTACGATACATGGAAACACAACATTTTCTGGGCATCTGCAAATACACGAAACATTTTATTAATAAGCCAAATTCAGTCCGCAGTATCTTTACTAGGAAAAGACAACCAGAAATCCATTCTTATGAAATGAACAGTATCAGCCTAAAATGGGTAGAAGAATAGATGGATTTAGGACTAATATTTGATAGTAAACTTGCGTTCAATATACACACAAGAACATCGCAAATAAGGCTTTTTAATGCTATAGTTGTTACGATACATGGAAACACAACATTTTCTGGGCATCTGCAAATACACGAAACATTTTATTAATAAGCCAAATCAGTCCGCACCTTCACAAATAATAACGTTATTGATTTAACGTCCCACTAACTACTTTTACGGTTTTTGGGAGACGCCAAGATGCCGGGATTTTGTCCCGGAGAAGTTCTTTAACGTGCCAGTAAATCTACCGACACGAGGCTGAAGTATTTGAGCAACTTCAAGTACCACCGGACTGAGCTGGGCTTAGAAAGTCAGCTCTACAGTCCAAGCTACTCAGCCCTGGTTAACCTTCACATTACCTCGATAATAGGCTCTACGTATGCTTATTCTATCACTTATCTAGTTATATATACTCGAACATATCCGTGAAAAATTAAACGAAACACGAGACGAAGTTCACTCGACGTCAACATACACGGATAGATCCCGCGCTTTCACCATGGCCTCCACTGGACGTTGTCAAACTTACATGACTCCGGCTTGTAACTGTAGTCGGTTATGGTTCGTCTTTGGTCAGGTTTCAGCCGTGAAATAGTGTGATATTATCATGTACACCTTAAATCAGTTTGTAAACAAATGTTAAGGCAACAATGAAGTGCTCGCTGAAGTTTCAAAGCCTGCTCCTTTGTTGCGTATATAAGAATGACGTCACAGTAGTCGAGAATGGGAAGCAGGTGTTCTTCTTCGCAACTGATAAGGCTGTTGAATACATCACTTGTGACTCTGTGTAGATTAATATGTAAATATGTATGTTGTTGTTTGAATCATCAGTCCATAGACTGGTTTGATGCAGTTCTCCATGCCACCCTATCCCGTGCTAAACTTTTCATTTCTACGTAACTACTGCATCCTACATCTGCTCTAATCTGCTTGTCATATTCATACCTTGGTCTACCCCTACCGTTTTTACAACCTACACTTCCTTCAAAAACCAATTGAACAAGTCCTGGGTGTCTTAAGATGTGTCCTAACCATCCTATCTCTTAATATCGTCAAATTTAGCCAAATCGATCTCCCCTCGCCAATTCAATTCAGTATTTCTTCATTTGTGATTCGATCTAACCATCTCATCTTTAGCATTCTTCTGTAACACCACATTTCAAAAGCTTCTATTCTCTTTCTTTCTGAGCTAGTTATCGTCCATGTTTAACTTCCATACAATGCCACGCCCCACACGAAAGTCTTCAAAAACATCTTTCTAATTCCTATATCAATGTTTGAAGTGAGCAAATTTCTTTTCTTAAGAAAGCTCTTCCTTGCTTGTGATAATCTGCATTTGATTTACTTCTGCCATCGTTAGTTATTTTACTACCCAAGTAACAATATTCATCTACTTCCTTTAAGACTTCATTTCCTAATTTAATATTTCCTGCATCACCTGCCTGCGTTCTACTGCACTCCATTATGTTTGTTTTGGACTTATTTATTTTCATCTTGTACTCCTTACCCAAGACTTCGTCCATACCATTCAGCAACTTCTCGAGATCTTCTGCAGTCTCAGATAAAATAACAATACCATCGGCAGATCTCAAGGTTTTGATTTCCTCTCCTTGGATTTTGATTCTCTTTCCAAATTCCTCTTTGATTTCCTTTACTGCCTGTTCTATGTAAACATTGAAAAGCAGGGGGACAAACTGCAGCCTTGCCTCACTCCTTTCTGGATTGCTGCTTCTTTTTCAAAGCCCTCGATTCTTATCACTGCAGACTGATTTTTATACAGGTTGTAGATAATTCTTCGTTCTCGGTATCTGATCCCTATCATCTTCAGAATCTTAAATAGCTTGGTCCAATCAACATTATCGAATGCCTTTTCTAGATCTACGAATGCCATGTACGTGGGCTTGTCCTTCTTGATTCGATCCTCTAAGATCAGACGTAAAGTCAGGATTGCTTCACGTGTTCCTACATTTCTTCTGAAGCCAAATTGATCTTCTCCCAACTCAGCTTCAACTTGTTTCTCCAATCTTCTGTAAACAATAGGTGTTAACATTTTGCAGGCATGAGAGACTAAACTAATGGTACGATAGTTTTCACACCTGTCAGCACCGGCTTTCTTGGGAATAGGTATAACAACATTCTGCCGAAAATCGGATGGCACTTCTCCTCTCTCATACATCTTACACACTAAATGGAATAACCTTGCCATGCTGGTTTCTCCTAAGACAGTCAGTAATTCAGAGGGAATGTCATCAATTCCAGGTGCCTTGTTCCTATTTAGGTCGTTCACATCTCTGTCAAACTCCGACCTCAAAATTGAGTCTCCCAGTTCATCAGCGTCAACAGCCTCTTCTTGTTCCAGAACCAAATTATCTACATCTTCACCTTGATACAACTGTTCGATATGTTCCTGCCATCTTTCTGCTTTGTCTTCTTTCCCTAGAAGTGGCTTTCCATCTGAGCTCTTAATATTCATACACCTATATATCCTTTCTCCAAAGGTTTCCTTGATTTTTCTGTATGCAGCATCTACCTTTCCTAGGACCATAAAACCTTCGACATCCTTGCACTTCTCCTTCAGCCAGTCTTCCTTAGCTACCTTGCACTTTCTATCCACTTCATTTTTTAATCGCCTGTATTCTTTTCTGCCCTCTTCATTTCTAGCATTCTTGTATTTTCGTCCTTCATCAAACAGGTCTAGTATCTCCTGAGTTATCCACTGATTCTTAGTTGATCTTTTCTTCCTTCCTTACATTTCTTCAGCAGCCCTGCTGACTTCATTTTACATGAATATCCACTCTTTCTCTATTGTGTTTCCTTCAGCATTTTCATTTAGTCCTTTTGTAACATGATCCTTGAAACAATCCCTCACACTCTTTTCTTTCAACTTGTCTAGATCCCATCTTTTTGTATTCTTTCCTTTCTTCAGTTTCTTCAGCTTCAGTTGACATTTCATGACCAACAAGTTGTGGTCAGAGTCCACGTCTGCTCCTGGGAAAGTTTTGCAATCCAACACCTGGTTTCTGAATCTCTGCCTAATCATAATGAAGTCCATTTGATACCTTACAGTGTCTCCAGGTCTCGTCCACGTATAAAGCCGTCGTTTGTGGTGCTTGAACCAAGTATTGGCAAGGACTAAATTATGATCAATTGCAGAATTCAACCAGCCGACTTCCTCTTTCTCTCCTTTGTCCCAATCCGAATTATCCTTCTCTTCCTTGGCCTACCACTGCATTCCAGTCTCCCATCACAATTAGATTCTCGTCACCTTTTACATATTGTATTAAATCTTCTATCTCTTCATATGTTCTTTCGATTTCCTCATCATCCGCTGAGCTAGTAGCCATATAGACCTGCACTATTGTGGTGGGCATTGGTTTGGTGTCTATCTTGACGACAATAATTCTTTCACTATGCTGGTCGTAGTAGCTTACCCGCTGCCCTATTTTCTTATCCATTATTAAACCAACTCCTGCATTTCCTCTGTTCCTGTATTGATAATTCGGTAGTCGCCTGACCAGAAATCCTGTTCTTCCTACCAACGTACTTCACATATACCAATTACATCTAACTTTAGCCTATCCATCTCCCTTTTCAGATTCTCTAACCTACCACAACGAATCAAACTTCTAACATTCCACGCTCCGACTCGCAGAATGTCAGTATCCTCTCGTGTAGTCCTCACCCGGAGATCCGAATGGGGGACTAGTTTACCTCCAGAATATTTTACCCGGGAGGAAGCCATCATCAGTACATCATTCATACAGAAAGAGCTGCATGTCCTCGGGAGTTAGTTACGGCTATAGTTTCCCGTTGCTTTCAGCCGTGTAGCAGTATCACCACAGCTAAGCCATGTTGAGTATCATTACAAGGCCATATCAGTCAATCATCCAGACTGCCGCCTTGCAACTTCCGAAAGGCTGCTACCCCCCTTTCGATGAATGTATATAGACCATAAATGTTTGTGCAATGTGTTTCCAAAAGCTAAATAAATAAATAATCACTTGTTATTGTACGAGTTTGACTCTCTCATCAAACGGTAATGTATTTGTACTTCGGAGTTTGCTAGTAATGTATTCAACTTTTTTCCTCAGTAATTATTCTCACATCTTGACCCGTTTGCAAATCAACAGATACGACTGCAAACCGTATGTTTTCTCTTATAATAAGAAGATAACGTAACAAAACATCACAAACTTGTTTCTCAAGGTACTGACATACGTACAGGAACGCTTTACCTTGGCGACATCATACTCATTATTGTACATACAAGGTGAACTGGAAACTGTATTCCTGAAAGCACAAATGTCAACTCAGTTACGTAAGATGATTTCTAATCAATTGCCTCTTGGTCAGCATTCTTTTGCGAATAAAATTAACGAGTTTATTACCTTCTTAGTTGCCTGCAAACTTGTTCTGTCCACTAACACAAATCGGGCCTCATCAATGAACTAGAAATGATACAGCGAAAGGCTAGGTTCGTGTTTAATTTTAATCTTAGAAGTATTAATTATTATTATTATTATACTGTGGCCTCAGCTGTTGTTTGCAGACATTTGAATCTGACGCCATCTGGCTGCTGAATACATCACTTCTGACTCAGTGTATAGATTAATATGTAAATATGTATATAGACCATAAAATTTTGTGCAGTGTGTTCCGTTTTACTCTGGGCCTATTAGTTGGCAGAGCTAAGCGAATCTCTCTTGGCCGTCTATTTTGTTTGGTAAACATCAAGTGTGTCACCAGAGATCTTTTAAATGCCGACATCGTACGATATGGAGTATCGAATGCTCTTTTTTTCCGTCCTTCAAAAATCCAGCTGCCTCTGCCGGGATTTAATCCGCTATCTTGGGATCCGAAGGCCGACATTCTATTACTGATCTTAGAAGTAGTGAAGGAAGAATGATAGGGAAACTGTGGAGGGAATGACATTGAAGCCTAGAATGAAAATAGCACAAATATGTATCATGTACAATATTACAATATAGCAACTATACGAATAAACTAGCTTACGGGGTGTGGGCTGGAGTGTTGGCAGTTGAACACTCGACTAGAAAAGCCCTGTTACATATGCAGGATCGATCATTCATGTATAGTAAAAACGAGATTACCGGAAACAAACCGTGGTGGATATTTGTTCGATACCCGGAATGCATTACTTGCGGCAGTTTTAGAGCTTTCCCTCAACAATTTAATGTGCTTCAAGGAAAGACCTCAATACCTGTTCGGGCTCCCTTATTTCTATTCCTATGCATTGCACAAATAAATTTACATGGTTGTAATATGAATTATTGTATTGCTAAGGTTTAGTTGGATCTATAAGCAAATGTAGTATGACCTATGAAATAACATATTATAACAGCTGTAACAAAAATATATTATGTTATCGCTTATTATTCATAAAGTATTAATATTCAAATTATTTTTAGCATAGAAAGTAGGGGTCCCCATACTATGAAAAACGTAAAATTACACAGTTTCCTGAATTGTGCCGAAAGTTGAAGGGCTAAAGGGTTCGACAGGTTTATCCAACTAGAAAACATGTACTTCCAGAAGGACAGCTTAATCGTTTCCATTTTTATTTAAATCCTAGCCAAATGAACTTATTTATATAATGCTTTCTGTAATGTGCTGCTGGTTTCAATAGCCTCAGGCTTTTTTTTTTTAATTTTTTGAAAAATATCCACACCGAATGTACTTATAAGAGCTTAAGTTAAAGTCTGGATTGACTCACATTAGCGCTCAAAGTGGTGCTTAAGTGAAACAATGCATTGACTCACATTAGTGCTCGTAGTGGTTGAAAAAGGTAAACTGCTATCTAATCGACCGCATAACGATGATTAAGAAAAGTGTTGTAATTTTTACGAATACATAAAGAATATATTCTCATATTGTATTCTCATACTGATTCTGATGGTTTGGTCAGCTTCCGCTTCGAACGCTAACGCTGTACCGCACCAGGGGAGCCATCTGGTGGCGAATGAACGTACCATTTCCACTTCTATTGTAACGTCTAAATTTTAAAAGCCCATTGTTTAAGAAGCCTTTCTTGTGGTACGTCGAGATCTTCTTCTGATGACGCAGAGCACAGTTCTCTGCGAAACGTAAAGAGTTTCACCTTATTTTCTTCACACGTCATGAGGCCAAAGGCCTATATCATGTTTATAAGTACGGGCCGTGAAAGCATCAATGGCAACAATATATTCTCATACTTTCTTATATTTTATTTACCTAAAACTCTTAGCTCATATCCCTAGGATGTTTTTAACATTGAGTTGCTTCCCTGTGGATGTTTATCATGTGTTTCGATTTTTTATTTCATCCTTAGAATTTCTTACGATCTTGAATTTCCCTGCCAGTTCAAGTCAGATACACCAGTTCGTTGTCAAGATTTAAGATCGCCTACCGAGACTATCTGCTGACAGCTGACTGAATGGTTGTAGTTCATACACTAATTTATTGCAATATTTTGTTGCAGCATTGTGTTTATACTTAGTCGAACCCCGATGTAAGAATTAATTTATATAGATATGATGGAATGTGCTTCACAATGTCATCCACTTCTAATGCAGCACATAGGGTTTTGAAATGGGTACAAGTTTTCCGCATGTACTGTTCGACACGTGTCTATATGCAGAAAGTCGCTATGTGCTGGTAGTAGGACTATGCTGCGTTGTTTCAACAATGTGTTGTTGTTTCTGCACACGTTGTTGAACTACACGTTAGGAAGAAAAATGGGAACTTGGAAGAATACCTGTTTCACGCAAAGTGCTGAGAACTCTTCTAAACCATCTACGATCAGGAATTCGACGTGTCGGAAGCCATTCCTCGACAGTAGCATGAACACTACCATCGCAAAAGCCGTAAACATTCACCATATCTGCATATTAATGTGTGGCATTTTAGCCAGCGCGTGTACAAACACAGTTAACCGATGCTTCTCTCTGATACACTCTCAATCCCTCGCACTAATTTACTCACAACATGCCATGGACAGCTGCGCGTTCAGCGGGCTAGTTTAATTAAAATGGTGCTGCCTCTGTGGGTCCGTGGTAGAGTGTCGGCCTCCGGATCCCAAGATAGCGGGTTCAAACCCGGCAGAGGTAGTCGGATTTTTGAAGGGCGGAAAAAAGTCCATTCGACACTCCATGTCGTACGATGTCGGCATGTAAAAGATCTCTGGTGATACATTTGGTATTTACCCGACAAAATTAATTAAATCTCAGCCATAGACGCCCAAGAGAGATCCGGTTTACTCTAGGTCCGCTAGATGACAGACAGAGTAAACCGGAACGTCGAAATTGACGAGCAGACAGCCAGATGGCGTCAAATCGAAATGTCTGCAAACGGTAGCTGAGGCCATACGATTATTATTATTATTATTAAAATGGTAGAAAGACATCCCGAGCAAAGAGGTTGAAAGCAACGAGGTGGGTTGGGCTACAATAAAACGTCAAAGAGGTTGGGTGGGTAAGGCACACTCGTGCGCCCCACTAGCCCATAAACAAATGTACTTTAAATGTATTCTATCTTGTAAACTATTCGGATTAGGGCATCTGTTCATGTGAAGATTTTTGCTTCAGTTTAGCGTTCCTGTCATATCCCTCAATCCTTCTGGGACGTCCTGTATATGTCTTAGAGCTGGAAGTCATCCGGATGTTTGTGTACTAAAATAGTGTCATGTAACAAACTATGTGGCATGATTTTACCCAGCAACAGTACCTTGAGAGCTGCACAGGCCGTGAATCTGTACATCATGGCCATCCATCAATACTTCACATCACAGCCTGCACGGTTGCTAGGTAACATCGCGTCACATATTCTATTTTTAAATATATAATAATTTGATTTTTTCAAAGGGATATTTAATAACATTTTCTTCCCTCTGTAGCGTTTCCATGGTGACAAGATGAAACCAAAAACAAACTAAACATAATTAGACGATAAAAAGATAGGTAAAGAGATTAGAGGAGATTGTATTTGCTTGGTTGCCATGGAGATGTCAGAAAAATAAGTGTGTTATTGATTAAAGGAATATGGAGTCAGTTCTAAAATGACTGTAGTCTACAATTAATAAATGATACAGTAACATTGGTGACCCCGACGTGATAAGTGGCGGTACAGTTTAATCTGGTGAATTGTGAGACTGAGAGTGTGAATTCAGCAATTCCAGCTTGTCCACCATACAACTTAACATTAATGTAAATGATATCTCAAGATAACGAGAACAGTAATTACGGAATGAGTAATAAGGAAAATACGAAGGAAGCTAGCAAGGTGAGTGTGAAAATACCTCCGTTTTGGTTAGAACGTCCAGATGTTTGGTTCAGCCAAGGTGAAACGCAGTTCAAGCTTAGCGGAATTAAAAGAGAATACACGAAGTTTGATTATTTAGTTTTCCAGCTTGAACGTACATATGTTTTCGATATATTGGATTCGGAAGAGGGAAACAAACACACACACACACACACAGACTCGCGCCACAAAGACTTTTGGGATTATATCGTGGAAGTGAAGATAGGCAACTTAAAAGTTTCATTCGGGGCTTGAATTGGGTGATATGCGACCCAGTCAGCTCTTACGAAAAATGCAGTCGTTAGCTCTTTGAACAGATCTTCCAAGCAAAGTAGTTCGAAGGTTATATCTTGATAAATTACATGAGTCAATAAGAAGTAGTGACTTGATTCAGATGAAAGACTCGATAAATGGCAGATAAAATCACGGGCATGACAATCCCCCACGATGTTTGTAGTGTTAGGGAATCTGAGGCTACTAATGATACGCCCAAAGACAGCTCGAAACCATTACTTAAGGAGTTAGTTGCAAAAGTACGATGTTTTAACTACAAAGATATCGTAGTTACAACCGTGGAGGTAGCCAATCATGTCGCTCTATTACTGTACCATTTATTAATTGTAGACCACTTCATTCTTCGAGCCATCATTCCTTCATGTTTTTCTTGTCATTTCTATATGATTTTTCATTATCTTTCTGATAAGTAAGAATGACTAATTGCCTCGACAGCTTGAAAAAGCAAACACAATAAACAATAACAACCACCACCACCACCATCACCAGCGAGTTCCTTATAATAACGATTGTAGTACAATATTTACGCGTCAGCGATGCTCGCCATTGATGGACTTGGACATAGAAATATAAATTCGAGAATGTCTCCATTATAATATCACGTATAATAAAAATTGACGTAAAAATAGATTTTTAATAATAATTGTTATAAACACATTTTACATAGAATTTCTAGAGATATTTACAAGTTTGTAAAACGTATAATAATTGCAAATACCTTCGTTATTAAAAATAGTAAGGTAAAATTTTATAAAGCATGAATGATCGGAAATTATTTCACATAACTTTTAAAATGAACTGTTTTTCGAAACAACTATTATTAACGGAGAAATTTGACATTTGCAGTATTAGTCCCCTTAATATTACTACTTCGCTATATCCTAGTCAAATAGGCCCTATAATACATACCCCAGTGAAGTCTACCTCTACGTATATCCCTAAACATAAATCTCGAATTTCAAGGAAGTAGATGAATATTGTTACTTGGGTAGTAAACTAATTAAGAATAGCAGAGTAAACATGACATAAAATACAGACTAGCACAAGCAAAGGAAGGTATTTTATTCAGAAAAGAAATTTGATAATTTAGAACATTGATATAGGAATTAGAAATATGTTTTTGAAGACTTTTGTTTGGAGCGTAGCATTGCAAGGAAGTGAAACATGGACGATAACATGTGGTGTTAGAGAAAAAATGATGAAGATGTGATGGATAAATCGAATCACAAATGAAGAAATATTGAATCAAATTGGTGAGAGGAGATTGATTTGGCTAAATTTGAGGAGAAGAAGAGATAGAATGATAGAAGACATCTTAAGACACCCAGGACCTGTTCAGTTGGTTCTTGAGAGAAGTGCAGGTGATATGAACTGTAGGGATAGACCAAGGTACGAATATGACAAGCAGATTATAACAGATCTAGGATGTAGCAGTGACGAAGAAATGAGAATTTTAGCACGGGATAGGGTGGCATGTAGAGCTGCATCAAACCAGTATATAGACTGATGACTCAAACAACAACAACAACAACAACGATATATATTTTATTTTCAGAAAGAAAATTATCCTGCATAAGGAATGGTCAGAAATAGAATTCTAAATACAGTACGTACCGATTTTTCTATAATACACCGTTGAGAATAGTGGTAAAATTCACGCTCCTTGTGGACTAAACTTCGAGAACACGCTCTCACATCGACTACTCAACAATTACTGGTTGTTATAATCAGCGCTGTGTTTGTAAACTTGTAACACGCTCTGTCAAGGACGGAGCTTGGTGGCCAGAGTGATAATTCACTATAGAACGCACTAATTAACATTTTACTGTGAAGGACATCAACTGATGTTATTCAAGAATCATTAGGCATCTAACTCAGGAACTTTTCATTCACAGTTCGAACGTATATTATTAAACACAATATTTTCCTACCCTAGAACCAAAACCAAACCAAACCAAACCAAACCCCGTTGTACAATAGCCCCGAAGAGCCATTGCCCATCAAGCGACCGCTGCTCAGCCTGAAGGCCTGCAGATTATGAGGTGTCGTGTAGTCAGCAGGACGAACGATCTCGGCCGTTATTCTTCGCTTCCTTATGCACGAACCACCTTCTCCTAAGTAGAAGTAAACAGGCGTTGTAAGAGAACAAATACAATGTATCATTCGGATCAGGATTTCAAACAACGTCCATGAAATATTTCTGTAATAATGATAAATTATTGGAAATGTCGTATGCTAGCACATCAACCCCCCCCCCCTCATGGCACCACAGCCCTTGAAGGGCCTTGGCCTAACAAGCGACCGGTGATCAGCCCGAAGAGCTGCAGATTACGAGGTGTCATGTGGTCAGCACGACGAATCCTCTCGGTCGTTATTCTTGGCTTTCTAGACCGGAGCCGCTATCTCACCGTCAGATAGCTCCTCAATTCTAATCACGTAAGCTGAGTGGACCTCGAACCAGCCCTCAGGTCCAGGTAAAAATCCCTGACCTGGCCGGGAATCGAACCCGGGGCCTCCGGGTAACAAGCACGAGGCCCCTACAGCACGAGGCCGGTATGTTGGGTATTCAGCCCGAAGGCTGATTTGATCCTCTACAGCTCCGCCAACAGCTGTCATAAATAGCCTAGGCGTCACTGAAGAGGCGTACTAGGGAAATGAGGAGTGAGGTAGTTTCCCGTTGCTTTCCTCACCGAGCCAGCCGCTGCTATTACATATCAGTCTGCCAAGCCCACTGAAATGCATGCACCAACCGACCCTATGAGCGATATCTTCACACCATTCATAACAGGGACTGGCTGCATAAGCAATGGTATTACTAGCATCACTCATACCTCAGTCACTTCCATATTGTCAAAGCCAAGTATAAGACTGAGACAGGTCAATGAAAGTAACAAATTTGATATAGCCCATACCAGAAGACATAGTGCACTGTAAACACTACATCTCGCCAGCAAAGGCATACGAGGCCGGCATGCTAGCATATCACCTTCCTAAGAATAACGTTTGTCATGGACGAAATATTCCAAGTGATTCGATCCTGAAAATCAGACTGTAAATGAAGGTAAATCTCTGCACATGGTTATGAGTGGAAGACGCTTTTTCGATGTCGTGGCAGGAGTTAACTCATAAAACTAATATTGACGACATGGTCACCACTTTCAATAACATGATACTACACATTTTTGACAAACACGCCCCTCTACGAACAGCACGCGTCTGTAAAAGACTCTCCCAGTAGCTAAATGATGATATTAGAGCAATGATGGCTAAGCGGGATGCAGCTCATAGGAAATATAAACATTACCCGACAGAGGAAAACTTTATCTATTAAAAACGACTACGTAATAAAACGACTCAGACAGTAAGAAACGCTCGACTACGGTACGCCCATGACCTTATAAAACCTGAAGTAAGACCCGCTACTTTATGGAAGACAATCCGCCATTTTCGACTAAATAAACCGGACAAAGTTGACGATTTGGGAGTTTCTCTTGAGGAACTGAATAGTCACTTCGTATCCTCCCATGTACAATTAAACGAAGAAGCAAAAGAAAATCTTTTGTGTGCAAATTACAACACACCACCCGCAGGCAAAGACAAAATTTATTTTAGTTATGTCTCACCCCTTCAAGTGAAAGCGGCTATCATGCGAATTAAAATTAAATCCACAGGGATCGACAACATATGTATTACAATGCTAAGGAAAATTGTCGACGCTATCATTCCAGTATTGACATTCATATACAATTTCTCCCTTCAAAATAGTGTATTACCAATTGTCTGGAAATTGGCCCTGGTACATCCTTTAGCGAAGACAAAATCTCCTAGACTAAACAGTGACTACAGACCTATAAATATACTTTTAATTGTAGCTAAGGGACTCGAACACATAGTGCATAATCAAATCACCAACTATCTAAACGACGACGACATACTAGACCCACACCAGTCAGGTTTCCGACGCAACCACAGTACATGTACTGCCTTACTAAGCGTGACTGACGATATAAGACAAGCTATTGATGAGCAAAAACAGGCAATTCTAGTATTGAACATTGAATTTTCACGACCGCATTGTAATCGAATTTTAGTATTATTGGACTTCAGCAAAGCATTTGACTCTGTAGACCATGAGTTGCTCCTATCCAAACTTTGTCACCTAGGGTTCTCCTACAGTACTCTGAGTTGGTTGGGGTCTTATTTACAACGTGTCGTCAGTCAAGGTACATTTTCTTCGCGGCAATATGTGAAAATAGGTGTCCCACAAGGGTCAACCCTTACTCCTTTGCTCTTTTCTGTCTATATTAACGACCTAGCTAAACAGCTGACACATTGTAAACGTCACATCTATGCGGACGACGTACAATTGTACATCCATGCAAAACCAACAGACGTTTCGATAGCAATCGAGCAAATTAACATGGATCTAGGGGCCATAAGTAAATGGTCTTCCCGGCATGGACTTATTTTGAACCCCGAAAAAAACACAAACCATAGTAATTGCCCACCCAAGTCTTATTTCCAGTAATTAAAACATGTCCATCCCTGACGTACGACTTCAAAATCAAGCTTTGCCCTTTTGCAAGAGCGTAAGAAATCTCGGAGTAACCATTGACCAGCACCTCTCGTGGACGGATCAGATAATATCTGTGAGCAGACGAGTTCTTGCCATGTTGCACACATTAAACAATTTCAAAATTACTTTTCCGTTCAGTTTAAAGAAGAAACTAGTTGAAACCCTCGTTCTTCCAATATTCGGTTATTGTGACGTAGTTTACAAAGACGCGAAAACCTAGCTTTGAGATAAACTACAACGTGCATAGAATGCTTGTGTAAGATTTATATGTAATCTGAAATTTTCATATCATGTTACCCAGTCTTACGTCGACCTCGGATGGCTACGCCTTGAAGACAGACGCAAGCTGCATGTCCTGACTTCACTGCACAGAATCCTTACCTTAAAATCCACATCTTACCTGTATGAACGATTTCATAGCCTTTCTGAACACCATGATAAAAACACCAGAGCGTTGAGCTCGACATTACGCGCTATTCTTAAGCATAAATCCTCAACCTACAACAATTCCTTCAATGTTGTGGCCGGCCGTGAATGGAACCTCCCTCCGCAGGAGGTCAGAGGGATATCAAACCACGGAATATTTAAAAGGATGTGCTCAAAATATCTCTGTGAAACGAGCTCGTAGTACGACAGTCCTCTTCTTCTTCTCCTTCGCTTTCTTCTCCTCATAGTCTTTCTTCTTCTTCTTCTTCTTCTTCTTCTTCTTCTTCTTATTATTATTATTATTATTATTATTATTATTATTATTATTATTCATAAATAGTGTTAGAGAGTACTCAGCTGTGGTTTCCTGCATAGTTATCCTTATCCCGATCCCCATTTTGTAATGTTTTTTTACCCACAGTAAACACACGAAAACTGTAACGTTACCACAGCACTAGTACTGCACTACTTAAGGTTACCGACGAATTCGCAATGCGATGGACAAAAGACAAGTTACCATCCTAGCTCTTCTTGACTTTTCTAAAGCTTTCGACTCAGTTGACATAGACATACTACTTTCCAAATTATTTAAACTCCAGTTCTCGACAAACAGTCTTCAGTGGATGAATTCATACCTCCGCAGTCGTCTGCAGTGTGTAAGAAATAACAGTAATGAATATTCTTCCTGGCGATCCATAGAAGTTGGTGTTCCACAGGGGTCCGTCCTAGCACCGCTTCTATTTTCTGTCTATATCAATGATATTACGTCGTCGCTAAACAGCTGTAGACATCACATGTACGCTGACGATATACAATTATACTTGCACTGTGAACCGGAAAGACTAACCGACGAAATTAAAAATTTCAATAGAGACTTACAAGAAATCTGCAACTGGACTGACATGCATGGACTTAGATTAAATATCGTAAAATCTCAAGCTATATTAATTTCACATCCTCGGCTTTGTTTAAAAACCAAAAGCAACTTCACTTTACCAAAACTCTACCTACAAAATTCGCCCATTGATTTCAGCGAATCTGTCAAAGATCTCGGTGTTATTATAGACGAACATCTTTCCTGGAAGCAGCAGGTTACCAGCATCTCCAGGAAAGTATTTGCGACACTCAACTCACTTAGAAGATTCCGCAACATATTTTCTCGAGTATTAAAAGAACGCCTCATTTGCACTCTTGTATTACCTCATTTCGACTATTGTGACACCGTGTACAACGACCTGACTGCTACTCTTAACGACAAACTACAACGCGCGCAAAACGCCTGTATTCGCTACATGTGTGACCTGCGTTACTTTGACCATGTTACACCTGCCTACGATGAACTCGGTTGGCTAAAACTCAAACAGCGCCGTAATCTTCATGCTTTATGCCTTCTTCATCGAATACTCTCCTCATGCTCACCTCCCTACTTGTACAGTAAATTTCACCACCTCTCATCCAATCACAGTTTCGGAACACGGCCAAAATCTGATACACTCTTATCTATTCCACCTCACCGCACCATACGATACACAAACTCTTTTGTTATTTCTTCGGCATGACGGTGGAATACACTACCCGTCTCTGTTAGAGGAGCCTCACCTGCTAGTTTTAGGCAACTTCGTCACCGGTACCTAGTAAGTAATAGATGAAGTCCTATATTGTTATTTGTATGTTATGGAAATTTTGTAGATTTAGCCTTCCTCAAACTATAGACTTTATATAATCTCACTGTTATTATCAAGGTTAATTGAAATTAGGTAATCATGTCATAATTGTGTAAATAATCATCTTCTTCTTCATCATCATCATCATCATCATCATCATTTTCCTATTTTTCCTATTTTTAATTTTTTGCTTTTCATCATAATATTGCATTTAGTAGTTGCAAGATGTTTCAATTGTAGGCCTAAGCCTATTTATTTTAATTTGCACATGTAGATACTGTATTTTCTGGTTAGATGGAAGAGAGGGCCTAATGGCCTTAATCTTGGCAGACAAAATAAATCCATTGTATTGTATTGTATTGTATTGTATATATTTCTGGAACTGGACAAATTCATTGTAAATATTAGTAGGTTTATTATTATTATTATTATTATTATTATTATTATTATTATTATTATTATTATTATTCGTTGTATGTTAATTTCTTCGTAGGAAGCAAAATGTTAATTTATATTGTGTATAGATATTGTTATGTACAGCAGGATAGCATAGTGCCATAGTAATTTGTTTCAGTCTCTTTTTTATTTATTCAGTATTTTATGTATTTTTTATGTATTTCACTGGTTAAGTGTAAGACAGGGAAACGTGCCCCTAACTTTGCCAGTTAAAATAATCCATATCTATCTATCTATCTATGAGGGTATTTAGGGGTTGTAATAAGGATGTAAACGAGAGAGCATCCAAGTACAGTATAGTTCCAGAGTATGGGACCCTCACCACGATTACTTGATTTGAGAACTGGAAAAAGAATCCAAAGAAAATTAGCTGGATTTGTTCTGAATGACATCCAACAAAAAGTAGCATTACAAAATTATTGCAAAGTCTGTGCTGGGAAGACTTGGGAGAAAGGAGACGAGCTGCTCGACTAAAGTGGTTGTTCCGAGCTGTCAGCGGAAAGATGGCGTGGAGTGACATTAGTAGACGAATAAGTTTGAGTGCTGTTTTAAAAGTAGGAAAGATCACAATATGGAGATAAAGTTGGAATTCAAGAAGACAATTTTGGGAAAATAATCGTTTAAAGGAAGAGTAGTTAGGGATTGAAATCATTTACCAAGGGAGATGTTCAATAAATTTTCAATTTCTTTGCAATTATTTAAGACAAGGCTGGAAAAACAACATATAGTGAATCTGCCACATGGACGAATGCCCTAAACGCAGATCAGTTGTCACTGATTGATTGATTGATAATCACTATAGAAATAGCTCAAACAACTTAATTTGTCTACCTTTAAAAGGTGTAAGGGGCTGCCTAGCCGTTGCGGTAAAGGCGTGCTCGGTTCACCCGGAACGACGTGGGCTCGATTCCCCGTCAGGAAGTCTTAAAATTTAAGAAACGTATTTCCACTTCCGGCGGTGCACATGGCCCTGAGGTTAACTCAGCCTACACCAAAAATGAGTACCAGGTTAATTCCTGGGGGCAAAGGCGGTCGGGCGTAGAGCTAACCACTCTACCCCATCAAGTGCCAAGGTTAAGGATAGTGGAAGCCTTTAACTTCCACCCCTCCAAGGGCCTTCATGGCCTGTATGGAGATGACTTTGTTTTTTTAAAGAAAAGGTGTAATGATGTATGTGACACGGGCTGAGGACGTATAGGCCTATGTTGGCCCCTTTAAACAACGTCATCATCATCAAGCATGCGAAACTCTGTTCGTCTATTTATTTATTTGTTTGTTTATTTATATTGGGGGCGCGATGGCTGAAGGATCTCTTCCTGACCTTTTACGAACGTGGCCGCGGATCGAATCTCTGCCAATACATTTAACATACATATGGTTCAAATTATACGTTAAGAGACCTGTGTCAAAGATCAGTATATCAACAATCACGTCAAATTTAAGCCCTTTATTTATTTATTTATTTATTTATTTATTTATTTATTTATTTATTTATTTATTTATTCACTGAGGGAACTGGCTAGGCGGTTATGGTTGGGTACCTGTGAGCTTGCATTCGTGAGATCGTGGGTTCTAATTCCACAGCCGGCAGCCTCTTGTTTCACACTGTTCCTCAGTTGATCCCTCGAAGCTGAGTGAGCCAGGTTTCAGCCTTCAGTCCAGAATTAAAATCCTTGTACTGGCCAGGAATCGAACCCGTTGCTTTCAAGTAAGACGCAGGCACGCTATTTATACACCATAGGACTGGCTAATTAAACAATCTTCCTTCCAAGAAAGATGTTACCTGCTATGTCATGTGGAACATCCGTTTCAATAACACAATATTCTCGGTGCAATACAATTAAAAATACCACTTTGCTGTAAGAAAGGTGACGAGTTGTGGTTTAAAAAAATGTCAGAAGCTTACATAGTAATGGTCATTGCACCGTCGCCAGTGAAGACTTCTTCAAAAGTTCTCGTCCTCAAACTGAACAAATGAATATGTTTGCTTACCTCGACAAGATGAATGCAGGCTACACTCTTGAAAAATTTCAAATCGTTTAAGACAAATAGGTTTTACTCTACAGAGGCTGAGGTTATTTCAGAATACTAACATAAGCCAACGCCTTAGGAGGTGAATTCTACCCAGAGTATGAAGTAAACAACAACAGCGTATACATTACATAAAGTAGACATAAATTGCCTGCAAGCTCTTATATCGTGGCCTTTCTCCAAAGTGATCTACGATGGACAAGGTCATATTTCAACCTCTGAAATAGACCCGGATTGTACCATAATCCCTAAGGCGTCAAGTTTGTTTTGTCTGACCCCATGGTTAGCCAATTCAAGTCCCGCAGGTGGAAAAAGGAAATCACTATCGGGGCGTTGGCCGAGCCAAAAGCCTCGTTACAATCAAAAACCTCCCCACAGTGTTCACATGAAGTAAGGGCATATGATGCTGTTGTTGATGACGTTTCGTCCGTCGATGGGGACGTTAATCCTTGAGCAGACCCCTGAGTGTTATTCGACAGAGCAGGCTATATACCGCGTAATTAAACATCCTAGGACAATACAATATAAACGAAGAAGCCACAAGTAAACAAACGAGTATTACGAAACCCACCCTAAACTGGAATATAAATACACTCAGTAATAACGCTACCACAATTAATGTAAAGTTTTTTCTTTCTTTCTTTCTTTCTTTCTTTCTTTCTTTCTTTCTTTCTTTCTTTCTTAATCTGTTTACCCTCCAGGGTCGGTTTTTCCCTCGGACTCAGCGAGGGACCATCCCACCTCTACCGCATCAAAGGCAGTGTCCTGCAGCTTCAGACTTTGGGTCGGAGGATACAACTGGGGAGAATGACCAGTACCTCGCCCAGGCGGCCTCACCTGCTATGCTGAACAGGGGCCTTGTGGAGGGATGGGAAGTTTGGAAGGGACAGGCAAGGAAGAGGGAAGGAAGTGGCCGTGGCCTTAATTTAGGTACCATCCCGGCATTTGCCTGGAGGAGAAGTGGGAAACCACGGAAAACCACTTCCAGGATGGCTGAGGTGGGAATCGAACCCACCTCTACTCAGTTGACCTCCGAGGCTGAGTGGACCCCGTTCCAGCCCTCGTACCACTTTTCAAATTTCGTGGCAGAGCCGGAAATCGAACCCAGACCTCCGGGGGTGGCAGCTAATCACGCTAACCACTACACCACAGAGGCGGAGCGTAAAGTTTTTTAAAATTCCAATTTTGAATCAATCAACTGAGCTGTAAACCCCAAGCATCTACGATTTATTTTCTACGTAATTTCTTTATTTTTGTATGAGTGTGTGTGTCTCTAGGGGGAAGATGGTAAGTGTGAGATTTGAGAGTTTCCCGTAAAACCTCTTCTAGACCATGATCAAAGACAAATGTTGACCGGCCTACTTCCCCGCACAACCCACGTCACTAGTTTATCCGTAATTTCAGTTTCCTTATCAGAGGACACAGGCTTAACTATAACATGCTCCAACGTTGAGTCAGAATGAACTAGTAGAGACACTGATAGACGCAGATACACTTTGGAAAGGATGAATACGTTTGAGATGATATTGAATACTCCATGTACTTTCAGTATAACTGAACGATTTTCCGCATTTCTTACAAAATACTGTCTATCACCTTTACACAATCGTTTAGTTTAAATCCGAAACTTTCACTAAGTTTTCCTCGCATCGGTTCACAAGCCACACACAAATTAAGCTTTAAGTTTCACTTTTTCTACTGTTCCTTTCTGACAATTAAACTGAAGCACCATTGGCCCACCATTTTCAGTAGCTGCTTATCACTGCTCTGGGAATTCCCTGTCAGGATTTCAAATTCCTGCCTTTTTGTCCACACGTTCCCTATCAGAAATGTCTTTGCATTATATCCTGTGGGATACAGCGGGACCGATCATCACGCGGCGTGGCATCCTTGTGAACTTCACAAACACTGAATATGAATACTGTATATACTGTCTAGGATGAATTATTGGTGTAATTTGAAAACATACCAGGAAGCTACTGCTCTTGATCCTAGGTTTCAATATTTTAGAAGTATTGAAAAAGTCCAGTATCATTAAATTACCAATATTGAAATACATTAAAAATATTACCTTAACTGCTTTTTACATTTTTATTACTTGCAAGCCACCAATAAAATAAAAATAAAAAATAAAAAGTATGTCCCAAATCAAAGCAAAGTCACCTCCGTACAGGCCATGAAGGCCCTTGGAGGGGTGGAAGGTAAAGGCTTCCACTATCCGTAACCTCGGCACTTGATGGGGTAGAGTGGTTACCTCTACGCCTGGCCGTCTTTGCCCCCAGAAACTAACCTGGTAATCATTTTTGGTGTAGGCTGAGTGAACCTCAGGGCCATGTGCACCTCCGGAAGTGGAAATCTCGTTTCTTAAATTTTACGACTTACTGACGGGGATTGGAACCCACGTTCTTGCGGGCGAACCAAGCACGCCTTTACCACCTCGGCCAGGCAGCCCCTATGTCCTCTTTATAGCATATCGAATTATAAACATGTTTTATGCCAGGTGTTTTTCTTGAAGTTATAGTGTATGAAACCGGTTAAAATTCGATTAATCGATTAATGCCTTTATGTTTGTACCAGGTGGTACACCTCCACGCCGCTAATTCAAACCTTGCGCCAGTTGAAACTCCTCTACTGGAGGAAGTCTGAACTTTATCTACTGTGTTAATTTTTAAGTTTCTCAGAAGATGTCACTACTTGTAAATTTTGAAGTTTCTGAACTGGGTCGTTTTCGATGTATTTTTGTTTTGCCTGTAGTAAGAAGTGTGGACATTCTCTTACAGATGGCACTACTGAAGAACTACAATTATGCACCCTAGTGCGAAGTGAAAGAACTGTGTTTCTTGGAGAAATTTGGAATTCATAAGTTCGTTCTTTGTTAAATTTCTTTCAGTTATTGTTTAAGTTGGCAATATTAACCCTTTCTTACCGCCAGCTTTGAATTCGACCAATGAGTAATTTCTGTAATTAATTTTCCACCAATAATGTGTTTCTTCTTCATCTAGTGTAGGGGTCTTCGTCGTTAACCAATAAAATTTTTGTGGGAGGGTGTTCTCATTCCTGAAACGCCTCGAACTTTCCACGAGGGTATATAAACTGCTGATTTTCGGGTCTCCGGGCCACTTCAGTAACATCTATCAGTGCGTAAAGTACGTAGCAGGGGGCGGGAAGCGCCTCTTTCTTCGGGCAGCAGTTCAGCCACCAGGTAATGGCCGTTTAATAACTTATTTTCTTGTCAGCTCAGCAGTTTAACTCTCGGGGCAGGTCCGAAGCCTTTCTACCATGTAACCTTTCCCCTAAAATGTAAAGACACTTAGTATCAATTCTATCTTTTAAACTACATATTGGGATAGAGAGTGCTTAACCCTCTCGAGCTCCCACTCATATTGCATTGAGGTGAACTTATTTTCACAACCATTTCTTCCTTAACGTAATGTAAATTGTTTCCTTCTAAAAGTCACCTCTTTAGTATGGGATTAGCCCTTGCAGTAACGGCCTAGTACCAAGTAGGTTTTATATAAAGTGTATTAGGAGTGCAAGAACGCCTCCTCTCAAGTTGGTATTTTAGAGGTCATGTAATTTACCTGTTTCTTTACTTAATAGGCCTCAGTAGGTTGGGTATTTTTACCCCTGTTTTCATGTCCTTGGAGGACAACTTGAATGTGGAGTTTGGTGTGGCCTTTGATAGGCTTAAATTTTGAGAGCGAGTTGCTCTTTCTTGAAAATTGAGTTGTTGTATGCCTCGAGGAGGCTTTGCCGTGTAAAGAGGAGCAAGTGCTCCTAGGCATGATTGGGGTTTTCTGCCCCTTTGTGAACCTTGGATATAAGTAAAGTTGGGCTCATTGCTCAAGAATTATGTGTCTGGCTCTCGGAGCCCAAATCCTGTAACACTGTCATTGTACATTCTCGTTTTTTACTCTGCTACTCTGTACCTGCCATTCTTGTTATTTCTTGATTTTGCAAAGAAAATATAACCTTGTTAAATTTTATCTTAACTTTAATTTCGTATTTTTGAGACCTGTTCACCCCCGCACCTTCTTTCACCTCTGCACATCCACAATACTCCGTAACAAGGTTAACCGATCAAAATTTTTAATCGATTGGCAGCTCTAGTTTTTAAACTGTTTAATCCCCGGCCCTCCCCAAACACAACCACGAAAAATCCGATAATACTACAGTACAATAACACAAATATAAACATAAACTCAATACAAGCCAGCGGGTACCTCCACAATTCAAGCGAGGTACAAGTACCTATCTTTTAACCTTTCTCTCTCTCTGTGTTTGTATGCGTGTGCATGTTAGATATCCTCATGCCCAATAATTAGATTTAAATATGCTCTGGTAAAAGTAGGATATTTGAAATAAAAATTCACGTTACAGTCAGATGTGGTGTTGGTGATAGTGAGTAATGTTTTAAGAGGAGGCAACCATCCTCTGTTATAAGTGCCTCGTTCTGCTCGTTAACGATCGGCGACTCAAACGTTAAGCAGTACCACCCGTTGATAGTCACCAGATTTATGTCTATCTACAGTCGTCTCTCGTGTGACCAATAGCATGCTTGCTTTATCAGTGACAGTCTACGTGGAGTACTTCAAAAGCGTGCCGTCCCTGAAGCCGGTCAAGACCAACTCCAATACTCAGACCACAATGAAAAAAAAAAAAAGAATTCTATTGTTTTCCAACTTACCTGATGATGATGATCACAAGATGTTCTTCTCTTTTGTATTTTCACACATTGTGCTCGCAAATAATGCAGTCCAGACTAGTGCTACAGTGATCCGATTCACAGCACATTAGTGTCACCGTTCCTATTGCATCTGTGTAGTGTGTATGATAAGATAGCAGCAACAACATCCAATGCTTGCTGCTGCCATCTGGTATTCATTCTATGAACAGCTTTCCTATGCGTCATCTAGTTTTCAGATTCAGGTTTCTCTTGCAGCCACCTCTTCGCATCAAGTTTTGATGTTACAACTTATTTTCCCGTGACAATTCTAATAAACATACAGAATTAGATGAAAAATTCCTGTACACACAATCATCAATGATCTGCATTTAGTTCTTCACCTAGGTGAAAGATTCTCTATCAATTATTTGCCTAGTCTTTTAAATGACATCATAGAACCGGGAATTTTCATTGTAATCACGATAAGTACATAATACAAAACAAGTAAGTTAAAAATGAAATGCAGGAAAAAATCGGTACTTGTGCAGTAATCTATATGCTTATTATATTACAGTACAAAACTTGCGTAGTCGATAATAATAATAATAATAATAATAATAATAATAATAATAATAATCGACAAAACTCAAATTTTCTACATAGACTTGTGATTTTTCACAGTTTCCATAAAGTAACAACTCCAATAAATATAGAGAATTAGACGTAAAATATCTGTGTTTACAATAAGTAGCCTACACATAAAACAATTAAGTTAAAGTACAAAAATCACGTACCTAATAATAATAATAATAAGAAGAAGAAGACAGAGAAGAAGCAGAAGAAGAACTGACGTAACTCAAATTGTATACACTAACTTACGGTTTTCCACAGTTCTCTCAAAGTCACAACTCTACTATATATGCAGAAATAGATGGAAAAATACCTGTTTTCACAATAAGTAGCCTGCATGTTAAATATAACTCAAATAAGTTGCTTTACGTCGTACCGACACAGATAGATCTTGTTCGTATGTGCCCTTTTTTATTGAATTGATTCCCTGTATATGAGCATGGGCAAATGAACGCAAATATTCTTGTTATTAGATTGTGGTGTGTTTCTGACAATGGATTCGTGTCTTTCATTACTGTAACCTGCAAGTTTATATAGACCTGAAGTGATTCACTTAAAATTGACATCACTCCACACAACATAATTCAGTAGAGGGGAGGGGAGCGGGGGATGAACCTACCTGACCGCTAACCAATGGGCGCACATCCACAGCCACTTTTCGAAGGTTGAAGCTTGGACGCAGTTCCATACTGCCCAATAATTAATATATTCTGAAGTATTGCACATAGAAGCATGGACTCTTTTTTTATTCTGTATATCTTATGCCAATTTTAGAATCTCAAAAATCTCAAAAGTGATAACTCAAACTTTAAAACCCTTTCCGCACAGCGGGTTACATATTAAGAAACACGTAAACTACAAACTTGCTTGCTTTTTGCTATTTCCATTTTTATTACACTCTTTGGTTGATAATTATATTGTATTGCACGAACAACTTACACTGTCAGAAGAGTTCGTTCTATATAAAACACTAACTAATATTCAGAGGAGTTCTTATACACTATCCGATATCTTCTATTCCTACACACACACACTTATAATAGTATTAATTCTAAATCTCGCACGAACGATTCATTGTCGATTAGATGAATGCGATCCAAGTTCTCAGTACAGCTCCATACTTTTTACTACATGGTCATACAACAGTTGATTCACTCTTTTGTGTGAGATGAAATCGAGGTGGTTGAAGAACTCGCTCGGAACTCTACGGACTTCTGCAACGTTTGGAAGGACTTTGGAAAGGTTGATCGAATCCTGAAACAGGTAACATGGCATGTATGTTACAACGCATTCATTATTAACATTTATAGCCTCAGTGAACCTCAATGGATGTGCCTCATAATTAGTTAGATATGGCGATGAACACTCGAGCCTTTGCAACGTATGCAAGTGAAACTATTTTCAAAACTACTAATACAGCTGAAACTGATAAAATACTTATGATAGGAAGAAGAAGAATTAGAACGTGTATAAATAAACAATATCAAGTTGATGGTCATTGGAGAATAGCTACAAATAACACAGTTTATAATTAAATCGAATCAGTATTGAGCACAATTAGAATGAAGCGTGTCTCTTTCTTTGGACATCTTATTAGAACACCGGACAAGCAATGCCAGGATTAAATGCATCACAGAAATCAAGAATAATATTAATGAACAAAACTTTCCCGCCTGGTGGTCACGATCGTTAAGGCGCTGAAGTCTAAATGGTGTAACACCGTGGTTATCCGGTTCGAGTCCCGTTGTCGTCAACATTTCCAGCGTCAGAATGTTGGCGGGCAGGGTAGGAGAGGTTGGTGGTATAGAATTTCTAATAACTAGATTTCGTGCCATTAATCCCGGATTAAATTCCAAACCTCTTCGCAGTGCTCATATGTAGTGACGCTATTGATGGTGATTCGTCCTCCGGATGGAGACGTTAAGCCTTGAGCAGACCCCTTGGTGCTATTCGACAGGAGCAGGCTATGTGCTGACACAGGGTTGCACCCTCTCCCTTCCTACTATCAGTATAACGCCAACATTTCATCTCATTAACTCCTCTGATGAGGTTGATGTCAGGAAGGGCATTCGGTCAAAAAACCGCCATGACAGATTCATGTCACCTTATACCCGACCCGGTATGGAAACGGGACACGGGCTGGACAAGCAATTAATGAACTACAAAGCAAAGCAAAGCAAAGTCACCTCCGTACAGGCCATGAAGGCCCTTGGAGGAGTGGAAGGTAAGTGGAAATCTCGTTTCTTAAATTTTACGACTTCCTGACGGGGATTCGAACCCACGTCCTTCCGGGTGAACCGAGCACGCCTTTACCGCCTCGGCCAGGCCCATATTAATGAACTACAAGTAACATTAAATGATCTCAAGAACAAAACAGACAAAATTAAGATTCTCAACGACCCGTGTTTGAGACTACAAATCAAAGTTAATAAAAGAGCAAAAGGTAGAGTGTTCTTAACTGAGGAAAGGATGTCGACATCTGAGAGGATGAAGAAATATTGGAAGTATAGAAAAGCTAAATTTTCTTTGTATAATTGACTCGAGTTATCCTGTGTTGACCATGAAATAAATAAGTAAGTAAATAAATAAGTTAATTAATTAATTAATTAATTAATTAATTAATTTTGGTGGCTATTGCTAGATTTGTGCAACCGTTGTAAGGCAGACCCTCCGACGAGAGAGGGTGACATCTGCCATGTATAGGATACTGCGTGTTATTGTGATGAAATATAGTGTTGTGTATAGTGTACGAGTTCCACTGAGATTGGGGACAGCACAAACACCCAGTCCCTGAGCGAAGCAAATTAATCATTTCTAATTGAAATCCCCCACCGGGCCTGGAAATGAATCCGGGGCTCTCTGGGCTACACTGACAATTCGACCATGAAACGGGACAGTATGTAAAATAACTTCACAAAATATATTTGGAAAAGGAACGAGAACAGCATACACAATTTGTTAAACATATTTATTTTACATTTGATTTTACGCCATAAAATAAAAGATTTCAGTTATTAATGACCAACTTGCGTCTGTCGTATCTTACTGATGAATGTTAACATCTTAGAAGGAAAATAATTCATCTGAGAAATCAGAACGAGATGATGCAAACAAAAGGGTGGGATATCTTAAATGATTTAATGAAATAGGATTGTATTTTAACTGTAACATTTTATGGCCAACAAAGGACCACACCAAACAATTATACAAAGAAAATTTAGCTTTTCTATGCTTCCAATAATTCTTCACCCTGTCAGTTGCCAACATCTTTCCTTCAGTTGAGAACACTTTACCTATTGCCCTTTTATTAATTTTGGTTTGTAGTCTCACTTGTGAGTCGTTGAGAATCTTAATTTTGTCTGTTTTGTTCCTGAGATCATTTAATGTTATTTGTAGTTCATTTATATCATTCTTAATTTCTGTAATCCATTTAATCATGGTATTCCATATTATTATTATTATTTTACTAATTCTAGTCTCTGGTGTTCTAATAAGTTATCCAAAAGTTGAGATGCCTTTCTTTCTAAATGTGTTCAATACTGGATCGATTTCCTAATAAACTGTGGTATTTGAAGCTATTCTTCAATGGCCATCAACTTGATATTGTTTATTTATACACCTAAATATTATTCTTTCTATCTTAAGTATTTAATCAATTTCAGCTGTATTAGTAGTTTTGAAAATAGTTTCGTTTGCATAAGTAACCTCTGGCTGTGTGACTGTTTATAATGTCTTAATTCTTTTGCTGTCGATATCGGAAAGCTTTTTATTGTATAATGACGTAATTTGCTTTGTCTAACTTATTTATTCTATTTTGTCAGGTTGATTTTTCGCTTAGATTAGAAGTTATAATTTCACCTCAATATATTTATCAAAAATTTTGATTTCATGTTCACCAATATTAATTTTATTTTCCAGTAGTGGGTCAGTTAATATGATGTCACTTTTTTCAAAATAACATTTTAAAACCTGTTTTCTGTTCTAAATGAAATAGGATGCTATTTATAAGTGGTCCTTTTAACTAACAATTAAGCTGCTCATTTTATCTTCTCATTGTTCAGATCGTTTCTCGGAGATTGTACTATTTATTGAATCAATTATATAGGAACGGGCATACTTGAAGAAACCTGCTTTTTGAAGGAAAAGAATAATCTTATAACCAGTACTAGTTGTATATATATATATATATATGGCTAATAATATTTAAGGAAGGAAGTCAGAATAAATTTTGTTTCAAGATTTTTCTTTTTCTTTTTTTGCTACTTGCTTTATGTCGCGCCGACACAGATAGGTCTTATGGCGACGATGGGACAGGAAAGGGGTAGGAAAGGAAAGGAAGCGGCCGTGGCCTTAATTAAGGTAGATCCCCAACATTTGCCTGGTGTGAAAATGGGAAACTACGGAAAACCATATTCAGGGCTGCTGACAGTGTGGTTCGAACCTACTATCTCCCGAATACTGGATACTGGCCGCACTTAAGCGACTGCAGCTATCGAGCACGGTCAAGAATATTTCATCCCTTGACAGCTGTGAAAGATTACTTCTACTTGTGCCCGATTTCTTCCTCTTCTTTTCTGTTATTTCTGCTCTGGTCATACATTTTCACTTTTTACTCCGACGATATTACTTTTGTGTGGCTGAGGTGGTGGTGGTGATGATGGTGATTATTGTTTTAAGAGGAAGTACGTACAAATTGGCAACCATCCTCTATATAACACTAATCAGACAGAAAACCTGGAAGGTATCGGACACTTCGAAAAATGACAATATCGGCCAAAGAAAGATAAGGGCCACGAAGGGCGTGAAAATGAAAGACTCCCTATCCCTCTAATAGCGTCGGGGTCGGAAAAGAACAAGAAATGACCAAGGGAGATCGGATAGGATATATCAAAGTGAGGATCCTGGCACAAGTAATTAGAAGCATTGCCAGGACTCAGATAAAGGCCCCGTGGTGGGGAGTTTAATTATTCCTCACTTTTCCATTTCGTTTCTTGCTCTTTATAATTTCTAGTGAGAAATAATGTTTATAGTGTACTATGTCTTGGGATATGGGCAAGAACAAATTCGTTACTTTCACTGACCTGTTTCACTCTCATCCTTGGATTCGACAAGATGAAAGTGACTGAGCTTTGAACGGTGCTAGTAATACAATTCCTCATGCAGTCAGTTCCTAAGATGAATGGTGTGAATGCGTCCCTCGTAGGGTAGGATGGGTTGATGCCGATGTTTCAGCGGGCTGGGATGAGAGATACTTAATAGGACCTTATAGTTAATTCAGGAAAGCAACGGGAAATTACCTAACTCCTCACTTCCCTAGTATGCCTCTACAGTGACGCCTAGGCTATATGTGACAGGTGGTGGTGGAGCTGTTTGGGGATCCAACCAGCCTTCGACCTGAAAACTCAACGTATAAGGCATGATCAAAAAGTTTCCGTTTGAGGGCGTTGCTGCAGAGGACCTAAAACGTAGCGCGATTCTGTTGCAGGTATATATAAGCACGGACATGTAGGGAAAGGTATTAATGTGGCAGTTGTGTCGTGCCGAGGTGCGTGCGTTAAATGCGGCCACGTGAACTATGGCGAGGTTAATACCAAATGCGTCCAAACAGGACCAGTGTGCTGTTATTCTGTTCTTGGCTGCCGAAGGACAAACACCGGTGGACCTCCATCGGAGAATGAAGACTGTGTATGTGGCAGCATGTCAGTCGGAAAGAACCGTCGTGGAATGGTGCACCAAGTTCCGTGCGGGTCGTGTTTCGACACAAGAGGCCGGTCGATCTACGAGGCCAGCCTCTCAAAATTACGGACAACAACGTGCGCTAGCAATGGACGTCGACACTTCCTGTCAGACGAGGATGTGCAGCAGGACACGGTGTTTCACCACACGGGGATCTTCAACCTGGTGCGTCGGTGGGATGAGATGATTGGCATCCCGATACAGGACTGTACGGCCGTCGAACGGAAACTTTTTGATCGTCCTTGACACACACACACACACACACACACACACACACACACACACACACACACACACACAAGAACTGGCTCTCTATCTGCTCATTCTAGATCTACAGGAATTACAACTAGTCCTGCATCTCTTTCACATTTTGCAATTATTGCTATACAAGTTATGTTATTTGTTACTCGGAAACTCACTTGATCGGAGACTAGCTTATCCGTTTGTCCGTAGTGTATCGCCACTGGAGCAGTCACCATCTTCAAGTTGTATTCGGGAGGAGTGGACGATCTGTATCGTTGTTGGTTCTCCTCTGGACCGAAGTCGAACTGTTGGAATTTACCTACAAGATGAAAACACCTCCTATTAATGAAAAAAATATAAGTACTTTATTTGGAAAATTGCATACACGCTAAAGAAACAAAATGAGCGCATGATGTTATACTCTTCTCGCATTTAATATTCTATCAGCCTCAATTTTAATTACCTATATTATCAAAATATTATTCACAGTATTATTATTATTATTATTATTATTATTATTATTATTATTATTATTATTATTATTATTATTATATCGATTTTGACCAGCTGTGGACCACATAAATAAGCCTCATGATTTAAACTTTCTTTGGCGCCAGTACTCCTTCATCCTCCTGCTTGCTGCTTCTTTTCTTTCAGCCGTCCATTGTTGTTTCTTCTTGGTCGCTGTTTCTGGTTCTAGGAAACCCTTAAATGAGTGTAGCTTTTTTCTGAAGGTGGTTCTATTGCGAATGTCTTGATGTGTGATGTTCATTTCTTGCAAATCCTTCTTCGTGTTAACAAACCATTTTTCATAAGAGCTGCCTTTCCTATTGGGCTTATTGAAGTGGTTAAAGATTTTCTTGGCAAGTCTGTCATCAGGCATTCTTGAAATATGTCCCAAAAATGTAACTCTTCGCTTTCGAATGACATCTGAAATCCTACTGCATGTTTTATATATTTCTTTGTTACTGTGTAATCGATATGTGTCAGTACATTTCTTTGGACCGAGGATTTTTCTTAGAATCTTTCCTTCTTCTCAATTTCTTCAATGTCTTTCCTGGTTGTTAATCCCAGTCATTCTGAAGCATACAAGCACTCTGGTTCAATTACTGCCTGATAGTGGTGTAGTTTTGTCCCAGCTTCATACATACCCCTATTCCGTTAAAAAAAATGGAACGTTTCTCTTCCAGGAAAACAGAGATCAAATTTCCAGATCACACCACATACTAGAACTGATACGCTATACTAGAACACAAATGTTCAGGGATATTTAAATTATATTACGCAATGCACTGAGATCATCTGATGATGTTACTAAATATAACTTCGTTACAAAATATGACATTTCCTATACAATAACCCAGTGGTATATTCTGATGACCGATGACAATTTCATTGAAGTCAAAAGACATCTTGGAGCTGTAAGCTTTTCAGAAAATAATCTTAAAAGAATTTAAAGGTGTTAATATTGTAATGTGTTTTATGTCCTAGTAACTAATCCTATGGTTTTTGGACAATTCCAATGTGTCGCAATTTTGTCCCGCAGGTGTTGTCTTACGTGAGCAGCTTCAAATACAACCAGTCTGACGAATTTAATCAATCAATCAATCAATCAATCAATCAATCAATCAATCAATCAATCAATCAATCAATCAATCAATCAATCAATCAATCAATCAATCAATCAATCAATCATCAATGATCAATGATCTGCATTTAGGGTTGTCGCCCAAGAATCAGATTGCCTATCAATTGTTTACCTAGATTTTTTTTATGTTATTAAAACTTGGAAATTCATCGAACATTTCCCTTGATAGTTTATTCCAATATCTTACTCCTCAACTTAGAAATGAATATTTACCCCAATTTTTCCACTTGAATTCCAACTTTATCTTCATATTATGATCCTTCCAAATTTTAAGAGCTCTACTATAACGTGTTCATCTACTAATGTCATTCCACGCCATCTCAGCATTGACAGCTCGAAACTTATCACATAGTCGAGCATCTCGTCTCCTTACTCCCAAGTCTTCCCAGCCCAAAGTATTCAGCATTTTCGTAACACTACTCCTTTTTCGCAAACCACCCAGAACCTAATCGTGCTGCTTTCCTTGGGATCTTTTCCAGCTCTTGTATCAAGTAGACCTGGTGTCGGTCCCATACACTGGAACCATACTCCAATTGATGTCTTACCAGAGATTTATACGCCCTCTCATTTACATCCTTACTACAAGACTTGAACACTCTTGTAACTGTGTGAAGAGATCTGTAACCTTTCTTAACAACCTCGTTAATATGATTAACACAATGAAGATCATTTCTTACATCATTAACACCTAGGTCTTTAGAGTGTTCTCCAGGAGGTACTACCACCCCATAAACACAGTAATTAAAACTAAGAGGACTTTTCCTTTTGACGAAACTTACAACCTGACTTTTCATCACCATCATACCACAGTCCGCTGTCCGTCACAGAACACTGCCTAGGTTCCCCTGCAGTTGCTCACAATCCTGCAACTCATTTACCACTCTATACAGTATAACATCATCAGCAAATAGCCTTATCTGTGATTCCAGTTCTTGCGCGTATCACTTATATATATATACACGAAAATATAAAGGTTCAATATTATTCTCCTGTGGAACGTCGCTCTTAATCATTACGAGATCAGATAACACTTCAACTCTAATTCTCTGAGTTCGGTACCCATAGACACTGTATTTCGAAACATAGTACTATAGGAGGAAACGAGGTTTACAAAAAGACAAAGACCCCTCCGTACAGGCGGAGGAGTGGAAAGTAAAGGCTTCCACCATTGTTAACCGCGGCACGTGATGGGGTAGAGTGGTTAGCTATACGCCCGGCCGCCTTTAACCCCCAGGAATTAACCTGGTACTCATTTCTGTGTGTAGGCTGAATGAACCTCAGGGCCATATGCACCTCCGAAAGTGGATATCTCGTTTCTTAAATTTTACGACTTCCTGACGGGGATTCGAACCCACGTCCTTTCGGGCGAACCGAGCACGCCTTTACCGCCTCGGCCAGGCAGCCCCTATCTTTTGAAGACAGTGAACTTAAAGACTGAGCACATCTCAAAGGTGTACGAGTATTTAAAATGGTATTCATGTTGTATTCAGAGGGTAGCGTGTTCCATAACTTAAATTCAAAATTCAGACTTAGACTTGTGTCTAGAAACCCACACTATACGTATTTCATGACCAGTGTATCGAAACGATAGCATACTCCTGTTGGTTTCAGAGGTTCTGGACATAATCACTCCCAGAGTTCTGAAACCTATTCGAACTCTGAACAAGATTATATAGTGTTTACCCTCCACAAGACTTTTTCTTCAGATGACTTTTCTTCAGATGATGTTATTCTGTATAGAGTAAGAAATAAGTTACAAGACTGTGAGCAACTGCAAAATAACCTCAATAATGTTGTGAGGTGGACAGCAGGCAATAGTATGATGATAAACGGGGTTAAAAGTCAGGTTGTGAGTTTCAAAAATAAAAAACGTTCTCTCAGTTTTAAATACTGCGTTGATTGGGTGAAAGTTTCTTTTGGAGATCGTTGTAAGTATCTGGGTGTTAACATAAGGAAATATCTTCATTGGGGTAATCACATAAATGGGACTGTAATAAAGGATATAGATTTCTGCACATAATTATGAGTGTATTTACGGGTTGTAGTAAGGATGCAAAGGAGAGTGCATTTAAGTCTCTAGTAAGACCCCAACTATAGTATGATCCAGTGTATGAGACCCTCACCAGGATTACTTTACCCAACAACTGGAAAAAATCCAAAGTAGAGCAGATCGATTTATTCTGGGTGATTTCCGACAAAATAGTAGCGTTACAAGAATGTTGCAAAGTGTGGGCTGCGAAACTTGGGAGAAAGGAGATGAGCTGCTAGACTGAGTGGTATGTCCCGAGTTGTCAGTGGAGACATGGCGTGGAATGACATTAGTAGCGAATAAGCTTGTGCGGTGTCCTTAAAGGTAGGAAAGATCACAAAGTAGGAAAGTTGGAATTCAAAAGGATAAATTGGGGTAAATATTCGTTTATAAGAAGGGGAGTTAGCGATTGGAATAGCGAACCAAGGGAGATGTTTAATAAATGTTCAGTTTATTTGCAATCATATAAGAAAAGGCTATGAAAACAACAGCTAGAGAAAGTGCCTAATCAGTATTGAGGATTAATTCATTTTAGTCTCTCACACCGAGCTCGATAGCTGCAGTCGCTTAAGTGCGGCCAGTATCCAGTATTCGGGAGATAGTAGGTTCGAATCCCACTGTCGGCAGCCCTGAAAATGGTTTTCCGTGGTTTCCCATTTTCACACCAGGCAAATGCTGGGGCTGTACCTTAATTAAGGCCACGGCCGCTTCCTTCCCACTCCTAGCCCTTCCCTGTCCCATCGTCGCCATAAGACCTATCTTTGTCGGTGCGACGTAAAACAACTAGCAAAGAAAAAAAGTAGCATTTTAGTCTCGATCTACCGTACCCTTTATAAGGCGAGACATTTTCGCTGAGAGGTGGTCTTGATTTTGGAGGCAGTGCGGCTTGTAGGAAGTGACGATACTCGGCGATATGGGGCTGGATTTTAAGGGGCGACACTAAGGATACATGTCATCATGAAAGGTAGGGAGAATACATGATCATTTGGACTTTAACTTTGGGAAGCTTTCTGTAGACTTTACTTGTGGAAGATACCTTGTAACTTGGTATCATGAAGAAGATAGCTAGGAATTTTACTATTAAATTCTGTATTTGGCATGTGTTCTAGGAAGTTACGGTTTCCGTTTAACATGTTCAAAGTTAGGTAGGTCTTCGGATTATACCCGGGTGAGTTATTAAAATTTCTAGGAGGCACGAGTGCGATACCCTTGTTCCCCTCTGTTCTATTTGAATTTTGGGTGTCCAAAATTCCCTTTTCTAAATTTTGTTTTTTCTCATTATTTTCGCTGCTTTAAGTCACCCTGTAGTGTGGATTAGCCTCTGCTTCTATGGGCTGTGCCCACGTCGGATTTTTTCTACTTTTGTAAGGAGTGCTGTCGTAGCCTCCGACTTTTGCATATTGATTGCTTTTTCCCTAAAATGTTCCATTCCAACTGCAGTGTGGTCCTTCTGCTCCAGCTACATTGGATCTTTTGATCCCTGTTTATTTTCGACAGAATAACAAGTGCCTGTTCATCCTTTTGTATTGTGTTATTACCCTTAGGTATTATTATGAGCCCAGTGGCTCGGAAGATTGTTATTTATTGATCTTTGGCTCCATTTCTTATTGTAGAGGCCCTCCTAAACTTTGGGCTTTGTCACAATGATCTATGGATCGTTTAAGGTTGTACAGTGCTTCACCCCTGTCTTATACTCGTAGACTCCATTATGCAATACCCAGATCTGTGTGGCATGCGGATGTGGCAGTGGTCCGATGTTGGACTGCATGGGATGGTGAGGACAGGCATACTCGTCGTCAAGACTCCGATCGACCATATGTGAACACCACAAGGGAGGATCGTCGTATTTTGCACCAAGCCCATCGTAACCTTCTCACATCTTCGCCTGCCATCCGACAACAAGTAATGAACTACCTGCAACATTCTATGCCATCCCGCACCATTGGTAGGAAACCAGCAGACGTTTCCCGAAGCTACCTTTTTCCGAATTTACCCGAATCGAATTCCCCGAAGCCAAGTTCCCGAAGTCACGGTTCCGAATTTAATTTCGTATTCATTTGACCGAATGTAATAGGAGAGATTCCCGGAAAGTTGACCTACTAAGTGCGAGTTTTCAATAAAAGCATGCAGTGACAATGTGCATGTTCTCACGAGGTGACCAACTTTAGGCAACGTTAAATTTTTGTTTTGTATGCCAGTTAGAGATGTGCTGATTTGTTTTGAAGAACTCCGTGATGTTCAGGATAAGGTTGTTCTTATACACTGCATGACAAATAAATTGAAGCACCCAGAAGAAATGATCGGATGTCAGTGTAGCTCCGCTGAACACAATACGATGCCACTCATAAGCAATCCATGCTTCCCGCTTACGGCACCATTTCAAACGCAACCGTTTGTCTTGCGGTGTTAAGGGCGCGGGACCAGCCGACCAAATGGAGACCCACAATGAGGCCCCTTCAAATTCTTGTCAAGTGTTGATTGTGCTGTTTCACACGAGTACGCGGCATCTCAGTGATCACTCGACGCAGACAGACCACGCGTCTCAACGCATATGTGGGCGGAGCCCAGATTCCTTGAGCGAATTTAGCCTTTCGGCCTTGTGGGTCTTGAGTGCTGCTTTCGACTAATTAGACTTTCGATAGAATGGTTGTGGGGGGTGATGGTGCCTTGTAACAATCGAATTGGTCAGAATGTGATCTGCACCCCAAGGGGTCAAAAAGAGTGGCCTTGGGTTTCTGGTGGCAGAGCCCAAGGGAATCATGATTATCCAATGTTGGGAGTGGGTTTGGATTATTCTTGACGGCACAAGGCATATGTGATGAAAGCGAAGAAGTTGGTCACCCAACCAGTTGGTGACCACGACCAATGTTGCTTGACTATCGGTGGACATTGTGGAGCTGTGTAACATCTGACGTTGATCACATCCCTTTTATACCCTACCAGGCCTGGTAACAACACTAATGCTGTCTGGTGGTAGTTCTACCTGTCACAGAATACAACTCTAAACATTTATATACAGTGTCTGTATGGTGTGTACATGTACGATTCGGATTCGGGAGAATGGCTGGGTACCTGTTTGAGTACAATCACTAAACACGAATATTATTTCACTTTTTTCCACTTAGTGAACGCGCACCTCAGACTGACCACGTTCTGAACTATTACTAAGAACATCAAACAATATAGTTCTTCCACCTCTTAGCTGTTCCATCAGTTATTTACAGTGTTGCCAGATCTGTGAAGTTTCAATCGAACAACCCTTACATAGCCCCTATGTGGGACTGTACGTGGTCTATGAACCAAATGAATCTATTCAGACTAGCACAATACCTACCTGATTTAATCAGCTGGACGAAGTGATCTGTTGTAAATGCTGAGTTTCCACCCAATGCCATTGCCGCCAATAATGGAATTTCACTCTGTAAGTAAAATATTTTTGTTAAATTCTCCACTTCACTGCAAGGTAATTGTCGGACTATTATCTAACATATAGGCTACAATCAAATCCTTACAAGTTTGAGCCAAAAATACATACAGGAGAACAAACACTACAAATACACAGATTATCAGGCACACACCTACGCTAATAAATAGTGGTGCTATAAAAAATGTTGGGTATCCAATACGCAGACTGGATGTTAAAACCTGATTGAATGGAGTTGAATTGAAAACCATCCAATATGCCACTTTCATTTCGAACTTTTATTTCTAAAATTCCATGCAATGAATTCTAAAAATAATATATTACAGTTATTTTGCTTGAAGTTTGTTTTAAATTATATTAAAAATTTTCAGGTTGAATCTAACAATAATAATAATAATAATAATAATAATAATAATAATAATAATAATAATAATAATAATAATAAATATGCTGGATATTTGGCCTCTCCGCACGTTTAGGCTACCAACTCTACTGTGGCGCTCTTAACAGCAAGTTACTGAACTTTTATCAAGAAAGTCATACTTTGGCCAAGAGAGTGCTCTATTTGTGGATGCACTTTTATACTAGGATAACATAGGTTTCTCCCACGTGAGGAAGTTTATTATGTAGGACATAATTTTACAAGTGTACATTGGTAATACTGTAAGCAGTGACATCATGTCACCTGATGAAACTGCCATCTGGGCGATTGCTCTAAATTCGAGCCCTTTCAGGATGTATTTCCGAGTATTTTCCTACTATTTCCTGATTATATTATTGATTGAGAGCCATGGGCTCTTACTGTTATTTGTAATTATACTATGATGTGGATAAAAGGAAGAAAATACAAATTTTCAGATATTTTAGTTATGTGCTCAGTCTGCCTATTCAGTTCTCGTGCTTCCTTTACCTCTGTGATCGGAATATTATTATTATTATTATTATTATTATTATTATTATTATTATTATTATTATTATTATTATTATTATTATTATTATTATTATTATTATTATTATTATTATTATTATTATTATTATTATTATTATTATTATTATTATTATTATTATTATGTGACGTAGGGACGTGGCGCACCCATCGCCCAGGTGGGAAACCACTGCAATCAGCCACCCGAGTACGGGCGGGAAAACCGAAGCGTGAGGTATGGAGGAAATGCCAGCCTGAGCACAAAATGAAGCTCTCACCAAGGCTCACAATCTTCGTAGTAACTTGGTTGGTGTGAAACATCGCCCGCCCCAATCAACAGTTTTCAACTGTCAGAAGCATGGCGGAAAGTTCAGCAGAAGCTATTACCCCAGGTGGAACGCAATCCATCGTCTGTTTGAGTGACGCATGCAGGCTTTCGGATTTTGTAGAGCTTGCATCGACGTGCTCGGAGGTCTCGGAGACACGTAAAATACAAGATCAAACACAAGCAACGGAACTTCTTTGCAACCTGCAATGTGAACTCGCTGTTAAAACCTGGCAAACTGAAACATCTCACCGACATCCTTTCACAACAACAAATCCTAATTGTAGCAATTCAGGAAACGATATTTTTGGATGAACATGCCTTTGAATCTCAGGGTTACAGGATCACGATGGGCAAACCAGGTAAGCGCGTAGCGAGAAATATTCCTCACCTTGGTACTGGATTCATTGTCAACAAAAGGTTTCTCAATTCCGTCACAGATTTTCCCCTCCTAACAGCCGAGTCAAAATCCTCATCTTCGAAGTATGAACAAAATCTACATTATCGTAAATGTGCATGCTCCAATCAATAAGGCAAATAATATGGAGCCACACAGAACAGATGTATTCTGGAAGGAACTGGAAATATAATCTGTAAAACTCCAGAGAAGCATGCAGTCATTCTGCATGGTGATTTTAATGCAAAATCCGTAAAGAGAGAACATTCCTGAACATCGTGGGAAGGTATCGTGCTCACCGAAAAACAAGTTGAAATGGAGCGAGACTCATAGAACTTTGCAAGGCATTTCATCTGATCCTGAAATCAACTGCCTTCAAACACTTGTCCAGGAAACAGAAAACTTAGATATCCCCAAACACCATCCTTGGCTAGTTCCAAATCGATCATGTTGCTATCGCAAAGAAAGCACAATAGGAAATCCAAAACGTCAAAGTTCTTAGAAGTGCGAATCTTGACTCAGACCATTATCTCTAAAAGATTCAGGTAAAACTTCTTCCAAGGAATAATGGAAAAAATCAACAGGTTGGACTCAGAGAAGCTCAGATCCACTAAAGAGTTCAACCAGAAGCTCGAGTCTCAAGATCCAGATAATTGGGAGCAACGACAAGAATCACTAGTCAAGACAGCTAACAATACGGTTCCATTAACAAAACCAAAGAAACATCCATGGTGTACTTGCGAATGTGATGTCGCTTTGAGGCAAAGGCAGCTTGCTCGTCAGAAATGGAACTCACAGAAGAATCAGGACAGTCTATCAAAATTCTTAGACGCAAGAAAGCATGCTGCCTCAGCTATCCGCGGGTTTAAGGGTACTTTCGACAAGAACCAGCTAATACAGATAGATGAGGATATTAAGAAGAACAATACTCGAGATTTATATCTCGGAATCTCAGCAAATACAGTCCACCAAGTCTACACTTTAAGGGACCAGATGGTAAAGTTGCCTACGTTAACCAGGGCAACTGTCATATCCTGGCGAATTATTTCGAATTACTCCTCAACTGCGAAGCTCTACAATCCAGTTTAACGTTCGGAAACAATGCGCCTGCCCATTCTGATTCATCACCACGTACAAAATAAGAAACTAGACAGATCATACATTCGCTAAAGAACAACAAGGTACCAGGGTTTCAATAATTGCCGAAATGTGGAAGAACGCAGGAAACAAAACAATAGATAAACTAACGGAGATAATTAGCAACATTTGGGAAAATGAAGAACTTCCATGTGGTTGGTCTTCTGCACTGATCCACTCTCGTCATAATAAATGTAACATAATGGATGTGAAAAATTATCGAGACATTTCTCTGCTGTTAATTACCTAAACGATTCTTTCAAAGGCGCTTCAAATTAGAGCAGAGGAACAGTTCGACTCGCAGCTGGATAAATAGCAAGGAGGTTTCAGGAAAGGACGCTCATGTGTCTAACAAATCATAAAGATTATCATCACCTACCTGAAACAGAGAAACAGAGAAATAATCGACTTCAGAAAGGCTTATGACTGAATTGACCAAGTTACACTTATCGAAATCCTGGAAGAATTTGGCCTAGATAATAAAACAAGAGCAATGTTCCAACAGACTCTTACTAACACCACCTCCAAAGTGAAATTCATGGGAGAGATTTCGGATACCTTTGAAATCAGGACGGGAGTCAGGCAAGGAGATGGTCTCTTGCCTTCACTTTTCAACTGCGTACTTGAGAAATTCAACCGTGAGCGGGGGAAAGGAATGAGCAGAGTGTTGGAAAAGGAGTCAGACTTGGCTACAGAAATATGAATCTGAACGTTGATTGCTTTCAGGTGAACCTGAAATATTTTCTGACTCGCTAGACATAGCTCAGAACAAATCAATGAGCCGAAGACACAAGCGGCTAAGGCGGGACTCCAGATCTCCTTCGAGGAAACATAATTTCTAACAAATATTAAGTCAGCACCTAGAGTGCTAGAGGTAAGAGAAGCGAAAATCAAACGAACGGTGAACTTCAAATACTTTGGAGAGTGGGTAGATCAGAGTCCTTCTGAAGAAGCCTTTACATCACGGATCAGGGAAATGGAAACGGCATATCAACTAACTAAAAATGTCTACAGGAACAAATCTATATCCGTTAACGCCTAGATACGACATTACTGCACAATAATACGACCGAAGGCTTTATATGCTGCAGAATGCGTTACTCTGAATAGGAAAGGTCTCATTGAGAAATTAGAAATTAAAGAAAGGGAGACATTAAGGGGAGGTTGTAAGCCCTATACTGGCAATGTTAAATTGTCGAACTTTTACTGCAGTTGTTTCAGAAAGTAATAAACCTATGAGGTTGAACTTTTGAACAGTGATGGATACATGCTTTGCCAATAAAGTGACTTTTTTGTTTTAATGCCGAGTGAAAAGTTTATTTTCTATATAATTTTTTTAAAGTACACTGAATTTTCCCCATATTTTACCATGAAAATGTTGGATAACTTCCATGATTAAATTAGGAACAAAACAATAGAAAGTCAGTAACACCATAGCTAATAACTATACAGAATTTCACACATCTGGGTAAAGAACTTCCTGAACAAAATGCAATAATATGTTAGCATGGTAAGATTTTGAGAAAAAATGATTTAAAGTTGACAGTACCTTCAGTGCATGCCAAAGCCATATTCTGGACTTTCACTGCTGTCCTCATCATCTCTGGCTCTCTTCCTAGACCTCTGCAGCCGCCTGGCGCTCTTTGCCAGCTTTTCTGCATCTAAATCAGCTTTAAAAACGCGCATCCTGTCGAGATCTTGGAAAATCTTCAGTGCATTCATTCTTGATTGAATACCTAGCTGCTGCAGCACTTGAAGTAGCCCCACATTTCCCACATTAAATGCCAATACTGCATCATTAACTCCTAGAATCAGTGTCTGATACCCCACAAATACTCGTTTCGGAACCCTAGCCCACATAACACTATTAAAACTTTCATTAGGGTTTTGGGTTTTCCCATGTAAGCACTTTTTCAGAAGGTCAGGATGTGCTAGACTTCTGAATATTGGCATGATTATATCAGCCACAGACATAGGCAATGAATGTTTATGTGAATAGCTTTCTCCTGTAACTTTGGACCTATTATATTTACACCAGGAAGACAAGCCTTTGGGACAAAGACAGTGCTGGGGAACTTCATCTGTAGAAATTTTGTGTAAGAAAATTGCCCAGACAGCTTTCCCCGTTTCCTCCACACTACTGGTGTTTCTTCTTATAGCCATTCCATAATAGTCTTGTAATGTATCTATTTCTTTGTCACTCAGCCTACCCTTTTCTGATATTAATTTACCATCTTCCAATTTTTTCCCTTTGTATTCACTGCGCAGTCTCCGGGGACGGGACCCCATTCGTTTCTGGATATGACCAATACATTCCAGTTTCTCAATAATTATTTCCCCATAAGGCTTCTTTTGGACAACACTTGCAAAAGCCTTGCTGTCCGCATCTCCTAGATATTTAAAAGAAACTAATCTGGAAGACAAAAAATATTGCAATTCCCAGGCCTGAAGGAACAGATCCAGTAAGGAGGCGTGGCTCTCTTACGTCACGTGGCATTTAAATGGACTTTAAATGGTGTTTGGGGGTGTTTTTCAGCAAAAAACACATGCACATTATAAAACGGACCTCCAGCTACCAAAATTACCAAAAATCTAAAAAAATTTTTTTGCACCCAAAATAGCTTACAACCTCCCCTAAGGAAAATCCTAAGGCCAATCAAAGACAATGGTGAATGTAGAAGACGACATAATCATGAACTATAGACACATGTACAAAAGATCACAGACACCATTCGCAGGAGGGGAATTGTTTTCTATAGCCACATTTCCCGTATGAATTCTACAAAGCTGAACAATAGGATCTTTAATTACTTTCTCAACAAAAAAGCCCTGGAGGCGTGGTTCACCGAGGTAGAGAAAGACTTGCAAGAAGTGGGTTTAACACAGGAGAAACGTATTCCGCTCAAGAAGAAACTCCAAGAGCATCGTGATTTCCAAGGAAACCCGAAATTAAAAACTAGCAAAACAGGGACTGAAGCGAGGAGAGAACAGCATAGGATTCGAATGCGGGAATACTAGGCGAAAGTTACAGCCCTAGCACAAGGGAAAGGAAAAGGACAGCTGAAATAATGTGGTCAGTAGATGGCCGAAATGACGGCAAAAAGAAGAAGAATAAATTCGTCTGGATATTCCAAGCCTGCTGCGGCCTATGCCGTGCATGAGAACTGCGTGTTCTTGTAGTGAAGGTTAGTGTGTGAGTTGCAGGAATGTTCTGACAGTACAAATACCCAGTCCCCGAGACAGGAAAAATAACCATTTAAGGTTAAAATTTTCGACCACGTCGGGAATTGAAACAAGGTCCCTCTGAACCGAAGGCGACTACGATGAGCATTCAGCCACGAAGCCAGGCATGTGGACAGTCACTTCAAGCATTGTCACTGAGCGAATTGATTGCACCGTACAGGTCGTGTAGCTGTAACCTTGCATTCGGGGGATGGTGGATTTGAACCCTAACGTCGGCAGGCCTGAAGATGGTTTTCCATGGTTTCCCATTTCCACACGAGGCCAATATTGGGCCATTTTCCTCAGTCCTAATTCATCCCAGCGTCGCCAGCAACCTATATTTATTAGTGCAACGTTAAACTTCTACGAAAAAATGAAAACCAGTAAGATATTGCCCAGTAAACTAAGTTACATTCCAGAAGATAATAATGTGCTCACTGAGTTCTAAAAATAAAATGACAGTATTCCCGTTTCCTTCCACTCAGCCTCGGGTGGTCAACTGAGTAGAAGTGCAATTCTCACCTCAGCCATCCTCGAAGTGGTTTTCCATGGTTTCCCACCTCTCCAGGCAAATGCCAGGATGGTACCTAACTTAAGGCCATGGCCGCATCCTTCTCTCTTCCATGCCTATCCCTTCCAATCTTCCCATCCCACACAAGGCCCCTGTTGAGCGTAGGAGGTGAGGCCGACTGGGAGTGTTACTGGTCCTCCTCCCCAGCTGTATACCCGACCTAAAGTATCACACTCCAGGACACTGCCCTGGAGGCAATAGCGGTGGGAACCCTCGCTGAGTTCAAGTGAAAAACCATCCCCGGACAACAAATGGATCAAATAAAGTAGATAATAATAGTTTATTGTCATAATTCGAAAATTTTATTAAGAAAATTATGTTTCCTTCCAACTACGTAATATACAATAACTTACCTTGTTCAATCCATCAGTCTTCCCGAACGTTTCCTCCACCAGCATCTCACAAGCTGCCATCTGCACTGTGCTATTACTACAGAGATAGTACAACAGGGCGATAGTCGGTTCTGAATATGGCAGCAGTTCGTATCTCTCTGTCGCCCGCAGAAGTTCCTGAAAAGATAAGTTACGACGTAATCTATACAAACAGAAATTAAGATTTGCCTGTACATTATGAAAATGATGACATTAAAGTCCTAGTTCAGCCACCTTCGTCCATTGGGGGAGGGGGAGAAGGGGTGAAAGAGAAAATGTCCAACAGTGCCGAATCAATAATTTTCGGGGTCACTGTGGTGAATTACAACACTCATGTACAGCTTGCGGTGGTGTCTCTAGCGGCGTGCTAGCCGGTCAGTGTCCTGGGAAGGTGCGGTATCCAACTGATGAGCCCATGCCACACTGGGACGAACACTGGTAATGTTTGACGATTGAGTTTTCCTAAATTTTATTTATTCTGGATGCTGTTTGAGTTCAAGTTCAACCTCCACTACCGATCTCGATAGATGCAGTCGCTTAAGTGCGGCAGGTATCCAGTATTTGGGAAATAGTGGATTCGAACCCCACTGTCGGCAGCCCTGAAGATGGTTTTCCGTGGTTTCCCATTTTCACACCAGGCAAATGCTGGGGCTGTACCTTAATTAAGGCTACGGCCACTTCCTTCCTGCTCTTAGGCCTTTCCTGTCCCATCGTCGACCTAAGACCTATCTGTGTCGGTGCGACGTAAAGCAACTTGCAACAACCTTCACTGGCATGCGGGGCAGAACAGATGAGAAATAAAATGTCCAAAATGACCGAGATCATAGTGTTGAATTCGTATTTTTCAGGTCCACTAGGCTAATGGAGGAAAGTCCCAGTGACAGCAGGAATCATGCACATCATATCCATAACGCGACGTGTAAATACAAACAATAATTAGTTATTTTTATTATTTAATTGGAATCATTAACTACCTCCCACAAAATACGGGCTGCCACAAAGAAAACTTCCAAGCGGAACATTATAATTTAAAACTTTTAATTAAACACACAACAAAGTCTAAAACTACGAAATAGTTCGTAAAAAAGGAATCAAATTCACAATAAAGAAATCTAGAAAAATTCACTTGATACATAATTAACTGGTAATAAAAATACGCTCAATAAATTACCCGGGCAGGGCATGGAGCAATTTTTATCAAGACATGTTTTCTTGCCTGTTTTAACGACTGTTGCGGAGCAGAACGGGTCCTCTGGTTGAAAATTAAAATCCACAACCTGTTTCCAGTCATTCGACCGAGTTAAGAAAGAAATGAATGAAGACCTCATCTGAAGTGACACATTTTCTCTAAAATATTTATACTGTTTTAATCGTAATTGATTCTCTCTTTCTTACTCTTGACATCGTATAAACCCTGCAGGCCCCGGAAAAACGGCATTGGGTTTCGGATCTGCAATTCGAATGCCCCTGCCCTACGATAGACGGTTTCCTGGTTATTTCCTGGTTACAGACTTTCCAGCTTTGTACGGGAAGTTTAAATATTTTTCAAGAAATCAATGATATACCTGACGGTATTGAACCAAGGAACACATAACGGAAAGAATTAAGTAAATAGTTAATTTGACTAAGATTTGAATCAGGAAGAAAACGGGTGTCCGCCTCTGTGGTGTAGTGGTAAGTGTGATTAGCTGCCACCTTCGGAGGCCCGGGTTCGATTCCCGGCTCTGCCACGAAATTTTAAAAGTTGTACGAGGGCTGGAACGGGGTCCACTCAACCCCGGGAGATGGACTTTTTTGCTATGGGCTTTACGTCGCACCGACACAGAAAGGTCTTATGGCGACGATGGGATAGGAAAGGCCTAGGAGTTGGAAGGAAGCGGCCGTGGCCTTAATTAAGGTACAGCCCCAGCATTTGCCTGGTGTGAAAATGGGAAACCACGGAAAACCATTTTCAGGGCTGCCGATAGTGGGATTCGAACCTACTATCTCCCGGATGCAAGCTCACAGCCGCGCGCCTCTACGCGCACGGCCAACTCGCCCGGTGGGAGATGGACTGAGTAGAGGTGGGTTCGATTCCCACCTCAGCCATACCGGAAAGTGGTTTTCCGTTTCTCCTCCAGGCAAATGCTGGGATGGTACCTAACTTAAGGCCACGGCCGCTTCCTTCCCTCTTCCTTCTCTATCCCTTCCAATCTTCCCACCACCCCGCAAAGCCCCTGTTCAGCATAGCAGCTGAGGCCACCTGGGCGAGGTACTGGTCATCCTCCCCAGTTGTATCCCCCGACGCAGAGTCTGAAGCTCCAGGACACTGCCCTTGAGGCGGTAGACGTGGGATCCCTCGTTGAGTCCGAGGGGAAAACCGACCCTGGTGGGTAAACAGATTAAGAAGAACACGAAGAAGAAGAAGAAAACGGGTAAAGAACTGAGCGATGTTGGGCTATTTTTTCTGAACTGCATTTAGGCCGGAAGTGATTTTCAAAATTTGTTTTTTAGCTGGAGAGAGCTATCCGAGATTTAAAATTTGAAACCTTACCTCGCCCTTTAGCCCTTCAACTTTCGGCACAACTGAGAAAATTGCTTACAGTAATTTTACTTTTATCGTGGTATGGGGACCTCTACTTTGTATGCTAAGAAATGTTTTCAACATTTAAAAATTGAAGTCCTGGTAAAGTGACATGTTTATGAACAAGTTGGATTTAAACTCCCTTCTAGAGAAACATGCAAAATTTGTGATTTTTGCCAAGGCATCTAATAAAAATATTCTACGTCACCGAAGAAAAGATGAAGGTACCCATAATAGCCTTAAGGATGCACCAACAACGCCGTGGAAAACTGACAAGCTGTTACTTCTTTGATTGTCTCTTTGTTCTCTGTGCTAATGTGGTATATATATGTACAGTGTTGTTGATTGAACGTATAACCTGACGGTGAATGGATGCTATGACTTATGTTTCTTTTACTATTAATCTATTTTTCTATTTTTTTTTTGTACTGGCAACCGGGATAGCTAGGAAAATCACGCGAAGGTAAGCTCAGAGAAAACAGACGTAGCGAATACTTTACCACAACACCTAAATTTCATCAAGATGAGTAAACCAACCATAAAGCTACTTTATTATAATTTTCATCATCTGGGTATACACTTGCCTTCCTACTAAATATCACAATATTTCTCTATTAGTTAACTTAAAAATTGACCTATTTGTTGTGCAGAAGCTAATCCAGTTTTCGCGACTAGTACTGTTTCTGATAACTAGACCCCGAAAGTTAGGCAAAAAGCCTATTTTATCCGTGTGGACATAGCGAAGGTTCGCATAGACACAAACATGTTTCCGTACGTTTAGGAAAGGAAGGGCCAATTATTAATTTGTCTTTTTTGCCTATTTCAGCTTCCGTAGCCTTTTTGATTCTTTAATGCATTTTTTCCCTTTTTTAAGTTGTTGCGATTATTTTATACTGTTATTTATGAATTGAAATTAATCAATGCCAAGAAAAATATAAAAAGCCAAAGTACTGTATTAATAAAAAAGAAAAACATTTTTACATACAAAATAACATTTACACAAATAATATTTTCATATTACACAAATCTCTACTGAAAACTCCACAAGTCAAATGGTCGATAGGGTTACCAGGTTTCGTCCTCGCTACGTAAAATTAAGTGCTGGTGGTATTTATTGTTTTAAGAGGAAGAACAACTTAGTAACCATCCTCTACCAATACTAAACAGAAGGAAAATGGAAGAGGTCCGACACTTTTAAAAATGAAGGTATCGGCACAAGAAAGGGAAGGATTATCTAGGGCTAGCAAATCCAATACCATCGAGGTCGGAAAAGAACAAGTGTTGACCAAGAGAGGTCAGAAAGGAAACGCAAGAGCGAGGAGCCTGACGCAAGTAACTCTAAGCAACGCCAGACTCAGCTAGGGGAACCGTGGTCGCCAACCCACATTCCCAAGATGAGAGGCCCTGGCCCCCTTTTAGTCGCCTTTAATATTATATTATATTATATTATATTATATTATATTATATTATATTATATTATATTATATTATATTATATTATATTATATTATATTATATTATATTATATTATATTATATTATATTATATTATATGGATACTGACATATTAACTCGTGTCAAGACAAAAATGGATTTAGGAATAACATTCAATGAAGATTTAAGATTCAACGACCATATTCAAAAAATTACGAATAATGCTCTTAAAATGTTAGGCTTCATTATACGGAATTCATTATCATTTCGTCCAAAGACACTATTAACCTTGTTTAACTCATTTGTAAGGTCCAGACTTGAGTATGGCTCAGTTGTTTGCAACCCAATGACCACAAAAAATATCAATCTTATCGAGAGTACTCAAAACACATTTTTAAAATTCATGACTTATAAAATCACAGGAAATTACCCAACCTTCATAAATTACTCAGGTATGCTGAAGGAACAAGGTGTGAATAGCTTGCGCCACAGACAAAGTTGCAAAGATTTGACTTTCCTGTATAAAATAATTAATTCTGTAATTGATGACTCAAACATATTGAAATCAATAACATTTTATGTGCCACATAAACTAAGTCGTCCTAGAAATATATTCTTTCTATCAAAGGCTAAGACCGAAATACATAAGAACTCCCCAATTAACAGAGCAATGAGGCTTTACAACAATATTCATCCTTATGTTGATATATTTAGTATGGCTGAAGCTGCATTCATTTCGACATGTAACACTGTACTTCTGAACATAATTTAATAGATTATGAAGATTAAAAAAAAAGGAAAAATAGTATAAACTAGTATAAATGTTGTAAACCTTGTTTTTTAAATGTATTACATTCCAAGTGGAAATCCTGTTCAAATAATTGTTTTAAATATTATACTGATTTTAAATAGAATGTATTAGTAATGTAATGTATTATTAGTTACATTAACCATAATTTTTTTTATTTTTTTATTTTAGTAATGTGACTTGTGTGTCAGAGTAATTAAGTTTTAGGATTACTCTAACTAGGTAATGGTTTTTGTTCTTAATATGTCTTTTTAACATGTAAGTAACAATTGTCGTGAACATTGTAATTGGGACTAATGACCTGTTATGTTCACAATAAATAAATAAATAAATAAATAAATAAATAAATAAATAAATAAATAAATAAATAAATAAATAAATAAATAAATATTATATTATATTATATTATATTATATTATATTATATTATATTATATTATATTATATTATATTATATTATATTATATTATATTATATTATATTATATTATATTATATTATATTATATTATATTATATTATATTATATTATATTATATTATATTATAACATTTGTAGTAGCTACCTTTAAGACTGGCCAACTTCTGATCCCCGAGATGGTCGGTAGGGAACTAAAGTGGTTATAGAAGACTCCCGGTGCCAAGCCGATGACGAGACGCATCTTAGCGTTGTATTCTGGCTTCACAGAGAGCAGCACATGGAGCATGGTACCTCCCATGGAGTGTCCCACGTAAAAAAGCCGACTCTGGCCAGTTGTGTTCAGAATATAGTCGATGGTTGCTGGGAGGTCGTATATACCCATCTCGTGCCAACTGTGGACAACCGACAGATTACAATAAATTATGTTTTTATTGGAAGATGCAAACTAAATGATAATAATAAGGTAGGGGTCCAAATTCCGTCACCGTACCTAATTTCGTCCCCCTGGGGATCTCCAGTTTGCACGGTTGGTTCGCGAGAATCACACTGTCCTTTATGAACATTCACTAGTTAGGTTTTTCAGGTCTCAGTTCTAATGCAGGATGAATTATAAATCCATGAGTCGTTGGGATCGTTGTCATCATATACAGGTTCAACTTAGCCCAAGTCTTTTTATTCGAGTATCTTGGGGGTTGGTACTGATTGAAATCGGAGTATTGTGAATTATGGACTTCGTTTTAATCCTTTTTCTGCCATTGTAATGCACAATTTTAATGGAGCATTTGAAATGTGCTTAATTTGGTCGATATATCTTTCCCATAGTAGCATATGGATGTGAAAGCTTGGCCTTAAAATCATCGGAAAGCGCAGTGATACATTTGAGCTATGGTGCTGGAGAAGGAATTTGAAGTATATTTTGGACCACCCAGAAGACGAATCAGTGGGTCATCAGAACATCAATCCAGGTGCTTCTATTCAGGCATTTATTACAAGGTTACACCTATCTTATTTTGGTCATATTATGAGTCAGCCTGAATCCTTGGAGAAGGAAATCACACTTGAAATGGTGAAAGGGATTCGAAGACGATGGCGGCCATATGGAAGAATCGCTCTATCTCGTTACATCTGAAAATGGGAGTAGTATCCGGTGCCGTATTTTCAGTTTTTCTCTATGGAACTGAAACGTGGACTCAGAGTGCTACACACCTGAAGAAAATCAATTATTTTGAAATATAATACTGGCAAAGAATGTTATACATACCTTGAATAGGTTTCAGTGATTCCATTATAAACCAGCTCAGCTTCACAGATTATCATCGATATGGAAACAAATAGCTTTTACAATTTTTTGACACATTATTTGACCTGAGAATGATAGCATATAAAATCGGATCGTTCCTGGAAATGTTCCCGGCAAGAAAGACTGTGGACTAGTTGCCACTTGATGGTCGAATATTATAAAGAGTATAACTGGGTTGAATATATTTGGTGCAGCACGTCTGTCCGAGGACCGTAAGAGATGCAGAAAACTGATCAATAGCCTCCTCGGAGATCATGAATTGAGGAAATGAACAGAGAAATGCCAGTGTTTTCTCAGTATCTACTCTCCATAGATGTTAAACAAAACAGCCTTGACGGACGCCTTTACCTGCCTTGAAAGGATCACTCAGTTCATTTGCAACTTTGAATTTACCAGTGCTGTTCTCAGTTGGAGTAGCGTTCCGCTTTCGATCAGTACCAACCCCCAAGATGTCAGCGATCATCGTTCCTATATATAATATCAATGGCATTCTGACATCATTCTAATATCAAATATTTGGTAACGATGAAATGGATAGTGCCTAGAACTGATAAGGAAGCCTTAATTTAGGTGCAGTATATCAAAAAATGAATGAGAGCATGGTATTGTACTTTCCTCGTATTTAATATTCCATCAGACTTAACTTTAATTGTTATCAACATATAATTCATCTCCCATGGATATATACAATGTCTTTGGATGCCCACAAGGAACACTATATCTGTTGGTTCTATTATTTCTGAGAAAAGAGTAGCTACGAAGAACTTACACTATGTCAAGCCATAATACATTTTTGAGTGACTGTACAGTCCCCATGTTTATCTGGTGTGAAAATGGTAAAGTAAGGAAAACTATTTTCGTGGCTGCCGATGGTGGGATTTGAACTCAGGATTTCTCGCATGCAAGCTCACAGCTGCCATGTAGCAAACATAATCAAACATATTATTATTCCATCACAAGGAATTTTGATATTTAAATATTTGATTTTTTTTCAGATAAAAATTAGTAATATGCTATTGTATTGTGGAGCTAATATAGTGATATTTGAATTTTGGTTAAAACAAGATGCTAATTAGTATGAACACAACAAGAAAATAAAAAAACTGAATACAAATTCCAACTATAGTCTTTAATATGGTAAAGAAATTAATTTATAACTGGTCCATTAGCCTGCCGAAACTAATTTTGAGTAATACATTTTAAAACTACCTGAAATATATCATATGGTAACAATATTATATTAGAAGAAGAAACAACTTAATTAAAATTGAATGACATATTTCGTTCTTAAAAGAACATCATCAGGTTCTATCAAATCACACACAAATATTTAGAAATGTATAAACATTTATGTTTATTTACATGCTTGAAATCTGGAACTTATCTTAAAGACTTCCTCTTTTCTCTCCTTCCAAGGATAGATAAATAATTTAGGCAGTCGGGCAAGGTCTATAAATGTTCCATATTTCAAGCATTTCATCAGAAATAAACATAAACGTTTATGCATTTCTAAATCGTATTTGAATGTGATTTCACAAAACCTGATGATGTTCTTTTAAGAACGAAATATTTCATTCTAATTTAATTTATTTCTTTTTCAGGCGTAATGCTGTTACCATATGTTTCCTTGCAGATAGTTTATAAATTTATTACTCACATTACGTTTCGGTAGACTGAAGAAACTCACAGTTACAAATAAACTGAGCCGAAATGGAAAAGCAATTGCTCCAGATATTACCAAGAATTAGGCAGGAGAGAGTATCTGATAGTATTTTCTTTTGACAGCAAGGGCTTGGACTTAGTTTGTTGGTACGGAATACGTTAGGAAAGTCGGTCAACTTCCTTTTCCATCAATTTTACAGCGCACCGACTAACACAGGTCTCATAGCGACAATGGGATAGAGAGGGCAGAAAGGACTGGGAATGAAGCGCCTATGGCATTAATTCAAGTACAGCCTCAGCATTCATCTAGTGTGAAAGTGGGAAAACACGGAAATCCTATTCAGGGCTACTGACAATGGGGTTCAAACCCACAAACTCCCGAATACAAGCTCACATCTATGTGAACAAACCACTTGGCCAACTCGCTCGGTGTGTCAGTCATCCTTTGTATAAAATTTCTAACATACATCACTATATCATCAACATAGATATTCACTCGCTGGCGAGTACAATGGTCGACGATTATGCGTTTTTATGGACATCAGAACATAGAACCTGCACGTTTTAAGGTGTGGTTTCCAGGTTCATTTCTAGAAAAGTATCTACCAATCTTTACTCACTTTTTATTTTATTTTGCTGATAGGTCTTATGGCGACAATGGGACAGGAAAGGGCTAGGAGTGAGAAGGAAGCGGCTGTGGCCTTTATTAACGTACAGCCCCAGCATTTGCCTGCTGTGAAAGTGGGGAAACCACGGGAAACCATCTTCAGGGCTGCCGACCGTTTACTCACTTTTAACGTCATACATACATATAAACAGACATCTTCAATGTAGACCGTTATGTCTTTCAAATGCCAGTTCTGCAAGCCTTTATGAATCTACCAAACGCCTCCACAATCCTCTATTTCTAACTAGCTCCGTGACCTCATTTAATCTCCGCACGGCTTTACTTCTTAATTGACAGTTCGCAAAACACGTGAGCATCGCCTTATCTCTGTTGCCAGCGCTTTGCTGCCGCGAGAACAGCCGGTGCAATACGACCGCGGCACAGAGCCTTGGTAAAATGTGAAAAGCTAATGAATCACCAGTGAAAACAAATTCACATAAATTAAACTTACTAACAACATGAAGTCTTAAAGGAAGTAGGTGAATATTGTTACTTGGGTAGTAAAATAAGTAATAATGGTAGAAATAAGGAAACATAAAATACAGACTAGCACAAGCAAGGAGGACCTTTCTTAAGAAAAGAAATTTGTTTACCACGAACACTGATATAGGAATTAGAAAGATGTTTTTGAAGACTTCCGTCTGGAGCATGGCACTGTATGGAAGTGAAACATGGACGATAACTAGTTCCGAAAGAAAGAGAATAGAATCTTTTGAATGGTGATACAGAAGAATGCTGAAGGTGATATGGGTATATAGAATCACGAATGAAGAGATACTGAATCAACTTGGTGAGAGGACATAGTTTTGGCTAAATTTGGCCATAAGAAGAGACAGAATGATAGGGCGCGTCTTAGGATACCCAGGACTTGCACAGCTGGTTTTTGAGGGAAGTACAGGTCATAAAAACGGTAGGGGTAGACCAAGGTATGAATATGGCAACAGATTAGTGCAGATGTAGCACAGGATAGTGTGTTATGGAAGCTGCACCAAACCAGTCTGTGGACTGATGACTCAAACAACACTAACAGCATCCGATACTACAACGAAAATACATCATTAAGAATAAAATAGAATAAGTAAATAACAAATTACTCATAGCTAATGGCTTGCACAGGAAGAAGGTAAAACGAAACTCCACTAATCTCAGAGTCATGTTCTTTGCAACTTCTCTTTCCCGAACTGCTCTGAGAAATGGTATACACACATGGATGATGGATCTGATCTTATGGTGCCGTGAATTCTTTAGAAGCTTGTCACCGGTAATTACAATGCTTCTTGAAATCAGGACAATATTTCGAAAACTGTAATGAATGAGTGTTAAGCAAGTAAATTTTCCTTTAAGTAACATTTTCAGGAGCCGAGTTATAAAAGTTTGAGTTTGACTAAGTTTAGGCTGGTAAAAGTTAAAACTTACCTGAATTTCCAGAATTCTGGCTCTTCAGGGCTCAGTGTGGTGTGATTTCTAGAATAGAGGTTTCCACGAGCATTTCCCAGCCACACGTCATAGCCGCTGTCCACCAGCCGATATGCTATAAAGAAAGATAGATTTTTTAAAAGAAACAAGCCAGAACTCATGAACATAATTTTCACATTAGTTTCTTCCCCCTTTTACTTTGAAATCAAATTTCACAAATTTACGTGCCATGGTTTTCCCGTGTTGCTGTTGAGCAGAGCCGTTTCATATGGCAACGTTGTTGCCGTTAGCGCAATACTGTTTTCTTAACATGGAATGACCTATAGTATCAATACAAAGAAAGCACAATACTAAGAATACATCACTTGTTGCAGAAATAATGAGAGTACTACTATAGTGGAAATATTTTCTGTAATTTTAACGTATACTGTTAAATCTATTTGAAATATGTTATGCGTACTAAAACTATTATTTTGGGTTGAGTCACGGATGCCAACTTGAAGAAATTAGTGGGGGCTAAGCCTAGATCCCGTGTCCAGCTTCAGCTTTCACGGAGGAGGAGCTCAGAACTGAGTAGGGGCTTTTCTGTACTCTGTGGAAGACGGATATTGGCGGGGAAGTCTTCAACCCCGACTCGGCGTATCCCATTGGCTGATAGGAGTTCTCGGTGAGAGTGGTGCTTGCACCCGCGGATCAACTGAAGACATGATATAGTGGCAGTAGCTATATCATTCTTGTTGATACAAAGACCGATCCGTCGACTTTGTATCCGCAAAAAGCTGCATCCTATCGTGGCATCCATGGATGTTGGGACATGATGTGGTTACTGCGCATTGAGGAAGGCAGCGGGAAACCACCTTAGTTATTTTCGTCGTCATACAGCGAAATTCTCAAAAGAATTAACCGATGAACATTGAAATGTGGAATTTAAGAAACTTACTGGAGGCAGGAAAACTGGAAGAAGCCAAAAATGTAATGAATGAGAAAGACATGGATGTTCCGGGGTTGTGTGAAATCAGATGGCCAGGGAATGGCGATTTCTACAGTGATGGTTTCAGAATGATCTACAGTGGCAACGCAGTGGAGGAAGTAATGGAGTAGGACTTCTGCTTAGAAGGAAATGGGCAAGAAATGTGATGAACACCTATCACGTAAATCGAAGGATACTATTGCAAAAATCAAAACAAATCCCAGGAATATAGTTGTTGTTCAAGTGTACTTTCCCACATCGAACACCTCAGATGAACAAATTCAAGAAATGTATGAACATATTGAGCAAATACAGAATCTGACAAAGGAATCAGATAATGTAATAATTATTGGAGATTTTAATGCTATTGTGGGAAGTCATCAAGATCGAGAAGGAATTGGGAAGTTCGGACTGGGTATCAGGAAAAAAAACGAGAAGGGAGACTACTTGATATCTGTGATCAGTACAATATGATCATGACAAACACGTTAACTGATGTACCATTACGGTGGAGATAAGTTATACCGGGAAAGCCCCGTGTGACCCTGCTCGTTATCAGAATGATTATATCCTTCTCAAGAGAAGGTATCGCACTCAAGTTAAAACAAGCCATAGCTACCCTGGAGCAGATTGGTAGTGATCGTTGCCTAGTCATGGCCAAATGCAATATCCAACTGAAAAAGAACCGGCATCGAAAAACAAAACCTCTAGATGTGACCAAACTAGAGGACAACAACAATAAAGATATTTTTACCCACAAAACGAATGAATTGGCTGAAAGGCTTGAAGAATCGAACTTGGAAAATATTAAAGAACGTTTGATAGCCTATATACAGAGTGAAGCGAAATTCGCGCACTCGGGCGTCGTAGCGTGACTCCTCACATGCCAGCAATTAAAAACATGTCTCTCACAAAAGTTCGTCCTGCGAGTATATCCGGCAGAAAAAGAACGTTGAAGAGTGGCAATCTGGCAACACTGTAACCACATGTATGGTAATTACATCTGTCAGCACACATTAGTCGTGCTGTACAGTGGGTGCAGTAGATAGGGTTTTGGGTTAGCATGCAGGAGTTCGAGGGTTCGATCCTGGGTTGAAACGCACTTTTTATTTGCTAATTTCCATCGGACATTACGTACTGTAATACAGTAAGACACCGTTTCTTAGGTCACATGTATCCTACATTTACAAAATTGAGTAACGCTGAACACGCTGTAACGCATTTGGTAGATGAAGTGGTGCGTATATATTCATAGCGAATGAAAACGAATGTTCATGCATGTCTAGGATCATAGTATGTAAGTGCTAATGGTTTCTAGAGGACCTGGCGCAATCGCTGTTGACGATTAAGATGCAAGATACCATGCCGCCTGGACTACATTTACGAAATAAAAAACATACGCCTCAAACCAGGATCGACCCTTCGACCTCCTGCATAGCAAACCAAAACTATATCCACTGCACGAACTGTCCAGCATGACGAACATGCGCTGATAGAGGTAGTTACCCTGCATGTGGTTACAATGTTGCCAGATTGCCACTCATCAGCGTTCTTTTTCTCCTGGATATACTCGCAGGACGAACTTTTGTGAGGGACATTTTTTATTGCTTGCATGTGCGGAATCACGCTGCGACGCCCGAGTGCGCGAATTTCGCTCCACCCTGTATAGCTCATGGAACACTGGGAACAAGAAATTTTGGAACCAAGGAAACTGTGGATTACAAGAGAAATATTGGATCTATAGTAAAGAGAAACCAGTACAGGAAGGAGCATACCATAAGAAGTCAGGAACTTGTTAAAAATCACATTACAACCCTTTGTAGAAAAGCAAAGGAGGAGTGGATGGCTGAGATAACTAAAAACATTGGAAACGATATTGCTGAAGGAAAAACTAACGGAGCTAATTGACACATCAGAGCCTTAAATCAGAAAGCGAAAGTAAAAAGTTATATAATAAAGAATAAAAATGGGAAAATCTTAATAGATAAGGATGAAGTCAGCCTGCGGGGGAAAGAATACCTTGAAGAACTGTATGGTGGGAATGTATCTAGTAAAACCATGGAATATTGAACTGTAAAATGATATAGAAGAAGATGATCAGGGCCCTGTTATCACAAGAATAGAATTTGAATCAGCGCTTGAGAGAATAAGTGACAATAAAGCTTGCGGTCCGGATAACATACCCGGAGAACTACTAAAGAATATTCGTGAGAAAATGAAAGACCTACCTTATGATGTAATCTGCAGATACTACGATAGTGGAGAAATTCTTGAAAACTTTACCAGAAGCAGAACTGTTATGATACCAAAGAAAGGACGTAGTGTAGAATGCTCTGAACACAGAACCATAACACGGCTCTCTCATTTATCCAAAATATTATTATCAATAATAAAAGTCAGGATAAGTAACAAACTTGATTTCCAAATTGACCCAGACCAGTTTGGTTTGAGGAAAGCGATGGGGACAAGAGAAACAATCTTGGCTCTAAGAACAATATTAGAAAGAAGAATGGAGATGAGTAGAAACACGTATATAGCATTTGTAAGTATTGAAAAGGCTTTTGATATTGTAAATTGGGACCAACTCTTCGAAATTATTAAATCTTCGGGATTAGACTGGAAAGATAGGAAGCTGATACTACGACTTTATGAAGATCATACCACAATACTAGACATCAAAGGAAGCAGCCAGGAAGTAAAAATCAGGAAGGGAGTAAGATAGTATTGCCCACTATCACCGCACTTCTTTGATGTATTCATCGAAAAAGCTATAAAGAAGTTCAAGACGAACTCAAAACGAGTTAAAATAAATGGACAAAAATCCATTCTATTTGATTTGCATATGATATGGCAGTGGTTGCAGACTCAGAAAAGGAATTATCCAAGATGCTGAATATACTGTCATCAGATTTAGTAGATTTATACTTAAACTTTAACGTGATGAAGACAAAAATATTCGTTGTAAGTAAACATCCTGAGCAAAATCACACCAACATCAGGCTTGCTAACAAAGTAGTGGAATAAGTCACCAGTTTCCCTTACCTCGGAAGTCTAAACACAAATGTTAACCGTTGCAGCAAAGACATAAGAAAAAGAATAGCGCTTACCAAACAAACATTCAGCAACAAAATAAATCTTCTGAGCAATATACATCTAGATATTGAGATTAGGAAAATTTTGTGATGTTATTTGCGCAGAGCGTACCTTCATATGGATGTGAATCTTGGACATCTCAAGAACAGGGTCGGAAACGGCTTGAGGCGTTTGAGTTGTTGTCTGGAGGCGAATGCTAAAAGTCACTCGGACTGATTTTTTTTTTTTTTTTTTTTTTTTGCTAGTTGTTTTACGTCGCACCGACACAGATAGGTCTTACGGCGACGATGGGACAGGAAAGGGCTAGGAGTGGGAAGGAAGCGGCCGTGGCCTTAATTAAGGTACAGCCCCAGCATTTGCCTGGTGTGAAAATGGGGAACCACGGAAAACCATTTTCAGGGCTGCCGACAGTAGGGGTCGAACCTACTATCTCCCGAATACTGGATACTGGCCACACTTAAGTGAAGGCAGCTATCGAGCTCGGTATCGGACTGAAAAAAAGAACCAACGAAAGTATTCTGCGATAAATACAGGAGAATAAACAGCTGATGATAACAATACATAGAAGAACAGCTAAATTCATTGCACACACAGTGCGTCATAATACCTTTCTAACTAATCTGCTAGAAGGAAAGGTCTAAGGAAAGAAGGGAAGATGTTGACCTAGGAAGCAATTCCTTCAAGTATTGATGCAAACCGTTGGATGCAGTTTCTACTGTGAGATGAAACGACAAGCTGAAGACAGAAGACAATGGTTGAATCGACAAGGCATTGCCTTTAGACATATGATTGGTTAAAGCTTGGGTCCTGTCCATTCTTTAGGCTTGATTTTCAGTCTCCGTCCGTCCGTTCTATTGGACCGATTTTCTGCTGTCATCCATGTAATAATAGGAAACAGCAAATAAATAAACATAAAATTAACATAGTTTTGTCCATTTATTTCAACAGCTTTATGATTATTACACATTGCACCATTGCAATTGTATGTTGGTATGAAGAAGTCTTGTTTGCTCGTAGATAAAATTCAGTTCACATTTTTACAGCGAAATTTGAATTACCTATCTCCGTCCTATAAAAGCAGTCGTCAGCTGTATGTCCAAAGAGTTGGACCGCTCACCATTAGCTTTCAGGATTGCAAGATGGTTTAGGCACGTAGAAGTCATTGTTGAGCTTGCGGTCTTCTCAGACTCGGAAATGACCTTTCTACTGTAGACGTTGTTATAGAGAACGTTTGCAAACGTCTAGCGAACTTCTAGAACTGTGGAAACATGGTCCTTATTCGCTTAATAGCCTAGTTTTCGGAGAGCGAAGCAGTTCTACCAAATATTTTTGGTGCAGGGTGAAGGATTCTGTGCCGCATAGGGTTGGCGGCCCCAAACTACAGGATTTCTAATCTGACTTGAGAAGCGACATACAACAAAAAATATTAGAAGCCACTAAACTAACACTGAAATCTCTTTGTTTTGCAAATATTTATAGTCGTCACTGCATTTAAGGTAATAATCACATATTTTGATTAGACTATCCATTCCTCTACGGTAGAAGTTCTGATGTTGCCAATGGAACTAGGTTTTAACTTACTGTATTTTCCTAGTTTTTGCAACAGACGGGATTTCAGCCATTTATATCCCTTCTGGCACCCGCTGTTGCTAATGAATCCGTACTCGCAATTGAAATAGAACTGACAACATATAGATATTAATATACCAAATTCAGAAAACGTAACTTTAAAATTTCATCAAGTACCAATCATTAGAAAACGATTATTTTCAATGATAATATCTACAGACACGGGGAATATTACTGACGAAGCAAAATATTAATTATCTATATACTAAAAGTGTTTACTAAAACAGCTTTGGCAAATCCGTCCGTCCGTTCCACTGGACCAATTTGCTTCATATTTGTCTTATTCTCTCCAGAATTATCTGCCGGTGAATCATGAGACATCGATAGCTCTCTAAGTTCAGCCAAATTTGAGTAATCATAAAATCAATTCATCACTCCAATAATTTCAGGGTGTAGTCGCTATGTACGGCCATTATCCAGTATTCGGGAGATAGTGGGTTCAAACCCCACCGTCGGCAGCCCTAAAGACAGTTTTCCATGGTTTCCCACTTCACACCAGGCAAATGATGTGGTTGCACCTTAATTAAGGCCACGGCCCATTCCATCCCACTCCCAGCCCTTTCCTGTCCCATCGTCGCCATAATACCTATCTGTGACGGAGCGACGTAAAGCAACATAAAAAAAATATGCAGGTGACGGCTTAGGCTAACCCGCAATACATTCTGTACTTAGCGGGTTGCTAAGCGACTAACACTTTCATTAATATTCTGATCTAATTATGTGAATTTCATCCTCAGTAATGTCATTGCATGGAGCCATGTTTGATTACTACCTGTCAAGCCAAAGAGTATATACTTCCTTGGATCATGGGAGAATATTATTCTATGGTATAAACTCTTTGATTCTCTGATCTTCCCCAGCTTCTAAATATACTCAACAGATGGCAGAACTTTCCTTATGACTTACATGCTTCTAATAGAAAACATCGACGTACGCACAGACGGGAAGGTATTAAGTCGACTAGCCTTCTGCATGACCATTAATAAAGTGCAGAGACAAACTCTTCAAAAAGTGGGTAGTCTTCTTACCCGAACCAGAATTCCGTCACGGCCAATTGTATGGTGCACTATCTCGGGCAAGATCATTTGCAAATACACTGACTGACAGAGCAAATGCAACACCAAGAAGGAGTGGTCAGAACTTTATGCCAATTGCAGGGTAGACTGACGTCACTGAGGTATGCTCATGATGTGAAATGCGCCGCTGTGCTGCGCACGTAGCGAACGATAAATGGGACACGGCGTTGGCGAATGGCCCACTTCGTACCGTGATTTCTCAGCCGACAGTCATTGTAGAACGTGTTGTCGTGTGCCACAGGACACGTGTATAGCTAAGAATGCCAGGCCGCCGTCAACGGAGGCATTTCCAGCAGACAGACGACTTTACGAGGGGTATGGTGATCGGGCTGAGAAGGGCAGGTTGGTCGCTTCGTCAAATCGTAGCCGATACCCATAGGGATGTGTCCACGGTGCAGCGCCTGTGGCGAAGATGATTGGCGCAGGGACATGTGGCACGTGCGAGGGGTCCAGGCGCAGCCCGAGTGACGTCAGCACGCGAGGATTGGCGCATCCGCCGCCAAGCGGTGGCAGCCCCGCACGCCACGTCAACCGCCATTCTTCAGCATGTGCAAGACACCCTGGCTGTTCCAATATCGACCAGAACAATTTCCCTTTCCCGTCGATTGGTTGAAGGAGGCCTGCACTCCCGGCGTCCGCTCAGAAGACTACCATTGACTCCACAGCATAGACGTGCACGCCTGGCATGGTGCCGGGCTAGAGCGACTTGGATGAGGGAATGGCGGAACGTCGTGTTCTCCGATGAGTCACGCTTCTGTTCTGTCAGTGATAGTCACCGCAGACGAGTGTGGCGTCGGCGTGGAGAAAGGTCAAATCCGGCAGTAACTGTGGAGCGCCCTACCGCTAGACAACGCGGCATCAGGGTTTGGGGCGCTATTGCGTATGATTCCACGTCACCTCTAGTGCGTATTCAAGGCACGTTAAATGCCCACCGCTACGTGCAGCATGTGCTGCGGCCGGTGGCACTCCCGTACCTTCAGGGGCTGCCCAATGCTCTGTTTCAGCAGGATAATGCCCGCCCACACACTGCTCGCATCTCCCAACAGGCTCTACGAGGTGTACAGATGCTTCCGTGGCCAGCGTACTCTCCGGATCTCTCACCAATCGAACACGTGTGGGATCTCATTGGACGCCGTTTGCAAACTCTGTCCCAGCCTCGTACGGACGACCAACTGTGGCAAATGGTTGACAGAGAATGGAGAACCATCCCTCAGGACACCATCCGCACTCTTATTGACTCTGTACCTCGACGTGTTTCTGCGTGCATCGCCGCTCGCGGTGGTCCTACATCCTACTGAGTCGATGCCGTGCGCATTGTGTAACCTCCATATCGGTTTGAAATAAACATCAATTATTCGTCCGTACCGTCTCTGTTTTTTCCCCAACTTTCATCCCTTTCGAACCACCCTTTCTTGGTGTTGCATTTGCTCTGTCAGTCAGTGTATTAAGAATGGTCGAAGCACAATGAAGACTGTATGTAAAGAAGCACTATAAACTACATTACGGTTGAATCAGTTATTAAGTACGGCTATTACATGTTCATAAAACTATTGCAAAGGGAGGGCAAAACAATATGACTATGGCAGACATATCAAGACGAGTTATCTGACCTATTTATAAGGAATGCTGCGAGGCAGCACGGGTACATTAGTACCAATTTAAAATGCTTTTACATTGAATTATTTTCTTTTTTCTTTTCAAGCCCAGTTATAACTAGAACTTTGACTGACATTATACTCATAGACAACTTACAAGAGAAAAAACATGCCAGGAGGAGGAAATCTCAGAGAGAGAAAAGGCACAATTAAGTTTTTAAATTACCAGTAATTAAGTTCTGGAATATTTTTCTGCGAAAACAATAGACAAGAAAACAGTTTTTTTTTACTTTGATTTTGTAAGTACATTTTTCCACCTTAGTATTTTCTATGTATTGAGATGCATTTTGTGTTGCAGGAAAAAACTGGTCACGTTTATAATCAGCACGCTAAGTTCGGATAAATCAGTTGAAATATTTAAACAATTATCAGTGACCTTAACTTTGCAGGCCTGAAGTAATCCAATACTATTTTCCTTAAATAATATACACCAGCAGCAGAAAAATACACTGACCTAAAATTATGAGCACAAAAATGCGTCAGAAACCACATTCAAATTTACTAGATACAATTGTACAGGACAGCGAAGCGGAGCAGCTCAAACTGTATAGCGCTGGCCGGGTTCGATACCAGCTCAGTCCGATGGTATTTGTTGGTGCTCAAATTCGTCAGCATCATGTTGGTACATTTACTGGCACATAAAAAATTGCCTGCGAGATAAAATTCGGTCATCTTGGAGTCTCCCGAAACTGTAAATGTAGTAGATGGGAACAAAAAGCTATGACATTGGTTATTATTTTACAGGAGAGAGTGCCATGGCAGCAATCTAGCTGTACTTCCCCGTGAAATAATTAATCACTACCACCAATCGAAGTTTCCCCTTTTGCCAGAATTAAGGAAAATTTCGTTGCGTGGTAGTTTTTCTCAAAGTAGGGTTTTCATATACCCAAATACTAAACAAGGTATTCATAAAGATTTTAAATTACTTTTTCAAACTATATTGGAAATCAATCTATGGGACATACATACCGAGAGATCGTTTAGGACCGAAGGCAATCCAACTGTCAGACATAGAAGTTTGTCCGTGTTGGAACAAAACTGGAGGGGAGGACTTTTTCCCTGGTAGTCGATGCAAGCCAATGATGTAGCCATCAGCCGTCTGCACGTGATGTGTCTCCATCTTGTATCCGGCATTTGCAGCTCTCTCAGGCTGAAACAGTATGGTAAAATCTAATATTTTTCGTTTGATCAAAGTAAATTACTGACTTGATTGGAAATCGTTTGTTATCTATCCACATGTGAGATTAGTATTCATTCCGCCACCTGTAGTGGTGTTGTGGCCATCTGGTGCTAAAAAAATACTCTTTCATTCCACTGGTGCAAATCATGTTCAAATGCTTGGGTACCTTTTACTGCAGGATGTATGTTCCAGAAATGAACAGCCATTTAATAATAATCCACGTTTCTAGCCCTCCAGGCAAACAACTCAATGTTGGAAACAACCTAGAGATATGAGCTACGAATGTTAGGTAAATAAGTTAATAAAGTATGAGAATATATTCTGTATGTATTCCTAAAAATTACAATCCTTTTCTTAATCATCGTTATCCGGTCGATTAGATTAGCACTTTACATTTTTCTACCACTACGAGCGCTAATGTGAGTTAAACCATTGTTTCACTCACCGCCGTCTCAATGCTATATACTGCCTGCTCTATGCTATGCGGTTAACGTGCTTCTCAGCGTGAGCTCTTAGTGTCACGAACCTCCGCTAGGGGCGCCAGCTAACGCACCCAAACTTATCTCCGTACCCACGTTATTGTGTTCCAGTGCGTTTGCATCAAGCATTTATGTGTGTGTCCCTGGTTGTAAAATGATTAATTGTTGTGTTCTTCTCTGTATATGAAAGCAGGAAATCCAAATTCTTCAGGTGTGAGGATTCCTGTTATCCACCCAAGTAAAAGAACTTTGGTAAAATAGGCTTAACGCTATATCAAGGCAAGGATAAACCAAGGGTAATCAATGGATTCCATCCGATTATTCCCGTGTTTGAAGCCTCAATTTTAGAGATGGAGGTAAAAAATAAAAATAAAATAAAAATAAAATAAAAATATATTGAAGCCAGAGAGCGTGCCTAGTCGGTCTTCGAATTACCCCATTACCTTTAAACCAGAAAAATAGCTCCACGAAAGACCAGACAGCGACAAGATATTTCTTCGGAAGAAATCTGTGATGAAACATGCTCTTCAACAGCAGGAAATAGTATCAATCGAAGTCAATATTCTAACGAGTAAGAATGACAGCAGAGGTCAGAAAATCAGACATTAGAGGCTACGATCAAGAATTCTGAGACTGCGATAACAGCTGATGACTAACCATAATAAAGGTAAAAGATTACAGAGACAATTCGAAGACAACCCAGAAATTGATCGTTTGAAAAAAGTAAAGGAAGCAGCCAAATATAATGGAAAAACGACCATTTTTTAAAATCAAAACCAAAATTTTTGCAAGCCAAAATCCGGGCCGTCAGAACAAATCACGCGCTACTACGTGGCGTGTGGAAAGGTATCCCAAACGGTTATGAATATGGCAGAACTCCTGGTCTTGTGTCAGCTCCGTCACGAAGTACTCTGGACAGGTAGCGTAAATGGAAAATGTTGATTGCATTTGTCGGGATATCCCAAGGAAAGACTTAGAGCAGAATGTAAAACTCTCAGACCAACTGACAGGAGTGTAACTGATCGCTGATTAAATGGCTAATTAGGTACGGCTCCTCTAGAACCGAACCAGTGACAAGTTTAACTAAGGTTAAGTTAAGAGTAAGTTCCCACCTTCCAATACTTAACAATTTCTATATAATAGACTTATTAATTACATAATATAATCCATATAACCTCTAGTACATGTTTCGTTCCGATATGGAACATCTTCAGCTAAAATTGGTAAAATGGCAAGACAATTAAAATACATTGATGTTAAGATGATACATAAGCTAAAAGATATGATAAAATGGCTCGAAAATTAAAACATATGATAAAGATGATGAGATAAAGTTCATTCATGTTGGTTAAAAACACAACAAGTCAGTTTTCAAGTGGCGAATTAAAAACAGCGATAAGGTTCTTCATGTTGGAGGCGTGTACATTTTGTCGATCTTGAAAATAAATTGAAGAATACAGGATTTTCTTATATGTGATTTATCGGGGAAATCTTGATAAAATAACCGTAGTTGAAGTTGAGTTTGGTAGGATTATTAAAATGTGTCTTAAAGACAATCTTGTCGTATTTAACGTCCTCCCTTACGCCGTGTTGTTAACTGAAGGTGGGAACTTACTCTTAACTTAACCTTAGTTGTGTTGAGCCAATACGGAATAAACATGAGATTTATAAGCTGCAGTGACAAGTTTGCTTGTGTGGTCAATGTTGAAAGTGTATGCGGCACAGATATTGTAAAATCTCACGCTCTCGCGAATAAACTGTTGTGTTTTCTTGTAATCCGACTTTCAGAGAAGTTATCTAGTCCTGCTGCCTACTTCCTCGTTAAAGGCTTAGAAATCTCCGATCTATCCCTTGTAGTTCAGAAATGATTACCGTAATGTCTTTCGGAAAAACAATCTAGATTTTGTGCATTTCTATTCACCAGCAGATAAAATAATTACAATGGTTGAATGATGATTTCATCAAGTACGTTAAAATAATTCGGTTGGAATCAAAACGTGAAAAACTGAAGTGTCTCACTAATGAGACGGCAGATGCTGTCTCGCTAACTGTGAAATCTATAGTGGAATGTGTCTCTTATCTGTTACAAAATCGGTTATTTTATGTTCTCGCTAGATGATTTTCTGGAGACGCAATAGATCTATTTAGTTCAGTGAGATTGGGTGGTGGATTTAATGACATGACGAACGCACGCACTGCATTATGTGCTATAAAATGTATCCTGAAAACTGGTCATAAACAAAGGGTCAGCGAAATAGTGATAGAATTTTTTTTTGCGCCCACTGCTGGTAAATAACAGTAAGAAAAGTACGGAAAAGGTGCTCCGTTATTCGTGTCGAGAAAATTCTGAAATTGGCATGTACCATGCAGCATGGGATGATCCTAATATAATATCTACTGTATTATTTTACGTTTCTATATCTTAAGCCAAGCTCAAATGTCGAATGTTAGTTTCTGTATTCTCTCAATTAGTAACATGTTAAAGATTATTTTTCATTTTACATTGATGTTACGGACCAACTCTCATCTAACCAACATGTTCTCTGGGTGCGGTAAGTGCTGCCATCTGCAATGTCGCTATAAACGCAATTCTCGTGGCACAGAGCAGGCAGTATATAGAGATTGAGACGGCGGTGGTTTCACTTAAGCAACACTACGAGCGCTAATGTCTAGTGAATGCAGAGTTTCACTTAAGCAACACTACAAGCGCTAATGTTGAGTCAATGCAGAGTTTCACTTAAGCACCACTACAAACGCTAATGTTGAGTCAATGCAGAGTTTCACTTAAGCCACATTACAAGCGCTAATGTTGAGTCAATGCAGAGTTTCACTTAAGCCACACTACGAGCGCTAATGTTGAGACAATTTCGGTGTGGACTTTATAAAAAAATCAAGAAATGACTGAGAGTATTGAACCAAGGAACACATTACAGAAAGAATTACTTAATTTGATTAGGATTTGAATAAAAAAGGAAAGGATGTGATTTTCGAAATTTTTTCTTTACTTATATAGCTATCCAAGAATCACAATTTGAAACCTTTCTGGGCTCTTTAGGCCTTCAACTTTTGGCACAAGTGTGAAAATTGTTTAATTTCAACATTAAAATGTAAGTCAATTTGATGCACCTTTAGGGGAGAAAACTGATTATTTCAGTATTTTTATTAATATTAACGTCAATTTCTTTCAGTTAAAAGAGAACTCGTTTTCACGTATAAGAAAGCAGAAATTATTAAGCTACTTCGGAGCATTTTGATTTTATATATTGTGTAATATTATTGACTGGGGAGAAGGGGGGCACATTTGGACTATTGGAATAAACCACCAAAGTACTGAATGTCCTAAGATGAAACTAAACTGGCACTGCTGCTCTTCAGCCGACGTCCATTTTCCCGCCAGGTCTGTGTGAGTGCGTGAACAAGTATTAACTTACACTGAAAGTAATTTTGCCAAGTGAACTTTGAAAGGTGTTCGTAACTGTGTTGTTTCATAAAAGGTAAGTTTGTTTCTGCGATAATATACAGTATATTAATGTATTGTGAAACTTGTCAGTAGCTGTTGTAAGGTCTTGCTGCTCAACAAAATGTTGCAGGGTAGATTTCAACACTGCGTTTGGGGGCACTTTTGAGCACTGTTAAAGTGTGCTCCATAGTAAGTACAAGTGTTTATGGAAATTTGAAATTATCTTGGGACTGAGGAAAATGATGGTTCGTACGTACATTAAGAAGAGAAACAAACCGACTGTCCCGGAGGGTATAGGAAAAGCTGTAAGAACTGTCATGGAGAGAAACCTTTCCCTGAGGGAAGCTGCTTCAAAATATGGAATGACTCACAGTGCACCGTAATAAGATCACCGGACAAAGTGCGCACGCACATATGGATCGTTAAACCGTGTGTTATGGCGCAGCGAACTAGTCCCGTGCTCAACCGCACGCGCAAAGCATCTACATGAGCATAAGGCAGTAGCGATCAGTGAGACATTGATTTTTCAAGCGGACAGTGTACATCAACATGGGTAGATGTCAGTATGTGACGGTGTGGCAGAAAGGGCCAATGGTATTTGGCCGTGTCCATGGCCATACATTGGGTGAAGTTGCTTTGTATGTTGGTGTTTCGCAGCGGACTCTTCAACGTGTCTATAAGCAGTGGCCACGAAACACGACGTCAGAATTGTGGTTGGAAACATATCCTGACTGAGAGGGACCGGAGACGCGTTCCAGGCGTGTGAATCAAAATCGCTTCCAAATCCGACAGAAATTGCTGCAGTCAGTGAAGGGAGGTCCATTCCTACCTCTTAGCGGGAGAACACTGCGACAGAAACAGCATGCAATGAACATTTGGAGACGGTCGCCTCGCGTGTGGTCATTGGTCACACAAGCACACAAAGCTGCGGGTCTTCAATGGGGTAATAATCATGTAGCTGACTTACGGAACGTAATGTGGTATGACAAAACACGTTTTGCCTGTATTCCAATGACGCATGTCGTCGAGTGCACGACGGCCGAATGAAATATTCCATCCTGATGTGTGCAAGGTCAGGTTCAAGCTGGAGTTGGGTTTGTGATGATTTGCGGGGGTTTTTCGTATCATGGATTCGAACCGCTCATAAATATGATCACTAACATGAACCAGCATGTTTATTTAAACATTCTGCATAATCAGGCGTTGCCTTTTTGTCAACATCTGCATGATGAGTTTGCTATTGATACAAATTTTTTCAAGATTACAGTAAAGTTCATCGCGCTGGAGGCATATGTGACTGGTATTATGAACACTCTCCCACCCTATTACATCTCGATTGGCCTGAAAAATCACCTGACTTGAAACCAATTGAAAATCTGTGGTACATGTTGGAACAGAGGCTAACACGCTGACATCAGCATCCCCTCAATTTGGTGGAACTGCACGATCAAATTCTAAGCGAGTGGTTTAACCTGGATGCGACGTACCTGCATAACCTCGTGGACTCTCTTCCTAACAGAATCCAGACGATTTTCAAGTCCAGAGGTGGAGTTACACGGTACTAAATATGCTTGATGATTTCTCCAGGGGAGACTAGTTTTTTGTCCGGTGAGAAGGAGTTGAATAATATAAAAAAAAATCTCGTGTTTTCTTCGCGGTATGAAAGTCGGCAGGTACGATTCCTCTATATAAGTAAAATATTTCTGGGGGCGGGTTGGTGGGTCCCTAGCAAGCATAAAGGAAGAATCTCTCCTCTATCTTACTTCAGGCATCGTTTCACATCATTTGCTACGCTTCTTTACCCGCGATTGATCAACGGAAGTACCATCAAATTTTGACAAAAGCAAAGAAAAATATAAGCACTTATGGTGTCGTCGGGTCACTAATGGCATCACCGAAAATTTTCGGCGATGCACAAAGAAAACAGATAACATATGTGTTGACCTTAAACTGCCGGAAAAATGTTCAGAATGACCAACAATAGACTGATAAATAGGAAGTAGTATGTATGAGTACACAGTTTCGTTGGTAACGAAGAAAGTTTCCACAACACCGTTTGAGGGTTGAACATTTGAAGACAATCAGCCACGAAAATATTTTTAATACTTACGATTTAGGTTAGCACTCCTGTCTTACTCAAACGAGCACTTTTATACTCACAGCTTTCATGAACAACTCAGGAGCACGGATTCGAGCTTTATGGAGTGCCATGTCTGCATTCACGCTTCCAGTCACACAGAACGCCATTACTATGGTAATGTACACAGATACTCTGGGTGTCATAGTCACCTGGGAACAGAGTAAAACAAAATTACAGGAAGACGGTATTTTTTATAAGTTATAGAGGACGGTATAATTTCTTCTGATGTTCGTTACCAGGCAAACATTTTTATTTCTATAATACAGATCCCTTTTACCGGCTCTCACAACCAACCAATCTTAACAAAGGGTATAACATTTCTACGAGCAGTGACGAATTAACGATTTGTTCAAAACATGCTTCTCATTTTCACTAAAATTAGCTCCGGCTTTAGCACGGGAAATACATAGTTCCACAGGTCATCCTCATCCATTTAGAGTTTCCCATGGAACTATTTCTAACTTACCATTGATTTGTCGTAAATAAGATATTCTAGGCCTTCTTTTAATATCAAACCTAACAGTTCATTCATGGACAGGGTTGACTCGGTATTGCAGATTCATGGACATTCCGTTTTCGTAATACAACAAACATCTACAACAGCTACTTTCTTTCAGCACAGGTGAGTCTTATTGCTTAACTGTCAAAAAATGGTTTGAAATCATAATTTAATGCCTGATAATGACAGCTATCTTCAGTCTAAAATAGTGCAAAATTTAATGTTTTTTCTAATCATTCTGTAGCTATCAATCGAAGCGAAAATCAAACGGTCAAGGAAGACTGTATCATTATTTGCAAAGTTGTTTTTAAGGAAGAACGTTTGTATATAGTATTCAATAAACGTTTGTGAAAAATTGTTCAAGTGTATTTTTTGTGTGTGGAAAATACACTTTTGTCAAATATCAATTGTATTCAATTTGTTTCTGACTTTATATTCCATAATTAAATTGAAAGTAAGATATATATTATTTTGTATACATAAAAACACGTTTCTTTAGGACGGACAGATTCAGAATTTTTAGCGTTGTCATATAGAATCACCAAATAAAATGAATCTGTAAAGATTTTGGTACGCAGAAAGAAATATAGACACGGAACACATCTCGCTTTAGCTCATTCCACGTTAAGAAAACAGTATTGCTCTTATGAACCTACAAGGAGTGAATACACCCCCTTTCAGACACCCATAATTTCTAGTGATTAAAGGGACATTATACTGTACTTTGTAATGCATTGTGAAAGATAGATAAAAAGGATGAGGCATTTTTGCCCGTGAGTTATTGAAGTATCTACATAACATTTTCTTTTTTGTAAGTATATTTGTAGGGAGGAAGCACAATTGCGGGAACAGCCATCGCTTCGTTGCCTTCTCACATTTTCCTTCTACTGTGTTGCTCTGGTACAAGCCTCGTGTACTCCCTCACTCTGTGAACCGCCGGCGGCTCACTTCTGTAGTGAAGTCATCAACAGTATTTATTTGTTGCGTGTATGTTTTTAGGCTTTAAATCAGTGCGTAATTGTCTTGCGTTGAGTGAGAGTTATGCGATAAGCCTACGTGTGTGATTTCTTTCTTTAACATAAATAATGTGATCTTTTGTAGGGTCGTCTACAGTATTTATTTGTTGCGTCTGTTTTCTAGCCTTTAGTTAGTATAACATCTTCTTACCTTTCTTACGGAAGTGGGAGGAAGGCGGGTGGGTCAGGTTTTCACATACGAGAGTTCTCGCATGGATACCCTAGATTTTGTTGTTAATCATAAAACTTATAAATGGCTTTGCAGTCGTGTCCAACCTCTCTTGGTCAACTCTTGTTCATTTCCGACCCCGGCGGTATTAGATCTGCGAATGCTACGGAGTCTTTATTTTCACACCCTTTGTGACCCTTGTCTTTCTTTGGCCGATTCATTCATTTGTCGAAGTGTCGGACCTTTCCTATGGTCAGTTTGTTAAGCGTTGATGGTTGTCCAGTTGTACTTTCTCTTAAAATAATAATCACCACCACCTTCTCACTGTCATGGAGATATATACTGAAACAGAGATAATTACGAGGTTTGGGTTGAATCGGAGATTAACTAAAGACATCATTTCATTGCCTATATTATCTTCGTACAGTTGTATTATTTATTGAGAACTGGTATCTAAACGAATCTCCGTTTTACTTCAATAATAAAGTTACACTGAATTTTAAACATATATCGTTTGCTGTCATGATAATATTCTTTTTGTAACAGTGAATATTCTTTATTTACAGAAAGTTTTCCAAGGATTCTGACTGAAGTCACAAAACTAATAGAACGGTCCTGAATAAAATTATTTTATGGTATATTCCTATCCCGCTGAAATTCAGCATTATGTTTCTGACAATGTGATAATAACAATTTATTGTGTACTTTGAATTTATATTTCTGAAAAGAAAAAGAACTTCGAATTTTAAAATATACTTCAAGTTACTTTTAATAGTGACTACTGGGGATGATCTCATGTCATCATGAGTACTACAGTGAAAGTGTATATTTCAGTACGGAATTTTCTGAAATTATTACATTAATGCGAGTCCCAATGCGCGCGAAGCCGCTGACCCCTGTCGGGTGCTATGGCTACAATAAGAGCCTGTTCCTGGTCGGAGCGGATTCGGCTATGTTCGGCTTTGCGTGACGTCACGCGTGGTGCTAGATGGCGGTGAATCTTAGGCCTCTCACGACAATCGAGTGATTGGCAATTATCATTACGAATTGATTTGTACAAGAAGGATCAACTCTTGCTGTTGCGGCTGGACTTTTGGAATATATTTGAGCAGAAGAAGGAGGAAAAATGTTAACCTTTGATCCGGGGTGATTGTATCACCATATGGCGATACATCAAATTTCTTTGATTTAGTTTTCTTTTCATCATGGATATCTGTAAGTAGCATTTCTGTTCTTGTTGGTCCCGGAACTACCATGAAGTGACAAGCCCTTACGACGATTGATTCTTACTAAATGGCTTTGGAATATATTAATCTAAATCGTGTTATGTAAACTTTTATTACCTCCGAAAGTGAGAAATTATTTGGACAAAAGGAATCCGTAATTTAAAGTTACCTTGTTGAGAAATAATTACAGTACCAGTATTTCGTGGGGCTTCGATTTAATGATTTGTAGGATTATTTGGTTTGATAATCATTCTGAGCACGTTTTCTTAAAGGTAATTCATACATCAAAACATGTTTTAGTAACTAATATGTGTCCTGCACTACTACATTTAAAAATGAGAATCCTTGTCACTTACGTCTGGAGTAATTCAACCAATTATATCTTAAATATCCTACTATCCGTACTAAAGTGTGAAATAAGGTGAATGTAAGGGTTGAAAATTGTTTCTGATGACTAGTTCTGTCTCGGGTAGGTAACTGTTCGGGGAGCCGCCATTTTGGTTTAGTTGATCACTTTACCTCTTTGCTATGGTGACATACATAACTTTATGTGCGGGTGTATGCTGTGTTTGACTTGACATTTGAATGCTCTTACGTTTGACTTGCGGTAATTGTATTATGTTGGTTCTTGATGTTTGACGTGGGACTGGTGATGTGACTTCGTAATTTGCGTTACGCGGTGGTTAATGTTTTAAATATCTGATTCTGTAAAAGTATTTTCCTTTTTGGGGGTGATTCTTCGTGCATATTTTTCACGTAAATTTTTTTTTCTTAATTTTGCGTTCCTGATGTTTGTTTCTGGTGGATCTTCTGATCGGTGACTTAGCTCATCCGAAGAAACACTTTTCTAATCCATTATTATTTTGTAACTAATCTAAGATCTCTGAGTTGGGATTCTCATAAGTATTCCGTTTCTTCACTTATGTTTAAACATTGATAATTTGCTCAAGGAACTGAACTGCGAAAACAGACTTATTTAATTTTAACCCTGGTCAAAGTCTAATGACCTATATTTCTTGGCTTAAATAAAATAAAAACTTCTTCTTAGGGACTTGTAATTTTGTCATTTCATTTCTTATCTTTACATTAAAGTCTCTGTTCAACTTGAAACTGGTTTTTATTTTAGTCAGTAACATTTATTAATCGCTTAATCCACCTAACCGCAGTGGGCTCGGGTTGTTTCCACGCCTTGCTACGACCTTCCGTTGGGAACATTTCGGTAATTGCTTGGCTAATTTAATCTTCCCTGGTCGTGCAACTACTGTCGTGTAGTACCTCACTTGTAAGTACGTGACAGATTGATGACTGACAGATGAAATTACATTATATTGAGGAGTATTAGTGGAATGAAATATGAAAGGCAAAACCGGAGTATCCGGTGAAAAACCTGTTCCACCTTCGCTTTGTCCAGCACAAATCTCACATGGAGTGACCGGGATTGGAACCACGGAACCCCGAGGTGAGAGGTCACCTGAGCTCCCGGAGACACTCTTTCTCATTTTACCTTATTTAAAAAGTATATGCCTTTTTATTCACAAGGTGCTCGTCCTGGTCATCTGAACCTTTTCCATTACAAGCTTGTCAATGTTACTTGTAAACGGATGATCTTTTTCAATACTCTGACTAATACACAAGGTCAGTAATTCCGAAATGGAACCCTGCCTACTTTAGGAGCCACACCCATGAAAGTCTACGAGTCCTTGGTGACTTCTCAGCTGTATACGACTTAAGCAATGAAAACGAAGGGCGATATACGAAAAGTGGCCTATGAAAAGTTTTTTATGACAAGTGCAGGTCTGCATATAAAATGGAGTCACGAGAAGGACGAAGATATTACGAAGGAAACGTGCTTGATATTCTGCCACGCACGCCAGGCACATGGTAACGATACTCTCAGAATTATCCCTATAACCTCATTAGTTCGATATTTCATTCCCTTCTCAGTAAAATACACTTTAAAACAATTATCATCACAAACATAGTCATGATTTTAATAATAATGTTATTGCTTTTACGTCCCAATAACTATTCTCACGGTTTTTAGAGACTCCGAGGAGTCGGATTCTCCCCCACGGGAATTATTTTTCGTGCCAGTAAAGCCACCGGCAAGAGGCAGACGTTTCTGAACCCCTTCAATACCACCGGAGTGAGTCGGAATCGCAGACCAGCGGTTCTTCCGTCTACCACACACAGACCGGTGTCATGATTTTTCAGTAGTTTCAGTACTCTGGTTATCAGTCTAGAGCGGGAAGTGGGAACTGCCTGGCAACGTGTGTTGTTGAGAGTTCAGTAATTTATTGCCCTCCTCTGTGGTGTAGTGGTTAGTGTGATTAGCTGCCATCCCCGGAGGACCGGGTTCGATTACCGGCTCTGCCATGAAATTTGAAGAGTGGTATGAAGGCTGGAAGGGGGTCCACTCAGCCTCGGGAGGTCAACTGAGTAGAGGTGGGTTCGTTTCCCACCTTAGCCATTCTCGAAGTGGTTTTCCGTGGTTTCCCACTTCTTCTCCAGGCAAATGTTGGGATGGTACCTAACTTAAGGCCACGGCCGATTCCTTACCTCTACCTTGCCTGTCCCTTCCAATATTTCCATTCCTCCACAAGGCTCCTGTTCAGCATAGCAGGTGAGGCCGCCTGGTCGAGGTACTGATCCTCCTCCCCAGTTGTATCCCCAACCCAAAGTTTCACGCTCCAGGATACTTCCCTTGAGGTGGTAGAGGTAGGATCCCTCGCTGAGTCCGAGATTAAGAAAGAAAGAAAGAAGAGAAAGTTAATATTAATTTTGATCAGTACTCGGAAGTAGCGCACGAACATGAATTAAGTAACACTTCAGAATATTCCAGAGTTAGAAGATCTTTAAATTCATAGATGTACAATGAGAAAACTCAGCTCCTTGAGCTAACATCATGAGCGCGAGCAGAGCCGAGAGCAACTGACTTCTAATAGTTTATGCTGTAAAATCTAGATGGCGATATGCGAAGTCAAGGGGCAAGCAATATCTGTCCAGGGAATTGAAAAACAAACTGTCAAGGAAGACCATGTCATTATTTCCAATGTTGTTTTAAGGAAATACCTGACTGAGTATATTATATGCACGCAATACAATCGAACAGTTAATTTGTCGTTTATTGTGAGAGTCTTCGAGATCACCACTGATGAATTCGTGGGCTGGGGGGATAAAATCTCCCAATGGGACTATCTTCATTTTGAGACATCTCAACTGGCCTCAATTTCGAATCAAACTTATATTATAGAGGAATTACTTTTCAAGATGTTCTTATAATATTTTTAATTTGTTTGTAGTTTTATACTACACTAAATCATTTTTAGAATTGTTTAAAATTGTAGTTCCAGTTTCACAGGATGTACAGGAACTGGTTAGAGTGGGGGAGGGGTGAGGTAAGAGAAGATGATACTGAAAATAACAGCTGAAGAACGGAGAGAAGAAGAGAGTGGTTGAAGAGGTTTTAGGAGGGGAAGAAGAAAACCCATACCATGACAAAGCTGCCCGTGGTCCTACAGAGGCCGTAACGAAAGAAGGAAAAGAGGGATTGTTGAGATACTTGTAACCAGTAGCACGAACGACCTTATAGGCTACATGGTCTCTTAGAATAAATTATTTCTGGAAACAGGTTGCTAATGTCCGAGAAATAGCTTCTCCTGATGGCCTTTGAAAATTAAAAAGTATGTGGATTCGAACTACAGTACATAAAATTTGTTTTCAGACTCTACTTATGATACTTACGGTAAATTCAAGAATTATTGTTAGAGTGGGCATTTATTAGGAACTATAGAGGTTATGTGATGCGGAAAGAAGTCCCACCTCCATCCGTCGTGCATGCATAAAACCGCTGACTCATAACGTCTGAAGACAGATTGCAATAACATGTAATTGAACTTAAGAAAAGTATTACGATGTTTACTGCCCTGTACTTATTCCTGGAATCTTGTACAATGATTATACCTGCTTAAAATGCAGAAAAAGAACCACGACACACGCAATACTACAGCCGGAAGCAATGAGACAACTTGTCGAATTATGTAACGATGATAATATTCTTCTTTTTCTTCTTCTCTCATTCCTTCCTCACACCATGATGGAGTCGTGTGTGCGAACTGTGGAATTGGTCCTGTTTCACGGCCGGATGCCCTATCTGCCGCTAACCCTATGTGGAGGGATGTATTCAATGTTTGGGTGTGTGATGTGTTGTGTGCACGGTATATGAAAAGGAGAGACTTGGGTAAACAGGAATGCCGAGTCCCCGAGTCGTAGAAATTAATCTGATGCGATTAAAATTCTCGACCAGGTAGAGAATGAAATCCGCGATCTTCTGAATCAAAAGACTCAACAATGACAATAATAATAACAAATACATCGCAATTGGAAAATATCCCTGTGGCAGTGGTCACTCACAGTGATACAGCAAAATTAGAACATACTACTACTACTACTACTACTACTACTACTACTACTATCACCGATCCGCGATCTTCTGAATCAAAAGACTCAACAGTTGGCCGTGCTGTTAGGGTCGCGCATCTGTGAGCTTGCATCCGGGAGATAGTGGGTTCGAACACCTTTGTCGGCAGCCCTGAAGATGGTTTTCCAGTGTTTCCCATTTTCGCACCAGGCAAATGCTGGGACTGTACCTTAATTAAGCCCACGGCCGCTTCCTTCCCACTTCTAGACATTTCCTGTCCCATCGTCGCCATAAGACCTACCTGTGTCGGCGCGACATAAAACAAATAGCAGAAAACTACTACTTTTAATTTTTTTATTTGGAGCGTCGACCTCAGAAGGTCTTTTGCCCCTACTTTGCACCATATGTTATGAACTTGCGTGTATTTGGAGATGGCGGAAGTGTAAAGTGTTGAATGAGAGGGAAGGAACATTAAAGACGACATACCGGCCCTGCTGTGTAGGAGGCAACGCGTCCGCCTATTACCCGGCGGCCCCGGGTTCGATCCCCGGCAGGGTCAGGGTTTTTTAATTGTAATGATTGATAACTTTGGCCTGGGGACTGGGTGTTTGTGATGTCCTTAATCTTCCTTTCCTCACACAAAACATTCCACACTACCGCAATTCCAATTACACGCAGGTTCATACAATATGGCAAAAGATCCACATGGGTCGACGCCCCGAAGAATTAACATTAAAAATATATATATTAAAAGAGGACGACACAAACACCCAGTCCCCAGGCCAGGGATATTAACCATTTACAATTTAAAAACCCTGACCCGGCCTGGAATCGAACCCGGGGCCGCCGGGTGACGACTACTACTACTAGTTTGTCAGTCTAAAATCCTCCAGCATCATCATATACAAATTCACACGTACCTTAATTAATTCAAAATGTTACTCTATGACTTACAGTAGCAGTCCAATTACTAACTATTATTGTAGCATTATAAATACAGCACGTTCATATACAAATTCGCACATACCTTACATAATTCAGATTCCTTAGCGCTACAATTTATAGTAGGTTGGGCGTTGCATTAAAGTATGACACCATCACATAGAAATTAAACACAATTTACAGAATGCTGGAGTCTATTCTTGAAGCATCTTACATTTTTGGAAAAAGGCTCTAAGACATCAGCAGGTAATCCAGGTAATTCAGCCGAGGTGTAAGACGAATTGTTTAACGATGATGTGTGCATGTATGTATGTATGTATGTATGTATGTATGTATGTATGTATGTATTGAACCCACCATACAGCTCTCCAAGGGTGCAGTATGTATGTATGTATGTATGTATGTATGTATGTATGTATTGTGCCCTTTTAAGGCACCAACTGCGGTGATCTCTTCTTTCTTCTTTGCGCCGGCTGCTCCTATAATAAATGACATATACATCATACTCACCGCTGCATGTAGACTCTTCTTCTCAGTCGTGCCCGTTCGATATCCCCGGAGAGGCCACCCGCTGATAGAGGAGTGAGGGAATGAAAAGAAGGGGTAAACTAACTAAAATGACGGTACCCAAGACTGAATTAAAGTTAAATAAAAGACTAATTTATTCAAGTAAAATGCAAAATGCTGAAATGAAACGTAAACTGAACTAGTGGAAAATGTAAACAAATGAAATAAAAGAGACTAATAAAATATTTAAAATTGAAGGTCTGCCTTCCAAAACAAACATAAACTGCCTAAATAAACTGACTGAAGGTCAACACCTTAATTAAATATTCCAGACTATCTTGACATTGACTTCAAGTTGAAAAAAAAAAATGACTCCATTAAAACTCTGGTCAGAAAAACCACCTTCTTGAAATACAAAATATATAACAGAGAAACTATCTCTCAAATATCCAAATTAATAAATAGACTCACAATAAAGTAAATTAAATTCTGTTACGTCGATCAATCCACTGACTTATCAGAGTTATTAAATGTTTAACACATGTAGGCTCATTTGGGAAAAATACCCAAATTTTAATAAACATGGACTGCACTAAGCAAGTGTATCACTTAAGGAAATAGTTCTTCGAAACAGAACAAAACAACCATGAACATCACTTTCATTTCCTACATAACTGTTGTCTTATACCACACCTTCTGATTAAACAAATCAATTATCGAAACATCACATCTGAGTGTATCCAACCACTCATCTACATGTTAGACTTCACTTGCTTGCCTGTGATAGACTGGACTTCTTAAATATAAAACAAAATTAGGCCAAGTGCCTGATGTTAACATTATCGAATGATAGCGGTCCTTGTACATTGACATTTCTATTGACTTTGCCGCTAACTGCATTTCATTTATAAATTCATATTTGTGGTATCACCACTAGATGGAGGCAGATACCATCTTATTTACCATTTCTTGCGGCAGTTTTATACAATTGGTTTATTTAAAGATCGCTTCATTTCAAAATAAAAATGTAGTGGATTTTAAAAGAAAGTTTGGTAATTACTTAGATGCCTGGTATGAGCATACCACTACTATTTCGACTGTGACAGAATCGATGACCTATAAACCTAACATCTAACATCTAATTTACATCATTACGTTAACTAACGGAGAAACACTGCTCCGATCAAAAAAAATACAGAAATCAAAACAAAACTAGCTACACTTATCTATTTACAACACATCAAATATAAATAATTCACATACGCTTGCGTCCCACAAATACGGTAAAAGGTGCACTCAGAAAGAAAACAATAACAAACTGGGTCCCACCATCGCGGCCTACTGGAAATCAATAAGGATAGAAATGCGCAAAACAAACTCGGAGTTACCAGAAAACATATACCCCGCTGCGAGTAGCAAAATATTGCGAATTTGACGGCAATCTCAAATTTCAGACTACAAACGTCTGGACATAATATTATCTAACCTTGATGGAAAAGTTTACTGTTCTTTCACGTTATCCGTGACTCTACATAAATATACAAAACACATTGACTCGTCGCTCTGTCCACATTGTACACTGGCTAGCATTATTAGTCGAGCATCTATTCTCCCTGGAATTATTTAACAAATACAGGCTCCTGCCTGTAGTATCATACCCATGTCGTAACACATTTTAACGCACGTGGTTAAATTCTTCATTTCACACTTCTATTTCCTCATTAATTCGCGACGTCATTATAATTCATTATTCTCACAATACGGCCTCGCTCGTACCCGGCGGGCAAAAATATCTGTCGTGCATATTACGACTTCTTATGTAAATTCAAGACATGGTTCAAATATCATATTTCCATCATTAACGTAGATCATCAGGGATATTAACCATCTAGCTCGATCTCTCGATCATTCACTGTTAACACATCACAAAAATCACAGAGCTGACTCATCAATGGCGCTCATTGTTACTATATAAACAAAACAAGTGACGAGATTGCCTCTCAAAACACAAATGTTGAAACGTGCGCAACCGCAACTACAGAGATAAAATATTCGCGTCTACCCAAAATCGTCGCAAAAATACGCGGGATAAATACAAATCGAAACCGGCCATCTGAAAGATGATTCCGCAACATAAACAAACTGAAATGCGCAAAAACCATGAAAATAAACCTTGAAATCATCGCGACGGTGTCCATAACATCAAAACTCCAACAAAAGAAAATATGACTCAAGAACCATCGATCTAAAATCCTGATGAAATAACAAAATAATAAACTGACATTACACTCGTAGATTAAAATCGATAGCTGACTAACTGTCAAAATGACATACTACAGAATATCAACCATAAATACACGCAAACAAACATCTACTTAAACAAAGTGCACAAAAATAAGCCTATCTGAAAGTGCAACATAAACATCATTTATTATTATTATTATTATTATTATTATTATTATTATTATTATTATTATTATTATAGCAGTATTATAAAACTGTGAATTATTTACACCCTTACCTAGTACTCTAAACTACACTGATCATCGATTTTGCCACGGTACTACATATTATTTACATGATTTAATTATGCTCATACCTGTATGGTGGAAGCAGGTCAGTTCACCCACCGGTCCCCGTCATGGTGGAAATTAGAATTCCATCTTCAAGGTGATGTGGTATTCCATATTTTTATTACACACGCAAATTTGACACATTCTTGCCATGCCGTGCCACACGATTATATTAGCATAAAAACACTCGCATTTCTCTCACTCCAGTGAAAGTTTAGAAGATGCCACTGCAGCCTCCTGCCTGTAGTGTAGATGAAGGTCGCCTCGCTCTTTACCTGCAAACACCTGCTGGCCTTCCGACGATCCCTCAGCTCTGTTTACCTACAGCTTATAGTACGTTAACCCTACTGGGGCATAACTGTTCCCTCAAGGTCTGCTGTTGCGGCCTCCATTGAATAAAGTCAATCACCTTCCCGTTTGTCTTACTAGTTTCCGCCCATAAACATCTAGCTTGCCAAACAGTTTGTAGAATGGTAGAAACAAGCTAAATACAGTTTATGTCGTGGAGAAAATTATATACTGATCTCACATGTAACACTCCCCACTGGTTAGAAATGTTTTTATGTAAATCTGCTGGAACATGAATTTGTTTCCCTCGACTAGTAATGTGAGTTCATTTAAATTGAAAGTGTAATTCTTGCCTACACTCCCTGCATTTACAGTAAAAGTCTGTGAAAGTGTTCATTTTCTGAAATGCATATTCTCCCAAGTAAATAATACAAGGCTTTCTAAAATGCCTACAAGTGTCTAGTCGCTTTCGTACCAGCCAAAATAAAGTTGACTAAAAATGCATTTTTGCTGACACACTCTGTCACTCTGTCAAAACGTAGATTCGCTGTGCATACTAAAGTAACACTAAGAGTACTCAAGACAATAACTGAGAGTATTCAAAACAACTGTGAACTGAGAACTTCGAAGACACTGAGAGTTGATTTCACACTGAGAACTCAAAACACTGACTGAGAACTTGATTCACACTGAGAATTGACTGAGAATAACTGAGAATTCGACTGAGAGTAACTGAGAGTTCGACCCTGTGGTCGCTGGGTTTTATAAAAATTCCTCCCACCACCAGGAAAATAGTTCCGTGGAAGGGATGTGGCGTAATAATCTAGTCCTCAGGAGCGCTTTCTCGTACATCCGTAGGTTATGGTTTTTCAAAATTTATACTCAAAACTTCCTAAATTCTGTCCGACTCACATGTGATATTGCGCCGCGGGAAATGATCATAGAATAATCCACACGATGATGCGCGTCACTGGTGTTATTTTCTTCCGGTGGATGGCCTCGTTCAGCCATGATGGCTCCTTATTCTGGGTTCTATTACTCCTCCGTTCGAAGTTGAATTTTTATTAATTAGGCACTGATTAACCACAGATTGGCACTGATAATTCACCAAATATTATAAAGAAGTTAGGACACTGTTTTTCACTACCACATCGGGCTTCAGATCGCGAGATACTGATAGTAGATCTCCCGGTATGACAGCTCATTCAAATTTAGAATATTCTGATTGGTTGAGACTTTCGCGCTCTTCCAAAACATAGTGCATCCGCTTCCTCCCACGAATTGGCGGTTACTGTCGTTGGTCCTCTATTGTCCTAGCTAAATAGGTCAGGCTTCACCGCGTGCTTTTCTTGTGAGAACGCACAGCAAGTGACCACTCCCCGGCGGTGTCATAAAATTTATTGGATGGGTGGTTTACAATCTGGTCGTGTCTAGAGAAGAGTTTCATGGATTCTCTCGCCATCAGGCTGGCGCCAGAAAGTTCCTTTGTGACTGCTAGTTTCACAGCCTCACTGTGGTATCTCATATGTGAAATATACAATTTAATTGTGAATTAAATTAGGCAAATTCGCTTATGGGTGCAATATGTATGTATGTATGTATGTACGTATGTATGTATGTATGTATGTATCCTACTTAGTCCCGTTTCCTGATATGAGGATGGGAATGAGGTGAGATGAATTTATATGGCGTGTTTTTGCGGTCGGATGCCCTTCCTGACGGCAACCTCAGCTGAGGAGCTAATGGAGATGAATTGAATGATGGAGAATGAAATTGGGTAGGGAGGTGGGAGGATTCGGCTTTCCCCTATGAATAGGTACAGTCCCAGCATTCACCTGGAAGCGAAAATGCGCAGCCGTTGAGAACCATTCTGGGGACTGTCGACGGTGTGGTCCTCACCCACTCGTCTCCCGAAGCTCCACAGCCGGCTACTCCACTGGGTGAATTACTTAATTGCTAAAACCAATCTGGGAAATACTGTCGCTTGTATCAGCACCAATATTCATGCGAGACGTCTCTACTGAGATGTGGAATCAAACAGAAGTGTTAGTTCCACCTGACAGTGAAGTATCAGTGTAAACTCCAGGTCAGCGATAGGTAACTTTTAAAGTATGAGACCGTTTTCCCAAAACCTAACGTAACCCCTTGGTACTACAGCCCTGAAGGACCTTGGCCTACCAAGCGAACGCTGCTCAACCCGAAGGCCTGCAGATTACGAGGTGTCGTATGGTCAGCACGACGAATCCTCTCGGCCGTTATTCTTGGCTTTCTAGACCGAAGCCTCTATCTCACCGTCAGATAGCTCCTCAATTCTAATCACGTAGGCCATGTAGACCTCGAACCAGCCCTCAGATCCAGGTAAAAATCCTTGACCTGGCCGGAAATCGAACCCGGGGTCTCCGGGTAAGAGGCAGGCACGCTACCCAGTAGCGGCGACTAATGGGGGCGAGGGGGGCAGTTGCCCCCACTTTATAGAGAAAACATTACATTTTAATTACATTTTAGCAGACTGAAACTGGGAATTATAGGAATTATTAAAAAACAGTTTGTGCAAATTTTTAAATATTAACAAAATTATTATCAAAAATACGCACAACATGTTCGTAGTGGCTAACCGATTTGTATAGCACCACAGCAAGTAGTGGAGATTTCGCAAATGCTATGAGCAAGGGTAACAGGGGTTTATATTTGCCAAGGTCGTGGACACTGAGGTATGATTCACCTGCTTGTCGCGTGCATTCGTCACTTTGGCAATCTCTTTCATATTGTCTGTTAGTTTCTTAGAGTGAAGTCAAATACTAAATGATTTTTAAAATTTTAAAACCACGCCGTACTTCTATTTAATTATAAAATGTGCGTAATATTGTGTCTTTGGTGAAAGTATAGTAATGAATCAAAATCTCAAAAAAAAAAAAAAAAAAAAAAAAAAAGAAAGAAACTATTTAGTAAACTGACAGCCTTTACCTTTCTGTCGAAATTCGCTCAAGAACCATCAAAAACTTATCATTTTGTAGCTTTTAGTTTTGATGTGTATAACCCCACCGCCCGCTATATCCCTCAATCTGGCTACTTTCTGTTGTCTGCATATTCCCCCCCCCCACTTCTAACCCCCAATCGCCGCTACTGACGCTACCTCTACACCACGGGCTGGCGTCCTTTTTTTCTAACATGTGTTTTACTCTGGGAGTAGCAAGCAAAATGTCTTTTAATATTTGAGTGTTCATCTCTTATTTATGTATTTATTAGTGATTAGCAGGCAGAGGGCAATCAGAAAGTATACCAAGAAGTTAGGAACACACCAAGGGAAGGTGGAAGCGCCTGTGACTGCAGTGTTCTTTGTAAGCAAATAGGCCTATGATGTACAGTTGAAGGCAGTACATCTGCTGCAAAACACGGAAAACATTGTATGTTTAACTGTTTGCAATACTTATGCAATAAAAATACGTCATGTTTTTTTCAGGTATTGATGTTCAAAAATCTCATTTACATTGACTTTTCTTTTACTACATATATTGCACTGCACAATAACGTATTTCCTAAAGGCATAGAACGGGAGTCCCAGGCGATTATCTCATAGGTTGTATATTTTGAAAAATTACGTTCAACATCACACGACATAATAGGAGCAAAATAAAAAAAAAACATGAAATGTCAGAGATGCTTGAGATTCCCTAACTGAGTAACGCGTAATTCTTTTTGCACACTTCTGAATACCAAATATTTTTCTCTACAATACTGTTAAGTTTATTTGTCGCCCTTTCTTTAACAGTTTCCGCTGATACTTGACTCAGTGTTTCTGGAACATGTTCTATTGCCTCAAGAACTTCTGGCATGTTTAGTGTAGATGATTGCTTATGTTACTGTAGTTGCAATAATACTGAAATTACACTGACTGACAGAGCAAATGCAACACCAAGAAGGAGTGGTCAGAACTTTATGCCAATTGCAGGGTAGACTGACGTCACTGAGGTATGCTCATGATGTGAAATGCGCCGCTGTGCTGCGCACGTAGCGAACGATAAATGGGACACGGCGTTGGCGAATGGCACACTTCGTACCGTGATTTCTCAGCCGACAGTCATTGTAGAACGTGTTGTCGTGTGCCACAGGACACGTGTATAGCTAAGAATGCCAGGCCGCCGTCAACGGAGGCATTTCCAGCAGACAGACGACTTTACGAGGGGTATGGTGATCGGGCTGAGAAGGGCAGGTTGGTCGCTTCGTCAAATCGCAGCCGATACCCATAGGGATGTGTCCACGGTGCAGCGCCTGTGGCGAAGATGGTTGGCGCAGGGACATGTGGCACGTGCGAGGGGTCCAGGCGCAGCCCGAGTGACGTCAGCACGCGAGGATCGGCGCATCCGCCGCCAAGCGGTGGCAGCCCCGCACGCCACGTCAACCGCCATTCTTCAGCATGTGCAACACACCCTGGCTGTTCCAATATCGACCAGAACAATTTCCCGTCGATTGGTTGAAGGAGGCCTGCACTCCCGGCGTCCGCTCAGAAGACTACCATTGACTCCACACCATAGACGTGCACGCCTGGCATGGTGCCGGGCTAGAGCGACTTGGATGAGGGAATGGCGGAACGTCGTGTTCTCCGATGAGTCACGCTTCTGTTCTGTCAGTGATAGTCACCGCAGACGAGTGTGGCGTCGGCGTGGAGAAAGGTCAAATCCGGCAGTAACTGTGGAGCGCCCTACCGCTAGACAACGCGGCATCATGGTTTGGGGCGCTATTGCGTATGATTCCACGTCACTTCTAGTGCGTATTCAAGGCACGTTAAATGCCCACCGCTACGTGCAGCATGTGCTGCGGCCGGTGGCACTCCCGTACCTTCAGGGGCTGCCCAATGCTCTGTTTCAGCAGGATAATGCCCGCCCACACACTGCTCGCATCTCCCAACAGACTCTACGAGGTGTACAGATGCTTGCGTGGCCAGCGTACTCTCCGGATCTCTCACCAATCGAACACGTGTGGGATCTCATTGGACGCCGTTTGCAAACTCTTCCGCAGCCTCGTACGGACAACCAACTGTGGCAAATGGTTAACAGAGAATGGAGAACCATCCCTCAGGACACCATCCGCACTCTTATTGACTCTGTACCTCGACGTGTTTCTGCGTGCATCGCCGCTCGCGGTGGTCCTACATCCTACTGAGTCGATGCCGTGCGCATTGTGTAACCTGCATATCGGTTTGAAATAAACATCAATTATTCGTCCGTGCCGTCTCTGTTTTTCCCCCAACTTTCATCCCTTTCGAACCACTCCTTCTTGGTGTTGCATTTGCTCTGTCAGTCAGTGTATTTTGAATATATGAAAGATCTTCAAACAAAATTGATGAAACGATTGCCTTCACTGCAAGTATAGAGGCATTTTTCTCCTAGTCAAAGACATTAATTAGGTTAACAATTTTGCCATAATATTCAGCCTGTATCCATTCCCCTGTCCGAGTTACAATTGGTTATGGAGGCAAGGTGCCGTCTCCTTAAATATTTTTATTCCTGAGGGTGCGTTGTGAAATATCTTCCCCACGTTAACAATAAAAGGATCAACGCCCGGGAAACAGTCTCAACTTTCTTGCGCAACTTGGTGAAGACCACGTGTTAGACAGGTTAAATGTATTAAACGTGGATATTGGTTGTTGTATTCCTGTCGCAGCCTTCTTCGTAGCAAAGCGTTTTCATTTTTAAAATCGGCAAGCCACAACAGATACAAGGAATCATTAAACAAGCGAGTAATATAATTACTAACCTCCTCCACCTCTTCTCAGGTTAAGAAACATGTTTTACCTGGATCATCAAGCGTTGGGGTTCCTATGTTAACATTAGCGACTGACCTATTAGCAGCATTTTTAGTTTCGTCCGTAGATAGGAAAATATTTTAATCTGCTACTGTCTCTCTTCTATTATTTAAACATTTATCAAAAGCTATTGGTAAGTATTGTTACGAATAAAATAGCGTCTGCTTTATAACTCTAATTTATTTCAGGATGACCAAATAAATGCACACATACATGTACAATTATATTCAACCATGAATAACCACACCTACTAATTGCTGAGTATTAACAAGTCTCCATTCTTTTCACGCAGCAGGGGTCCGCCTCGCTGGTGTACCTGGGAGACGGTAATACTGATTGAAAGACCTTTCAGTTGCACTCAAAAGTCCAGTCACCCCACACAGCAGGTGCGTGCAGGCCTCTGAGTTTGAACACAGGGCTACTGGCCACACAACACCGTTCCTTGGTTCATCTCCAGAGACCGTCCAGTAATTCACATAGTCAAACATAGTGAACAACTAAATAGCAACAGTTCAACAGTGTTAAACAGTAGGCCAATTTTCAATTCCTTCTGGTACTCTTGTTCATTATAGCTTTGGCAATTAGGCATTTTTATCGAAAACTTTAATCTGACAAATCTTAAAAAAGTCGTTTTTTTTAAGTATGGTTTGTCCTTCGCCTTCTTCAGGTTTATAAATAGTTTTCATTCAGCAGTAAAGCTTCAAACTTGCGTCTTCTGCATGTTAACCATTTTGAAATTCTAACAGCTGCTACGAGGTTTAACGCAGAGCTTCTGTCATGTTAATTTAACGCAGGTATTGAAAACTTGTTAGCGTTAATAATTCTTGATTAGACGGTCATTTTGTTAAATTGTGTCCGTTAAATCTATTTAACCATTCGTTGAAGAAACTGAGTCTAAATGTGTCAAGTATATCACGTGTCTCGCTACTACAAGTACTAAGCTCTACAGAGGATGGGATGCCCTCACGCCAGGCAGTTCCTTACCCTTGTACGTAAATCAAGCCCAGTGAAAATCGCGCCCGTAACAAAATCTGTGTAAATCGCTTCCAGTTTAATTATTCTGTCCAAGCGACTACCTAGTTCCCATCAATCATGGATCGCCTTCTACCTTACCAGTACCGGGCGAGTTGGCCGTGCGGTTAGGGCCGTGCAGCTGTGAGCTTGCATCCGGGAGATAGTGGGTTCGAACCCCACTGTCGGCAGCTCTGAAGATGGTTTTCCGTGGTTTCCCATTTTCACACCAGGCAAATGCTGGGGTTGTTCCTTAATTAAAGCTACGGCTGCTTCCTTCCCATTCCTAGCCATTTCCTATCCCATCATCGCCATAAGACCTATCTGTGTCGGTGCGACGTAAAGCAAATTTTGTACCTAACTAGTGACCGCTGGACTTTCAACCCGATAAGTAACCGCTGGAATACCCCTAAGCATTGTAATTTACCTCTAGTTTACCCTTCCAGCTTCCTCTTTACCACCCTCAGTACTGGTCTAACTCTCCTAGTGTTCAGTTCGGGCGCTTTGTGTGTTAATGCTGTTATTTGTTAGATTTTGAAGTTACAGTACTACAACCAACAATGGTAAGCTGTACGCCGTTTTTGAAGGATACTCGTATACCATAAAAGAAACGAGTGAAGACGGAACTTTCAGAAACAAAGGTCAACGCGATGTCGAGGAACGATTAAGACGAAAACGGCAACGTCATCATCATCATCATCTGTTTACCCTCCAGGGTCGGCTTTTTCCTCGGACACAGCGAGGGATCCCACCTCTACCGCCTCAAGGGCAGTGTCCTGGAGTTTCAGACTCTTGGTCGGGGATACAACTGGGGAGAATGACCAGTACCTCGCCCAGGCGGCCTCACCTGCTATGCTGAACAGGGGCCTTGTGGAGGGATGGGAAGATTGGAAGGGATAGGCAAGGAAGAGGGAAGGAAGCGGCCGTGGCCTTATGTTAGGTACCATCCCGGCATTCGCCTGGAGGAGAAGTGGGAAACCACGGAAAACCACTTCGAGGATGGCTGAGGTGGGAATCGAACCCACCTCTACTCAGTTGACCTCCCGAGGCTGAGTGGACCCCGTTCCAGCCCTCGTACCACTTTTCAAATTTCGTGGCAGAGCCGGGAATCGAACCCGGGCCTCCGGGGGTGGCAGCTAATCACGCTAACCACTACACCACAGAGGCGGATAGACGGCAACGTACTAAGTTCAAATGAGCATCAATGTGGAGTTGCGTATGACGCTCGTTTGGAAGAGTAAAATTCACTGAAGCAGGCGAAAAAGAGAGCATGAGAGGAAGAGACTTTGATTTCTTAAATAAGTTATTAATTTAGTAATAGGCGCAATGTGAAAACGTTTACATAGAGGAGCAGAATTTCAAATATGTCTAAAACATATTCTGAAGAGTCAGGTGACCTCGATAGTCGAAGGCATGATTTTCTCATGGAAATGCCAAAACAGCAAGTAGTGAAGAGGACGTTATACAACCTACGGGTTAAACTACAAGGAAATCGACACGAATTAGAATCATCTCAAGAAGTTCAGCTTCAAGCAAAAATATTAAATATGAAGGACGGTAGTAGTTTCCTTTTAAGCGACGGCAAGTCAGTAGAAAGGATCATGGTTTTTAGTGGCAAAGCAGGAAGAGAAGTTCTGAAGAGTAAACAAGAATTGTTATTTTCAGGAGGGGCCCTTCGAAAGCTGTATCGAGCAGTTTTTTTTTTTTTTTCAAATATACACGATTTATGCAGGCTTAGGAAGTTTGAAGAATGAATCCAACACCCATCAAGTGTCATTTGTATTTTTACCGAAAAAGAAACATACATACGCCTATTTCGTAGTATACTAGAACATGTTCCATAATGGAACCCGAAGAATGTAACAGTTGACTTTGGACCTGCAGTTATTTCTGCATTAAGAGGTATATTCCCATCTGCCCAAGTGCATGGATGTTATTACCATATAAAGCAATGTCTCTGGAGAAAAGTCCAGGAATTGGGACTGACTCGAGCTTACAAGGAAAATGAAGAAGTGAGACTGTACATTCGCATGTGTGCTGCGCTTGTGTTTCTCCGGCCTTAAGATGCCTTGCATGGCCGGCTTGAGATCCATTCCATATCACCTGATGTCGCCAAGTTGACGGAGTTCTTCTATTATTTTGTGGAGAGGCGGTTGGAAAATGATGAAGTCCCAATCGGTCTATGGAGTTGCTACGGACGGCTGCATCGAATTACCAAAGCTGTAGAAGGCTGACACAGCAAGATCAACAATATTGTTGGAAATTAAAGACTTGATCGGAGTTATAAGACAGAAGCAGAAGGAATAGCACGCGCATTAATGAGGACAGAACTCAACATGGGTGGAAAATGAAGGAAAGCAACCTATGTACACGAGACTTGGCGAACGGCTGGGGAAAATAGTAATGGAATGAAATGGCGTATGGGTTTTAGTGCCGGGAGTGTCCGAGGACAAGCTTTGCTCGCCAGATGGAGGTCTTTTGATTTGACTCCCGTAGGCGACCTGCACGTCGTGATGAGGATGAAGTGATGATGAAGACGACACATACATCCAGCCCCCGTGCCACCGAATTTAACCAATTAAGGTTAAAATTCCCGACCCTGTCGAGAATCGAACCCGGGACCGCTGTGACCAAAGGCCAGCACGCTAACCATTTAGCCATGGATCCGGACGGGAGTAGAGTACGATAGTATGAAGAGGGTGGTGACATCAGAACATGTTCGAAAGCCATATCATAATCCAAAAGCTTATTCAACATTAGTGCATGGTCCAATATAATGACGATGTTTACGAGCTGATTTTAAACATGCCTAAGTGAAAAAATGGTCATTTAGTCAGTCCAAAGCCTGAATAAAGTGTGATGAGAATCAGCTAATTTAATACATAAATCAAAAGAAAATGATGATGAATTATACACACCTACGTTAAAGATCTTCAAGTTGTCTTTTGCCATTTAACCATTTTAATGGCTGATGAGAATCAGTTTGATTGTCAGGTAGGGACCGGACTACACCGGGCACGATTTACAGGTCACCGTTTCTTGCTCATCCCTTGAGTGGGGAATACAGCCTGTCCTTCCCGTAAGCTAATAATGTTATTTGTTTTACGTCCCACTAACTACTTTTTAAGGTCTTCGGAGACGCCGAGGTGCCGGAATTTAGTCCCGCAGGAGTTCTCTTACGTGCCAGTAAATCTACCGACACGAGGCTGTCGTATTTGAGCACCTTCAAATACCACCGGACTGAGCCAGGATCGAACCTGCCAAGTTGGGGTCAGAAGGCCAGCGCCTTAACCGTCTGAGCCACTCAGCCCGGCCCCGTAAGCTCAGTATGCGCGCCTAGTTTGAGCTGGCTGTAAACAATTCTTGGTGGTCACTGTATAATATTATTTCCATTCTGAAAATTCTCAGCCATAAATTTTTGATTCCTATTACAAAGTAGAGTCATTACTGATTTATGAAAATATTAATGGAATCACTTAATGTTGTTATTTGAGTCATCAGTCCGTAGACTGGTTTAATGCAGCTCTCCATGCCACCCTACCCTGTGCTAATCTTTACATTTCTACGTAAGCATTGCATCCTACATCTGCTCTAATCTGCTTGTCATATTCATACCTTGCTCTACCCCTACCGTTCTTACCATCTACACTTCCTTCAAAAACCAACTGAACAAGTCCTGGGTGTCTTAAGATGTGTCCTCAGTATCCAGTATTCGGGAGATAGTAGGTTCGAATCCCACTGTCGGCAGCCCTGAAAATGGTTTTCCGTGGTTTCCCATTTTCACACCAGGCAAATGCTGGGGCTGTACCTTAATTAAGGCCACGGCCGCTTCCTTCCCACTCCTAGCCCTTTCCTGTTCCATCGTCGCCGTAAGACCTATCTGTGTCGGTGCGACGTAAAACAACTAGCAAAAAAAAGAAGATGTGTCCTATCATTCTATCTCTTCTTCTCGTCAAATTCAGCCAAGTCGATCTCCTCTCACCAATTCGATTCAGTATCCCTTCATTCGTGATTTGATCTATTCATCTCACCTTCAGCATTCTTCTGTAACACCACATTTCAAAAGCGTCTATTCTCTTTCTTTCTGAGCTAGTTATCGTCCATGTTTCACTTCCATACAATGCCACGCTCCACACGAAAGTCTTCAAAAACATCTTTCTAATTCCTATATCAATGTTTGAAGTGAGCAAATTTCTTTTCTTAAGAAAGCTCTTCCTTGCTTGTGCTAGTCTGCATTTTATGTCCTCCTTACTTCTGCCATCGTTAGTTATTTTACTACCCAAGTAACAACATTCATCTACTTCCTTTAAGACTTCATTTCCTAATTTAATATTTCCTGCATCACCTGCCTTTGTTCGACTGCACTCCATTACTTTTGTTTTGGACTTATTTATTTTCATCTTGTACTCCTTACCCAAGACTTTGTCCATACCATTCAGCAACTTCTCGAGATCTTCTGCAGTCTCAGATAAAATAACTATATCATCGGCAAATCTCAAGGTTTTGATTTCCTCTCCTTGGACTGTGATTCCCTTCCCAAATTCCACCTTGATTTGCTTTACTGCCTGTTCTATGTAAACATTGAAAAGGAGGGGGGGGGGACAAACTGCAGCCTTGCCTCACTCTTTTCTGGATTGCTGCTTTCTTTTTCAAAGCCCTCGATTCTTATCACTGCAGACTGATTTTTATACAGATTGTAGATAATTCCTCGTTCTCGGTATCTGATCCCAATCACCTTCTGAATCTTAAATAGCTTGGCCCAATCAACATTATCGAATGCCTTTTCTAGATCTACGAACGCCATGTATGTGGGCTTGTTCTTCTTGATTCGATCCTCTAAGATCAGACGTAAATTCAGGATTGCTTCACGTGTTCATACATTTCTTCTGAAGCCAAATTGTTCTTCTCCCAACTCAGCTTCAACTTGTTTTTCCATTCTTCTGTAAATAATACGTGTTAAGATTTTGCAGGCTTGAGATACTAAATTGATGGTGCGGTAGTTTTCACACCTGTCAGCACCGGCTTTCTTGGGAATACGTTAACCCCTTGTGTAGGTAGATTTATTGGCAAGTAAAAGAACTCCTGTGGACAACGTCTTGGCACCTCGACATCTTCATTAGCCATACAAGTAGTTACTGGTGCATAAATACAATGCAATAAAGTGGACGTAAAGGTTGTATATTTTCACAAGTACTCTTTAACATTTACAGTAAATTCGCCATGATTACTGCACTTAATGGATGGGGTGGAGGAGTTTCAGTCGGAGGTAGGAAGTTTCACATCTCCGGTACGTAGGTCACACTGCTCTCATTTCTGTGGATGAAATGGAAATGAGAACATTTTCTGCTCGTGTAACTGCTATAAAGAATGACATGTGGCTGAAAATCAGTATGAAGAAAACCAAACGATGATATTTGATAGGGCCAATAATTAACGACGACATTCATATTTAAATAAACTAAAAATGTCGTCAAAATGTTAAATCTTGGATCAGTGATAACCAGTATTTAAAAAGAAGCAATAGCACAACAGCCCCGAAGGGCCATGGCCTACCAAGCGACCGCTACTCAGCCCGAAGGCCTGAGGATTATGAGGTGTCATATGGTCAGCAGAATCCTCTAGGCCGTTATTCGTGGCATCCTAGACCGGGGCCACCATTTCAAAATCAGGTAGCTCCTCAACAGCAGTTACGCAGGCTAGTGGAACTTGAACAGCCCTCAGATCTGGATAAAAATCCCTAACGTACCCGGGAATCGAATCCAAGGCCTCCAAGTAAGAGGTAGGCACGCTAACCCTACACCGTGAGGCCAGCCATAACCTGTATACTTGGTAAAAATAAAAAGTGAAATGGCGTATGGCGTTTTGTGCCTGGAGTGTCCGAGGACAAGTTCGGCTCGCCAGATGCAGGTTTTTCAATTTGATGCCCGTAGGTGACATGCACGTCACGATGTGGATGAAATGATTGTGCAGACACCCTGCCCCCGTGTCAGCGGACAATTATGATTAAAATTCCTCACCGTACCGGGAATAGAACCCGGGACCCCTGTAACCAAGGCCAGCACGCTAACCATTTAGCTATGGATTGGTGACGAAACATGACGACCTCCCCTCACATCAGTACTCTCAGCGGCAGTCCGGTGCCTATTAGCGGCTTATAGGATTTACGACGTCTACTGTAGCCGGAGCTGCCAAATCATCTGCTGCACTCGACACGCAGAAAGGGTAAAAACTGAAGAAAGTGGTTTGGCAACCTCTCCCCACCGAACATGGGCAACATTGAACTCATTAACTCAGCAGGGTGCAGGGTGTGATTGACTGCTGGCTTCCACCTCGCTTCCAGGAACTGAGGCCATCATGTTTTGTTCCCAAGTATACACGTATATGTGAGGCTAAAGTAGAAAGGACAATTGCAATGGTCAAAAGTATCATGACGCAAGTGACACATTCATGGAAATATCGTTCCATCTCTCTCGCATTGAAGTCAAGTCTGGTTCGGAATTAAGTGGTTTTCGTATTCATGTACAGTACTGAGGTTAATCTGGATCTATAGAAAATCGATGACGGGGCGAGTTGGCCGTATGGTTAGGGACGCGCAGCTGTGAGCTTGCATCCGGGATGTAGTGGGTTCGAACCCCACTGTCGGCAGGCCTGAAGATGCTTTTCTTTGGTTTCCCATTTCTACACCAGGCAAATGTTGGAACTGTACCTTAATTAAGGCTTCGGACGCTTCCTTCCCACTCCTACGCCTTTCCTATTTCATTGTCACCATAACACCTATTTGTGCCAGAGTGACGTAAAGCACATTGTAAAAAACAATCCATGTCTTTGAAATATGATGTTAGAGAAGGATGCATCGTGTTCTCCTGACAGTTTTCCGAAGCTACACACAACGAACAGGTTGTCAACTATATGAACACAAAGAATTCTACGATTTTTGGCCACACTGCACGACGTAGAGAAGGGAGCCTAGAAAGTCTCCTCACCGCAAGAAATGTCCCTGAAAAGAGAGATCGGCATGAGCTCCTATACACTGCACGGACACTATTATGAGAGTAACTGGAACATCACTCCAGGCAGGAAAACTGGCAAAACTCCGAGAACGATGGACAACACTACATCATAGTCTCCTTCAAGATCACAGTCTTCAGAAATGAGAGGACGATCGGAGAGAGAAATGTAACATCATTATAATACTTGGAGGGAAGATTCATCAGATAAACCGAGCGAGGTGGCCGTGCGGTCAAGGGCGCGCAGCTGTGAACTTGCATTCGGGATGTAGTGGGTTCTAACCCCACTGTCGGCAAAACTCAAGATGTTTTTCCGTGGTTTCCCATTCTCACACCAGACAAATGTTGGGACTGTACCTTATTTAAGGCCACGGCTGCTTCCTTCCCACTCCTAGGCCTTTACTATCCCATCGTCATCATCAGAGCTATCTGTGTCAGTGCGACATAAAGCAGATTGACAAAAAATTTAATCAAGATAAAGATATTTTAAAAATTAATGGTATAGGTAACCTACAAGAAAATTTTCATTTCAGGTTCCATGAATGCTTCATAAAAAGAATTGTATGAAGATGTAACATTTTAAGATGAAAACGAGAACAGAAAGTTATGTGTCTAATAAAGTAGAGATAAGGGAGATTCTGTCAGTCATTCCGTATTTACCAGGTGTATGCATAAGTTTTTGCCGGCTTTTGTGGTAAAGAAAACACGTCATTTTCAAGGAGTGCTCATTTTATATTTCTTCAAAATATTGGCGATCCGCTTCTACACACCTCGCCCATCTTTCAGGTAAATTACGAATATCATGCCAGAAAAACTGCTTTTCTTTTGCAATAAACGATTCGTCGAGCCATTTTCCAACTTCCTCGAAATTTGTTAAGTGCTGCTGTGCGAGCGCGTGCCCTATTGATGCTAGGAGGTGATAGTGAGATGGTGCCAGGTCGGGGCAGTACGGCGGGTGCGGAAGGATATCTCATTCAATCGATTTCAAGGTGTCTTTCACTGGTTTTGCTGTGTGAGACGGCGTATTGTTGTGTAACAAAATCACTTTGCCATGCCATCTGGCCTATTTCGGTCATTCTTCGATCAATGGGTGATTTAAATTAATCATTTGTTGGCGATAGCGTTGTGCATTGATGGTTTCGCCGGGCTTCAAGAGTCTTCGCACTTTTGTGGTCTACCAGAGCGCGCACTGTCTTTCACATTGAAATCACCACCTTTAAATCGTCTAAACCATGTCTCACATGTTCTCATCGATAGAGAGTGTTCACCATGTTTCTACCAGCAAACGATGACTCTCCACAGCCGCTTTTTCTTGATTAAATAAGAAAAGCAATGCGTGCCGCAAATAATATTTTTAGGCATTAACGTCGACATGATCACTGAACGATACAACACAGACTCTAGTGTTTGGCGTACTCAACTTGTGTGTGCGGGTTTGTTAATGTCAGACGAACAAACTGACGTATGTATCAAATTCATACGCTTTGTACTGTTCGCTGGCGCCATCTCTTAGTGAAACCGAGAAAGACTTTCGCGTACATCTGATAGGCTTAAGTCACGGCCACGCTGATACTTAAAAAATCCGCCAATTGTCAACATGGGCCATTAAATCGAAGTTAATCCAACCAACTCGCCATTTAGGTATTTAGCACCCAAGTAAATGTTTTCATTCCTCCCCTGAAGAGGGAGGCGGGCCTCCTTGACGGTGACGCTGTCTCTCAGGACAGGATATTTGTATCAGAGAAAAAGAGGGTTGGCGACCATGGCCTTTGCTGTCCCGGAATTCGCCTTTGTGCAGGAGAAGAGATAACCATGGAAAACCATTCCTAGGATAGCCGCCGGTGGGGACCAGCCGCTCTCCGTCACACGAGTACAGAGGCGAAGAGGCACAGTGGCGCTTAGCTAATTCACAGAGGCTATCAGACTGATCACCGAGAGGGATAATAGTCTATAATGAAGCTGTATGTTGAACAATCACAACAACAATCATCCGACCGGATCAGAAATGGAATGAATGAAGCCCCATCTAGCGGCGAGCCCGGCTGCCGAAACCTGTTGCACTTCTCTGGGACGATGACTAATGACTGACAGATGAAATTAAATGATATTTGATGGTGTTGCTGAAATGAAAGACGACAGAGAAAACCAGAGTCCCCGAGCAAGAACGTCCCTTCTTTGCTTTGTCCAGCACTAATCTCACATGGAGTAAGCCGAATTTGAACCGCGGAACCCAGCGTGAAATGCCGGCGCGCTGCCGCCTGAGCCACAGAGCCTGCATAATAATAATAATAATAATAATAATAATAATAATAATAATAATAATAATAATAATAATAATAATGAAAATGGAAATCCACAGCCTGTTTCCAGTCATTCGACCGGGTCAGGAATGAAATAAATGAAGCCCCATCTAGCGGCGAGCCCGGCTGCCGAAGCCTGTCGCACTCCTCTGGGGCAATGATTAATGAATGACAGATGGAATGAAATGAAATGATATTGGAAAGTGTTGCTAGAATGAATGATGACAGTGAAAACCGGAGTAGCCCGAGAAAAACCTGTTCCGCCTCCGCTTTGTCCAGCACAGATATCACATGGAGTGACCGGGATTTGAACCACGGTACCCAGCGGCCTACACCACAGACGTGGACCTTGGCCAGAGCTCTTGGCGTTATTCGACAGGAGTAGGCTATGTACCGACACCGGGCTTCACCCTCTCCCTGTCTCATTAGCATCATCATCATCATCATCATCATCATCACCACACATCCAGACATGCAATTTACTCATGGACTTCAGCTAGAAAACCCTGCACTAGACCTCTCCGATGTCACACAATACCACTCAAACCAGCCTCACTTAAGATCGAACCCGCTCTATTTGGAAGAGAAGGCCAAAGACCAACAACCGAAGTAACTGAGGACCGTTGGGTGAAATTTAAATCCCAGACGTGAACTAGGCCGAAGAATATCTTTTAAATTGAAATACCGTATACTATATCCGTCGAAATAGAATTCAAATTGCTATGTCTGCACTTGACTTCAGTGGCTTATTAGCAAATGATCTCATTCCAAAGAAAGTTTGCTCCCGTACGAGATCATGCTTGCAAGATTTGTATAGCACAACATAAAAAATATATATTGAATGCACTTATATCCTTACCTGTATTTCACAAAGAAGTGCTTCTCCGCCGAAAGAACTGCGAAGACTGGTCGTCCTGCTATATGAGCGAATTCTGTCAAGGTACAGGTTCCCTGCTCTCAAGGTCGCAAGGGAAGTACTTGCCTATCTTCACTTGTGGTTAAAAATAAAGCCTTTGCATTAAGGTCACAAGGGAAGCATATCTTACTCTCAGCCATTAAGGAAGGATAGAATTAGCAAGACATTGGCTAGTTTTACGTCATGGCTCATTTGCAGTTTGCTAGAGTATAAGCTATAATTTAATTCCACCTTTGTGATATGTAAATACAGTCACTCTCGCATGACTGCTGAAAGCTAGGCTCCGATGAGCGGGATATAGGGCGTTACTCCATTCTCAAGTTCATTCAGAGGCGTTCCTGGAGAAACACTTGCATAAGTCACAGCAGATTCGAGGACGAAATTGTACCATTCTCTCGACGTGACAAAACAGAAACTTGCTGTAACCTACGATAGAATAATTTAGCTGTATAGCGTGGCGACCACTGAACTCTTAACTGTGTCTGACTTTGCTTTCACTTGCGACAGTTTCCTCGCCTTTATCTTTCTGTCCGACATTCCTTGGTCAGAACTCGTTCTATTCCGACCCCAACGGTATTAGATAAGTGCGGCTTTGGGCATTTGTAGTTTTAAATCTTTTCATCTCTTCTCCTGATACTCTCGCTCTTCGGAAAGCCGGACCTCTTCTTCTCAGTCTCCTGGAGGAGTCAAGATGTTAACTATTTGTACTTCCCCTTATAACAAGCTGTGGCAAATAAACGTTCCCAGGAAGAGGAATCAGGGATTGCAATACTTTACCAAGGAAGATCTTTGATACATTTTCGTTTTAAAAATAATTTAAGAAAAGACCAGGCAAAAAATGATAGTGAAACTGCCATCGGGACGACACCATAAATGCATTTTTTAAAACAATTTGTTTTATGTCGCACCGACACAGATGACGCTGGGATAGGAAATGCCTAGGAGTGGAGAGAAAGTGGCCGTGGCTTTAATCAAAGTACAGCCTCAGCATTTGCCTGGTGTGAAAATGGGAAACCACGGAAAACAATCTTCAGGGCTGGGGTTCAAACTCACTATCTTCCAGATGCAAGCTCACAGCTGCGCGCCATTAACCGCAAGGTCAACTCGCCCGGTCACTGCTTCTTATTCTTCTACCTATTTTCCCCACATATGTGGGGTCGCGGGTGCGAACATGTGGATCTGGTCGTGATGCCCTTCCTGACGCTAATCCTATGTGGAGGGATGTAAATCACTATTGCGTTTTTCCTCCAGAGGTTCGTAGTGTAGAGTGTCGTCTGAATATGAAGAAGAAAGTGTTGGAAAAAATACAAATAGCCAATCCCCAAACCAGGAGAATTGATTAAAAGCTATTAAAATCCCCGACCCGGCCGGAAATCGAACCCAGGGCCATAAGAACTGAAGGCCTCAACGCTGACCATTCGGCCAAGGAGTCGGACTATAGCCCTAAATGCATACAGTGGAGATTTATAATAAGATTTATTTATTTATTTATTTATTTATTTATTTATTTATTTATTTATTTATTTATTTATTTATTTATTTATTTATTTATTTATTTATTTATTTATTTATTCATTCATTCATTCATTTATCGTATGGTTTTTAGTACCAGGAGTTTCCGAGGGCATGTTTGTTTCGCCTGTAGCGGTCTTTCTATTTCATTCCCGTGGGTGACCGGCGCGTCTGAATATGAAATAATAATAATAATAATAATAATAATAATAATAATAATAATAATAATAATAATAATAATAATAATAATAATAATAATGTCAGGAAGGGGTGAAACCTGATGTTGGCCCATAGCCTACACCTGTTCAATAAGAACAAGAGGTCTGTTCAAGGCTTGATGTCGCCGTCCGACGGAGGAATAGGGATGTGCTGAAACACTACCGATAGATGTCTCACGAGTAGTACCCGGTATGCGCTTGTCGATCGTCATTTGTTTGCATGTGTTTTTAATGGAAGTTACATAGTTAAATGATGAAGTTAAACATTAAATATATCGTTACAACAACAAAGGCAACAAAAAAATGCCATGCCTGATTATTGCTGTGTCCCAATGTCCCAAAATCAAGGTCGACCCTATTCATACCATCAATTTCCTAAGCAGGATCCTTTCCGTAAAAAGTGGGTTCCATGCGATTCGTAGGTAGGACCTACGAAATAAAAACGTGTCTCCTAATATCAAGGTCTGCTCGAAACAGTTTACAGTTGAAGATTATGTCATTACTGAAACTGGTAAGCAAGCTAATTAGTATTAATTAAGAAATAATTTTATAATAAGGTAGTGACATTCTGAGGAGTTAATATGACCTGTTTTGATAATTTTAGGCGAAAGACGAAGACTTAAGGAGAACGCTGTACCTTCGATATTTTCATGGTGTGGCACCGGTACCTTGGAAATAACTCCGAGAACAAGAAAATATAGAAGCAGGAAAACAGCCATAACACCGTGTGTGGTACGGTACTCTGAATCACACAATGACCTATAGTTTAACACTGGAGAACCATCAATTTCAGACTTCCTGAACAAGAAATAATTCATTAATTCCAAACTTGAAATATTTATATTTGTCTTATGGTCCGAGAAAAGATCCTTGAACTCGTGCACTACAAGGAAATGAAATACAATCGTACTGGATGTAGCCCCAGGCACTGCTGTCACACCAATGTCGAGCCTTACGTACGCCTCTAATCTGCAAAGAAAAGAAAAATACCGTATTAGGAATGTTTTCAAAATGCTATTTGTACTTAAAGACTTCAATCTTAACAAAAAACGCTAAAAGAAGGAGTTGCTACATTTAGTCCCTACCTTTCAATCAACTTTTGCTTTTTTCTGGATATTTTTCCACCCCTTTTCTTCAATTCTGCTTGCAAATCCGCAATCGCTATTGCACCTATACCATTTCCCGTCTTGTTAAAAACATTAACAGAATATGGTAACTCCATCTTTATGCATTTAAAGCTAAAGTTTCATTTCGATGATAACAAATGTAGGAATACTCCATATAAGTCTCATGTAAAACAATCGAGCAGCGGAAAGCGCATACCGGGTATTACCAGTACGCTGCCTAGCGGACAAGTTTTGCGTGATTCATCCCAAGTACCACCAACAGCGCCATATGTCCTCACTCAATATGAATATTACAGAGGGAATATTGCAACTGAATCCAGGCTTTTTGCACGCATAGAAATTGTATACCACCACCTTTCCCATCCTGACGGGAAACATTCTGATAGTGATTTTTGTTCCACCCATGGGACACAAACCGACTAACCACGGTGTCAGACCATATAGATTTTATGTTTTAACGACCATTGCCATCAGGTGCGGACCGACCGACCGACCGACCGACCGACCGACCGACCGACCGACCGACCGACCGACCGACCGACCGACCGACCGACCGACCGACCGACCGACCGACCGACCGACCGACCGACCGACCGACCGACCGACCGACCGACCGACCGACCGACCGACCGACCGACCGACCGACCGACCGACCGACCGACCGACCGACCGACCGACCGACCGACCGACCGACCGACCGACCGACCGACCGACCGACCGACCGACCGACCGACCGACCGACCGACCGACCGACCGACCGACCGACCGACCGACCGACCGACCGACCGACCGACCGACCGACCGACCGACCGACCGACCGACCGACCGACCGACCGACCGACCGACCGACCGACCGACCGACCGACCGACCGACCGACCGACCGACCGACCGACCGACCGACCGACCGACCGACCGACCGACCGACCGACCGACCGACCGACCGACCGACCGTAAGGCAATACACCAACGCCGCCGCCGCCACATGGTAGGCACACTGAACTGCTGAAGCAATCAGACTTACAAGATTCTAATCTCAGCACTGGCGGCACTTACTCTAAAATATTGATAGTATGTTCTTCGTTTTAGCGTCGTTGACCTTGATGTCATGTTCCTTAAAACTGTACCAATTAACATGATCATCATAATGTTCCACAATTCCATTCCTTTTGAAATTGCAGCTCCAAATGCAACAATGATAATAATAATAATAATAATAATAATAATGTGTCATCACTGATAGAAAAATTACCTACAATAGACCAGGTATAACTCATGTAGATAATAACAAGAAAATCTGCTTCATAATAGACCTAGCCTGCCCTAATCTTCACAACCTCCAATCAACACATACAGAGAAGATACACAAGTACACAGATATGGCCACACACACACACAAAAAAATAACCATGAGCAAACTCGACAACGTTATAATAATTCCGGTAATGATTGGATGTACTGGTATTATGCCAAGGGCACTACACAGGAGTATTGAAGCACTTAATCTCCACACTCTCACTTGCATATACAGTAATTACAAAAAGCAGCAAATCCTGGCTACTTGCCATATACGAGTAGTAAGGAAGTTTACTGGCATGAACCATCCACGATATACATAGGACTAAAGAAAATAGTCTACTAATAAATATCTATCAAATTTATTTCTCAACATTGTATGTATGGAGTCAACGTGCGTATGTACTAAATAGTACTTCTTCCATGTACATTGTACCGATGAAGCACACACACCCAATCGTAAAATGCCAGAATGGTGACGATTTATTCATTTCGCTGATAAATGGTTCTTTTCATTAAACTCTCCAAATATGATAGCACCATTGTATTGTTCTGGTAACCTATATCTGGTGTCAATTTCAGCTTTTCAAAATGTCGTCATTTTCTTAGTATCTTTGTGGAAAAGGGCACGACTCAGAGCACGGTCAGCTTAATGCAGTTGTAATTCGAATTCATGCCGACAGATGGAGCTGTGCGTATCGATATGGTAAGGATCATACAATCACTTCTTCTTCTTCTTTCTCTTCTTGTTTGGTATAAGCCGACTAAAGACCCTGATATTGCGCATCCTCTGGGTGTGTTGCTTCTTTCTCACCTTTATCCAGAGGGTACCTGTCTTCCTTCTTGGTGGTTTGTCCTGGAACGTCTTTTGTTTAAGCATCCTCCTGAGAAGTGTCCGATCTTTTTAGTCTCCTACTTTTCCTCCCAGTTCCTGAAGATCTTTTACTTCCATCAACCATGGTGATATGGTCTTCCTCTCTTGTCCGTAAACCAAAAGCCATCACACGTTTCCATATGAGAACTGCTGATGATATTTTATCAAGCTTACACTCGTAGTTACTGGGAAGTCGCACAGCTCGCAGCACAGGAGAATCGGTCTCAAGAGTATTGCCCATCACCCCTGTATAAAGAACTGGAGCAAACTCGGTCATTTTAGATTACACTTTCCACTCACGTGTAATGGTTTTCACTTTCGTTAATGGTATTAAAGGGTTCATATTTAAGCATGCAGTACATTTCCAGGCTTTTGACAAAATTTATCGGCTCACATTTTTCTATATCAGAACGTTATTTCACGCCATAACTGCTTATCATATACCGTTGCCTACGTGATTAGTAATAAGGCCTCCGCGTGGCAGCTTATGCAGCGTGCAATACGTTCTAGTTCCAGACTCGCCGCTAGACTGCGTGTTACTCCTCCACTGTTTAAAATAGACTTATACGGAAATAGTGAACAAAAAGTTAAGTTAGTGAGTTTTTATGTGATATAGGCCTTAAAATTAATTATATAAAGCGTTGATTTGTGTATTCAGCTTGTGGTGAGTACATAGTTTCTATTTAAACATAAAATTAAGATTTTTTTTTATGAATATTCATGAATATACAAGGTTCTGTATTTGGCGCCGAGAGAGTTATTTACTGTAAACATTCTATTCACAGGATGTTTATTGCACGTGATAAACAATGGTTTATTGCTGTGTTCCATTCTGCAAAAGTAAACTGCAGAAAGGTAGTGGGATTTCCTTCCACGAGTTCCCAGTAAATGCAGAATTACGAGAAAAATGGGTCAAAGTTATATCTCGTCGGGGTGACGAGAAAAATAGCATGTGGCAACCTTCCTCAAAATCTGTAGTATGTAGCGAACATTTTGAAAGTACGTGCTTCAGCATTTCTACTAAAATCAGACGCCTTCTTCCGAATTCAATTCCAACGCTTTTTTCTGGGTACCCATCGTATTTTCATGACAAGAGCAGGCTTAATAAAACGCGTAAGCTACCCAAGAAACGAAGCTATGAAGATGCATTCACGCAGCCAAGTACAAATGTTTCACATGACGTACAAGAAGAGCAAAGAGAAGACGAAAAAGCCATCTCACGTTCAGTCCAAGTTGACATGACCCCCCAGTATAAAGTACAGTCAACTTCCACAACTAAGGTAAATGCGAGACAACTGGCATCGCGTACTCTCAAAAGGAAAAAGCTTATCATAAAACAATTGAGGTGCAAGAATAGGAAGTTGCTTGCTGAAGTGAAGAAACGAAAGAGAAAATTGTATGCAGATAAACTCTTTGCTACACTTCAGGTTTCTAGTGAAGCGAAGGACTTGAAAGCTACGTTTTTACTTGAACAACTGAAGGCATTTGGCAAGAAAAAGATACAGTATACAGAAGGTATTATAAAAATTTGTGTTCTGTGGCAGAGGAAATCGCCAAAAGGCTACGAATTTGCTAGGCAGATGGAAATATTGCATTTGCCACACAAAAGTTCGCTAATGAAATATATTGGCAGATCATCTGGAGAAACAGGAGTTACACAGGAGATAAAAGATAGGTTGGAAGCAGAATTACAGACACTTTCTACGGAACAGGAAAAGGTTGGCTCTCTTATTATCGACGAAATGGCAATACAGCCTAAACTTATATATGATCGACAATTAGACCAGTTTCATGGGGGTAATGAACTTGCTACGGAAGGAGAATTAGCTAACAGATTGCTTTGCTTTATGTTCAGAGGTCTGGCAGCAAGTTTTCGAATTCCCGTGGCGTTTTTCTTTTGCTGTAATTTGGACGGAACTGAGCTCCAAAGAAGAACACTGCAAGTAATAGCAGCCGTAGAAGAAATAGGATTTACGGTGTTGAGAATCGTGACCGATAATGCCAAAGTGAACGTGTCTATGTATGAAAAGTTATGTGGTGGGCATGTTAAACCAGAAACGGCCCATCCTTTAGATGAAACTCACAAACTATTTCTGAGCTATGATCAAAGTCACATAATCAAGAATGTTCGGTCACAGTTTCTAGAAAAGTCATTTCAAGATGACGGAAAAGAAATCTCAGGAAAGCACGTAAAAACTCTGTACAGACTACAGAGGAACTTAATTTTTTCTCCAGTTCGCTACTTGACCAGAAAGATGGTATACCCCTCCAATTTTGAGAAAATGAACGTTAAGCGTGCGAAACTTTTATTTTCAGTCTCAATTACAGCTGCTCTGGAAACCTGTAGTTCTGTTGCAAGTGAACATTTTCCCGATAAGGAGAGTCTTAATGCTACGGTACACTTCATGAATGTAATGAGAAAGTGGTTCGATATCCACGATGTTTGCAATCGAACTCATGCTCTATTCTCACGAAATTCTGATAAGTTGCATTTCTTTTCCGTTAGTGATGAAAGACTTGAATGGCTAACTGATACCTTTTTGCCTTATATTGAGAAACTTCAGGGTGCAGGAAGAAACAAAAATGAGACGTTAAGTACGGAGACTTACCGTGTTCTTGTCATTACTACACAGTCGACGGTTGCGTGTATCAAGTACTTGTTAACTATGGGCTTCCACTATGTGTTAACGCGAAATTTCTCCAGTGACGATGTTGAACTGTTTTTTAGTCACCTCAGGCAATTGGGAGGATTTAATGATATGATGGATGCTCGTGCTTGTACGCATGGAATTGAGACCACGCTGAAAAGTGGAATCATACGTGCATCTATGCATGCAAATGTCGAGATGAATCCTGATAATTTTTCACAAAATTGGCTCGGAACTCAGCATAAAGAGACTCAGATGGAGATGGCAGAAATTCAGCTACCGAATGCTGTGATGGAAATATTAATGCGCCCGTTAAGTAGTAAGTACGAATAATCACATTATATTAATTCCAATGTTAACATGCTTTTTGAAACAAAAATTTTCTTTCCTATTTTTTTTTCAGCTTGTCCAACAACGTTGAAAGCAGCATCCGTGACGTTTGTATGTGGTTATCTCGTAAGAGTGGCTGAAGAGAACACAACTTGCGATCACTGCCTGGACATGCTCACAACAATCACCACAAACGCACCACTGAATATGCTGATTCAGAGACAAGATAGGGGCGGACTTAGATACCCTAAGCCATCGTTTATCTCTCTGGTGCTACTTCTTGTGGATTTTTGCTCTAATGCTATTCCACTTTTGCCGAGAAGAAATGTTAGAGCAAAACTGTTTAAGTACTGTAAAACCAGGTTTTTTAATGAACTGAAATGCAGTGAATGTGACAATGATAAACTTTGGTCTCTTTTGCTCATCAAGTTGTTGAATCCTCTATTGGACAATGTTGGCAGAAAAGTGACGGACAAACACGGTCGTGCGAAGCAGTACAGTTTTAAGCCACTCAACAGGAAAGTTATGAAGTTGTAGATGTAGCCTACACGACGTGACGCAATTACCACAAGAAACATATCGGTAAGTGAAGTTTTCATAACATTAAATCCTGCTATGTGAATACTGAAGTGGTTTTAAATATACAGTGGAGTATTTTCATTTCTACTTGGAAGTGATCTTTCCGGTCACTATTATACGACGTGACTGTATGAGCTCTTCTTGAATTACTGTGTGATACATTTACTTTTATTTATTAAATATCATAGAAATATCGCTTTTCTACTCAAAACTCAATGTTTTACCTCCTTAATGTGCTTTTATGTGCAAATTATTCTCGTAATGCCAATTGGGAATGTGGTAAAGAATGGAGGGCTTGCCTGACATCTAGCGGCGGTATTTGAACTGCTACTGCTCTGCCAATTTAGTGCTTGAAAACACCGCGCATGCAGAGGCCTGTACTTATCTCGTAGGCAACGCATATACCGTACTGTCAAGCTTACACTCGTAGTTACTGGGACGTCACAAAGATCGCAGCACAGGAGAATCGGTCTCGAGATTCTCGCGATAGTCTCGAGATCTGTGACTTCAGTCTCGAGAAACTCAAGTGAGAGTGTTGCCTATCATTAGTTGAATTCTGTTTGTGAGGATACTCATACGTAATGGTGGTTGCATATGCAGCACGGCACATCTCTCCTCGTCTCAAGTTCAAATACTGCGCGTCTCTAGTATCCAGGTAGGTTACAAGGTGTATGCATAAATTTTTGCCGGTTTTTGTGGTAAGGAAAACACGCAATTTTCAAGGAAAAATTAATTTCTTGTTTATTCCAAATATTGGCCATCGGCTTCTATACATTTCGCCCATCTTTTAGGTAAGTTATGAATACCATGCCAGAAAAACTGCTTGTCTTTTGCGGCAAACCATTCGTCGAGCTGTTTTCCAAATTCTTCGAAATTGCTGAAGGACTAGTCTGCGAGCGTGTGCCCCGTTGATGCAAAGAGGTGATAGCCTGATGGCGCCCGGTCGGGGCAGTACGACAGGTGCCGAAGGATGTCCCATTCAAGCAATCTCAAGGTTCCTTTCAATTGTTTTGCTCTGTGAGGCGGCACATTGTCGTGTAACAAAATCACTTTGCCATGTCTTATGGCCCATTCCGGTCGTCTTTCGATCAATGCGTGATTTAAATTAATCATTTGTTGGCGATGGCGTTGGCTTCGCACTTTCGTGGTCTACCAGAGCACGCACTGCCTTTCACATTGAAATCACCACATTTAACTTTTCGAAACCATGTCTCACATGTTCTAATTGATGGAGCGTGTTCACCATGTGTTTCTACCAACAAACGATTACTTTCCACAGACTTTTTCGTTTGAATAAATAAGAAAAGCAATGCGGGTCGCAAATAATCTTTTTCAGGCACAAGCGTTGACGTTGACACTGAACGATACAACACAGACGCTGGTGTTTGGCGGAATCAACCTGTGTGTGTTGGTCGGTTAATATCAGATGAATCCACTGGCGTGTCTAATTCATACTCTGCATACTGTTCGCTGGTGCCATCTCTTTGCAAAACCTGAACAAACTTAAGCATGCACCTAAATCTACAGATATTCATAAATTACACAGGGTTATTTAGTTCAGATGTCCACCTCAAATAAGTCGTGAGGACATTAGGAATACATGAGAAATTAAAGGAACTAATAGTTAATCTCCAGACAGGAAGCACTACAAGAATAGTAACTGTAACTGGAAAGACAGCCACCTTAAGCCTAAAAAGGGGTGTTATGCAGGGCTCACCTCTTTCTCCCTGTCTCTACAATCTAGCGACAGATCATATTTTAAACGAACTGAAGAATCTCTCACAAGCCACTATGGATTTTCTTTAGTACCACATCTTCCACCTTTAACGATCATGGGTTTCGCTGATAACTTGGTTGTCATAGGAAATAGTCGAACAGCAGCACTTGAGCTCTCGAAAATAGTCACAAGGAGATTTCATGAAATAGGGCTTTATATCAACCCAACTAAATCTACGGCAATCTGCATCGAACGCGGGAAGTTAATCGAAAACCCAGCTGAATTTAAGAGCTATGATATATCGAGTTTGCAACGTGGGGAAACAATCCGCTATCTGGGAGTTAACTTTTCGAATAAAATAATTCTTCAACCTACACAGGAGCTCAAAAAGTTACAGAATAAAATGGAGAAATTGGTTTCTTATTCACTATTACAGGCTGACCAGAAATTTAAAGTAATAAACACAGTTATATGCCCGTCTGTCATATACCCATTCCAAACTATCAAGCTAGAGAAGATTCCAAAAAGTTCGTTGCTGATACAAACATACTAATACGAAGTGCTCTTAAGGAAATTCTTCAAATACCTGCAGACATCCCTAACGGAATGGTCTACACTGAGAAAAATATAAGGGGTTGGGACTCTTCTGCGCCACTTGGGAAGCTCATCTTCAGCACATTAACATCTGTAAGGTACTATTAAGCTCAGGTCAAGAACACATCCGTGCTACGAGAAATATGAAAGAAGAAACAACTCTCTCACTACAATCACTCAATGTCCCTCCATCTGACAATTTGCTACATCGACGCCTAGAAATAACTGATGCCAGAAAAGTGAGAAGAGTACTGAGAGAAAGGGCATTCAGTGAGTGGTGTAACTTGCAGCAGAAAGGAAGAGGTGAATGTTTGTACAATGAATATACTCCTGCCAATTCCTGGATTCGATACCATCAAGGCTTATCATGTAGTGAATGGCGTGAAGCAACTGAGATGTCAGCAAACATTCCAGCAGTTAGTTCGGTACCAGGAAGATCTCAGAACGATTCACTTTGTAGGCGCTGCCTCAGAGAGATTGAAACTCTTGCTCATGTTCTGGGATCTTGCCCTCATGGTGAACTTGTAAGGAATATGCGTCATCATAACATCTGCTGGTTAATTGCGACAACGCTAAAATACCATGGTTTCCAGGTATTTGAAGAGGTTCATGGCTTAGCGGACAACAAAGCCACAGAAAGATCGACATCATTGCTTTCAAGAATAAGAAGAGAGGTTACATCATCGACCCCACAATTCACTTCGAAAGCCATAAGTCGCAGCCCTCAGATGTTAACCTCGAGAAGAGGAATATTTACCTACCAACAATTCCTAACTACAGGGAGAAATACCAGATAGAGAAAATCGACATAGTAGGTCTGATGATTGGAGCTTTAAGGGGCTCACTGATAATTCTAAGAAATCACTGTTACAATTAGGTTAACTTCAACATTTCTCTTCTAAAAATAAATGTAAAAGTATACTTTGTCACAAGGCAGCCTCTGCCTCTGCATGACAGGAAGTATTTCATAAAATAAAATAAGATAAAACATGGACATTCTGTTTTCACTTTTGTTAATGGTATTAAGGTGTTCATAGTTGAACATGCAATACTTTTCCAGGATTTTGACGAAATTTATTTGCTCACATGAGCTCACAAGTTTCCACATGAGAACGTCATTTCAAGCAATAATTGCTTATGGTAAAATATCAAGTTTACACTCGTAGTTACTGGGACGTCGCACAGATCGCAACATAGTAGAGCCAGTCTCCAGATTCTAAATATTTGAGTGCGATTTGATAGATCCTGATGATGTTGTTTCAAGAACGAAACCTACCATTCTATTTTAATTAAGTTGTTTCATTTTCAGGTGTAAAACTGTTACCATATGTTTTCTGTTTCAGGTAGTTTAAAAATGTATTTGCTCAGTTAGTTTCGGTAGAACCTACCAGTTGTAAATTATTGATTGCTCTTTTAAGGTCTACAGCATGCCATATTTATAGGTGGACACTCAATAACAAAAATGGAAATAATTTTTTTAAGATGCATTCTCATAAGAGTGGGAAAGAAATATAGGCAAGGGGACTTTCAATACCGTCTTGGATCGGACGCTCTGGTTGAGAGGGACTCACGGCGGTACCTAGGAGCCCACATAAAGAAAGATTTAAAATGGGACACCCACATAGGAAGTGCTATTTCTAAAGCGTACAGGACTTTACACTTCGTGACGAGGGTGCTAAAGGGCAGCAGTTTCCAGGCGAAGGCGCAGGGCTATATATCACTTATTAGGCCAGTCTTGGAATATGGAGCAGCCGTATAGGATCCAAATCTTAAGGAACTTGAGATTGTACAGCGAAAGGCTGCAAGATTCGTGCTTAACGATTTCAATACTAGAAGTATTGGGATAAGTATAGCAGAAAAACTTGGGTGGGAGGCACTGGGGACTAGAAGTAAACGAACACGGTTATGTGCCATGTATAATGCCTACACGAATAAGACAACTTGTAGAGAGTTGAACAGTCGACTAGAAGAGCCATGTGTCATAAGCAGGACAGACCATTCGTGTAAAGTAAAAAGTAGATCGCAGAAAACTAACTATGTAAATATTCGTTCGTAAATCTGGGAAATGATGATTGAAATACATTACCTGCAGCTGTCTTAAAGCCTTTTCCCAAAAATGAAACATGCTTCAAGAATGGACTTCAACATTCGGTAAATTGTGTGTACATTTCTATGTGATTGTGTCATCTATATATATAAAATAACTTGTCCTGACTGACTGACTGACTGACTGACTGATTCATCATCGCCGAGCCAAAACTACTGGACATAAAGAAATGAAATTTTGGGGATATATTCATATTATGATGTAGGTGCTCGCTAAGAGAGGATTTTTGGATATTCCTTCGGTAAGGGGGTGAAAATGGGGGTGAAATTTAAAAATTAGTGTATCTATATCTCAAAACTTTAAAAGTTTACAGATGTAAAACTTGGTATTTAGGATCTTCTTTAAAAATAAGGAAACACGTATTTTTTTGTTTTCAGAAAATCCCAATATGAGGGATGAAAAAGGGTGAAAATGGGGGAAAATGGGTTGAATGCCTTTAATCAGGATACCGGTACTTATATCTCAGAAACTGAAGATATTACAGACCTGAAAATTGGTACTTTTGATCTCTTTTAAAAATAAAGAAGCACGTATTTTTTTGTTTTTGTAAAATCCAATTAATGGGAGGGTGAAAAGGGGGTGAATTTTTAAAATGAGTGAATCTATATCTCCAAACTTTTAAAGTTTGCAGATATAAAAATTGGTATTTAGAATCTTCATTAAAAATAAAGAAACACGTATTTCTTTGTTTTCGGAAAATCGCAATAGGAGGAGTGAAAAGGGGTGAAAATTGGTTGAATGCCTTTAATGAGGCTACTTATATCTCAGAAACTGAAGATATTATAGACCTGAAAATTGGTGTTTGGGATCTCTTTTAAAAATAAAGAAACACGTATTTTTTGTTTTTCTGGAAAACCCAATTAAGGGGGGTGATAAGAGGGTAATATTTTAAAATGACTGTAACTATATCTCAAAACTTTTAAAGGTTATAGTTGTAAAAATTGGTATTTAGAATTTCCATTAAAAATAAAGAAACACGTATATTTTGTTTTCGGAAAATCGTAATAGGAAGGGTGGTAAAGGTTGAAAAAGGGGTCGAATGCATTTCATGAGTCTACTTATATTTCAGAACCTGAAGATATTACAGACCTGAAAATTGGTGTTTGGGATCTCCTTTAAAAATAAAGAAACACGTATTTTTCTTTTTGTGGAAAATCCAATTAATGGGGGGTTGAAAAGGCGGTGATTTTTTAAAATGAGTGTATCTATATCTCAAAACTTTTTAAGTTTATAGATGTAAAAATTGGTATTTAGAATCTCCTTTAAAAATAAAGAAACACGTATTCTTTTGTTTTCGGAAAATCCCAATAGGAAGGGTGTAAAAGGGTGAATAATGGGTTGAATGCCTTTCATGAGGCTACTTATATTTCAGAACCTGAAGATATTACAGACCCGAAAATTGGTATTTTGGATCTACTTTAAAAGTAAAGAAACACGTATTTTTTCGTTTGTGGAAAATCCAAATATTGGGGGGTGAAAAGGGGGGGTGAATTTTTTAAAATGAGCGTGTCTACATCTTAAAACATTAAAATTTACAGATGTAAAAGTTGGTAGTTAGAATCTCCTCTAAAAATAAAGGAACACGTATTTTTTGTTTCCTGTAAATCCTAATAGGAGGGGTGTAAAAGGGTGAAAAATGGGTTGAATGCCTTAATTGAGGATACACATATCTCAGAAACGAAAGATCTTACAGAACTGATAATTTGCATATGGGATCTCCTTTAAAAATAAAGAAACACGTATTTTTTAGTTTTTGGAAAAGCCAATTAATGGCGGTTAAACAGGAGTGACAAATTGGGGTGAATTGTTTGAAAGACTATATCTACAGAATATCTTGGAAACGTAAAATGTTACAGACGTAAAGAGTGGGTGTAAATCTCCAGTAAATGTAAAGAAATATAGGTGATTTTTTTTTTGAAACTCCACTTAAGGGGAACTCAAAAGGGGTGAAATTTTAAAATGAAAATTTTTACAGTATATCTAAAAAAACTTAACATGTTACAGAAGTGAAAAATGGTATTTTTTATCTCTATTAAACATAAAGAAACGTGTACTTTTAGTTTTCGAAAATACCACTTGGGTGGAAGGGGGGGGTAAAAGTGACTGAAAATGGTGATGAATTCTTTTAATTAGGCTACTGATATCTCAAAAATGAAGATGTTACAGACGTGAAATTTGATATTTGCAATCTGCTTTAAAAGTAAAGAAACACGTATTCTCGGAAAATCCAATGAAGTGGGGGGGGGGGGGGGGGTTGAAAGAATTGAAAAATTAATTGACTGAATTGTATGAGAATACATACATCTAATAAAAACTAAAGTTGTTACAGACGTGAAAATTCTTATTTGGACCTCCTTTAAAAACAAAGAAGAACGCGTTTTGGTGGGGAAACCATCTTGGAAGGCCGGAGTGTAAAAGAGTTGGATTCCTTTCACGAGGACACATAAATCGTAAACTAAAGAAGTTAGAGTCGTGATAATTGGTATTTAGAAGATCCTTTACTATTAAAGAAACAAGTATTATTTGCGGGAAAATTCACTTAAGGGGGGGGGGAGGATTATTGTGAAATGAAGTGAAAAAAAGTGAATTATTTTTATGGGGATACTTATATCTCAAAACTGAAGGTAATAGACGTGAACATTGGTGTTTGGAATCTTCCTTAAACATAAAGAAATAAGCATTCTTTTAATTTTTTATGGTGGGGGGGGTTGGCGGTAAATAAACTTAACTTCGGTGGGGTGTAGAAGGAGGTGAGACCAATTGATTTTACTGTTATTAATGTACTTATAAGGATCCTTCGTTGCTCAGGCGGCAGCGCGCCAGCCTCTCACAGCTGGGTTCCGTGGTTCAAATCCCGGTCACTCCATGTGGCATTCATGCTGGACAAAACGGGCGCGGGACAGGTTTTTCCTTCGGATACTCCGGTTTTCCCTGTCATCAGCCATTCCAGCAACACATAATAGTTCAGTGCCGCCAAGGCACCCAATATGACACCACGCCGGATCTCCTGAAGGATTTTATCCATATTAAAAATATTATAGGAAAAGATGGCAAAGATTTACGGACCCAACTGACCGGGAGGAATACCTGAGCCTAGCCCGGGAAGTACGAAATCGATTGCTGGAAAGGAAGATTCAAATGTGGGAGGAAACGTGCCGTAAAATCATAGAAAACCAGTCAGATCGAGAATTTTGGTGGATTCTCGCAGAAAACGAGTCAGATCGCGAATTTCGGCGGATTATATATCTAATACAATAACCATTCAATTATAAATTTCAGTATAATACCGTAGCGAAGCACGGGTATCTTGCTAGTATTTTAATACAACGCTCAACCCACTATAAACTGTTAAGGAATCTCAATTATTTAATGTATGTGTTAATTTGTATATGAACGTGCTGTATTTACAATGCTAAGATAACAGTTAGTATTTCGACTGCTACTGTAAGTCATAGAGTAATATTTTGAAATACCTAAGTTGTGTGTGAATTTGTAAATGATGATGCTGGATTTAGAATTTTAAACTAGTAGTATTTCGTGTAAAATCTTCTTTCCATGAAATTCCTTGTCGTTGTTGTTGTTGTTGTTGTTGAATTATGTTTTAACTTTATTTCATTATCACACTACTACTAGTGATCATTACCACCGGATATTTCCCAACTGCGTTATATTTGTTAATAACATATTATGTACAATTAGTTGTTTGTAGTTACATTTCTTTTATTTGTGTCTATTTCTTTTGTAAGGATTATGCCACAAGGTCAAAGAAGTAACAATCATAACAAATTACAATATTTACAATTAATGCTAAATAAAAGAAAATTAAGGTACTTAAAATGTAGAAGTACAGAAATAATACAGAATAATAACTAAACATTATCAATGTACTTATAAGATTTGTAGAATTGTTAATGAATGTCATAACACGATCTTGGTGATGTCTTGTTAACGATATGGAATACACTACATTTTCTTGATATTTGAGTTTCGTGTCTCACATACAGTATCCGAGTCCTATAGAACATGACAACTGAGGTAAATTTAATTTTCCTTTTAATCCTTCTCCAGATGGACACTGTGGAACTCTTAGGCTGAACAATTCCCTGTTGAAATAATATGTTATTGATATCCGAGGGTGTACATTTCATTACACAACGTTAGACCGCGATTTCTCTTTTTGTGTGACTATCAGTACAAGTGCAGATCAATCCATATTTCCTCTTTTTCCATATGAACAATTGTCGAAGCAAATCCAGTAGTCACATACCTCAGCAAGCACTCAGTCATTTTAATAGTACAGTGAACGCTTTCGGACTAAGAATCAGCTGCGCGGTGTTTTCCCTATCGGCGAGTGCGACAGTCGTTGCCGTGTGTTGGCCGAGTTCTGCGGCGGTGATGCAACCATACAACAATACCATTACAGTAACAGTTTGTTACTTACATCACTCGCTGTAGTTAACATTGTCAGATATTTTGGTTCTGTTCTTTCATGCAGATTTTCTCTTTCATACTACCCGTGAGATGAAAGTCCACCTAAGGGATATTTTGAGTACCTATTTTTCAACGAAGATCAATGTCATCTAATTTTTTCAGGGTGAGAATTCTGCGCTATCTGTTTGGTTTCTTAGGATGAACACTTTTCTTATCCTGAAATTTATTATAAAGACCAGGGGTTGTTGTAAAACCTGGAACGTTTGCACCCGGGAAACTTTCAATCAATCAATACTGATCTGCATTTAGGGCAGTCTCCCAGGTGGCAGATTCCGTATCTATTGTTTTCCTAGCCTTTTCTTAAATGTTTTCAAAGAAATTGGAAATTTATTGAACATCTCCCTTGGTAAGTTATTCCAATCCCGAATTATAAATGAATATTTGCTCAAATTGTCCTCTTGAATTCCAACTTTATCTTCATATTGTGATCTTTCTTACTTTTAAAGACGCCACTCAAATTTATTTGTCTACTAATGTCATTCCACGCCATCTCTCCGCTGACAGCTCGGAACATACTACTTAGTCGAGCAGCTCGTCTTCTTTCTCCCAATTCTTCCCAGCCCAAAATTTCCAACATTTTTGTAACGCTACTCTTTTGTCGGAAATCACCCAGAAAAAAACAGCTGTTTTCTTTGGATTTTTTTTCCAGTTCTTGAAGCAGGTAATCCTGATGAGGGTCCCTTACATCGGAACCATACTCTAGCTGGAGTCTTACCAGAGACTTATATGCCCTCTCCTTTACATCATTACTACAACCCCTAAACACCCTCATAACTATGTGCACAGACCTGTACCCTTTATTTACAATCCTATTTATGTGTTTACCCCAATGAAGATCTTTCCTTATATTAACACCTAGATACTTACAATGATTCCCAAAAGGAACTTTCACCCTATCAACGCAGTAATTAAAACTGAGAGGACTTTTCCTATTTGTGAAACTCACAACCTGACTTTTAACTCCGTTTATCAACATACCGTTTCCCGCTGTCCATCTCACAACATTATCGAGGTCACGTTGCAGTTGCTCACAATCTTGAAATCGTATTTGGATTTGAGAGGATGACTGAGTTAACACGTACGAATGTATATATATGAAAAAAGAAGTTTTGTCTGCACATTGCTCAGAATTTAAAAAGAGTGGTATTTATGTATCGATTGTGTCCACACTAACAAGAAAATACACTTTTTAATGTTCAATCATCTCTGTCTGTCTGTACGTACGCGCAACACGAGAAAATGGCTGAAGAGAATTTAATAAAAATCGGTATGTAAAGTCGGGGAATAAGGCACTACAATCTAGAATATAATTAATTTTATTCACGCTGAGTGAAATGGTAGTTTAAGGGAAGGCCTAAGATTTAATTCTCAAATATCTATGCTATCATATCGATACATATTACATAACTGAAATTATATAGAATTATATTTCCGATAATTTACGTTATGTGCAGTATTTTTACCGTACCGGCTATGATAACAGAGATATTCATGAATTTCAATTTGTGTTGTTAAGTCCTATCTGTTGTCATTTCTTGATGGATGCAGTACTTTTATGTCCGTCCCTTGGCACTGGCCAGAGCAAAGTGAGTCTTCCACCGAAGTCCCAGTCTCATCCATGTCTGTGGCAATATGGAAGTTGCTGGGGTATGGGTGCTGCTGATTAATGACATTCGGAGCACAAATAGTGTCTGACATTGCTTGATGGGCAGTGTAGTGTGTTGTATGCATACGAAGACATGTATTGAGATAAAAACAGACAGTATCTTCGAGCAAGAAAAATTACCAGAAGTGGTCGAAATTCTTAGATCCGCCTGGAATCAAACCCAGGGCGTCTGAACTGAAGGCCAGTACGTTGACCATTTAGCCCAGGAGCCAGGCAAAACACATGGTTTGCAGTAGTAAATATAAACTGAGCCATAACACATTTCATGATTTAATGTGCAGAATTGAACTGCAAACAACTCACAAACGTAGATTTCGGTTGCCACTCACTCACTCATTAACAAGCTTGTCTTACATCCAAGGGCAGAACAGATCCGCATGCATCTCCCTTGTATTGAATTCGGCAGACGATTGTGGTGTCGTCGATAGGAGTATCACCGCGCAGTTGCTTCTTAGTGTGAATGCTCTCCCACCAACGTACTCCATTTAGACAGATTTCAAATCCATTTGTTTCTCCGTGTGTATTCTCTAAAGATTTCCATTTCTGATCTGCAACTAAAATATTACTTAATCTAAGTTGGCACTTCTTTCGTTGGGAAGATTCGCAATGCTGCTCTCTTACATTTACTTAATTTGATATCGATAATACTTAATACCTTTCAAGTCGTGTGGAATATGTGATGTTTTATCCGAAACAATTTCCGTGATAATATCAGCTAATGTCAAGTAAAAGTAATTTCTCCGTAATCGTATGAACAGCTGATTCCCGTGGGATACCTGTAGCTGAGGAGCATTGGGCGTGGTTTTTACTTGCCTATACTGCTAATAATAAGAGTTGGCGTGTGACATTTCTTAGAGGGAGGTCCGTTTACTGCCTGCCGAGGCGGGATAAAGGGAGTGGCTGTGTGATTGCCATGGAAACGAGGGAGGGGCGACTGCGGTTGCCATGGAGATAAAACTTCAGGGCAGCTCATCTTGCTTGGAGTTGCCAAACCTGTCATTGTCACTGATAAGAACCTGATTGTTTGTATAAGAGTGATCGCAAATGGGACGACACCGCCTGGCCAGGTAGTCTACAGCAGATCACAGCAGTCAGAATGAAAGAGGGAACAAGTGAGCCGGAAGCGAGGGGTAAGAGCATGTAGAAAAGAATGCTTGAATGTGGCAACATCGTGAAATAGCACGTGCAATGCTCCTCCCTCCAACCTTACCTGTCAGACGCCAACTTTAGTAAAGTCTAGTATAGATGGAAGATAAACATGATTCAGTGATCCTCTTTCTGGTCTGGAAATTCGCAATACACCACTAACGACCAAGACCGAATAAAGTGTATTTGAATGTCTTTACCTTATAGCTATAATACTACGCATTTTAACAACGTTTGACTATGGCAAGTTGTATTCACTTCACTTCACAGGCCCATCCTTACTGTTAAACTTCTGTTTGTCGATAGAGAATTCTATGTGCAGGACATGGCCTCATCTTTCCTCGACTGCAGGCTGCTCTAAGTCTTCCTAAACAACCACCGAAAAGGAAAATAGAATTAACCAGCCAGTTGCTGGGTAATAAATGTCATTTCATTTCACACATTGAGGTTTCTATGACAGGTCCACTTAAAAGAATTAAGATATTTTGGCCTGGATCTATCGCATACATCCTATCCCTCAACGACTGAAGTCTAGGATATGAAGCATATCTCGCATATCTCGCCACTTCGCTTCATATTCATAATATTCAAACAGTCTGTGAACAAATCGTCGAGTTGAACATGGCAATGTAAAACCGTGAAAAACTGTACAATGGTGTTGAAATCTGTTAGGAACTGAGATAGTACAAGAGAATTAAACCAGCTGTTTCTTGATTTCTCGTACAGTCTCTCATTTGTACTTCTCTGATAGAGTTAAATGATTGCAATTTAGCAAATATTACTTCCTGAAAGTAAAAATTAATTACATTTCTAGTGATGATTAATACTCTTCTAGGCTGTTCACTATGTGGTCATACAGAAGTTCTTTTGCTCTCTTGTGAGAAATGAAATCCAGGTGGTTGAAATATTTCGCTGGGACTTTTCGAATCTCTGTCACGTTCGGCAGAATGGCTGCTACTCGGAGGATATCCTGAAATAATAGAGGGAAACATAATGAGGTTATGTTTAGTAAGCCCCTAGGTAAAGAGCTAAAGATATGAGCTATAAGACTAATGTCTTGTTAAAGTTAACCTGCAAGAGATACTTTAATAGTTAGTCATATTTTCATATCGTGAAGTTACAAAATCACTTTGTGAATATGAAAATATGCACACAAAAGTATTTTGTTTGAGCATATGTTTAATTCTAAATATTGTATTGTTATATCTTACGCAGATGCAACATTTTTATGAATCATTAACTACTGTTTTAGCAATAAATAAGCATGCCACTATTTGTGATCCTATTGAGACTAGGGATGCTGCAATGGTATCGATATGAGTAAATCTTGATAATTTACTATCAATACCGTATTTACTCGGGTATTATACCCCGTTTTCCAATTTTACTGCCAAAAAATTAATGGGGGTTCCAATATGCGATAACCTCAACATTTGTGCGGTGAATACATATCTTCTATGCCATAAATTATACATGTTAACACTCCGCACTATTCTTTAACGAACTTATGACTGTATTTGAGTTATACCGGCTATTTTCGTTGGAAGGCAGTATCTCTAAATGTGAAAAGACAATAAACGGTGAACACGACTTTTAGGCCTACATATAAAATAAAGTCAGTTTTAGTTACTCATATAACGTCATTCGTTTCATCTCATTAATTCCTGTGATGAGGTTGAGGTCAGGAAGGGCATACGGTCGTAAAAAATTGCTATGAAAATTCGTCTCACTTCATACTCGACCCCAATGACAAAAGGGATAAGGGTATCATATTATCATATTATGCAATATTGATACAAAAGACCTTAATGCGCAGTCATTTGTCTCTGTCACTTGAGCAGTAGGCTCACCACACAGTAACCATGAGTAAACCTGATCACTGCTTTCATTTGAATTATCATCTTGCGCCGTCAACTTCCCTGCTACCAGCGTGTCGTCATTCCAAGTGATGTCACCTTCACTGCCATCTCGTCAGCCATGCACTGCATCGAGAGCGTTCGAGGTCGCGTCTTCTTGAAACGTTAAAAATTAGTTTCGTTCCCAACTATAGAGTCCAAACCGTCAGAATCTATTCTCAAATGGGTTCTGGAGATGGTCTTTATTATTGCCAGTTGGTGTATGTGTAGCAGAAGCCATTCCTGAATAGAGCCGTGCTGCAGAAAGCGTGGCAAACCACCAGCTGATAACTAGCGTATGTTACGAGTTGTACTTCCGAATGTATACATAGTGACTGGAAGAATTCTTTGGATAACTGCGGCTGTTAAAAGCCAGATCCTTATTTTAAGTATATTTCATGCTTGTTCTCTTCATTTGTCACATTAAAATTTACCTAAACAGCTGTACTTGCAATAAGAGAGACCGCATTGTTTAGGTTAGGTTTGCTATCAAGTGCCCGCACAGTGCCAGATGTTCCACGACGGAAAGAATAAAAATAAATAAGAAAAAAGCTTGTCGCATTTACGGATTTCTACAGGTGATGGGTTTTATTATCATAATGTTTAATTTCGTACGATCGTTGTCTCCATTCTTTTATTAACAATTGTTTGGCGTCTCCTAATATCGTTAAAGTGAGTAGTGACGTAACATTATATATATATATATATATATATATATAATTCGCTGGGGCCATCAAGGACCACGTTAAGTCTTGTTGCATTTGGCACTGAACTTGGCCTTCTTTAGAGCCCAAATTTCCCTCATTCTTTGTGAGTGGACCTGCTTACGCTCCTCTGTCCAAGGGGCACCGTGTCTTCTCTTCGGTTGCTCGTCTCGGATTAGCCCGTTCGTCAATATTTTCTTGCGGAAGAGATCTCTGTTAAAGGCGTCTTCAGCTGAGATATGTAGCATTTGCAGGTCTTCTTTGGTATTTCTAAACCAGGGAATTGTGGTTTGGGGTTTGAATAAAAAAAGTGAAAGATTTCTTTAGTTAACTTTCTTCTGTCCATTCGTTTCAGATGATCGTAAGATTGTGCCCATCTTTTTCGGATTGTGTCGGTTATTTTCTCTATTTTGCTGTATCTCGTTGGATCTCTTTTGATGGATTCCATTTCTGTACTTCGATCCCAAGATTCCTCTCACAGTTTTGTTCAGGTATTGTCCTGAAAGAGGTTCTTTACTTGGCGAGTATTTCAACCACGTCTATCAGTCCTAAATGACGTAGCCTGGCTGAGATTTAATTACGATGTCTACTGCATACGAAAAACGTACCCAACACAGCCGATTGTCTGGAAACAACTTGTATTTTTTTATCTAGAGGCTTTACGTCGCACCGACACAGAGAGGTCTTATGGCGACGATGGGATAGGAAAGGCCTAGGAGTTGTAAGGAAGCGGCCGTGGCCTTAATTAAGGTACAGCCCCAGCATTTGCCTGGTGTGAAAATGGGAAACCACGGAAAACCATAACTTGTATTTAGTTATGAAAATAATACATATTACCGTATATGCCTGATACAAACCTTCTCTGAGTTGTGCTCATCTGTATACCCATAGTGTATCGCCACTGGAGCAGTCACCATCTTCAGGTTGTACTCGGGAGGCTCACGTGATCCGTATCGTCGTTGGTTCTCCTCCGGACCGAAGTTGAACTGTTGGAATTTGCCTAGAAAAACAAGTCCATAATCATAATGGATTTATTATAATTACCTTAATTAATCACACTTGAATTCACAGAACTCTTGCTTACTATACTAACTGATTATGAAAATAGGTACCTAACGTTGCTACCGTGAATTGTTGCCTACAAATGAATTGTACCTGCTTATCAAGAAACGTTCATTACCTCACATTTTCTACACAAGGGCCTGTCGTTTATTTTAGAGAGAATTCTTCAAATATCACCTACTAGCTTCTACCCGTGGGTCCGACCGTGTCAACCACGCTTTTTGCGAATCGGAGTGATATCGTCCCCTGAGTTACGTAAAAGGAACACTAATTAAAACAGAAAAGTGTACCAGTTTCAACTATTTTAGTGAAATGAATTTGAATAAACCTCGGATAGACTGACTGTCAGAGGTTACACAAAACCTCCTTTGAGATAACGCTTCCAATGCTGATTAATGTTAAAAATATGCACCAGTCCTTGTCTGAGTTTATTTGTCAGTCCGTGATGAATTATTGTATATATCAGATAATACAGAATTTGGAACGGTATTATTTAGAGTTTAGTAATATTAGTTTGTGTGATCGTCTTAACTTGCATTTAAATAATGATTTTGCCCCTATCATTGTTTTAAGTCAGAGATTTGCAAACCAATTTCGCTAAAACGGACGAAGACGTAGACGGATTATTTACATGCATGTGATCTGGTGGAATTTTTCATAGCACACTTTATAGGTGCCGAATAATTCACACTCGCATAGTCCGAGGATATCCTTAAAGATTTAAGCAGCGTAAAGTCGAGTCTTAGTAATGCGCTCCCCATACCAAGCACATGGTTTCTACTTTTAACAAATATAAAAGCTGTTATTGTGAGCGACCTTGTAAAGGCGGGCAAGTCGCGATCCATATTACTTGTACAACTTCTTAAGCTCTATAATTCTGATTCATATAGTTTGTGAATTTTGTGAACAATTTAGGCAGCCTAAGCCGAGAAAGTTTTGACGTACCGTCACTTTGTTAGATTTGTTTGGCAGACACCGCTTCCGCTCGATTTTATAATATCACAAACCAATATCTAATATATAGTAGCTTAAGAATACCACGTACCTGACAATGATCCTCTTCTTATCCTTTACTTCCCTTGCAAGACTGGCCACGCCTCCCAGCCACATATGGATATGCAGTCCATCAGGACAATTTTCGTTGTGTTCATTTTCTTATGGTTACGTGAAAAGGAAAAGGAATCTTGCCGTACCGTGCCGTATGGATGGTTTATTTTTTCTTTGCATGACGTATATACACACTCCTACAGTGTACTGTATATAAGGTTTATTTTCCTTTATTCACAAGCATACCAAACTGAACACAATGAAAGTTGCTCTGATGGACTCCATATCCATATGTGGCTGGGAGGCTTGACCAGTTCTTAAGGAAAATTGTCAGATAGGCAGTATTGTTTCTTAAGGAACGTTATGGAAACATTTTCCGCGAGATTCTCTAGGCAAAGGAGGAAACCGGATAAAAATACTTTCAGCAGTTCTCGAGTTATAGATTTTTCTTCCTGAATCTCTAGCAAGATTTATACAGTTTACAAAAACAAAAAGTATAGCGTAGGTATATGGTACTCGTGAAATTTCCGTACAGTGCTGGGTCACGCAGCTGTCAGCTTGCATTCGGGAGATAGTGGGTTCAAGCCCCACTGTCGGCAGACCTGAAGATGGTTTTCAGTGGTTTCCCCATTTTACACTAGGCAAATGGCGGGGCTGTACCTTATTCCTATCCTATCGTCACTATAAGACCTATCTGTGTCGGTCTGATGTAAAGCAAACAGTAAAAAATATAAAAAAAATAGTTTGTTGTAGCCTTAATGATTTCGGCAGTGCAAGCCGATAAATGTTTTCGCATGGAATTATTTTCTCCGAGTTGTATCTTTGAAATCGTTACTACTCGGATTCCTTTCTTCACAATTCAACATTGTACGAAGGGCGTACTATATTGATTTACACTTTATTTTTTCTACACAATGAAGTACAACACACATCACTTGTTACGTCCACCTTCTCAACATAATCTCCTTGTAACTTTATCCACTTTTGCCATAGACGTGTCAGTCTCTCCAGACCTTCCTGAAACCATTCTTGACAGCTGTGTCCAGTTCTGAAAAATACACAAAACGGCGACCACGCAGATGTTTCTTCATGTTCCCGAACAGGTGATGGCATTGTTCGAAATTTCTTTGGCGGTTGACTGCCCCTATGCTTCCATTGCATCGATTGTTGTTTCGTTTGTGGCTCATGGTAATCACCAGTCACAAGCCTAGCCATGATCTTGAGAATGGCGTTGCAGAAGTTCTCTGTACACGTCCACACGCCTCTGCTTTTCGTCTGCAGAGAAGAGTCTAGGCACCCACGTGGTTGACACCTTCCCCAACTGTAAGTGGCCGTGCAGGATCCGCTACAGGGTGTTTCGGCTAATATCCATGCCTGCCTCCATTTCCGTAAATGTGATGTGTTTGTTTCCTTGGATAGCCTGTTCGACCCGGGCAATGTTGGCTGGTGTTGACACTGTCACATTCCTTCCAGAACTGGTTACCTGGTCCACAGATGTGCGCTCTGTTTTCCAACCTTCCACCCAGTTGTAAACTGTTTTCCGTGACGGTGCATGTTCTCCAGACTGCCACCAAGCGCCGATGAATTTCTGCAGTGGTCAAGCCTTCTGTTGTATAGCGTTGCCCCTGACGGCTGCTTTTCAAGTTGTCTACTCCTACGCTGACAGTTTTGTTATGAAATGGCTATGACGAGTGCATTCGTTGGCCCTGTGCGTGTGCGGTGGAACAAGACACTAGTTACACATCACCACCTTCAAAAGTAAAATGTGTACCATACCCGGACGTGCAAAAAATAAAGTGCAAAACAATATTAGTACGCCCCTCGTATATGAAAGGAAACTTTCGTCTAGAGCAGGGCCTCTCAAACGCCCAAAATCTCACGCGTGCAGATAGAGGCGCAAGAGCTCCGTGCACTGTGCATCGCTGCCGCTCGGCATGGCTCGGATCAACGCTTCATCTCTGGGCTACTCGGCTAAGCTCGGCTCAACTCGCCTATGCTCGGCTCAAGTCAGCTTGGATTTGGAGCGCTACGGCGCAAGTGGGGCAGAGGGAGACAGGCGGAGCGAGCGAGACAGGCGTGAGGAAAGAGAGAGTAAGCGCTATTGCTCCAAATCGAGGAGTGGGGGGTCTGCACTCTGGTCAACCAAGCCAAGTCGTCTCTTGCACCGCGCACAGTGCATGCACCACGCGCATGCACCCTGAGAGGCCCTGGTCTAGAGATTCTCTAAGCAACAGCAGAAACCGTGTAAAAGTTTTCTCAGCGGATGTGAATTTGTAGGACTCTATTACCGTATCTCGCCCAAAATTTCTACTCTTAAACATAATAACTATAATATTGGTCAAATATTCAGAGATAGGTATGGGCTGCAAGGACCTATTATGTAGAACATATGTTGCACTACAATTCTTGCCATGCAGTTTGTCAGTATCTTTAATAGTTTAGACAGAGTGCGCCGAAGTATAGTTCGTTTGCCGTCACTTTCTTCGAGTCCATTCGAATAAACCCTTATTACTCATTTCTTCTTTTCTAGTTTAATATTTAATACATGAAAACTTTTAACACGAGTCCTGAAAATAAAACCTACAACCTGTTTTCCAGTCATTGACCGGGTCAGGGATGTAATGAATGAAACATTTATAGGCTGTTATTACAATGGGGTCGCCACTTCCAAGGTGATTTATTAATGGGTGATAAATGCTATGAAATGATAATGGAGTGTGTTGCTGGAATGAAGGATGACAGGGAAAACCGGAGTACCCGAAGAAAAACCTGTCCCGCCTCCGCTTTGTCCAGCACAAATCTCACATGGAGTCACCGGGATTTGAACCACGGTATCCAGCTGCGAGTGCCGACGCGCTGCCGTCTGAGCCACGGAGGCTACCTCATCACGAGTCCTATAGGCTGATTATGATGTTTGTTAAAGGGGAAAAACAGCTAGGTCATCGGTCCTGTAACATAGCTATGTTCACAAAGACAGCGAGTGCTAAGGCGATACTGGAAAACGTACATAAGAATGATAATTTTACATCGCTGTGAATCAGAAAATAACAAGGAACCCAACATTCAACAATGTTAACGTGATAATTCGCATACCTATGGTAAATTATCGTACTCACCAGTCTGAACCACTTGAACATAATGCCAAGCAGTGAAGGCTGAAATTCCTCCCATTCCCATCACAGCCAGTAAAGGAACATCCTTCTGTAAATACAATAAAAAAGAAAATTAAAGCCAGGAATTGAAGGGTTCGTTTCCAAAACTCACTAAGTAAAAAAATATTGATTTCTCAGCAAATGCATGTGTGAACCGGAGATTATTTAGACAAAACTACTTCATTGTGATATAAGATAAACATTTTCGAAGTAATATTAAGAATAATTTTAACAAATTAAATCCCTATTTTGAGGTTATTAACGTTAGAATATCGATTAGTTTCCAAAATAAACAACGTTACTTTACTTAGGTCTATTTGGTAAACTGTAGACTTATCGAGTTTTAGAATAAAATATCCCCATGCATATTGTAGGTTACACACTTCGAAGATCGATAGCAAGCACTAAAAACAATGGGATGTTAGTGATTTATTCCAAATTTCTCCTTATTTACTTTCATATTAACTAATATATACAGAGACATCAGATTTATAACTTATCTTGTAATAGTAAGGCTTTACTGAAATTCGGTGAATAAACGATTGTAGAATTGTCAAATACCTGTCATTAACAAGAATTTAAAATATAAAAATTATTTAAAATATTAAATCAATGACAATTGAAGAACAAACATAATGCCACAGCGTTAACGTTGTACTACTGTGCCATATCATATATGCCCCAAATATCAATTATATAATATGTTGTAATATTTTGCAGTTCATATTCGAAGGGAGTCATGATGCGACCTAGAAGTTGCGTAATGCAGTATTCCGTCATCGGGTGACATCAGTAATAGCTTCTTATCTAAGCATAGCAACAGTGAATATATCGCGTACTCCGAATGAGTCACTCGGGGATGCACGAGAGTGTTTGAGAGCGGCCGATTATAAAAGGACCAATCACAGCCCTGGAAGCGATATGGCAGAATGAAGGGATTTACAAAACAAATTAAGTCAGTCTTACCAACTTCTAAATTTACAGTGTTGCACTACTCTTTATTTTATCAGGCAATTTGTTATAAAGCTAGACTCCACGGTTTTAATATGAAAGAGAAGCCAGTTAAACATTAATAGAACTACCTGTAGACAGTTGCAATACTTAATTTGAACTAATAAAATAATTAACATATTTTTATTGAATCAGCGCTTTGTAGAGTAGTGGGTGAGCAGTAACGTCATCACGCCAGTGGAATCCCCTAAGACATGACTAATACCTAGAGCTTGGTGTATATAGTAGCCTCTGAACATGGAAAGTCACTCTGCTTTTGAAGTGTGAACCGCGCGGGTCGGTGTTTTTGATATTAAGCCAGTGGTATAGGAAAGTAACTTTTTTTCAAGTGACCAGTTTGAACATATGAGTAGTAAATTTGTGAAGCTGAAACGTTTTCCTTTCTGAAAATATGCATTACATGAATGCAAGTGTTAGATTGCAGTTACGAGTGTGCATAGTATATTAACAGAGCAATTACCTTTGCTATATAAATAATATCAGGTATCACGTATGTCAAAGTGCGGTGGTGACACGGGATTATATCAATAAAACGATAGTTACTGTCGATATTTCCGTACCCTGCATACGATTTGTGCAAATACCGTGTCCGGTACGCGTTCGGTTTCGCGAAGAACTTGTACGAACCGTCGTTATCGTATCGGTACAATTAAATGGTGTGTGCGAAGCACTATTTCTACATAATGAAGAGAGAAGAAAAGACTTGCAGAGTATTTGATAACGCCATGCAGTTTGGTGCAATAATGGCGTAATTTGCTGGACGCTGTGGCCTGGAATCATGAAGAAACTGAGACGCTACCAGTTAAGTTCATTTTTAATTATAGGCATGCTTAGATAGAAGGAATTAGGCTAATTTGATCCCAGTGTAATGTAAATGTAAATGTCAGTCTTGTTGTGACTGAGCTATGTTGTATTTTTATAGATTAGTGTCATGTTTCAGGGAAATGCATGTTTGGAACCCTGATTTTTATATTTTACTTTATTACCTTTTTATAAGATGGGAAAGAGGGAAATGATTAGGTGTAGATGAGGATATATATGTCTAAAGGTAACTGTGTATTCCATTTTGGTACAAGATGTAGACTCTTTTAGTATGAAGGCTACACAGCCTAAAGTTTGGTCTGGGAATAAAATTTAGCAAGGTATTTTTTTTCCTGCATGTAGCACGTTTATAGGAATACATGGCAGTGATGACCAACGTATAAGTGCACCGTCGAACTAATATCATCTAGATCCGCAGAGGAAACTAGCTAATTGGTATTGAGTTATGTTTTTACGAGAAAAAGGCAAGATTAGCCTGTAACTGAGATTACTATGTGTGAATATCGGAAAGATATAATGGTGTCAGCTGCATGGAAAGAGAGAGGTTTGATTTGCCTCAAGTGTTCATTATGATTGTGAGAATCGAACTCACGGACCCCAAAGTGTTAGGCCAGATGTGTTGAGTATCATATCTGCAAGCCGTGTTATATTGGAATATGTAGTTAAGGCCATAGGAATGTGTATTGTGCTTTAATTGGAGTTTGAGGCCTTGTATTAATTAAATGAACAGAGAAGTGAATGGCAGCGTAATTTATGTTTTCAAACATATTAGAATTTCTCAGGCAAGATTTACCAAACCAATTAGTTAGAGTCTTTTCTGGCGAAGTAAGATGTTTCATAGCTGGAGCATTAGAAGTGTTCCGTGATTTATATTACAGCGTGCTAGTGAAAGATCAACAGACGGATAGCTCAGCCTGGAGTTCGGTGTTCTTTTTATATGAAGGAGTTTAGTATCTTATTGTTAATTTTTTTCAGATATTGAATACACAGATGATATTATTTTTTATTGCATGTCATTACAGGTTTCTCCGAGAGTGTTTTTTTTGTATTAATTTCTGTTACTTGGATTGTTGTGGTTTATGACATGGCCAGCGTTGAAAAGATTTGTTCTTAAATATGAGTCCGAAACTCATTCTATTGGGAAACAGGCTTCTAAGCCATCCAATTTATAACAGAACGGTCTGTTAAGTAAATTCAGTGTAGATGTAAGCTAAGGTCCCTGAAATATTGATTTGATGATAAGTGATGTATATATATAGTTTTATTATGGATCGGATTTAGCATAATTTTATTCTGTCGCGGTATGTCCTGTAATTATAATTTAAATGATATCCGTCAGGATGCGTTAAAATGAATTTAACTGCGTAAGTCGAAGTGAAGTGTGAATTTCTTCCCCAGGTCGTTGCGTTTATTTGTAAATGTTTTCATTTTGAAACGGGACATTGCCCGTCCTTTGTAAATTGTTGTAAATTTATGTTAATTATGTGCTCGGCACATATTAATTTTTTTTGGCATTTATTTGAGCCATATTTTAATTATTTTTTGTTTATCTCGAATTTCAATAATGTTTATTAGTCAATAAATCCATCTTACCCCTTTATTTTGTATTTTATTTCGGAAATATGATACTGTTTCCCGTTCGTATACCCATGGTATTATTTTATCCTGAGATTTTTAATTTATTTTAGCCCGATCAATTTTTTAAGAACCGAACACGCAGCTCTCCGATTGGCGCCGGTAGACTGTATTTCAGACGGGAACGGTACACTACTATTCTTTAACTGCTATGCGATGTTACACAAATAGCTCTTTCTTGAGCATCTTTTACTACTGTGTGATCAGCCACATCTGAATCATCTGTGAAGTTCTTTAGAACTTGATTGTAGTTCAATTGAGCTTGTTCAGACAGAGAAAATAACTTCAGAAGTTCTTCAAAATCCTTCTTCTATGCATTCCTGTACTACACTGAACAATCTGTAAGAATTCCTCCGAGAATAGACTGATTTCTTCCTGAACATCTGGTATTCATTCAAGTGTGCATTGTAGCTATTCTTGCAAAAACATAATTTTCCTTTTCTATTTTGAACACAAGAACATGCTATTCCCTAATCAAAAATGGGAAATATGAGCTAACTCGTAAGCATGCATATTACACTTAGCAGAGTTTGGAAGATATGACGGCCTGATTTAGTACAGTTTTGGAAAAAATACGACTTCCAACCCTTTGCTTTACGATGAGGTAGTGTATATATGTCCAAATCTTGTCCTTGTTCTCTACGGGGTAGTGTATGAAGTGAGATGAAAATTCGTAGCGAAATTTTACGACCGGATGCTCTACCTGACGTCAACCTTATCAGAGGAGTTAATGAGATGAAATGAATGGTGTGGTATATGATAATAGAAACGTAGAGGACCGAGCTCGATAGCTGAAGTCGCTTAAGTGCGGCCAGTATCCAGTAATCGGGAGATAGTGGGTTCGAGCTCCACTATCGGCAGCCCTGAACATGGTTTTCCGTGGTTTCCCATTTTCACACCAGGCAAATGCCGGGGCTGTACCTTGATTAAGGCCACGGCCGCTTCCTTTCAATTCCTGGGCCTTTCCTATCCCATCGTCGCCATAAGACATATCTGTGTCGGTGCGAAGTAAAGCAAAAAAAGAAAGAAAAGAAACGGACAGGGTAAAATGCGGTGACGGCACATAGCCTACTCTTGTCAAATAGCACCAACAAGTCTGCTCAAGGCTTTACGGCCCCATCCGACGGACGAATCACCATCAACAGCGTCATATGCCCTCACTCCATATGAGCACTACAGAGAGGTTTGGAATTTAATACAGACTTTTGGTATGCAATCTAGTGATTAGAAATTGTATAACATCACCTTCCCTGCCCTACCGGCCAATATTCTGATGGTGAAATGTTTTCAAGCAAGGTGACTGGAACCGGCTAACCACGGTGTCAGACTGTATGGACTCCACGACTTAACTGTTATGGGCACTATGAGGACTTATACGATGAGATAGTGAGTTCTGGAATAAAATATTAGGACGTAGATAGGTCTACACATGAAAACAAGGCCCAAGTTCGTCAAGAACCGTCTTGGTGAGTTTTCGAAACTAGCTATTTAATTATAAACAGAAATTTAAAATTTTCTGTGATAGATGAAGGTGTTCCTACATTATAATACAGAGAAGGCATCTCAGTGCTAAAGGACTTTAATAAAATTAACGCTATTGTCTTCGTACATTATCCTGTAGGAGTGCGTAAATACGTCATACAAACACACATTCCTAGAGTGCGGTATAGTAAGGTTCATTTTTCTTTACATGTAAGCATAGAAAAATGAACACAACGAATATTGTTCTGATGAGCTAAATATCCATATGTGGCTGGGAGGCGTGATCAGTCTTGAGCAAAATAATGGAAAGGAAGAGGATTGGGACGTATGAGCTTTTGCCCGAACAGAGACGAATTACTTCATAATGATCGTCGACATTCTCTGAGGAGGTTGCACGAAAAGATGAGACATTAAATTAGCGAAACTTAAAACAAATGAATGTGTTATACCAAATTTGAGGATATGAAAATCTGCAAACTTAGTGAAAAAAGACAGCGTTATCATCTATTATCATCAATGATCAAAATCACTAGCTCACCCATTTTCATATCGAAAATATTTCTTAGCGGATAAGGTAGTGTTCTCCATTACTGAAAAAACGTGAAATTAACCGATTTCCTCAATTGTGCCGAAAGTTGAAGGCCTAAACGGCCCATGGTGGTTTAAAATTGTGAGCATTGGACAGCTCTAGCAAACTTTAAAAAAATCGAAAAATCAATTCCGGCCTAAATGCAGCTCCAGATTAACAACCTAAAATTGTTTGTTTCTTCACTCGTTTCCTTTTCTTATTTAAATCATAGCCAAATTAACTTATACTATAATTATTTCTGAAATGTCTTTTTGGTTCAATGCCCTTACAGATTATCTTGTAATAATGTAGTTTTACTGAAATGTGGTGAATATATGATTGTAGAATTGTCAAATACCTGTCATTACAAGAATTTAAAATATAAAAATAATTTAAAATATTAATCAATGAGAATTCAAGAACAAATATAATTCTTCGGCGTTCAATACTCTCAAGCGTCTTTTTGACTTTTTAAAAATATCCACATCGAATATAGTTATAAGGGCTTAAGTGAAACTCTGCATTGAGTCACATTAGCGCTCGTAGTGGTGCTTAAGTGAAATAATGCACTGACTCACATTAACGCTCGTAGTGGTGCTTAAGTGAAACTCTGCATTGAGTCACATTAACGCTCGTAGTGGTGCTTAAGTGAAACTCTGCATTGAGTCACATTAGCGCCCGTAGCGGTGCTTAAGTGAAACTCTGCATTGAATCACATTAGCGCCCGTAGCGGTGCTTAAGTGAAACTCTGCAATGAATCACATTAGCGCCCGTAGCGGTGCTTAAGTGAAACAATGCTTTGACTCACATTAGCGCTCGTAGTGGTGCTTAAGTGAAACTCTGCATTGACTCACATTAGCGCTCGTAGTGGTGCTTAAGTGAAACTCTGCATTGAGTCACATTAGCGCCCGTAGCGGTGCTTAAGTGAAACTCTGCATTGAATCACATTAGCGCCCGTAGCGGTGCTTAAGGGAAACTCTGCATTGAATCACATTAGCGCCCGTAGCGGTGCTTAAGTGAAACAATGCTTTGACTCACATTAGCGCTCGTAGTGGTGCTTAAGTGAAACTCTGCATTGAGTCACATTAGCGCCCGTAGTGGTGCTTAAGTGAAACTCTGCATTGAATCACATTAGCGCCCGTAGCGGTGCTTAAGTGAAACTCTGCATTGAATCACATTAGCGCCCGTAGCGGTGCTTAAGTGAAACAATGCTTTGACTCACATTAGCGCTCGTAGTGGTGCTTAAGTGAAACTCTGCATTGACTCACATTAGCGCTCCTAGTGGTGCTTAAGTGAAACAATGCACTGACTCACATTAGCGCTCGTAGTGGTGCTTAAATGAAACTCTGCATTGACTCACATAAGCGCTCGTAGTGGTACTTAAGTGAAACAATGCACTGACTCACATGAGGGCTCCTAGTGGTAGAAACAGGCACACTGCTAATCTAATCGACTGGATAACGATAATTAAGAAAATTATTTTAATTTTCAGCAATAAATAAAGAAAATATTCTCATACTTTATTATATTTTATTTACCAAAATTCGTAACTCATATCTCTAGGATGCTTTCAACATTGAGTTGCTTGCCTCTGGATTTTTTCAAATTTTCTTTACGTTGCACTGCCACAGACAGGCCTTATGGTGACGATGAGAAAGGAAAGGCCTAGGAGTGAACAGTAACCGATCGTAGACTTAATGACGGTCCACTCCCAGTATTTGCCTGATGGTCCGAATGCAAGCTGACAACTCCGTGATCAAAACCACTCAGACGGTAATTTTAAATCTTATTTTCTAAGTGCAAAACTAAAATATTTATTAAAATATCATTGAAATGAAAGTTTCAAGATATTAACGTCTGATAGACAGGTTAAGAACGAAAATACGTCTAACATCATTAACTTGTAGCTGAGGAAACAAATGGCTAAGTTAAAGCTTTCGCGTGTTGGTGTTTCTGTAGTTAACTAATATAATAATTTATAAAGGTGCACTCGAAAGAACATTACTTAATCTAGTATTTTTTTTTTTACGATTTTGTTTTACGTCACACCGACACAGATAGGTCTTATGGTGACGATGGGATGGGAAAGACCTAGGAGTGGGAAGGAAGCGGCCGTGGCCTTAATTAAGGCACAGCCCCAGCATTTGCCTGGCATGAAGATGGGAAACCACGGAAAACCATCTTCAGGGCTGCTTACAGTGGGGTTCGAATCCACTATCTCCCCCGGATGCAAGGTCACAGCTGCGCACCCCCAACCGCACGGCTAACTCGTCCGGTAGTATTCTTTTCAAAAATGCAATTTTTATATTTTCAGTTCAATAACTTGCGAATATTCCCTACTGTATTGACTAATTGATTTTACTCTCTTCGGGCATACCGTTATATGATATAGACTGCACTTTTGATCACAGAGAAAGCAACCACACTCGTTCGGTTTATGGAAGGTGGTATTCCTGCAGATACAGTGGTGAAATCCATGTATGGCTAGCCTGCTAAGAACTTGCCTTTGTTCTTGACTTTCTTTAGTCCAGTTTCTGTATTATATAGCACTTGTGCTGTAGAACTCCTCTTCTATCTTTTCTCTCTTGACCTCTCTCAGTCGTTGAAGCTTCTAGCTTGATCTAGTAGCTGGCAGAGTGTACTTTAATCTATATCCTCTGTGAAGAAGGTTTCCCTTATATGAACATAAACCAGCCTTGAAGGGGATGCCTTGCTCACACCCATTACTCTGCTCAAGAAATACGCCTTCACCTTTTCTATTGCCATTAAGTCAATCAATGACAGCTTTTCCCATATTATTTCAATACCATAGGTGACTATTGTTTCCATTGTACTATGAAAGAGTTTCATCGACGTATCAGTTGACAGCTGAGTTATACTTCTTATTTTATAAGTGACTCTGATGGCCGCTGTGGATTTTTCCTGAATATGTATCCTGAAAGAACTTACTGTTGATTGCATGGTGATTCCTAAGTATTTGTACTTGTTAACAACTTCAAGCAGACAAAGATAAAGTCACCTCCGTACAGGCCATGAAGGCCCTTGGAGGTGTGGAAGGTATAGGCTTCCACCATTGTTAACCACGGCACATGATGGGGTAGAGTGGTTAGCTCTAAACCCGGCCGCCTTTGCCCCCAGGAATTAACCTGTACTCATTTTTTGGTGTAGGATGAGTGAACCTCAGGGCCATATGCACCTCCGGAAGTGGAAATCTCGTTTCTTAAATTTTACAACTTCCTGACAGGGATTCGAACCCACGTCCTTCCGGGCGAACACTTCAAGCAGTACACCATCTAATATTATGGTGTCTTTTGCTGCATGTTTCCTTCCTTTTCTGAACACCATTTGGACAGGTTTCTCCTTATTTATATTAAGATGATTCACCTCAGTCCATTTCTCTAGTTCAGCTATTGCTGTTTGCGCTTCTTCCTTGTCTGATGATCCAATCAACATCTCATCTGGATACATTAACGAATATCCTGGACAGTTGATGTTACCAACAGAGTCGTTATGATAAGGACAAGGCGACATTATCCTTGATCAAATTAAATAGATAGATAGATAGATAGATAGATAGATAGATAGATAGATAGATAGATAGATAGATAGATAGAAAGCTTAAAAATATTAAGTAAATTGGAAAGGTCCAGTGTAAGCAAGTACCAGAGTATGTTATTCATTAAGACGCTGAAAAAAAAGTGCTTTATTTACGACGTTAGTATCAAGACGAAAATAATATTATGGATTAGTTAACCCCCTGCTTACCTCACTGACACCATCGCTTTTCCCAAATGTTTGAGAAAACAAGTTCTTGCACGTTGCATGCGCTGACGTACTGTTTCCGCATACGAAGTACAATTCAGCTATTGTTGACTCCGAGTACGGCAACAGCTCATAACTTCCGGTCACGTCGAGGTAGGCCTGCAAAAAACACCACAATTATGTCGTACAACAGACAAAGGCGTTTGGAATGTCGTGGCTTGAGAAAGCCTGATACAGTATTGTTTCTGAACAGGAGTGATTGAAAGGAATTTGTCAAGTCATCTATACCGGGTGGTACAGCTGCCCCTATTTTTTCCCGAATATATGCAACCAGCTTGGACGTAAATGCCTCTTAGTCCCATCTTGCGCAACACCTTACAGCAATGTTATGTGCAGTTAACCCGATGTAGACTTCTCCGCACAATGGAAAAATGGTACAAGAGGCTGTAAGTGAGGACCATCTCGAAAACACTGTACCATTTTATGTAGAGCGGTGTCCAATACTCTACTAATTTTTACGAAATGTTACTATACTGTACAAACCATAAACACGCCTATAGCTGTCGGTAGAGAATTGCGCACCTGATTGGTCCAAGAGGCCATTTTCTTTTGATAGAAAGGGCGGTCGTGGTATCATAGAAAACGTGATAGGCTAAGACCAATTACAGACATGTCAATGCACCACCATTTTGTACAGTCTCATCACATCGAAATTGATAGAAACGTGTTTTGCACTGTAGTTTATAATCTGTGGCACGCAAATGTGTACAGCAGATGTGATAGCTTACGCCATGTAATTACTACCGTTAGAGCGATCAAAAAAGGCATGAAACGGGACCATAAGGCTGTAACTCATCAGTAACTTGTCGAAGCGGGAACTTCCGCTCTCCTCGTGAATACAGAGTTACAAGGATGGCGCTTGTACGTTGCAAATAGCTGCGCGGAATTACGTATGGAAGACGTACTTCGATAGGTTACTTGAAGCAGGAAGGGTTCCAACCATTCTTGAGTCATGCATTTTTTAATGTCATTTCGTATTCGCCTAGGCATCGTTTACGAAGACCTTTCTGAAGTCTCCGATATTCTTCTACGGAAGTTATAATAAACAGGTATCATAAATATCGCCACATACGCACCGATTGTGAATACCACCTGAAACATAACGCTGGACTCATTCAACCAAGTAACGCGTAGAAAATGGTTGCAACTATCTGGGCGTAAGAGAGACGCGATTCTTTAGTTCACTGTGGTGTTTGCACATTCGAGTTCAGAACTTTTAACAACAACGATCAGTATCGAAGCGATAGCCTAGGTAATTCCATTAGTACAGAGCTACGAGACCAATTCTTTGTCGCATGCAGTGGCTATATGGCACCAATCGCAGCGAGCATATAATATGTTAGCAGGCATTTAGAGTTCGAATCTAGTTACGAGCTTTTCAATTTTATTTTTATATTATACTTGTAAGGCCATTCGTAATAAATATTTAACGTTCTTAAGTCTCAAAAGTAATTTGCCACCTTTACAAAGAAAGCATACATACGAAAGGAATAATAACATGCGACTTCCATATGGCAAACGACTACAGGGAATGAAGCGCAGTGCACGCGTTGTCAACATTCTGACCCACCCATTCAACCAAGCAACTGCGCACGTTCGACTCGAAGACCAACTAACAGCGGTCTACACTTCATACGTAGGGCACATGAAACAGCATATCGTAATCCTAGCAGCAACGTGTGAGCACGTACTGTACGGTTAGCACGAAAGCAAACATTATGTATTCACGGGATGATTATGTGAATATGGTACTACTTTATGGAGAAGCAAGGCAAAATGCACGGGAAGCCAGACGCTTGTATCAAGAACGATTTCCTGGACGAAGGCTGCCAACTGCAGATACATTTCGACGTGTTGAAAGACGGTTGCGTGCAACGGGGTCATTTCATACATTACCCCCCGTTCGGGATGCTCCACTGACGTCTGGAAATAACGACGAAGCTGTTCAAAATGCAATTGCATACAACCCGCACACAAGCTCACGGGCCATAGGAAATGAACTGAACATCACTCATGTATCTGTACTGCGAATATTGCACCGCCATAAATTCCACCCTTTCCATCAACAGCTGCACCAGGAACTTCACGGAGATGACTTTCCAAAACGGATAGAATTTTCGCAATGGATATTACAAAGAGCTGAAGCTGATGCGAATTTCTTAATGGACATTCTCTTTAGTGATGAATCCAGATTTCACAACAACGGAACTGTTAATCGTCACAACTTCCATTACTGGAGCGTTGAAAATCCTCACTGGATCAGGGGAGCTCGATTTCAGGTACAATGGGGCGTCAACGTGTGGTGCGGGATACTAGGTGACAAGATAATTGGACCATATTTCTTCGAAGGAAACCTCACGGGACGACGCTATCTAGAGTTTCTTCGTGAGTACCTCCCACTCTTATTGGAGGATGTGCCCCTTATGACACGGTTACGGATGTGGTTCCAGCAGGATGGAGCTCCCCCACACTGGTCGTTGGCAGTACGGAACCACTTGCATAGGACATATCCTGGACGATGGATTGGACGAGGGGGTCCTGTCACATGGCCGGCTAGATCACCTGACCTTACTCCACTCGACTTTTTCCTCTGGGATTATTTAAAGGAAAGAGTCTATGAGCAGGAGCCTGAGACCCCGAATCATTTACGGCGGCTCATCACGGAAGCCTGCAGGCAGATTCCACCACATATGTTGCAGCAAGCAAGAATGTCTCTCCTCCACCGTGCTCAGATGTGCATTAACGAAGCAGGTGGTCATTTTGAACATTTGCTTCATTAATCGAATGGCCATGCATAAGCCCATCGCACCGCTGTTGGTACAATCTCACTTTATTGCAAATAGCTCTTTTAAGAGCTCCTTAAAAAACAAACATAGCTGAGTACCTGCAATATGAGAACTGATCATGATTTAGATTTGTCGTCAACAACACGACTCTCACGAACATCAACAACGCAATAAAAATATTCGTCGTACACAGGACTCGAACCGCCTACTAACGAACACCGGTACTCTCCTCTAACTTTTAGCAAGCTCGGCTATCACGGGTTGCTGTTTAGCGCTGTTGTGTTGCTGCTACTTCTAGTCATTCACCAATAATATTGTCTGTACAGGACGTTTCTGCGACACATAATTTTCACGATTCTTTACCATCAATCGGTATTTTATCATTAATGCTGGTTTGCTTGACACGAATAAACGAATTATGGAAAGCGTTGTAAGAGCAGACATTGGAGTGAGTAGTCAAGGTCAATATTTTTAGGTTCGACTATAATCTTCGGTTTGCATAAAACTGCGTGAATAGGGGCAGCTGTACCACCCGGTATATTGGGCATTGGTAACAACAATAATGATCTCGTAATCGTGTTTATACACTAACGAAAAGGTGTATTTCATATAAATTATAAAATGTATTCTTTCATTTAAGAAATTACTGCGAGTAAATAGCTTTTTACAGTGCTTAAGGGGACTGAATTTAATGTGTTCTGTCATTTTAGTCCGATTTATACAAATATATATTACTTGATTTATAGGGTTAATTTAAGAAACCATGAATACAGAAAAAAAGAAGACTAACTCCTACAAATATCTCGGAGAATGGATAACCTCAAACGTTAGTGAGGATCTAGCCATGAAGGCCAGGTGCACGGTACCAAACTGGAGAGAGCTCTCCACTCCTGTGAGAAAGTTTACAAGTCCAAATTCCTTTCACTTTGCCTCAAACTTTGACACTATGAAACCGTAGTAAGAGCATCGGTACTGTACTCTCAGAATGCTTGAACATGGTCAGAAAGGGACAACTCTAGAATTTGAATCTCAAAGAACAAAAGATCCTGAGAAGTATCATCTGCCCCGTCAAAACGACAGGTAATTACAGAATTAGGCATAACAACGAGCTTTACAAACTTTTAGAGGGCATAACATCAGCTATGAGAAAGAGGAGATTTATCCTCTACCGTCACATGGTCAGAATGGACAACAAGAGACTGGCCTCAAGATCTTCAATACGTTTTCTGGAGGGAAGTTGACAAATGCTAGATGAACATAACCGGTTCAAAAAGATCTAGAATTTTATAAAATGTATTCCAAGGATGTATTCAACAGAGATAAATTTAGAATGCTGATCAATGCTGGTCAGAACATCCGACACCCTCCAGTCACCGACAACAGAAGCATTGCGTCCTAGAGGAGTGAAGTGGGCTCAGGAAAGGAAAGCAACCCACAGCACAAGGGTGAAGGAATACTGTGCTAAGAAGAAATCTCACCTGAGTTAGGAACCACGTGATCCGAGGGGCTTCAACGGAACAAGAAGGATAGAAAATATTTCTGAAGTTATCGTATGTTTTGAAAATAATCGGGTCCATTTTCAAAATGCCACAGGTACAATAAAACTTTGCTATTATTTTGAAATGTATAAATTAAAGAAATAAAATTTTGTATTATTTCAGCTTTCAGTGCAGTTTTGTGTTTTTATGTGGAATTTGCATCGTTGAATATTATTTCCTTCGTACTTTAATATTTTCTGAAAATTGCCAACTGTTATTGACTTCGACATTGAAGGTAATGAATGCCATTTTACTACACATACGTAGTAGAGTTACTAAGTTCGTACACTGGCCATCTAGTGTCTTAGTGGTACACTACAGCGGAGAGTTTGCAGCACAGGATGTTGCTGTAGCAGTTCTTCGCTAGTCCCAACAAGAGGCAGTTGCGTGTATACAGAATAAGCAGAACTACGGTCTCTATTGTGCACGGTAGTTAAATGTGAGCGGTGGAACTTAAATGTCGTAGTTTGAGCAACGGGCAAATTTCAAGTTCTGCCCAGGCAAATCCGCTGGCGAAACATTTGAGATTATGAAGTCGAGATCACCCTGATCATCATTGCCCATATATATATTTCAGCTATTGTAACTAGAATGCCTTTTACTTATATGATAAGCTTGAACTTTTAACACCAGTCCACGAACATACTGACTGTAGTACGTACACAGGTGTACACTGTGTTGCCTACACTGTAGGCGCCAGTCAAAGAAGTTATTGACTGTAGAACATGAGTGTAGGCTGTGTTGTCTACATTGCAGGCGCCTTCTGTACTGTATGCCTCAAAATGGTTGGACATGGTCAAATAGGGACTACTCAGTTAGGAGTGGACAATAACCGATCATAGCCTTAATGAAGGTTCACTTCCAGTATTGCCCGATGTTCTGAATGCAAGCTGACAGCTCCGTGACCAAAACCACGTAGCCACTCAGTCAGTAATTTTAAATCTGTTCTACAGGGACATTACGAATTCGAGGAAAACTCACTTTCGAGTAAACTTCACTCAAATAAATCCCTGCTTTAACTTTAATTTCTGATTCAGAATTACTGTAAAATTACTTGAGTTATGTGCTACATTACATCGTTTGTCAATGACCAAACAATCAAATTCACTTCTTTTGCTTTCTCTGCCCATATGTATATTTTTCAGATATTGTAACTAGAATGCCTTTTACTTATATGATAAGCTTAATCGTCTTATAATAATAGACATTTTCAGAACCACAGGTGTGATTTCGTGGGACATTTAAAACTGATCGCACATCAAAAAGAAACTATACTGAGTGCCTCAAGTTTCAACGTATCCACTATCATCAAAAATCTTACCTTCTTAGTTTCCTGACCTATTCTTCGCCATTGGTTTAGTAGAGTCTACCCTTAACATTGCGTCAAATGACACCAAGTGTTACCTGAATCGCAGAGAGAAAATTCGAACTAATTTCAAAATGCTATGGCAGTGGGAATAAAATAGGAAATCAGAATATTTAAGTACGAAAGAATTACGATAACATAACCACATAACCCCGATTTTATTCAGAAGTATAAAGCATTCACGCGCCATTTTCCCATAAATTCGTATGTGAGGCATGATTGGCTTGCTAGTAGTACAGAATTAAATGCTGTTTTCTGCTGGAATTGTCTATTATTTGCAGCCGATAAGAATACAAGCTGGACAAAGACTGGTTTCACGCATTTAGGCAATCTTTCAAAATCTATAACAGGTCATGAAACGACAGTGGGACACTTACGGGTATCCGTATCTCTAGTGGCATTCGGAGAACTCAGAATAGAAACTGCATTAGATATAAAACTGGAAAAGGATATTTCGGAACACAATCGAAGTGTTAGACAAAATAGGGATATTTTGAAGAGGGTCATTAATGCTGTCCGTCTCCTAGGGAAATAAGAGTATCGTTTAGAGGTCACGATGAATCAGAATCATCAACAAATCGCGGCAATTATGTATAATTACTTAAGTACACGGCAGAATATGACCCGTTGTTGGCGAACCACTTAGAAACAGCGCAGTATACAAAAGAATTTCCAACAGAACTCAAAATGAACTGATTAATGCCATTGTATCTTCTTTGTTAGAAGAAATAAAGTATGAACTGAAATCAGCAAATTTTGTAGCAGTATTTAGTAGTCGAAATGACAGATGTTTCAAACAAGACTCAAATATATCTTGTAATGAGATATTTGTATGAGGGTGAAGTAAAAGGAACGATTCATAGGCTTCAATGGTGAGAGCTCTGATCGCAGAGCTCCAGCAATAGCCGAGATCATTAAACAGTCCTTAACGGAATTCGACATTAATCACAAATTAGTTGCTCAATCCTATAATGGGGCGGAATGTTTAAACGGGCCACAGGCACTGATAAAAGAAACTCATTCCGAGGCTTTATTCATTCATTGTTATGCCCATGTTCTGAACTTGGTTTTATCACAAAGTGTCATTGTGATACCTGAATGTAAGGTATTTTTAGTACTTTGAGTGAACTTGCTCCTTTTTGTTTCTTTTTTACGAGATTTCCGAAACGAGCAACATTTCTCGATGAGCGTTTTAAGTGTAGGCTTCCAAGAGTTTCACCCGCAAGGTGGAATTATTCTTGTAGACTCGTAAAAACAGTGTCGAGGAACAAATTTCAACTGTGTGATGTGTTCACTGCCATGCTAAATAATCCACAGGAAGTAGAACCTGATATTCTTGCGCCTGTACTCGGTTTCCTCTCTTCATTACAAGATTTCACATTCTGTTTCTTTCTTAATATCTTCGACAAAACTTTTGCTTTCACAGATGTTTTATTCAGAATTCTTCAGAAACAGTCATTTGGTATTGTGTACTGTAGGCTGAAAATTACTGAAACTCAACATCACATTGCGAATCTCAGCAAACTCTTTCCGATGTAGGAGATCCTTCTGAAAGAAGAAATACAAATTTCAGGCGAATCTTCTTTGAAATTTTTGACAATATTGGTTCTCATCTTCAAACCCGATTCCAAGATCATTTTAATTTTCACTTTCTAGGACTTTTTCCCAAAGACAAATTTCAGGACTACAGTAAAATGTTTCCTGAAAATGAATTTACAAGTCTGCTGAAATCATATGGCAAACATTTTGATAGCATCCGACTGAAAAACGAATCAATAGTACTATATGGCAGCAGTGAATTCCACTAAAACAAGGACTGTTTTGAATTACCTAAGCTGATAAATAGTTCTCTTGCTTTGTCGTCAAGTTTCCCCCAAACCTTCCCTCTTGTGAAATTAATATCCACAATTCCCGTGTTTACAGTGACAGTGGATCCTTTTCTGCTCTTAAATGAATAAAATATTATTCAAGGAATATGACGGGTGAAAGAAGATTAACCAACCTAGCAGTAATATCAACTTAATTTCGACTGTTGGTGAAAATCAGACAATGTGGAATTTTCTTTGAAAGGCGTATGGACTTCCAACTTCGTTAATGTTAGGTGAGTTCACATTTTTATTTATGTTAAAAAGATGATTTAAACTTTTAAAAATGCATGGATGTAAATAATTTCATGTGGTTATCCCAGGCTGGTACAGTTTTTATAAGGCAGATCCTCGACGAGGGTGGGCTGCATCTTCTAGTGAATATTCTGTGTGTAACTAGGATGGAAGGAAGTGTTTCGTGCTGTGTGTGAATTGTAGATAGGAGAGAAGATTTTCATGACGTCACAAGCTAGTCCCCGAACGATGGGAATCTACCATTGAAGGTAAACTGCCCTGGCCTGGCGGGAATCGAGCCCGGGTCCATTCACTCTGAAGGCCAACACACTAACTGCTTGGTCATTGCACCGGACAGCATAGAGGTGAACATATTTTGATTAAATGTCACGAATATATCGGATAATAACCGGAGATAGGATATTCCAAACCACGGTAACCTTCTATGAGTGCAAGGGCCATGCTATCATCTCAGTCGGAAGATTTTGAAGCAAAAGCTGTTAAAAATGGATTCACATGAAAATAGCTTTATAGCCCCCCCCCCCCATATTTTTATAGTGGACAGCTTATGTCTTAACATATTCTTTCATCACATTTTCAAGAGGTATATCCTAAAACGGTGGCCATTGAACTGCATGGACGTGTCTTAAACATTAATTATACTAAAATTAATTACAATTATTATACTGTACGTGCAGTACTATGCCTTTGCTGGCAGGACCTAGTGTTTACAGTACACTATGTTTTATGGTATAGGATAGAGCAATTTTGTTACTTTCATAGATCTGCCTCTGTCTTATCCTTGGCTTTGACAATATGAAAGTGCCTGAGGTATGAGCGATGCTAGTAATGCCAATCCTTATGCAGCCAGTCCCTGCTATGAATGGTGTGAAAATGTTGCTCACAGGGTCAGTTGGTGCATGCATTTCAGTGCGCTTGGCAGACTGATATGTAATAGCAACTCTGGCTCGGTGAGGAAAGCAACGGGAAACTACCTCACTCCTCATTTCCCTAGTACGTCTCTTCAGTGATGCCTAGGGCCATCTATGACAGCTGATGGCAGAGCTGTTGAGGATCCCACCAGCGGAATCGCTGACGGACTGAACATACACACATACGTGCAGTACTGAATTGTACTGTATGAAGATGACTTCAAAATATTTATTTTTAATGTTGTTATTATTATAGTGTGTTGGGTATCCAGTTAGTTACTCTTCACTGTAACACAGTGCTTCACTAGTCTCGAGGGTCACGGCACGCCACTGCGTGAAAGTATCAATCTAAATATGTTCCTGAATACTTTGTGTGGAGGGTTGAATTGTATGAGCTTGAAATATGGAGGATAACTGGCACAGAGAAATTGTAGTAAATAGAGGTCATTGAAATATGGTGTTGCCAAAGGCAGTTGAATGTGAGAAAGGAAGTCGGATCACAAAATTAAGAAATGCTCAATCAAGTTGATGAGTGTAAAAAATGTTATAAAACTTTACCTGGAGAAGAGATAGGCTGATATGATGCATCTAGGGACACCCAGAAATTATTCAGTTGTTTTTGAGGTGTGGGGGGAGTGAGTGAGTGTGATAGGCGGTAAGATTGGTAAGGAAAGGCCAAGAGGTGACTATGACACAAAATTAAGAGGAGTATGTTGGAGAATACAATAGTTGCATGAAGACATTAGCAGGCTGGCTGGCATACAACACTGCACTGATTCAGTCAACGGAGTGATCATTAAACATCATCTGACGATATTTGTACAAAACTTTGACAGAAATATTGTCATACACTATAAACACTTGGTGCTGCAGTAAATTATTCAGTTCCTGGAGCATGCACACTGGCGTCCTTTAGGACTCTTTTTGAGTTTGCTTTACGCAGCAACGACACAGATAGGTCTTATGGTGACGATGAGATGGGATTAATAAACCGTCTATTTCTCAGATAGCTGTCTATGCGGCGCATAACACGCAGCCAACTCGCTCGGTTCGCAGGAAACCTGTAATCCCCAGTCTTCTTCTTCTTCCACCACCGCTTTTACCACATCTGCGTGGTCGCTGGTGTCGCACATGTGGATTTGGCCCTGTTTTAGGGCCGGATGCCCTTCCTGACGCCAACCCTATATGGAGGGATGTAATCACTATTTCGTGTTTCTGTGGTGGTTGATAGTGTAGTGTGTTGTGTGAATATGAAGATGGAAGTGTTGGGACAAACACAAACACCCAGTCCCCGAGCCAGAACAATTATTCAGAGGTGATTAAAATCCCCGACCCATCCGGGTACCGAACCCGGGACCCTGTGAACCCAAGGCCTCAGCGCTGACCATTCAGCCAATGAGTCGGAATCTGCAATCCCCAGTATCCATAATAATTTAAACGTACAATAACTTCCTGAATTGTTTAAACCAATTGATCTGTTAATCTGTTGTCTGGAGTCCCGAATTATCTCAATCTTTTGTGGCTACCCAGTCATTCATTCATTTCACGAACTCCGTTAGGTTCTTCACATCCTTCTTATCTTTCTTCAAGTAACCAAATATTGCCCAGTATTAGGTCTGGTAGTTTGCATTCCCTTGCGTGTACTGTACTTTCTCACTTTCCATGGTACTTCATTCCTTCTATCTGACACTCCCTATTTCCTACGAGGGGAAGATGTATCCATTAACAAGAATCTCTACCATTATTATGATCTAATTTCAGATGCTAAATACTGATATTCACTTCAGTGGATTAAATTATTTATAGTTAGGTTTTCGATGTCACAAACGGATAAAAGAAAGGGGAAAATAAATCCAAATGTAGTGATTGTGAAGTCCGTATTACAAATTCTAAACTCCTAACTAGGAGTAAATATATGTGAATTTCTGTTACCTTATTTACTGAAAATCCCACGTGTATGATGTAGAAGAAGCCACTAATAGAACGCCTAGGCCGTGAAATTCTTTCTGCAAGACTACTCTTTCACCAACTGAAAAAAATAAATAGAAGTTTTGTATGAGTCGGACCGCACCATGACCCATTTATAAGCCGAGTGAACACACATTAGACCTACAAGTTATATAGTGAGGAATTTCAGTTTATGTCTGAGAATGAATGAGTGACGTACTGCCATAAAGTAGTACTCTCATCAATTGTCAAGTGTGATGTAAACTATCTTATACAACTTTCCTCCCCACTGCACCCTCAAATAATCAAATATCCAGACATCAGCTATACGAAGTACAGCAGAGTGCCAATGTTCAGGTACTGGGCGTACCGGTTAAACCACAAGCGGTGTGTCTAAAATGGAATCACGGCACATCCGAACACGATATTTCCACCCCTATTTTGGCATATAAATCAATCAATCAATCAATCAATCAATCAATCAATCAATCAATCAATCAATCAATCAATCAATCAATCAATCAATCACCACTGATATTTATTTAGGGAAGTCATCCAGGTGACAGATTCCTTATCTGAAGTCTACATAGACTTTTCTTAAATGTCTGCAGAGCATTTGGAAATGTATTGAAAATCTCCCTTAGTAAATTATTCCAATCCCTAACTCCCCTTCCTATAAATTAATATTTTCCCCTATTTCTCCTCTTGAATTCCAACTTTATGTTCATATTGTGATCTTTCCTACTTTTAAAAACACCACTCAAACGTATTCGTCTACTAATATAATGTTATGCCACGCCATCTCTCCACTGACAGCTCGGAACATACCACTTAGTCGAGCAGCTTGTCTCCTTTCTCCCAAGTCTTCCCAGTCCAGACTTTGCAACATTTCCGTAACGCTACTCTTTCGTCGTGAATTACCCAGAAGAAATCAATCTGCTTTTCTTTGGACTTTTTCCAGTTCTCCAATCAAGTAGTCCTGGTGAGGGTCCCGTATGCTGGAACCACAGTCTGGCTGGGGTCTTATCAGAGACTTCATATGCCCTCTCCTTTACATCCTTTCTACAACCCCCATACACCCTCATAACCATGTGCAGAAATCTGTACGCTTTTATTTAAAATCCCGTTTATGTGATTATCCCAATGAAGATCTTTCCTTATATTACCCCTAGATACTTACAGTAATACCCATAAGAAAATGTCAACCCATCAGCGGAGTAATTAAAACTGAGAGAACTTTTCCTGTTAGTAACACTCGCAACCTGACTTAATCCCGTCTATCATCACACCATTATCTGCTGTCCATCTCACGATATTGACGAAGTCTTTTTTCAGTCGCTCACTATCTTGATATCATTCACATATATAGAAGAAAACTTAAAGATTCAATAATACTGCCTTGAGTAACTCCCCTTGAAATGATTACAGGATTAAGTAACGCTTCTCCTACTCTAAGTCTCTGCGTTCTATTTTCCAGAATTATACCCAGACATTAGAGGACGAACTGCACACCTACAGCTCCTGGGGAAACTATAGTAAGTGTGGAAACCAGGACCGACTACCGATGACAAGACAGATCTTAGGAACCAGACTACACGTGAGAATGTGCTACCTGTTGACCCTTATTCCACCAGCAGACATCGAAAAAACATGGAATTCTATCATGGAATGTATCAGGTAATGAGAAACATGATCAATTTTTGACTATTGTGTCGATCAGTGGTTGAAGTAAATTTCTGTCGACATGCAGAATTGTTAACAGCAGCGACAATGACTCAGGGAGATGGAATAATAAACTGAATCCTTTGATTAGATTTTATCCTAATGTTCACCGAACCTCATGGTGCAACAGGCCTCAAGGACTTCCAAGCTATCACTGCTCATCCCAAATGTGGAGTAAAAGAGCATGACGAATTTTTATCTGGAGAATTGAGGCATTGCATAAGGCATAAGTGTAAAGGCAGTTAAGAATGTTAATATCGGTGGAGTACAACAAGTGAGAATGCAAAAATCATGCACTATTTCGTTAAGTTCGGTCGAAACCACTTATTGTGACATCGCCTTTAACGACGTATTGGCGTATTGGCGAAATGTAATATAAACACTGTAATTAAAATATCGCTTATTACGACATACCGTATAAAACGAAGTATTTTGATCACATTTTCGGAGAAATACATCGGCTATAACATCCAGTGTTGATTCTTGTTTGTTACGTATTTGGGGATTGCTTGTAACGCTTAGTGTAGATTTCAAATCAGTCTGTTAAATAGTTAAGGCGGTGAAGATGTCTCAGAAGAAAAGTAAATTTATTAATATTGAAGAAAAAACATACGTAATACGGCGATTAGAAACCGAAGAAAAAACCTCAGCGTCGCAAAATAATTGTGTGTATCACATTGACGATTTCTACAATTTGGGAGAACAGTCTCTTTTCGAAAAAAAAGAAATATATGAAAATCAAGGTAGTTAGTTAATTTGAATATAAAGATATTGAAGAATCTTTACATATATTTAAGCAGAAAAAAACAAATAATGTACTGACCAATTGACCTATTCTTCAAGCGAAAATCAATTAAATTCCTTGTAGTCCCACTTCACAAATACTATACCGTAAATACAGTACTTATTTCAGTTACGTTTATTTGACTTTTTTGGAAGTTGTAAATTCTGTTAATTAACCATGCTAGTGTGCAGCCTTAAACTTACAGATACGACATTTTTAGCAACAACAAAATAAAGCCGGTTTGTGCGACTTTCGTCTATAACGACAGTTGATTGGTGGTCCTTTCGGGGTCGTTATAATCGACTTCGACTATATGTATTTAATTTCACCTGCATTGAGTTTGTCATTTTCATAGCCTGTATTTCTTCATTTTTCTGCAGCTTCCACCGACTACGCACGGCCGTACTTTCTCATATCCTTTTGAGTTCTTGGTAAGATTTCTTTCATCTCAAACACTTTTTCCATAGCACCAAAAATCTCGTTCACAAGCATATTATTAGCTGCCAGAAAACTTTATCCCCAGGAAGACAGCAGGAAGTTTACCTTTTGCATGGTGTGAAAGGAGTGAACGAATTTTCTCACTTCGTAAAGCCCTGATATCGCGTAAGTCTTTCTTAGATTTCGCATGCCTATTCCTTTCACTTTGGAATCCAGTGAGTACATTGGATATGTATATTCTTATTATGACCTTTTCAATTTTAGAACTTTCACTATTACATCATTGTTCCAATAACAGTCGGCGTACCTACGAAATATGAGCAAGTAGTACTATAAATCTCTCTCTTTCACTCAACCATGTTTTTCGAGTACAGCACAATATAGGTACTTTCTCCCATTGAACTACAATAATTCTTATCCGCATTCTCTTTCTTAATTGTCACGGTCGCCTTGTTTCAGAGCTTAAGACGTACAGTATGTTTCAACTACATAGATCAATTATCGTCACAAAAATTCCACTGTTTTGTATTTCAGAAAACAATGGGAAGTATCGAATGGAAGAAAGTATTTTCTTTAAGGTGATGTGGTGGAATTACTTATCTCAATCCTATTTTTAATCTGTGATTCGATCCAAAGATTGCCATCTACAAACCAAAAAGACACGAACTTCGACGTGCAATGTCTACCAACTTAAGAGCATCATACAACATGAGATTGAGATTCCTGTATTAAGTATTCCAAAACAAGTAAATAAAAAATTATTTGAGTTCTTATTGGATACTAACAATGTTGTGAAGTTTCTGGGGTTACAAAAGTTTTCAGTGTTTAAAGCAGGGCCTCTCAGGGTGCATGCGCCTGGTGCATGCACTGTGCACGGTGCAGAAGACGACTCCGCTTGGTTGACCAGAGTGGAGACGCCCACTCCTCGATTTGGAGCAAGAGCGCTGTCTCTTTCTCCACGCCTGTCTCGCTCGCTCCCCCTGTCTCCTTCTTTCTCACTCGCTCCGTAGCGCTCCAAATCCGAGCCGAGTTGAGCCGAGCTTAGCCGAGTAGCCCAGAGACGAAGCGTTGGTCCCAGCCGAGCCGAGCGGGACCGATGCACTGTGCACAGGATTTCTTCACCGCTGCTTGCACGCCCTAACTTAAAGTATGTTTGCCCAATTAAGACATTCATCTACAAATACGGTACAAAAGTCACGTGTATTCACATGGGAAATACGTGGATATCGATTCATTGGTATTGTTATTTTGTTGAACAATAAGGCATTCATGGGTAGTATTTCTTTGTTCACAGATCATATTATATCATATCCCTAGAGCATGCGTTGCTTCTAAAAAGGGATCATCCTGTTCATGGTGCTGTGGGGGGTGTAGAATAACACACACAGCAGCCCCTGCCTGTCGTAAGAGGCAACTAAAATGGGCCCCAGGGCCTCTCAACTTGGGAGCGTGGGTTGACAACCATGGGGCTCTGAAGTGAGTCCTGACACTGCTTCCTCTTCCTTGTGCCAGGCTCCTCATTTTCATCTATCTTATCCATGGTCAACTCATGTTATCTTTCGACCCTGAAGGTATTAGGGCATTCGAGGGATAGAGAGTCTTCGTGGCCCTTGCCTTTCTTCGACCGATACCTTAATTCCTCCCCCTCTGATTACTGTTAACAGAGGATGGTTGTCTAGTTGTACTTCCTCTTAAAACAACAGTCGCCATCACAATCATCGCCATTTCGTTCAGGGAATTATTGCTAGTTTACGAAATGTCTAGTAAACTTTGCAAATAAGAGGAAAATTATTTATCATTTTTTCTTTGAATTGGTGATGTTGAGGGATCACTTAGTCCTGGTATTGGACAGCGCAGTCATAGGTACTAACACTTTCTATGATGAAGAGTTGAAAGTTTCCAGTGTTTGAGTTTCGAACACGATTCCTCCTCTCCAAACATAGCCCATACACTAAAGTCAGTTATAGTATGAAACTAAACTGCAGCTCAAGATCCTGTTGGCTGATTTCACACACGCTTTGGGAGCACTCTTAGCAATAATAACCTGAAATAAAAATAAAAATTATTGATGCTACGTGTTTGATACCCGGCTCTGTCATGGAGGATATCAATTCAAGTACGCAGATTGGCACGAGATGTAGGGAACCTTGTAGGGATAACCGAGAAGAGATAAGGATTCGAATACAATTGTTTAGAATCCTAGAAGCGGTCTATCTTAGTTTCCATTTTCAACTCCTCATGACTGTCAGGATAATATCTATCGCAACATCACGACTGATTCTTTCCTAATCAGTTCCGATACCAGTTAATCATAAGTGTAAAAGGTGACTGATATGATTGACGTTTCAAGGGGCACAACAATGAGATTAAATTTCTCCAACAATGCTTTCGAAAGAGAAGACACTTTCGGAGAACGAGGCTATTACTTAAAGGACAAGAAATGTCAGAACAGGAAAGATTTGGCCAAACGAGTCAGAGAGAAAGAGAAAACCGATGAACGTGGCAAAAGTAATCAGAAGTAATAGCGTACAAGAACGCAGCCGCGTTTCAGCCACATGCATCTCTGTGACTCTGAGGCCCTGGAGGTAGTGATGGAACATACATTGTGATTTTTCTTAAGCTACAAGTACGCCGTGTTTTCCATGTTTCCAGCACTTTTCTACGTTATAATAATGGGATGGTGGATGGTGTAAGTTATCTTCAAGGGGACTCTTCACCCGTTCATAAATAGGCCTACCATAGTTAAAATATAGTCTGTTTACTAGAGATGTGCGTAAATTCCCCCCCCCCCCATTTGCCTAGGACGTCGAATATTGAAATGCCGGGCTGAGCGGCTCAGACGGTTGAAGCGCTGGCCTTCTGACCCCAACTTGACAGGTTCGATCCTGGCTCAGTCCCGTTGTACTTGAAGGTGCTCAAATATGTCAGCCTCCTGTCGATAGATCTACTGGTACATAAAAGAACCCCTGCAGGACTAAATTGCGGCACATCGGCCTCTCCGAAAGCCGTAGAAGTAGTCCAGTTAGTGGGACGTAAAAACACATATCATTATGATTATTATTCAATTTACAAATCCACGTGCGATTGACACACTAAGTACCGGCCGCAGGTAATTGGGAAATGGCCAATAAGAAGAAAAAGAAGATATTTTTAAATACTTTTACGAATCTTTCCTAACCGATGCTGATCAATATTTTAACCACATATTAACCAAACCAGTAACTTGGGCGAATTATGCACATACGCTTGTAAATTATTAGTGACAGTCCTAAGTCTGCTAACAGGAAAGCAATTGTGGTTGCATTGTGGTTATCGTTCTAAATGCGATTTTATTTTGGTGTAAACAGTTGTAAATATCACACGAGGTACGTTCACTCCCTTGCATGAAACCACTTTATTGCCGCTACGTCTATTCCTCATCAACACACAGTTATACACAACACTATTAAGGGAAACACACTGAAGCAATTTACAGTCGATTCTGTGAAGTACAGATAGCAACTAAATCCTCAGCTCACAGTAACACTCACTCTAACCCACCTTCTGGACTAGGTCTGTAAGCTCGATATACAGGGTTATTCACCTAACATGTTACACAGAAATAACTTCTAAACAATTAAAGATATCGGCATTCTGTTTTCATGTTCGTAAATGGCACCTAGGCCCTTGTAAAATAACGTGCTACTTAGTCTCATGGCGTGATTAATAACCGAGATATTGATACTAACTCCATATTTTTAAATAGAAAGGCACAAATTCATACAGCTGGCCTAAAAGGTGAACTGCGTTCAAGTTCAAATATGTAAGTATTTTCAAAATCGGACAATTACTTTTTGAGATATAAATAAGAACACTATGCGCGGTTTTGCTGCCGCTGAGCTAGTTATCGTCCATGTTTGTACACTGGCACACTCCAGACATCTTTCCGATTCCTAGATCAGTGTTCGAAGTGAGCAAATTTCTTTTCTTAAGAAAGCCCTTCCTTGCTTCTTGTAGTCTGCATTTTATGGCGTCGTTATTTCTACCATTGTTAGTTATTTAACTACCGGGAAGTGCGATAAGCTCAAAAGTGTCAATTTTCGTTTCTGAAGTTAAAGATCTCGAACCTTTCTTGAAGAGTTTGGTGTTTAAATTCTTGTGCTGAAGTTATATTTGAGGCAATAAAATTAGGTTTAAACATAACTCTGCACGCTGAATATCATTAGATGCCTGTTACCAGTCAATTTTACAACTTTGTGTACCTTATTCTCAGAAACTGTCACATCAATGTATTTGAAACTTGCTAGTCTCTTAGACACAATATTGATCTGCTTCTGGAGGTAAATTTAATCGGATATCTTGATTAGTTCATGGAGGCCAGGTTGAAAAGCACTAAACATTTTACAGAAAATTTCAGTTTTCATCTAGGATATATTTTATAAGAACGAAATTTCTCAACTCCTGTAAACAATCGGACAATAATTTTAGTTCAGCAGCTCAGAAACGTTTTATATATTATGTACGCAAAGCTTCTTTGGTCTGGTTTGAGTGTTTTCTCAGAAAAAGGTACATCAGTTAACAGAAATTTTAATATTTTTTTTAAAAATATGTTTAACAATGTTCTTTCTGACTCAAAATATTAAACATAGAAGCTCCATATTCAAACCCAAATAATTAGGAATGTATTATGAATATATCGAAAGAACATTCATGTAAATACCTCTTTTAGTTTCTGAGATACGTAACTAAATATCGGAAGTTACACTTTTCTATTGTTTCACACGTGACGGTTCGCTTGAGACTTCATTACCTTTCTAATATTTCCTTCATCATCTGAATTCGTCCAACTTCACTCCATTACTTTTGTTTCGGATTTAGGCCTATTTATTTTCATCTTGTACTCCTTCCCCAAGACTGTCCATACCATTCGGCAATTTCTCCAGATTTTCAGTTCAATTACAATATCATCCGAAAATTTCAGAGTTTTAATTTCCTCACCTTAGATTGAGATTCCATTTTTAAATTCCTCTGTGATTTCCTTTATCGCCCGTTCTATATAGACCTACGCATTGAAAAGAAGGGGGGTACAAACTGCAGCCTTACCTCACCCATGTCTGGATTTCTGCAGCTTAAATCGCGTCAAATTAAAATTTCTGAAACGTGGTGGCTGAGGCTGTATTATTATTATTATTATTATTATTATTATTATTATTATTATTATTATTATTATTATTATTATTATTATTTCAAGTTGTAAATAAAAATCTTGCAATGTTGATGTTTTCCTGAGAAAATGTAGTCTCCCACAGCAAAGATCAAATTAATATGTAATAATAATTTACAATGACTTCGGAATAAATTCTATTTGACTGATGTAAAGTAATACAAAGGAACCTGATAGATGTCTAAACATGACATGGAAGATTGTTAAAGATTAAAAACCGTAAAAGTGCAGAATCACTTGTATCTCCCGTTAACTGTGACAAATATTAATACCATTTATCTCACCTTGAAGAGGCCCCAGTTAATCGTCCCGGAATACGTCGACAGTGAGGTGACGTGACTTCCAAATGCACTGGACGACAAGTTGATTACAAGCCGCATCTTGGTGTTGTATTCAGGCCGCATGGAGAGCAACACGTACGCCATGGTTCCTCCCATGGAATGACCCACGTAGAAGAGCTGCTCATGTCCAGTCGTGTTTAAAATATAGTCAATGGAGGCGGCCAAATCGTACATTCCCATCTCGTGCCAGCTGAAGAAAACAGAGATCATACTTAAAATGTTTGTGTGCGTTCACTTCAAATACTTCACACAGCTTTTGCAATAATCTAATTTTCCACGTTAGTTTCAAACCAAAGGAAACCAGTTAAGGATACCGAGTGAAAAAATAACTCGCATTTCGTAGGTCAGTGGGTCTGTTACCTACAACTTCCATAATTCAATGTTAATAGGATATCATACTTTTCAGATATCAGGATATTGTATTGAACCCATCAAACTCATGATCATTCACTCACAAATTTCTCAAATAATAATTTGCATTAACCTTGGAATAAAATCTACTTGACTGATGAAGTATTACATCGTATGTATGACATGTACATGCCAACTAGTAAAATAAATATGTAGATGTAAATAAAGGAAAATGATAATAAATTGTATCTCTAAACATAAAACTAACGCCGGTACGTATAACCACAGAACAACTTGAGAATTCATTTGCTGCGCGTAAGAACGTATTAAATTGTCTTTAAAATATTGTTCATTATCCTGTCTTATACCAACTACTAATTTACAAGTAAAACATTATCTTAATACATGAATGATTATACTCAGTGCAAGCTGAACTATAGCGATTAGTCGACGTACAGTGATTAGTATTGTAATGGTTATAGCGTCCGCCATGCCAAGTCGCTACGCGCCGAGCTCGTCACCCATCGCTCCACCCCCTTAGGCTCGAGCGCGCCAATCGCGAGCAACATTTAAATGCTGGGCGGGCCCTTCTCTCTTCTGTCCGTGGTTGCGCCGCATGGGACGACGGAAATTACTCGACGATTAATCTGGAGTGTTCCATCTCGCGAGGTTCCTTGATACATATAGCATCCGGACTGTTCTGGAAGGCCCAGAGCAGGTATATAAGGAGAGGAGTAACTTCGAGTCAGTCAAGGTTATTCTTCGTTTGGATGCGCTACGTATCGGATCGTTTCAGCAGCTCTTCCTTGCATTGAACTCGGCCAGCGCTCTGATTGGTCGACGCGGTTGCTCTTGCAGCCAATCACCGTGAACTATCCCGAGCAAATTTGTCTGGGCCCGTAGGTGGTAAATTGTGCTTCTTGTCGTGGAGACACCACTCATCAACTGTTACCTGACGCACTTTTGCTACTGAAAGGCACTTCTCCCTTTAGTATATGGTCCACCCTCGGGTGTGTGACCCGTCCCCCCCCCACTATAGCCAGCATTGACCGGCCTTCGGGCCCTTGGTCTTCCTCCTGGCGCCTAGAGCTTGCGATTAGGTAGGCCTTTTCCACACAATACACGTCTTTCTTTCGACATCTGGGTACACCACACCTTTAAAACTGCCAATATGTCGCATTCTTCGGACATTGGCCCTCATTCATACCCGATTCATGAGTCTTGTGATAACCGCCTGCCTTCATCTTTCGAAGGCGACGGGCAAGCCTCGCACGACACACTCCCAGATGCTTCTCAGCTCACCCCTGCTACATTAACTGCTGCGGAATTGAAAATCCGTCACTACCAGGAATTCCTTCAATCCAAGAACACTAAAGCTACGAAACTCAATACTCCCGCCAAACCACCCACCTTCAAAACTGGGTCAAAATCCAGTCATTCACAGCGGCTAAAGCTCGCCGCTCAGGCATCCCGGGTTCCCAACCCTACTGATTATGTTAAACAGCACCAACCAAAAACTCTTTCTTCTACCTCCTCGGCTGCTACGTCTTTACCTCCAGATTCTGATGTACATGCCTCTTCCAGCCGTTCGAGCTCTCCGAGATCAAGAGACCCTCGTACCCGTATTGACGAACAGGGCTTTGTCTATCCTCCACCAAAGAAGACCGTCCGATTAACTACCACTGTTCCCACCCCAACTGAAACTAATAATGCCTACCAGCCCCTCTCACAAGAATCTATGGACGTTGTACCACCCTCTGACACCACACTCCCTTCTTCTGTACCTCCACCAGGTCGTAAACCACCGCCCATTACCCTCCAAGACGACCCTCTTCCATACGCCCAACGCCGGGCCTTCCTCAAAGCTAATATTCACGGTTCCTTCACGGCGCGGATCATACGTCGCGGACTGATCCGCTACTATATTGACGACAAAGCTGACTATTACAATGTAATCAAGGCCCTCAAGCAGGACAATGTTAATTTCTTCACACAGTCTGCTGAGCCTCCTACCATGTTTTCCGTCATCATTAGGCATCTGCCCATTGATACCAACTCCGATGACATCACTACAGCCCTTACTGACAAGGGGTACCCTGCGTATCAAACAGTGCAGCTCTTTAAAACCTATAATACCCCCTCTACTGACAATCCTTCAACCACTATTAAAGAACGCAGGAAGATTCCGCTCTACTCAGCCACTCTTAAGGCTACTGACGCAGCCAAAAAGATCTTCGACGAAACTACCTTACTAGATCTCAAAGTTACCTTTGAGAAGCCCAAAACTCCTCTGGGCCCTCCATTATGTAAGCGCTGTCAGCGCACAGGTCATACCCAGAAGAACTGCCACATGCCTCCTCGGTGTGTCAAGTGTCCTGGCCCGCATAGTACTGCTGAGTGCCTCATTACTACCCCTCAAGACTTTAAATGTGTGAATTGTCAAGGCAATCACACGGCTAATTTCAAGGGTTGCCCGGCCATTGTTAAAGCAACTCAAACTCGGGCTAATGCTGCCAAAAGACAGGCCCCAGCTTTCACAGTTCGTCAGGCGGATTTCCCGCCTCTCCCCACACCTACTCAACTCACACATTTCTCCCAATCCTCCTCTTCAGGTCAACCTCTCCCTCAGACCACCGATTTAGCCCCTCCTTCGCAGCCAGACACCGACGATGCCTCTGAGCTACCTCGTTCTCTCTCCCACACCCAGCAGACTCTGCCTCCCAAACGTCAGTATGCCTCATCTCTTCGCCATTCCTCATCACATGCTATAACTCCTCCTCATCCCAACCCCACAGCAAATCTCCCCATACATCGCCAGCATCCAACTACCTCTCCATCTTCAACTCTTCCTTCTACCCGCCAAGAAGCAATACAATTTCTTTCAACCTTGCCCCTAGATCAACAACACGAGTTTCTCATGTACCAACTACAGACCTCTGGTATTATCCAACGCATAAATAACACTCTCCTTGATCTGCTCTACCCACCCCCGGGTATGACTCTTGAACAAGTTATCTACCGTCATCTCTTCACCGTCGCTAATGGGTACTAATACACCACCAGCTTTCACCCCTTCTTGCACATACACATCTATATCCCATTATCCACGTCTCCTTTTCTGGAACGCTCAAAGCATACGCAACAAGAAAGATGAATTTTATCATATACTTCGGACACAATCCATAGACATTGCTCTGGTCAATGAGACCTTCCTCAAACCAAATCACAAATTCTCCCTCCCGGGCTACAAAGTCATTCGTCAAGATAGGACAGGTGATGGTGGGGGGCTAGCCATCATACTAAAGCCTCATCTCAAATATCATGATTTTCTCATTCCAAACCTTCAGGGTATGGAGGCATTAGCAATCAAACTCCATACAAAACACGGGCCGCTAGTTCTAACAGCAGTCTACCGTCCCCCCAAAAAGAAATTCTATCCTTCTGATCTTGATCTCCTTCTCAACCATGGCTATCCAACAATTGTAGCTGGTGACCTCAATGCCAAAAACACGCTCTGGCATTCTCGCCTAACCAACGAATTAGGTCGCAAAATCTTAAATTTCTGTTCCCTAAACAATACCACACCTCTTGACCCCACAGACCCTACCTATGTTCCTTATCAGACTAACCATTCCCCTGATGTTCTCGACATTGCTCTCATCCATGATTTTCCTCATCACATTGATTTACACACTCTCTGGGCGACCGATTCCGACCACAACCCTGTCTTGATGACCATTGCCTCTGACTTAAAATTTCGGTCCAAACCGCCCACAAATGTCATAAATACACGCCATATCAACTGGAAAACTTTCCGAGATCTTATGACCACCTACTCTTCTGAACTCAATTTCGATCTCTCGTCACCTGCCACCATAGATCAAGCAGTTACTTCTCTTACTCAAACAATACGCACTGCTGCCACTGCTGCTAAAACCCCTCTACCATCACGCCCGGTAGCTAGTCTACCTGAACACATACTTACTACTATCAAGCTTAAAACGTTTGCCCGTATTCGCTGGCAACGCACCCGTCTTCCTCAACATAAACTGGCATACAACCTACTCCGTCGTCGTTGTGCACAACAGATCTCAGACTTTCGAAATCAAACTTGGAATTCTACCCTCACCCACTTAAGTACCAAAAATAACAGTATTTGGAGAATGACTAAGGCATTACAACGTACCCCCACGCATATCCCAACTCTTATCGATGGCCATACTACTGCTATAACCACTGAAGACAAAACTGATTTGATTGCTGATCATCTCGAAAAACAGTTTCAACCCAATGAGGAACCCCAATACCCTGAGTTCACCTCCGACATTGAAGAGGAAGTCACTCATCTTCGGCAGCAATTTTCAACCAAAATCAGCCCTGAGGGCATGTCTCCTGTTACATATCGGGAACTTTATCATATTATCAAAAAATTACCCAATGTCAAAGCTCCTGGCCCTGATGGCATTGGTAACCTTATCATTAAAAACCTCCCGCCTGTTATGATTCATCTTTTGGTCAACATATACAATGCTTCCCTCTCACTGGGACACTTTCCTTCCCCATGGAAGCTCGCCAAAATTATACCCATCCCTAAACCTGGAAAACCACTTTCAGCCCCCGCATCGTATAGGCCAATTAGCCTCCTGGATAATCTTGGAAAATCTTTGAACGCCTTATATACAAACGTTTGATCTCCATTCTTCCCTTTCATCAAAAAATCCCTCAGCAGCAATTTGGTTTTAGACCCGGGCACTCTACCGTCCAACAACTTGTCCGTATTGTCAACTCTATCACAAAAACCCTAAACACCAAACGGGGTCGGGGCATAGTCTTCCTTGATGTTGCACAAGCATTTGATCGTGTTTGGCATTCTGGACTTCTTTACAAACTTCATCTACATGGCCTCCCATTCTACCTATGGAAACTTATGGACAGTTACCTTGTCAATCGTCTATTCTTCACTGAACTTGAGGGTGAAAAATCGTCTCTACGGCCTATCACAGCGGGTGTTCCCCAAGGTAGTATTCTTGGGCCCTATTTATACCTTCATTACACCGCTGACACCCCTACCACACAAAAAACAGAATTAGCCCTATATGCGGATGATACTGCCATAATGGCTGAGTCCTTCATGCCTCATATCGTTATTAGAGATCTTCAAGAAGCCTTAGACCAGTTTCAAGTCTGGTGCATCATGTGGAGAGTAAAAATTAATCCAGCTAAATCTAAAGCCGTCTACTTCACCCTACGTGCTGACAGAAAACCTAATACCAATCTCCAGTTTTCTAACCACCCCATCACTTGGAGTAACGAAGCCACATATCTCGGTGTAACGCTAGACCGAACATTGACTTACCGGTCGCATTTCAACAACATTCTTTCTAAATCGCAAAAAGCACTTGGTGCTCTTTATTGTCTATTAAACAGAAAATCAAAATTGAATACTACAAACAAACTATTAATATACAAAACCCTCATTTCTTCTGTTACCCTCTATGCGTCCACTGTTTGGGGTACGGCAAAGCCTAGCTATATTCAGCGGCTTCAAACCTTTCAAAACAAAATTCTGCGTATGGTTGCAAATGTCCCACCACACTTTTCCAACAAAACCATATCCACTATGTTACATATGCCCACAATTCGTCAACAAATCGTTAGTAACGCCAAACGATTCTATCGTCCTAATCAGCTTCACTCTAGTGAACTCATTCGTCAAATTCATGCCATAGACAGCAAAGTCTTCTACAAGAAAATGCACCCTAAAACACTAATCAATTAATCTGCCTCAGACTTTCAACCCCATTATCTTTCTACCACACTAACTCCTTCTTCACACTTCCCTCTTTGTACCTTCCATTTCCTGCTTACACACTTTTCTTTCTACCTCTACCTGAAAGGGCCGTCTCTCAACTACTCCTTGTATCACATTTCTTGTCCATATTTGTATCCTCTTATCTTATTCATTCTTACACATTCTTTCCTCATTAATCCCTATCGCAAGCTCTAGGTACCACATTCAACAGAATTCAGAGACCTTCTAGGTCGGCAAATTCTAACTTTTATCACTTACTTTCCCCTTGGGGAAAGTAAATCGAAACCAGGGATAGGATAGGAGTCAGTCAACAAGGAGCAGCTGACTGTCGTAGCGAGAGGTCGTACGTGCCTGTCGCTCCGCTGTCTCTCTCCTCTCACCGAGACCTTCGAGACCACGAGAGACTACACTACCTGTCCCAATCGGTTACCGCTTCTCAGTACCTAGGGTTAGATAGGGAATCTGTAGGCCAGGGACCCGCTTAACAACGGATCATCCCGCGTCTACTAGCTCGCTTTAGAATGTCCCCACACAAAAACACACGGCAACAGACTCGTAATCACCAAAAGGGCAATTGTCATGCACTTAGGAAAGAGCAATTTGTCAGCGAGTCTGGAGCCACTACAGACATAGGCGACGAACTTCAAGAATTGACGGCGAGTGAGGGGCAGCCGTTATCACGGCAAGCTACTCACTCCACGGCCGTCAGCCCACCAGCGGAGGGAACAGCGCTGTTCTCACAGCGCAACCCCCCGCCAACCACCCACAGTACGGTGGGGCTGACCAGCCCCATATCACTACACAAGGGCACTTTTAAGGACTACCTCCATTTCCTGCCTTCAGGTAGCCCTACCCAGGCCACCAACGGCCATACCATGTTGTGCTCCACGGTGCTGTCACCGCAGTTAAGCAACATAGGCCTTGGTCAGTGTTTGGATGGGTGTCCACAAGCGCGCAGCTCAGCGCTAACGGCCCCCGCTACGGCCACGGACCCGGCCGAGCGGGGACTGTTGGCGACCCACCACTGCGTGCCCCCCGTGAGCAGTGAGCGAAATGCGCCAGAGGAGCACAGAACAGTCACCCCTGATTCTGTGCAAGTAAACCTGACGCACGAAACTCACGTAACAGGGTGCGCCATGCAGTACTTCGCGCTCACCACCACCACGAACACAACAACCACCACCACTACCAGGACAACCCCCATAGCCACCCCGTCAGTAGCCACTGGCAAGCACATACCTGTGCAGCTGCTGCCCACTCGGCCGGCTGGCTCTACTCGAGCTGAGCCCCGAGAAAGGAGCGCGCAGCGCGGGGAAAGCGAACTAGGAGGCCTGACGTTATGTGCGAGTGAGCGGGAACCGGGGTTCGACCCTGAAGTGCCGGAACTCGCACATGGGAAAGTGACTGGGGAGATACCTGAACATAAACAGGAGGCCACCTCTCCCCCTAACACAAATCTTGCCCCCAAACCCAACCCAGCGGCAAGCCAGTCGGACGCCGGGAAAGCGGGACCCAGTCCCGCCAACCTGTGTGATGAGGCGGCGCCCAAGGTAAGGAGAGAGGGCAAGAATAAACAAACTGGGCGAAAGGCCCAATGTAAAGTTCAACCCCACCACAAGCAAGCTGGCAAATCGGACTCCGACTCAGATGAGGAACAACTGGTGATAGATGCATCAAGCACATCCCAGGATGCCGACTCTGAAGGCTCGGAGGGAGAGGAACCGTGCGAGCGCGTGGCGACCGAACCCGAGGTCCCAGCCACCCGGCCGGGAAACCAGGGCGACGGCTTCAGGGAGGCAAAAGGGAGGAAGAGGGGGAAGGGGAAAGGCAAAGTAGCGCAGCCCCTGAGCCGCAAGGCTCAGAAAGGCGGGGTACGTAAACCAAGTACCCAAGCCGATAGCAACACAGAAACATCTATCGGCCCAACCCAGCCTCAACACGCCACCCACACGAGGCAGGCTCGGCTGAGCCCACCTCAACCACCACCACCACGAACACAACCAAACACCCGTAAGGTGGCAACTCCCCCACCCCTTACGGTGTACACCAAGAACACCAAGTCACTAGAAGAGGAGCTCCTCAAAAAACTAGCGCATGATCAGAGAAACTACTACTTCTCTAGGCCGAGAGTAGATGCGCACGAAGCAATCCGGCTGCATATGACTAGCTTTGAGAGCTATGAAATCGCTATCGAGGTGCTGAAACGGCTGAATATTAACTTTGTAAGAATATTGCCCAACAGCACTATGAAGCGATTCGTAGTGAGGACTCCCATTAACGGAAGTAATGCGGATGAAATCCAACTTGCCCTGAAGGCGCAGGATATCCCCGCATTCTCCGTGGTGCGAATGAGACCAGGAAATAGGCCTGCCAAGGGCAACCTTTTCCTAGTTGCCGTGGCGGATACCCCAGGAGCGGACAACATGCGGAAAATGAGGATGCTCGCGAACATGCTGGTGTCAGTCGAGCCGTACCGCCCCCCAGCCACTGGCCCCCAATGTGGAGTGTGTCAGAGGCATGGCCATCCAGGGGCGGGGTGCCGACTGGAGCCCAGGTGCCGCAGATGCGCCGCCTCCCACTTGTCTCGCGACTGCCCCCATGGCAACGACCCTGCGTACTCCAAGTGCGCAAACTGCGGGGAAAAACACGCGGCTAATTTCAGAAACTGTCCCAGCCGCAGGACACTCGAAGCCGTCAATCAAGGCAAAGGGCCAAAGGGTAATAAGCGTGGCAACCCTAAAACCCAAGCAGGCCCTTCAGCCAAAGGCGCGTCACGCAAAAATAAACCAGGCCAGTCAGGCAAAAAGGACCCTTCAGGTCCTGCAGGTCCCTCAGACACAAAGGGCCAAGAACAAGGCCCTTCAGGCACACAGCGCCCTTCAGGCATAAGAATATTAAATTTTAAACCCCTAAGGACGGTGGGTGAACACAACCCCGGGCCCTCAGCCCAACCAGCCCCCACTACCGTTCAAACCAAGAACTCCAATCTAGACAAAAAGAAGGCCCAGACCCAAGCAAGAAATCAAAGGCAGGCTAAGCCCACGCAAGCTCATCCCGAGCAGCCACAGGGCCCCCCCAGGCCAGCTCCACCCCCCGCAGTGAACCTGCCACTAGTAAACCGGCATTCGCACCACCGCCCCCAACGCCCGCCCCCTGCACCACACCAATCACAACACCTACACAAGAACAGGCACAGAAGCCAGAAGGGAAAATGGTAGTAAAGGCGTTCAGGGAAAGGATCGAAGAAATCCTGAAAACCTTCTTCCCGAACCTGAACCTCACGGCAGCCATAACCACTGGGGTTATGATGGCCAACATGCTACCATTCCCCTGGCTGAAGGACCTGATTAATGCCATTGCTGACCTCCTGACCCTAGATGGCTGAACAACCAAACGAAGACGATAATAATAACAATAATAACACGCAGGAGCTTCGAGTTCTAATATGGAACTGCCAGGGCGTCAGGTCTAGGAAATACGAACTCGAAGCCTTCCTAGCCGCGAACACTATACACGTAGCTCTCCTAACTGAAACCTTCCTCCCACCGGGGAAGAAGTTCACTATAAGAGGCTACAAAATACACAGAAGCGATAAGGCTAATAGAGTCGGAGGAGTGGCAGTTCTGGTAAGGAAGGACATCAAACATATGGAAATAGACTTACCAGAACTGGTCGAGCTGGAAGCGTGCGGAATTGCCATGCCAGTGCGAGGAACACTCGTCAATGTAATATCGGCATACTCCAGACCTAAACACCTTAACACTCAAGATATAGAATCGGTATTAAGGCAAAATCGAAACACGATCCTAGGAGGCGACCTAAATTCGAAACACGCCAGCTGGGGGTGCCTGAAACCTAACGCAGACGGCGAAAGGCTGTACAACCACATGCTATCCCAGGACTATGTGGTAACAGCCCCCAGTGAACCCACGTTCCTAGCACCAAACGAACAGGTCGACGACATATTGGACATCGCCCTACTGCGAAATATTCCTCAAAGACACACCATAAAGGCCATTAACGACCTAGGGTCGAGGCATCAACCAGTAATATTTACACTGGAAGCGAACCCGGAGGAATATGAGAATAACGCCAAGCGCCGACTCAGCTATAAAGCAGCCAATTGGGGTAAATTCGAAAGAAAATTAGATTCACTCCTGCAGGGGACTGAGGACATACAAATAGTAAACCCAGCCCAAACGAATGAATCACTAAGAACACTCGTTAATGCGATCCAGGCAGCCACAACTGCGAGCATTCCGGTACACAAACCTAGACAAAACACTAACATTGAAATACCGGCCCACATTAAAGATCTAATACGCCAGCGCAACAGACACAAGCGCAACTGGGCCCGACACCACCGCGATGAAGACCGGATACGTAAAAACGAACTTAGGGTCGAAATCGAAACCGAAATAATGGAGTATAGGTCACGGATCTGGAATAACAAACTGAGTACATTCGACACAAATACCAGACCGGTGTGGAACTTAGCGAGATATTTCACGCGAGAACCACACGTGATCCCAACAATTAAGGGACCCAACGGACCAGTATACGAAAATCAAGACAAAGCAGAGGTGATAGCCGACTCACTCGAGGAGGCCTTTAAGCCCAATGACGAACCGTCGGACCCCGCCTTCATTAGGCAAACAGAGGCCAAGGTAGCGGAATTCCTAGCAAACGCACCTAAGCCCGAGGTTAAGAAGACTAATATCCACGAAATTAAGTGGATAATAGATCACCTTAACCCGAAGAAGGCACCCGGCCCAGATGAGATTCAAAATATAATAATCAAAAAGCTAACACCGAAAGCCCTCGCACTACTCACTAAAATATACAATGCAATGTTCCAATTGCAGTATTATCCGGAACAGTGGAAAAAGGCGAGAATTCTTGTATTCGGCAAACCAGGCAAGGACAAATCTAACCCTAATAATTATAGGCCCATCAGTCTCCTGGACGCCCTCAGCAAAGTATTTGAGAAAATACTGCTGAAAAGGCTCATAGCACATATCAAGGAAAGAGGAATCATTCGAAACGAACAATTCGGTTTTAGAAACGGCCACTCCGCCCCGCAACTGCTTACCCGGGTCCTAGAACAAGCGACCATCGGACTAAACAAGCGGAGGGACACAGGCACGGTATTCCTTGATATCCAGAAGGCATTCGATAAAGTCTGGCACGAAGGCCTATTAGCGAAATTAATAGACCTCGAATTCCACCCAGGGTACATAAGATTAATTAAATCATACCTGGAAGGCCGAGAGTTCAAAGTAGATGTTCATAACACGCTGTCAAGCACGCGACCAATCAGGGCGGGCGTAGCCCAGGGGTCACTTATAGGGCCAATCCTGTTCATTCTATTTACGAATGACATGCCGACAGCGGAACTCACTACCACGCACCTCTACGCGGATGACACTGCTATCACAGTACAACACTTTCAGCTAGCATGCGCCCGAAAGAGACTACAAGTAGCACTGCGAACTCTCGAGCCCTGGCTAACCAAATGGCGTATCAAGGTCAACGTTGACAAATACCAAGCTGTGATGTTCACTAGGAAGAACAGACGCACACGTATGCCAGATAACATAAAACCGCTCAAACTATTTAATCGAGATATAGCATGGCACGACAAGGTCAAATATCTAGGAGTAGTCCTAGATAGAAAACTAACCATGCTATATCACATTAAAGACATCCAGCGGAAAACAAACGCACGACTGGCACAGCTTTATCCAATACTGAATAAAAGATCCAGTATTAACAAGCGAGTAGCAATAAACATGTACAAGGCCCTAATTAGGCCGATAATAACGTACGCAGCTCCCGCCTGGGGCTACACTGCTATGACAAACCTGGATAAGCTGGAACTAATACAAAACAAATGCATTCGAGCAGCGGCTAGACTCCCGTATGACACACCAATACGCCACCTACGCGCAATTGCGAAAGTCAGCTCGATAAGGCAACACATACGAAATCAAACACTCCGAATGTACAAGAAGTCATGGGGTAGTAAGGTCAACCCACTAGTCAGTGGAATAGGACGCTATGACGTCGATCTATACACTAAATACCCCACACCGAAACACATTCTGTTCAGGCACAGGGCCAGGAGGCCGGGGGCCCAAAACCGCCCTCGCTCTTAAACTGACACCAACTCACAATACCGCACCACTTAACACTATGCACACACACCGCAACACCTGTATATATGTGCATGCTTGTTTACAACATACATCCTTTCCCTAGATTGTGTTATGTTATTACTATGTTACAGATTTGGCCAAGCGAGCGAGGATTGAGAGAAGTAATACAACACGACGAAGGCAACACAGCCAAGAAAGAGACGATCCAATCCAACCCGCTCCCACCAACGACAAAGGAGTGGTCAAAAAAAACCCACGCCTGCTAATATCATTAACTATTAATCTACTAATTGTACTTGTACTTGTTCTACAGGACACGAGAGCGGAAATGCGGCCCGCACTCTAAAGAAGAAAAGTAATAATGTATATATAATAGGATGTGTGTATATTTGTGTATATATTTACAGAGACAAGTGTGTGACACCAACACCGCAAAGAAGGGACGTCATCAGGCGGGAAAGAAGATGCCCCTTACAACAAGTAAGGCTTGGCACTAATCCCCTTCTCCTTAAAAGGAGACTTGGCACCAGGGACTGCTGGCTGCTGGACCAAGGGACTAACCTGTGGCCCAAAGCCCAGACGCCAGCGGACCCGAGCCGCACCAGGCAGTGACAAGTAGGACTGATCCCCCATAATAATTGACAAAAGCTAGGTAAATGGTTATGATTGCATGACACATATTCCTAACTAACACAACCTCTGGTCTTTTTCCAGCCCACATCCTTGCATGTGCTATCAAAAGATGTCAGGTTTTACATGTAGGCTCTTTCTTCTTTCTGCCTATGTGGTTTTTCCCTGACCCTTCAATACCATACTTCAACACCATATACCTAACACAATCTCGCCTGGTAACGTGTCTGACATGGAAACAGGCAGATACTCCTTGTATCACTTCCCACTCTACCCAGCTATCTCTTTTCTACTTAGAAATTAATAGCATGTCGGAGGCCATGTAGATTGAGTCGATGGTCACGGCGGGGGAGCGGGCTACGGGGGCCCCCCGTATAAAAAAAAAAAATCGAGTCAGTCAAGGACGAGGTGGCTGCCGAAGTGAAAGGACGTACGTGCCTCTCGCTGCGCTCTCTCTCTCTCCTTGCCAGGCGCTCAGTACTTCTAGTGCTAACCAGGCAGCTGTACTTATTAGTACGACTTCGGAAGAGCATTTGTCTGAGCTGAGCACTTCTCAGTGCTCGCTCTTTCTCTTTCAGAGTTTGTTACAGGAGGACCAGGATGGACAACCAGGCGGACACGATGACAACCCAAGAACGGGCGGTGGCGATCGGGCACTTGCTCCGAGATCTCTTCACCGGCATGACACCAACACCGGAGAGCAACACGGAGCCGCAGACGCTGGAACCTGTGCCGGAGACCCCGGCACCTGAGCCGGAGCTGCCGCAGGAGGAGCCGGAGATTGAGGTGGAGACGGAGCCTTACAGGGACGAGTGTGACCCCCCTAAAGGCTTCTTCTTCTCCGAAGGCTACACCGACCCGGCGCACGAAGCGCTGCTCGTGTACTACAGGCCGGGGCGCCCTGTAACTTCTGAACGGGGCCTCGTCCTGGACAGAATGCGGCGCCCTCGCCGAGGAGGCAGGATCGTCTCGACAACCATGGCCGTCGAGAGCTTCCTACCAGGAGGCCTCATCATCAGGCATCACGACCAGGAGCGGATGCGCGACGCAGAGAAGGAGCTCTCTATTCTGTTCCAGGTCATCCGTCTACCAGGGAGGGACGGAGTGCCAGGGATGAACACCGGCGCAGTCAGGGCCGCGACGGAGACCAGGGAGACGCCGAGGAGGCTAAGGAATAGGGCGGTTAATACCGACCTAGTCCTGGCCACCCAGCCGGCGACCAGCGACGCCACCACGGAGGTGGGGCATGACGCCCTCTGGCGCCGCGACTGTGCGACTTCAGTGGAGGAGGACGCCCCATGGCGTTCTGAGGCTGCTGTCCAGGCCCAGCCTGCCAGCACGTCTATCGAGCTGCAGACCTCGATGTGCGCCCCACAGGACAGGGAACGCAGTCAAGCGTTAGCACCGACCGACGCCGCCGCCGCCAGCCAGGAGAAGGAAGAAGACGGCGACGCAGCGGAGCTATCAGCTACCCTGGGGTCACCAGGCCGGGAGGAGCGTCACCAGGACGAGGCCTCTCCCCTGCCGAGAAGACACGCCCGGGAAGAAGAAGAAGACGACGCCGGACCACGAAGCAGAAGGCGACGCCGGCCCACCAGGAGAGAGCCGCCCAGCCGCAACCCAAGACTACTCCCAGGACAGCAGTCAACCGAGGAGCCAATCAGGAGAGGACCTCAGCGGGTAGCGGCAGTCAGGTGAGAGTAAAACGTCCCCCTCAGCAGCTCTTGCAGTGTTTCCGCTGTCTGAGGTGGGGCACCGTCAAGTTAGCTGTGGACTCCAAGTGAAGTGCAACCGCTGTGGTGGTGATCACCACTACACGGCCTGCGCAACACTTAAGGAGGCGCCGGTGTGCGCCAATTGCGCGGGGGGGCACCCGGCCTCCCACCGCAGCTGCCCAGTCTACAGGGCCATGGCGCGGGCAGAGAGGAGGGAGGCCCGGCACCATGACCCACCCCATTCCAGGAGGCCCCCGCCTCGGCGGGCTTGGCCTCATTCTCCGGGATCGGAGACTGGGTACGAGGTACCCCAAGGAGGTGGAGCCGTGCGACAGGCCCTAGTGGTACTTGACGCATGGCTCCGCAGCCAGCAAGGACCGCGCTAGTCCCAGCAGTGCCCAGACGGACTGATCTCCAGGCGATGGAATGGCGAGGAATTGGTTTATGTTTTGTGCATGTTACCTGTTCCTAACTAACACAACCTCTGGTCTTTTTCCAGCCCACATCCTTGCATGTGCTGTCAAAAGATGTCAGGTTTTACATGTAGGCTCTTTCTTCTTTCTGCCTATGTGGTTTTTCCCTGGCCCTTCAATACCATACTTCAACACCATATACCTAACACAAACTCTTGCCGTGGTAGCGAGTCTGACTCGGAAACCGGCAGATACTCCTTGTATCACTTCCCACTCCTCCCTGCTATCTCTTTCTTCTTCTTAGAAATAATAGCATGTCGGAGGCCATGTACATTGAGTCGTTGGTCACGCGGGGGGAGCGGGCTTCGGGGCCCCCCCGAAAAGAAAGGGAAAAAAAATCGAGTCAGTCAGTCAGTGAGAGTTAGACGGAGTTAGTGAGTAAGAGCGTTGCCTACGTGATCAGTAAAAGGCCTCCGCATGGCAGCTTACACAGCGTGAAATACATTCTAGTTCCAGAGTCGCCGCTAGACTTCGTGTTAGTCCCCCACTGTTCAACACTGACGTATATAGAAATTGTGCAGCAAAATGTTAAGTTAGTGAGTTTTTAGATCAGGTAGACCTTAAAAATAATTATGTAAGGTGTTGATTTGTGTATTCAGCTTGTAGGGAGTATATACTTTCTATATACATGTAAGTTTAAGATAAAGTAATAGTTATAAATATATACGAGGTTCTGTACTTATCGCCGAGAGAGTATTTATTGTAAACGTCCGATTCCTTGGCTGAATTGTCAGAGTTGAGGCATTCGGTTCAGAGGGTCCCGAGTTCGATTCCCGTGCGGGTCGGGGATTTTAATCGCGCATTTCATGTTAAATTTTTCTGGTTCGGAGTCTGGGTGTTTGTGTTTGTCCCAACACTTTCCTCTTCATACAACATACTACACTAAAAAACATCACAGAAACACGTAATAGTGATCACATACCTCCATACAAGGTTGGCGATAAGAAGGGAATCCGGCCGTAAAACAAGGTCGGAACCACATGTGCGATACAATTCGCACCCGCGTCCCCACAACTGTGGGAAAAAGCGATAGAAAAAGAAGAAAGAAAAGAAGAATATTTATTATGAACATTCTATTCACAGGATGTCTATTGCGCGTCCTCAACAATTGTTTTTTGCTATGAACCATTCTGCAAGAGTAAACTTCACAAAGGTAGCGGAATTTCTTTCCACAAGTTCCCAGCAAATACAGAATGACGAGAAAAATGGGTCAAAATTATATCACGTCGATGTGACGAGAAAAATACCATGTGGCAACCTTCCTCGAAAAGTATAGTATGTAGTGGCCATTTTGAAAGCACGTGCTTTAGCGTTTCTGCTAAAACCAGACGCTTTCTTCCAAATTCAATTCCAGTACTTCTTTCAGGGTATTCATCGTATTTCGTAATAAAACGCGTAAGCTGCCCAAGAAAAGAAGCTATGGAAATGCATTCTCGCAGGCAAATACAAATGTTTCAAACGACGTACAAGTGGAGCGAAGAGAGTGGTGGTGGTGGTGGTGATTGTTTTAAGAGGAAGTACAACTGGGCAACCATCCTCTATATAACACTAATCAGAGTGAAAAATGGAACGGATCCGTCACTTCGAAAAATAAAGGTGTCGGTCTAAGAAAGACAAGGGCCACGAAGGGCGTGAAAATGAAAGACGCCCTAGGTCTCGAATACTCTAATACAGTCGAGGACAAAAAGAACAAGAGTTGATCAAGGGAGGTCGAATACGCGTAGGATACCGGTGGACGAAAGTGACGAGGTGGCATAAGTGAGTGGAAGCAATGCCAGGACTCAGCTAAAATCCTTGTGGTCGCCAACCCACGCTCTCAAGTTTAGAGCCCCTGGGGCCACTTTTAGTCGCCTCTTATTGCAGGCAGGGGCTACCGTGGCCGATATTCTACCGCCCCACCCACAGGGTTAACTACCCGAGGCAGTGAGATAGGCTAGACAGTAAGAGGAATTAAATTTAAGAAGGTGAGAATAGAAAGGTAGATACAGACATGAAGAAAGAAGAACACAGACACCTCTCAGGTCACCTTGCTAGTATGGCCCTACTTTCCAGTCGCAACTATACGATCTGACTCGTATGAGCTCTTCTTGAATTACTGTGTGATACATTTATTTTTCGTTACTAAACGTCGTATCACTTTTCTAGTCAAAACGCAATGTGTTTTGTTTATAATGTGCTTCTATGTGTAAGTTATTGTCGAAAATGCCAATTGGAACCATGGTGAGAAATGGAGGGCTAGCCTGACATCTGGCGGCTCTATTTGAACTACTGCTACTCTGCCAATTTAGTACTTGAAAAGACCGCGCATGCAGAGGCCTTTACTTATCTCGTAGGCAACGGTAAGAGTGAGTGAGAGCGAGATTGAGTTCGCTGGAGCGCAGTCAGTGATGGCCTGGGAGAGTGCAGCCTGATGAATTATCTGCCTGTTGGAGCCGAGGACTCGTTCCTGCTCCCCTGGCGTCGCGTGTGTGTGTGCACGTCCCTTGTGGCTGGCTGCTGGAGAAGAACCTTGGGTGTTCTGGGGCGGCGAAGAAGGGAACACTGTGTGGCGACGTGTGTAGACTGCGAACGGGGTTCGACGGGTTGAGTGAACAGCGGATACTGCGAGACTGACGTGTAGGCTGTGGACCGTGACAGCGCTAACGAGTGTGACTGAGTGGCTGAGTGAGTGTAGTGTAAATAATCGGGGATCTGTGTGTGTGTGTCATTGTAGATGGGACATGAGAAACTAAGAGAGAGAGCGCGAATCGTGTGTGTAACCGTGTACTTGTGTAACTTGTAATCTCGGCTATCGTCTGTGTGTGTGTAAATCTGTAATTGTAGTGCTAAGTTAATAAATCTTAGAACTAGGTTGCTACCAGGTTCTGTACTCATTTATTTACTTATTTACGCCGCCAACACGCTACAGTATGCACGAAGATAAGTCCATATACCATTCCCACCAGGTGTCCGCAGAGAGCGGAGCGAGTTAGACGTGCCAGTTTTGTCTTACGTACAACAAGAACACCGCAGTGATAAGTGCACTTTTACCAACAAGTCTTGATAATATTCTCTGTGATTAGTGTTTTTGAGTTAGTAATTGTTCAGTTTGAAAGTAATCATGCAAAGCATTCGTAAAAATACGCTGAAATGCAGTTTCCAGCGGAATTATACAAGGCCAACAGCAGCGGAAATACACACCTGGGTTTCAGAAACACTGCAAGTAAACATCGACCAGCTAGCAGCTCTCCAACTGGATGTCCCGGCTAATGCAATATACATAAAGGTAATTTCATCAACCATTATGGAGAGAATATTACGTAAATTTGAAACAGGTTGCACACTCAAACTTTTTAGTGGAGAGACAGTACCGGTAGTTATTGAAGCAGCTGGAATTGAGGCGACTAGAGTTCGTCTATTTAATATTCCTCCGGAATTGCCGAACGAAAAAATCAGGAATTATTTCACGAAATACGGTCATGTTAAAGACATTTATGATGAATCGTGGTCTCAGCTCTACCGTCTACCAGTTCCCAATGGTATCCGACAAATAAAAATTCAATTAAAACAGCAAATTCCATCCTTCGTAACCATAGAGGGGTACAGGGGACAAGTCACATATGAGGGGCAAGAAAAAACATGCGCTATATGCAACGCCTCGGATCATCTGCGTATTGACTGTCCCCGTCGTGCGGGCAATGTTTTGAGACAACCGACATCACTTGCCACACTATTTCGTCCCTATGTACCCACAACAACAGCCACCACTCTCCAATCTGAGTTACAATTGACGAGTGGAGCTTTTCCTCCCCTCGTAAACAGGTCTAGCACAGATGACCTCGCCACACTGGACTCCCAATCGCAAACTGTTGTAAACACCTTACTTGCTGGGGAACAACTTGACCCTGAGAGCGAAACAGCTGTTCATGTGTCAACAGATGATATGCACACACTCACCACATCAGAGCCGGCTCCAAGCCACGTAACACAACACACTACAGACCAACACATGGAGGTTACAGAGCAACTAGATTCACAACTGAAAGTAGATCAGTCCACAATACAGGACGATCCCGTTAATATTGACAATACTGCCCAGTTAAGTAAAGAGCACGTCACACACAAGAAAATTAAATTGGCGGAGGAAGTTAACACCCCCACGATCGATACACCAGCTGATACTTCAGAAGATTCCGATAGCTCTCTAACAATCAAAACACGTAAAATCCAATCGCAGCAAGTTAGTCCTAAAGACCAGCGGTTGTTTAAGGGAAACCCAACTTCTGGGAATCGAAATAAACCTAATTCCACCAAAAGCCTTTCGACCAAGGACACGCAAGCATTGCAGCGTAAGGAGAAGATCGGTCATTGAAGAACTGGATACAGCTCTTAGTTGCCAATTTACAGAATAATGTCCTTTCAAATCATCACGGTCGCACTATGTTTCGGATATACAGCTTGTTCACACTTTTTAGTCTCCTGGCTATTGTGTTCAAGCACCAGCACTCCACCAAGACCGATTCACCATGTCATCCTGACCTTACCCGTGCACAGAGCACATGTGACACCTACTTTCCAGAGATGATTCTGCGTACTGTTGCTACGGCAAACATCTGTGGCATTTTGAGTATCACGAAGTGGGCACTCATTAAGAAGTTTATTAGAGACAATGACATTGATATTTTATTTCTCCAAGAAGTTTGTACCTACAATTTAGATATATTAAGCCCATATGAATACTATGTTAACTTAGGAGAGGATACTCGAGGAACAGCTATTGTATATAGACCTGGTCTTGACATTCATGACTTTGTTGCACATCCAAACGGTAGAGTGCTCTCCGCTCGTTATGAAAACTTCATACTCATGAATATATATAGTCCATCAGGATCACAAAACCGATTAGAACGAGAAAAGGTCTTTCTCGAAGAACTCAATATTCATCTCACGCGAGGAACCAACTTTGTACTTGCAGGTGATTTCAACTGCGTCCTCCACCCGAAGGATCAAACCGGACCCAACATTAACAACTCGGTAGCGCTCTCAGAACTAGTCCAGCAGCTCCGTTTAAGAGATGCTTGGGAAATGAAACACGGGAATTATGTTGAATTCACATTTTCCCGCCACAATTCAGCATCTCGACTACACAGAGTTTATCTCTCTCATTCAATGTCCACAATTACACACAGTCATCCCAGTTCCTTTCTCTGACCATCAAACAGTACTCCTTCAATTACGTGTTGACACGCATGTTCCAGTGATAGGAAGAGGATATTGGAAGTTGAACAATAACCTTTTAAAGACTTCAGATGCTATAGAAAATTTTCCTGCGATGTGGGAACGATTAGTCGACAGGAAACGGCATTATTCCTCACACCTCCTCTGGTGGATTCACGCGGCTGAACCTGCCATACGACGTTTCTTCCGAAATTTGTCCTTTCATAAAGCTCTGGAACGAAGACACACACAGCAATTCTACGAACAAGCCTTACACGACTACAGTCGCGCGCAACAGCACGGATATGACGTGCAGCATAAATTAACAGAAATTAAACATATACTCTGTCGGCTGAAAGAACATGATATACAAGGTGTACAGGCACGCACACGTATTCCTTCCTTAGACGAAGACGAAAGGACGTCGTTATACCATATTGCCAAGGAGAAGGGTAGAAATAGGAAGAAATTTATCTCAAAACTACAAATCACAGGGGGGTCCATTACCGGAACTGACAATATTATTCAAATGGCAACCACTCATTTTGAATTAGCTTTCGCTCAGGACTCGCCTCAACAAAACACAACAGTCCAAGTCTTTTTGCAAGCTATACAGAAACAACTATCAATAGATGAAGCCCAGCAACTAGAGAGCGACATACACCAAGATGAACTGTTACAAGCTATCAACGACGCATGTTGTAAAAATCACCCGGCCCTGATGGTCTGTCTTTCGAATTTTACAAATCCTATTGGCAATACATAAAGGACGACTTGCTGTTACTTTTCCAAGAACTATTCACAAGTGAAGCACAGATGAACAATTTCGCTGAAGGAATAATGGTGTTAGTACCTAAGATTAAATCGCCCAAATCCTTGTCGGATTACCGTCCGCTGACACTAATTAATACAGATTACAAGTTGTTTGCAAAAATTCTTGCCAGACCCATATGACTCACCTTGCCTCATATCTTTGGTTCCGAGCAACGTAATGTGTTGAATACCTCCAACATCATACATGGACTCTCAACTCTACGTAATTTTGTGTTGCACATGTCCTCTCAACCCAACAGCTCTGCCGCACTCGTCAGTATATACTTTCAACAAGCTTTTGACCGTGTTCGACATTCTTATCTATGGTCTGTCCTACGAAGATTTGGTTTCCCCGACAGGATAATCACAACACTACGAAACTTATACAATAATGCAACATCCAGATTACAAATGAATGGCTTTATCTCCAAAACAATCCACATTCACAGATAGATTCGACAAGGTTGTCCACTCTCTGCAGTTCTTTTCGCCATCAGTGTGGAACCATTCATTAGACAATTAACTTTGAAGCTTCCAGGAATACAACGAGGTGCAACGTCCTTACAAGCGCATGTCTATGCGGACGACATCACTGTTATCTTGACACAGCCCAAACAGCTTGAAGACTTTAAGATTGGTCACCGACGACTATCAACATTCTGGAGCGAAAATTAATCCACATAATTCTGCCATACTACCATTTGGGCCCTGGCCGACACAAGATCACTGGATTCCCTCTGCCGAAACACATAAAATCCTGGGAATAACATTTTCTGCGAATTTGACCCAGATGATAGATGACAACTGGAGAAAATTGCTCAATACAGTTCGCGCTGTCCTATTTGCTCAGTACCTTCGAAACCTCAATATAAGTCAAAAAGTCTGGACAGTTAACAACTTTGCACTAAGCAAACTGTGGTACGTCGCACAGATTTTACCTCCACCACCTATAATAGTCAAGAAAATGGATCTAGTTATAGGGTATTACCTATGGAGAGGACACCACTACAAGATAGCCAGAACACAATTGTACCAAAGCATTAAGTGTGGAGGGTTAGGACTGGTTTCTGCAGAAGCTAAATGCACTGCACTTATTGGGCGAAATATTACTAATTGTGAGTGCAGACCTGATGACGATTATACTAAGGCGGTTCTGAATAATATTATCCGAAGCGTGGCCTTTCTCACTTCCCATCATAATTTGCCACTGCATTTCAAACGAGTTTTGAGCTTTGTAGATAACCTTACAAGAACTTTAGTAGATCCAACTTCAGTTGTAACAACAAAATCCATCTATAACCATATAATGAACCAGAATATTAAACCACCTCAAATACAGGCAAAGTATCCTTCGCGACACTGCAAACTAGTATGGAATAATATTGCTAATAAATGGATTCCTCTTCAATGGAAAACAACTTTATACTTAACAATAAATGAAACTATACCAACAAAGGATAAGTTATTTCGACATGGACGGTCTGACTGCAATATCTGTGAACATTGTCAACAACGAGATACATTAATACATCGTGTTAAGTCTTGTGTCAGTGCGGACATATGGGCGTGGTCTTTCGCGAAAATATGCAACATACTTCACATGACTCCAAATCCCATCTTAGAATATCGACTTCTCAACATAGAATATGCTTTCCTCCCGGCCACGGTCAACAACGCAGTTCTATGGCTCACTGCAGCAACCATTCACTTCATTATGGAACACCGACGGAAACCAAGACAACTGAACTTACGATCGTTTCGGCAATACATACGGATGGAAAGATGAACATATAAGTGCAATTAGAAGATGTCAACAGGTTTTGGTTCATTCTTATATCAGTTTTAATTCATGGCGTAACAGTGTTTGAATGTTTTAATTATTAGATCAGTATAAGGTGTTAATGTGCCACAGACTACTTAAGGAACCGACAAAAACAACCAAAGTTAAAATGTGATCAGTGTTTGACAACATTTGTTTAGCATTAAGGAACTGGGACAATGAACTTCAGAAAGTGTATGTCATCAGTTTTTGTGTATACATTATACATACATTATACAGGTTGATAGAGTAATAAAAAGGTGTTTGATTAAAAAAATTCTCGCAATTTTTGTGGTATTGAACGCACAGTTTTAATTTTCATATTTATTTTTCATTTGTCCGTAACATTTCCCTTTCATAATTAGTGACAAGGCTATACAATGTAAACAACTCGGTACGTACATACCCATTTAAAAAGTTTCTTTATGGCAATTGGCTTCACGGCGCACAGACACAGATGTCTTATGACGGTGATGTGATAGGAAAGAGCTAGGAGTTGGAAGGAAGCGTCCGTGGTCTTAATTAAGGTACAGCCCCATCATTTGCCTGGTATTAAAATGGTAAACCACGGAAAAGCTTCTTCAGGGCTCCCAACAGTGCAGTTCGAACCCACTATCTCCGAAATCCAAGCTCACAGCTACAAAACCCTAAACGCACGGCTCAGTTTAAATAAGTGATTTGATAGAATATGAAAATATTCTTATAGAATGTAATATGTTATTCTATTATCAATATGGTGTTTTCTTTTCTTAAGGTGTGGACTATGTTTTCATAAATTTGTATCTCGTGCTCTGTAGGCTGAAAATCATGATAATATTGTTTCATTTTAGATTGAAGGTTTCCTCACGTTTTTTGAAAGTAAATGTCTAAGTCTCGTCATCACTATCTTGTAAGTAAATCAACTACGGTACAAGTTGCAGTAAATTAATGGGATATTCAAATGAATTGTTATATCCCTCTAGTTCGCTCTGCACATAGCTTATAAGTATGAAAGTCATGTAATTTAAAGCTTCCTTGTCCACGAAATACCGACCTCAACACAATTCCTAAAGGATGACATATTGCGCATGCCCGTTAAAAGGCCTACTACAATAGAAATTAGTTATTCTGAAGCGTCCGAAGAAACATTCGAATTATCCACGTGTTCGTATTAAACTGTATCACACAACGTACTTACTTGAATCTCGAATTCGAAACGGCCCAGACTCTATTGCAAGCAATTAATTGTATACAGTTTTGAGTCGGTAGCATACGCTAGCCATCGTCGCCTATTACAACAGCAATTAATGACGGATATTTTAATTAGTATCCCTACGCTCTACCTTCCGATCTTTTAGTTACCAGGGAAGTGTATCATTTCATCTGATGACAGCCGTCAAGCAATTCCAGCTCCACGTGGTGTTCTGGGGTTAGGCATAATGATCAGATTTTCTCGGTTTCTAAAACAAAGTTCATTTATAAAAGTCACCGTAATGGTGTAACAATATTTGTGAAGTCAGAAGCTGTGAAACATGTCGCTAAATTCGTTCCAATATCAGATCGACTTATGTTCATACAACTACATGGTCAGCCTTTCCAGATCAATATAATACAAGTATACGCTCCCATAGCAGATAAAAAAAATATGATAATGAGGTGGAGAACTTTTACAAATACTTTCAACACATCGTGAAAGCAACTAAAAGTGATAGTGTAAAAAAATAATGGGAGATTTCAATGCAAAAATCGGAAAGGAACAGCGTGGAGATTTGGTGGGAAATTGGGGACTTGGTGAATCCAATGATCGTGGAGACATGTTGTATCAGTTCTGTATAGAAAATGAAATCGTAATCACTAATACATGGTACCAACTTCCAGACCGTAGACTGTACACTTGGATTTCGCCTGCTGATAATGAGCAAGACATTCCAAAACGCAATTAGATTGATTATATCCTCATCAATAAAAGATTCAGGAACATTATTAAAAGGGTTAGTACATATCCAGGGGTAGACGTAGGTTCCGATCATAACCCACTAGTCGCTGATGAACAAATGAGATTAAAAGTTTTTTATAAAGACAAACATTCAAGCAGAATAACTGCGATGAAAGTAAGGAATTGTCAAATAAAATAACAACTTGCTCATGAACCCAGTGAAGAATTAAAGCAACTATAATTTAACATTAAAGAGGTAGAGAATCAATGGAAATAAATAAAAACCACTCTCCTGACAAATGTAGCAAAGGCTTTTCAGTCTGTCAAACACATAGCAAATACAAATGTAAATTAAAACACTAAAAGCATATCTGTAAAACACACACTAACATACAAAGAATGACATGTTTCGTTCTACAAGAACATCCTCAGATTCTATCAAATCACTTAGTGTGTGTTTACAGATATGCTTTTAGTGTTTTAATTTACATTTGTATTTGCTATGTGTTTGACAGACTGAAAAGCCTTTGCTACATTTAACTAAGTCAACACTGGAAAACACGGCTTCATTTTTAACAAACTCTCCTGACAGGAAGAAAAAATACCTTCAGCCAGACAATAGAAACAAGAAGAAGAAATAGGTAACAGAACACATACTGGATTTCATGGGGAAACGCAGGAGTGTTAAATCCAATAAGGACTAATATCGGCAGATTAATAATAGAATTAGAAGAGAAAATAGAAAAGCCAAACAGGAAAGTATGAATGAAAAATATACAACTGTAGAGCCTTTCAACGGAAAGCATGACGCCTTTAACATGCATAAGGTCATCAATGTAGTACCCAAGTTCTTCAGGCGGAAGATATCCCATGTTTTAGAAGATAACTTTGGTAAACCTATTATAAATTATATTTACAGACTCAAAACATGGGAAAATTATATTACAGACCTCTTTTTAGATAAATGACTACAAGTATATGTCAATCATAAATACGCAAATGAGCCAATAATTTTGAAATCGGAAATGACTCATGCTATAAATTAATTAAAAGACGGAAAAGCTTTTGGCCCTGGTGAGATTTAATCTTAAGTTATCAATGATGGACAAAATTAATAAGATATTGAACCTCTTTAACAACATATTTAACTCTGGAGAAATACCTAAGGATTGGCCCTGCCAAAACAATCAACTTCTAAAAAATACAATGAATATCGTCTTATAAGCTTAATGACCCATTTGTTGAAATACTCGTACTTCCTGAGAATTATACATGTCCGAATATGAAAGAAATGTGAATACCAGACAGAAGATACCTAGTTTGGATTTTGAAACGGTTATGGAACTCGTGAGGCTCTATTTGGATTTAACAACTCTTCTCCAAGGATGCTGGGACCAACAGGAAGATTTTATTGCCTGCTTCCTAAATTATGAAAAGGCATTTGATAATGTAAAACACTGTAAACTCATCATAATACAGTAAACATATAGGAATCATCGAAAACCTCTACTGGAATCTTACTTTTTTCCTTTACGTCGCACCGACACAGCTAGGTCTTATGGCGACGATGGGATAGGAAAGGCCTAGGAATTGGAAGGAAGCGGCCGTGGTCTTAATTAAGGTACAGCCCCAGCATTTGCCTGGTGTGAAAATAGGAAACCACGGAAAACCATCTTCAGGGCTGCCGACAGTGGGGTTCGAACGAAGATTAATGGTGATATATCATACTACATGGAAATTAGGCGAGGGGTTCGACAAGGCTGTGTTTTGTCCCCGTTATTATTCAACGTCTACTCGGGAGCTGTATTTAAGGCAGTATCAGATACAGAAGTGGGAATCAAGGTCAACGGAGAACTAATACGCACACTCAGATATGCAGATGACACAGTACTTCTTGCCAGTAGTATTGAAAGCCTACAACTGTACTTAGACAGCTTAATACATTTGGGGAAGAGATGGCTCTCACAATCAACACTAAGGAAATTAAAATAATGGTTTTCAGTCGAGGAAGAGTTGAATCTATTCTAAAACTTAAAGGTTGGTTGTTGGATATCAGATGATTTAAACCCAGATCTCGAAATTAAGACCCGTATAGAAGTGGCAAGGTCAGTATTCAAGAAGGCGAGGGTTTTACTGTGTTGATGACGCCTTAAACTTAAAACTGAGACAACGCATGGTTAAATGTTAGGTTTGGTTAATTTTTCTTTATGGAGTTGAAGCTTGGACCTTAAAACGACCACCATAAAAAGGATGGAAGCTCTAGAAATGTGGTTTCATAGACGAATACTAAGAGTCTCCTGGATAGACCGCGTCTAGAACGAATAATTATTACAGAGAGCAAACTTTAAAACAGAACTACTGATTAACATCGAATGCAGGAAAATTGCGTACTTGGGGCATGTGTTACGTGGTGAAATATATGCACTATTACACCTCATTTTAAAGGGAAAAATCTAAGAACAGCGAGGAGTAGGCAGAGAAAGAACATCATGTCTCAAGAACATTCAAGACTGGGCTGGAATACGAACCATCGCACAACTCTACCGTGTTGGCGAAGATCGAAGAACACTGTCCATACTGATCGCCAACGTCCGAGAGACTGGGCAAGGCATATAGAAGGAGAAGAAGATACAATGTTAGCTAACAAGAAGACTACTCCTGTCAACTACAATTCCATTTCCAGTAATTCGATACTAGTTTTCCCTTCCACGCAGTGTATCTAACTGTAAATAAAAGACATAAAATAAAGGACATAAAAATAACGCCGGTTGGTTCAATCACAAGCACACAGAAGAGAAGTTAAGAATTCAATTTTTGTGCGTAAAAAGGAATTAAGTTAATTTTAAAATATTGTTCATTACTTTGTCATAAACCCACAGTTAATTTATAAGTTGAGCAATGGATCCTTAACTAAGGTGGACTGTGTCAGTGATAATCAGATGGGATGTATATAATTGGGAACGAAGTCCGTTCGTATCGTCATGTAGAACGCCTGGAAGGTATGCATAGCCACTTAACGGCGTGGACGGACAAGTTGCGGCTTAACTCCTAGACATTGCAGTGTAAGTATACCTTGTTATCACTTATGTACAGCGGGTTGTAGCCTCCTGTTGTTTGGATTACAGTGAAAACTGACTTACGTCCCCACCAGATCCATATATTAGTAGAGTTGCTCTTGAAATGCTTCGCTAGAAATAGAAATCAAATAAATAACGTGATCAGTATTTGTAGAATGGTTCTGTACCTTCAGATGATTCCTTGCTCCTGTGGATCGGTTTATGTTGGCCAAAAATGTAGGAAGGTAGCAACAAGGGTTAAAGAACATCACAGGCACTTACGTCTTTGCCACCCAGAGAAGTCTGCTGTGGCAGAACATGCCACACATAATGACCATCAAATAATTTTTGATGCAAATTCTGTCATTTGTAAAGATAAATATTTTATTCCTGTAATCATTCTTGAGGCGATAGAAATTGCTAAACGCCTGAACAATTTCAACAAAGGTGACGGCTGTATACGGAGTAGATCATGGTTACCCTCCAAAGTTAACTCGTCCACATCTGGAGGCCCTAGAATGAACTACATTTATAACAGGGTCTCTTTCTCTCTTGAGTCTGGTTACTATGGAGTGACACTTGCCATTTTGCTTCCTTATTGCTCTGAAGACGATCCTGATCGCAGGATCGAAACGCGTCAGCTGGTATTTAATATTACACGACCTAATATCTCCAAATAATTATCATAATGTCATTTAGTGGTCGTGAAAGTCTACGTATTAATATTAACTTCCTTAACGTTTTAATACATTACAGATCTAATAAAAGTTTACTTCGATTCAAACAATTTAACATTCGAATTAAACCAAACTTTTAGTATTGAGTTGTATAGGAATAACAAGGGACAACGAGGAAAGTTCAAATTAACCATGAATTTGAAATATAAACGTTCGTATTAACTTAATTTTCTGCATATTGAGGGTTAGAGAATGGTATTCTCTCTCTAAATGGCTGATTAGCGTAGCCAGTTATGTTTCCTTCGCCTGTATTCAACGTTGCGAAATATATTCTCTGTGCTAATTGTGTGACACCCGTGTAAGTGGTTTTACCAAAACATTACAGGAAACACTTTAAGAAAAATCCGGTAAACTGACGTCTCTAATACGCGATACATTGGGCGATTTCATTGCTCCCAGGAAGTATAATTTGGCAGAAGTTCTGGGCATGTAGTACTATTTGCTGCAGATTTCCCCACATTTACCGTTATTTTTTTAGTTGTTCCAGTCTTGTGGTATTGTGCATGGTGGATAGTTTTCTCAGAAATAGCAAATGTAAAAATTAGTAAATGATTTAATCACACAGTAGAAGAGATACATCTCCTAATAAATTTACAGTTATCATCTGTAACTTCATTATTCTATACCAGTCAAGAAAGAAATTTGGTCACGTGTTTCGATATACCTAACTACACTGTACGAATGCAGAACGGGATGGTGACTGTACAGTTACTGCATACTTTTTTACATGGCAGACGGCTCCACTGTCATTCGAATGGCAATTGCAAGGTACGAGTGTTTCAATTCAAAGTGTGTGCGAAGGTTGAGTTGTTTGCAGTGTAGTGCAGTGTTTACAAGTCGTCGATGATCGTGCGGACCGAGGTGGGCAACGAGGGAAGCAGTTGTCGGATGAATCCACTCGCAGAGGTACGTTTCCAGAATGCTAGTGGTTGCTTAGAATACGATTTGATATCTGTGCAAACGTTTACAGGATCGTTTTGTGCGTCTACGTGCTCTCTGGAACCGCCAAGTTAGAGCACGAGCACTACAAGTGGACGTATAGTAGGCTTCTGGATTATGAGTTAGTGACCAAACAGTCATAGACGGGACTTCAAGAGGCCAATTTAAGATATCGACGACCTGCTCTGGAAAGGCGACATCGTGCCAGGAGATTGCAGTTTGGCAAAGATCATCTGCACTGGGAACTAAGACACTGGCGTCCTGTGCAGTTCTCAGATGAATCCTGTTTCCCGTTATGTCGTTCAGAAGGTCACCTGCGGGTCTGGAGAAGACGCAGGGAGCGATGTAATCCGACAGCTGTACAACCTACCGAGGTGGATCTGTTATGGTGAGTGTAGGCAAAAACTGATCTCCTGATCATTCGCAATGGACCCTTAACTCCTCGGCGGTGCTTTCACGAAATCGTAGTACCACACGTGCTTCCTGGCGTGAGTCAACTTGGAGGGAACGCAGTATTCATAAATGATTTATTCCCACAAGGGCACAACGTACTACGAACGGAGGGCCAATCCAAACTGGAACAACTCATCCGAGTGACAAACCCAAATACTACAAGCCTTTGAAGACGTCTTTTTCATAGTGTGGAGACATCTGCCTAAACTGAACGTACGGCGCCTTGTCAGAAGCATGAGAAGGCGTTGTCAGTCTGTTATTTATATGAGAGGTGGCAATATTTCTTATTAAGACGTTTAGTTACCACAAATAAATTTTTGTGTATGACCAGCGATCAATTTGTTTATGACACGTTGTACAGTCAATGTCCAATGAATGCTTTCCATGTCAATCCTTAATTATGGCAAAGAAGAAGGTTTATTTTTAATGCAGTATGGCTGCGTACTATAGGGGTATGAACATACCAAACAATGAGCAACTTTCGTTTTTGAACCGTGTATTACACAAATGACTTTCTTAATGAAAATAATTTGAATGAGATTTGTATCATAATATTGGTTAATATGAATAGTAAAGTTCATAAATTTTTTATAACGATATACTAATGCGTTTAATATGGAGTATTAAAATGTACCACTTATTTGCACGTCCTGTGAGTTATTATTATTATTATTATTATTATTATTATTATTATTATTATTATTATTATTATTATTATTATTCCGTTGGGTATCTGTGGAACAGCAGAGGTGAAATAAGGTGCCGGGGTGAACGGGTCTAACTACAAAGTCAAGAATGGAATTTAAAACTTTAACAAAGGTTATATTTTCTTTTCTGTTTTTAGAATTTCAAAAAATCAACGAATAACAATATAACAGGTCCCATAAGCAAGTTAGAAATGAGTCAAGTAAAATACAAGGTAGTGAATTCTACCAGTCCTGGGCTTCAAGCCCCTAGCTTACATTTCCTGAGCTACACGCTCACATTTACAAAGATCACAACTTTACTCAAGGGCAGAAATTCCCTAATACATGGAGCCCTTGCTCCAGCAAAATCAGGCCTCCCAGAGTCACTTTTACAACACTTGAAAAGAGCTGACACTCTCTCAGTTTTTCAAGCCTATTCAAGGCAATATCAGACTTTACAATTACTTGCCATCAAGGCACAACTTACACAAATGAAACGGGGGTATCTCGTACCCAACCTACTGGGCCCTAGCAGAAAAAGAACACGTTAAGTAAATGGCCCGAAACACCAAGTTGAATTAAGGCATGTACTTGCCCTCCTAAAAATACATACTAAAAACCTAAAAGGCACTAGGCCGATGAAGCAGGGGCTATTCCCAAACTATGGAGGTGACTTGTATAAGAATAATGTATGATATTACAGAAAGGAAGAAAACCAGTTACAAAACGTAGTCACCTCAAACCAATATGAAGGGGAGCTCGAGAGGGTAAATCACTCTCTATCCCCGAATTACAGTTGCAGATTTTATGAAGTTTTTACATAAGCCGGCAGAAAATTATTTTTTTAGAAAAGTAGGTTACATGGTAAAAGTTTCGGACCTTTCCCGCGGGTTAAACTGCTGAGCTAGCAAGAGATAAAGATGTTAAACGGCCATTACCTTGTTGAAGAACTGCTGCCTGATGAAAGAGGCACTACCCGCCTCCTGATTCACATACACACACTCAGATGTTGATCAAATGGCAAAGAGACGTGAAAATCCGCAGTTTATAAACCTTCAGGGAAAGTTCGAGACCTTTCGTGAATAATCAAGCCACACCCTCTCAATTTTATTAGCTACCTTAAAGTTACACACCAAATCGAAGAAGAAACCTGTGATTGGCTAGAAATTAATTACAGAAATTCTGGATTGGCTAAATTCAAAACTGGCGGAAAGAAATAATTAATATTGCCAACCCACGAATGAATGAACGAAATTTAGTAAAGAAAAAACTTATGACTACAAAATTTCTTCAAAAAAGTTCTTTCACTTCGCACCAGGGTGCATGATCATATTTTTTGTAGTGACATCTGGTTTAGAAAGTCCAAACTTCTTGATAAATGGTAACCAAAACATGTTGAAATTCACACAGTCCTGGAGGCTTCACAATCACAAAATTAAGGCAGTGACATCTTCTGAGTAAAAGTTTAAGTAGGTCTAGTTTTAAGTTCAGTGTTTCTCCTGTAGAGAAGGTTTTAATTGGCGCACGATTTAAATGTGCGGCGTAGAGGTGTACCGCCCGGTAAAATTATTCTTATTATTCTTATTATTCTTATTATTCTTATTATTCTTATTATTCTTATTATTATATTGGCAAGAAAAAATCACTCTAACGGACTTTTCAAGATTTAGAAAGCACTGGAACTAAGATGCAGGCATTACTCAATAAATTCGTCATTATATATCTCGTAGGTAAGGAAAAAAGGACTAACTTGTATTTTTAAATGACTGCTTACAACGAGGAATACGAATCACTGGAAGATCCAATTTCATCTCAAAATTGACCGAGTGTGTTGGCTGTGGAGTTCAGGTCACTTAGTTGTGAGCTTGCATTAAGGAAGCGGTGGGCTCTAACAACACCGTCGCTAGCCCTGAAGATGGCTTACCATGGTTTCCCATTTTTACACCAGACAGGGTTCTACCTTACTTAAGGCCAAGGATGGAGGTTGGGAAGGAATTACATGAGCAAATAATCGAAAATGGCCAATATTAGTGTCGAATCCATAACGTTTGGAATAGGTGAGATGAACAGAGACACTCCGGATGCCGTTTAAGCCTCTTATCGCCATTTGCGGTGAAAAGGGGTGAAGAAGAAAATGTCCAAAATGACCGAGACTATGGATATTTTTGTGTATGTTCGAATGTAGCTCTCAATCAAACTTGGTACACGTATGACTTATTATCTGGAGAAAAATACTGTAGGGGTAAGGCACCTATGGTTGGGGGTTTGTAAGGAGTGACATGTAGAAATCATCAAGAAATATTGCTTCCGGAGCCATACTTTTCTGGATTGCTAAGAAGAATTGTTACACTATGGATGGCGCTGAAGTCCAAGCTCAGCTTCCATCGGCATGGGAGTCAGAAGGGTTGATAAGAATGTCCTAAATGACCGAGAATAAGTTCTCTGGTTCACTAGGCCAACTAATGACAGTCCAACGACATTTGAAATCGTGTACATCATATCTGTAGGCGACAAAAATGCAATTATCACTTATTTTTATTATTTGTTTGAAAGGACTGGCTAATTCCCACACAATATGGGCGTCAACCAGGACAAAGTTCCAGGCGAAACAAAATAGTCTAGAACTTGAACACACAACAAACTCTAAAATTACGAAAGAATCACATGTATTATTTCAGTAATATAGATCTCTTTTGCAGTGCTCACAAGCAACCGATAGTGACAAATGAGCATTTAAAAGAAAGAGAATATACATTAGCAGTGAAAAATTGCACTCTCATTTCATAAGTATCGATAATTTCTTTAAAAAATGAATTAAAAAATTGTACGAAGTGTGCGATTTGCAAATACTGTTGCTGTAGGAAAATACGCGCCATCATTCCTGTCCGCTCAAATTTTGGCTGCTGGGACGCCTGTTTTATGTCATTATAATATGCTGTAATTATCAGTTAACAAAGGAATTATAGTAAAACTAAAAATTACTTCCGGAACATTCGTCAGTATAATAATGCATTTGTATTTGCTTCCGTTGACGTGGATACCATAAGTTAAAAAATAAAAGATTATATTAAGTGGTGAGCAAGACTGCCTAATACTGCACAGATTTGTGTATTCCTTAGTTCACCGGTAGTTCACGAGGTGGCTACTCCACCCCATACTTTATGAACATGCGAGAGTTCTCGCACGGGTCCCCTAGTTCTTAAAATATCAATCAACGTCACAATAAATAAATTTACAAAAATTCACTTGACAAAAAATTAACAAGCAATATAAATCGTAAAAATAGACATCCAAGAAAGTACCCGGGTCGAGCATGGAGCTATTTCATATCAAGAAACGTTATTTCACCTATTCATAAGGAATGCACTGGAGCAACACGCGTCCTGTAGTTATTAATAAATTCAATTCGATTCAGTAATACTCGCGTTCTACTGGCTCTTTTACAAGAAGGAATAAGGACTATGAAAGAAGAATTACATTAAAAGAAAAACAAACATTTACCTGAACTTCCAGAACTCTGGATCTGAAGGTTTCATTGTGATGTGATTCTTGCAGTACAAGTTTCCCCTCACGTTCCCCAGCCACACGTCATAGCCGTTCTCCCACAACTGGTACGCTGCAATAAACAAGACGTTATAAAACCAACTGCCAGCACCTTGATGTATTACCCGAGAATGACGTGCCTTCACACGTAAAGAATAGTTATAAGCCTTCACTCTCTTCAGGCCTGAGATGTATTGCGATACCTTAGCCTCTTCTGTGCTTACGTTATATTTTAGATACTTGATGCTATTACTGAGCAATTTATCTTTTTTTTTTTTTGCTAGTTGCTTTACGTCGCACTGACACAGATAGGTCTTATGGCGACGATGGGACAGGGAAGGGCTGGGAGTGGGAAGGAAGTGGCCGTGGCCTTAATTAAGGTACAGTCATTTGCCTGGTGTGAAAATGGGAAACCACGGCTGCTGACAGTGGGGTTCGAACGTACTATCTCCCGAATACTGGATACTGGCCGCACTTAAGCGACTGCAGCTATCGAGCTCGGTGAGCAATTTATCATCATGATAATAGAGGCATAGATTAATCATTGTTATTGAGAAATCATTGAACACTAATGTTTAGTATATTTTATTATTCTGTTCATTTAATGTTACAAGCTTCAGCTGTCGGTAATACTAGTCTAATAGAAGAGAGTTAAGGAGGCAAAAATACACTGTTTTGTAAAACTTAAGGACGAGATAGATAAAGCAACAAACATGGCAGCTACACGGTGAAAATAAATTAAAAGTGCGATAACATGTTCCCAGAGGTCTCCCACACGTCCATAGGAACATGGCGTGAGGTCAGCGCGACTACAGCGCCAAATGGGTCTGCCTCACGAAACGAGGCTGTTAATAATAATAATAATCGTATGGCCTCAGCTACCGTTTGCAGACATTTCGATTTGTCGCCATCTGGCTGTCTGCTCGTCAATTTCGACGTTCCGTTTTACTCTAGGTCCGCTAGATGGCAGACAGTGTAAACCGGATCTCTCTTGGGCGTCTATGGCTGAGATTTAATTAATTTTGTCGGGTAAATACCAAATGTATCACCAGAGATCTTTTACATGCCGACATCGTACGACATGGAGTGTCGAATGGACTTTTTTTCCGCCCGTCAAAAATCCGACCACCTCTGCCGGGTTTGAACCCGCTATCTTGGGATCCGGAGGCCGACACTCTACCACGGATCCACAGAGGCTGTTGAAGGAACAGGACAAGACAGTGTGAGTCAATCAGCGAGCTGTTACGGTGCACTGTAGTGGTGTTATTCATTACAACATGGCCCGGGTACAACATTTGGATGACTTCACACGGGGAAGAATCATCAGGAAACTGGAAGAAGGACGAAGTGTGACGAATGTAGCCCAGGAGTTTGGTATTGCTCACAGCATTGTTTCACGTGCATGGGGAGCATTCCGAATCACAGGCACAGAGCAGCTGATGACCGCTACATTGTGCAACTGGCAAGAAGATACGTCATACAGCGAGTGCAGTTGCAACCACATTTTTTTTTTTGCTAGGGGCTTTACGTCGCACCGACACAGATAGGTCTTATGGCGACGATGGGATAGGAAAGGCCTAGGAGTTGGAAGGAAGCGGCCGTGGCCTTAATTAAGGTACAGCCCCAGCATTTGCCTGGTGTGAAAATGGGAAACCACGGAAAACCATCTTCAGGGTTGCCGATAGTGGGATTAGAACCTACTATCTCCCGGATGCAAGCTCACAGCCGCGCGCCTCTACGCGCACGGCCAACTCGCCCGGTGCAACCACATTTAAACAGAATTGCAAGGCACCCAATCTCTCACTCCACAGTGGACATGGGGGTAGTCTGTTGGCCCGATGACCACTACGTTGTGTTCCGTTGACACCCGCACATCGCCGGCACCGTTTGTGATGGTGCCAAGAGCTCAGGTCTGGACCGACGTGAGGTGAAGTCGCGTGCTCTTCTCAGATGAGAGCATATCAATCAAATCAATCAATACTGATCTGCATTTAGGGCAGTCGCCCAGATGGCAGATTCCCTATCTGTTGCTTTCCTAGCCTTTTCCTAAATGATTTCAAAGAAATTGGAAATTTAATGAACATCTCGCTTGGTAAGTTATTCCAATCCCTAACTCCCCTTCCTATAAATGAATATTTGCCCCAGTTTGTCCTCTCTCTTAAATTACAACTTTATCTTCATATTGTGATCTTTCCTACTTTTATAAACGCCATTCAAACCTATTCGTCTACTAATTTCATTCCACGCCATCTCTCCGCTGACAGCTCGGAACATACCACTTAGTCGAGCAGCTCTTCTTCTTTCTCTCAATTCTTCCCAACCCAAACATTGCAACATTTTTGTAACGCTACTCTTTTGTCGGAAATCACTCAGAACAAATCGAGCTGCTTTTCCTTGGATTTTTTCCAGTTCTTGAATCAGGTAATCCTGGTGAGGGTCCCATACACTGGAACCATACTCTAGTTGGGGTCTTACCAGAGACTTATATGCAGTCTCTTTTACATCCTAACTACAACCCCTAAACACCCTCATCACCATGTGCAGAGATCGGTACCCTTTATTTACAATCCCATTTATGTGATTACCCCAGTGAAGATCTTTCCTTATATTAACATTTAGAAACTTACAATGATCCCCAAAAGGAACTTTCACCCCATCAACGCAGTAATTAAAACTGAGAGGACTTTTCCTATTTGTGAAACTCACAACCTGACTTTTAGCCCCGTTTATCAACATACCATTGCCTGCTGTCCATCTCACAACATTTTCGAGGTCACGTTGCAGTTGCTCACAATCATGTAACTTATTTATCACTCTATAGAGAATAACATCATCCGCAAAAAGCCCTACCTCCGGTTCCACTCCTTTACTCATATATAAGAAAACATAAAGGTCCGATAACACTGCCCTGAGGAACTCCCCTCTCAACTATTACAGTGTCAGACAAAGCTTCACCTACTCTAACTCTCTGAGATCTATTTTCTAGAAATATAGCAACCCATTCAGTCAATCTTTGGTCTAGTCCAATTGCACTCATTTTTGCCAGTAGTCTCCCATGATCCACCCTATCAAATGCTTTAGACATGTCAATCGCGATACAGTCCATTTGACCTCCAGAATCCAAGATATCTGCTATATCTTGCTCGAATCCTACAAGTTGAGCTTCAGTGGAATAACCTTTCCTAAAACCGAATTGCCTTCTATCGAACCAGTTATTAATTTCACAAACATGTCTAATATAATCAGAAAGAATGCCTTCCCAAAGCTTACATACAATGCATGTCAAACTTACTGGCCTGTAATTTTCAGCTTTATGTCTATCACCCTTTCCTTTATACACAGGGGCTACTATAGCAACTCTCCATTCATCTGGTATAGCTCCTTCGACCAAACAATAATCAAATAAGTACTTCAGATATGGTACTACATTCCAACCCATTGTCTTTAGTATATCCCCAGAAATCTGATCAATTCCAGCCGCTTTTCTAGTTTTCAACTTTTGTATCTTATTGTAAATGTCATTGTTATCATATGTAAATTGTATTACTTCTTTGGCCTTAGTCTCTTCCTCTATCTCGACATTATCCTTGTAACCAACAATCTTTACATACTGCTGACTGAATACTTCTGCCTTTTGAAGATCCTCACATACACACTCCCCTTGTTCATTAATTATTCCTGGAATGTCCTCCTCGGAACCTGTTTCTGCCTTAAAATACCTATACATACCCTTCCATTTTTCACAAAAATTTGTATGACTGCCAATTATGCTTGCCATCATGTTATCCTTAGCTGCCTTCTTTGCTAGATTCAATTTTCTAGTAAGTTCCTTCAATTTCTCCTTACTTCCACAGCCATTTCTAACTCTATTTCTTTCCAGTCTGCACCTCCTTCTTAGTCTCTTTATTTCTCTATTATAATAAGGTGGGTCTTTACCATTCCTTACCACCCTTAATGGTACAAACCTGTTTTCGCATTCCCCAACAATTTCTTTAAACCCACCCCAGAGTCTGTTTACATTTTTATTTACAGTTTTCCACCGATCATAGTTTCTTTTTAGAAACTGCCTCATGCCCGCTTTATCAGCCATACGGTACTGCCTAACAGCCCTACTTTTAAGACCTTCCCTTCTATTACATTTATTTTTAACTACCTCAAAAACAGCTTCATGATCACTAATGCCATCTATTACTTCAGTTTCCCTATAGAGCTCATCTGGTTTTATCAGCACGACATCCAGGATATTTTTCTCTCTGGTTGGTTCCATCACTTTCTGAATCAGCTGTCCTTCCCATATTAACTTATTTGCCATTTGTTGGTCATGCTTCCTGTCGTTCGCATTTCCTTCCCAATTTACATCTGGCAAATTCAGATCTCCCGCTACAGTCACATTTCTTTCCATGTCGTTTCCCACATAGCTGACTATCCTATCAAATAATTCCTAATCCGCATCAGTGCTACCCTTTCCCGATCTGTACACTCCAAATATATCAAGTTGCCTGTTATCTTTAAAAATGAGCCTTACACCTAGAATCTCATGTGTCTCATCTTTAACTTTTTCGTAGCTTACAAATTCTTCTTTCACCAGTATGAAAACTCCCCCTCCCACCATTCCTATCCTATCTCTACGATACACACTCCAGTGCCGTGAGATAATTTCTGCATCCATTATATCATTTCTCAGCCATGATTCAACTCCTATTACAATATCTGGTAAATATATATCTATTAAATTAATTCTATTCCTTTCTTTACAATACTTCTACAGTTCAACACTAACAATTTTATGTCATCCCTACTTGATTTCCAGTTCCCTGTTCCCTTATCACCGCTCCCTAGGCCATCCCGTTGCCCTGAATATACCTCCCTATTACCCTTCCAAACAAATTTCCTAACTTATACGTACCACTGCGGTTTAAATGAAGGCCATCCGAGCGCAGATCCCTATCTCCTACCCACCCATTAGGATCTAGAAATTTCACTCCCAGTTTCCCACATACCCACTCCATAGTCTCATTTAAATCCCCAATCACCCTCCAGTCAGTATCCCTCCTACACAGTATTCCACTAATAACAATCTCCGCTTTCTTAAAATTCACCCGTGCTGCATTTACCAGATCCCACACATTTCCAACTATGTTGGTACTTATATCAGCTTGCCTTACGTTGTTGGTACCAACGTGAAACACTACCACCTTCTCCTTCCCCCCCCCCCCTCCCTCTCTTCTACTTTCCTCAACATCTGCCTCAACCTAATTCCTGGATAACATTCTACCCTGGTTCCCTTTCCTCCACACACTTTCCCCACGTGTCTAACGATGGTATCCCCCATGACCAGAGCCTCAACCCTGCCCAACTCATTTGATCCCCTCCCCTCCTGGTCAGCCCTATCTTTCCTGATAGCTGCAGAAGGTACTTCCTCCTCCCTTTTCTCCTTCCCATGACCCTGTTCCACCTGTCTTTTCCTATCCTCTACTCTACATTTCCCTTTCCTACCTTTTCCCTTCCTCCTACTTCCATGCATCTCAGCAACAGTTCCCTGTCCCTCATCTTCCCTCTGTTGTTCTACCTGGAGTGACTCGTACCGATTTCGCACAGACACCTGTCCTGAATTCTGATCCTGAATAGAGCCCTTGGCCTGCAATCTCCTTCCCCTTAGAACATTAGACCACCTGTCTTCTACAACTCCTCCCTTTCCTTCCCCTCCCTCTTGTACACCTACTGTAACCTGTACATTGTTTGAGGGAGTGCTATCTTCCTTCCTGTCTTCTGTGAGACTCCTAATTATCTCCCTCAAACTTTCCAACTCCTCCCTCATACCCCTCAATGCCTCACCACACCCACAATAAGTACACTCGCGCTCCTTAGCCATTCTTTACGGGGGGGAAATTTTTAAGTTTAAAAAATAAAATAACTTATTTGCAAAAAAATGAACGGGGGGATATATTGTCTGGGATAGTACACAACAATAAGGTAATTAATATACGACTACACTTCAATACTACTTAGTCGTGCTCTATTTTTTTTAAATCCTACAACCCCTAACAGGATAAAAACTGCTGTTAATTACTGAATATCGAAGGTAATACACACACTACAGTAATTTTTAAACTACTTTCAGACGTATCCTAATTACGATACCGGTACCGTACCGTATGTCACTACTAAGCACAACAGAAATGAAATTTGCAAGAACTACTGTACTCAAAGATTACCAACGAAGCTAAATGCTTAGACAAATTATTATTAGTATTACGGTCTAATAGATACACACGAAAGATAACACACGAATATAGCAGGCATATTCAGTCTGAGTAGTGATTCTAGATGTACTCTCATATGGCGAGGGCTGGGAACACGTAATTCACCAAGTAACATGGCCGAACATGATTATTTCGGTGGTCCAAGTGTTTTGGTGTTGGGAGGCATAATGTTGCATGGGCGTACCGATCTCCAAATATTTGTCCGGGGTACACTCACAGCTCAACGTTATTGTGACAGTGTACTCCATCCCAATTGCTTCTTTTCAGGGATGCATTTGAGCCTGACTTCATTTTTATGGATGAAAAGGCACTACCGCATCGAACAGCGCAGGTGGAAGAGCTCTTGGATCGAAAAGATATTCGGTGAATGGACTGGCCTGCCTACTCCCCCGACTTAAATCGCATCGAGCAGGTGTGGGACATGTTGAGCAGACGTATAGCAGCACGTCTATATCCACCAACGACCATCCAGGAGTTGTTAACCGCGCTGATGGAGCAATGGAACGCCCTACCACAAAAACTCCTTGTGGCCAGCATGGGAACACGTTGCAGAGCATGCTATCGGTGGTGATCGCACACCCTTTTAAGAACCATATCCCTTATTTTGTGATCTCCAAGGGACCACCAAGAGTCGCCGTGACTTGCGTGTATAAAAGAGTAATTTCTGTTTACCTGATCGCATGTTCCTTTCATTGCCGACCGTACCATACTGTAGCAGTTCTTCCTATTTATGGTTCAAGTTTCATTCAAGCTATATTACTTGGCAGTGACACAACATGCGAAAGTTTCTTTCGTCCCTAAGTTTTGCACAGCAGTGTATAAATAATATTCTACTACTTATTCTTCTACTTTTTTCCTTGGCCTTCTTCTCAATTTATTGGGTCAGTAATTGATGCTGATTTGGCTCAGTTTTACGATCGGATGACCTTCCTGTCACCAACCCTATTTAGAGGGATGTGTTCATTAATGCGTGTTTATGTGCAGTTTGGTATTCTTCCCTCATCGGGAGAACTGAAACTGATATAAGTAAAGAACATCATGTATCCATCCGTGATCTCCACGTTGATTCGAGGATGACCGGGCTACTTCCGACCACATGACAAAAGCCACGTGTTGTGGTCTAAGAACTGCCATTACGGGATGCCACTGATGTCGGCATTTAGGTGAAATGCCACGGTCATATGGATTATGAAGCAAATTATTCCGCGAGGAATAAACAACAGGCGAATGGCATATTATACCCGGATACTTAACATCTCAGGAAAGAAAGAAATTACGGAAGTTTGAAGGATTTGAAGTTGTGTCCAAAATGTAAATACGTAATGAATCATTCACAGCAGCACATACAGGGTGGCCCACTTAAACGTTTCGCCGCAGATATATCTGGAACAACAAGAGATATTGAAAAATGGTTTTCACAGGCATGAAGGCAGGGAAGGGGCTATGTAAAGTAAATACTATAAGCCAGTCTAAAACGTAGAAAAATAGTATTTTCAACATCAACTTACCTTTATTTAATGGACACCCTGTATTATTTCGTAAGTAGTCGTTAATATGAAAAATCACATAAGTAATGGCGTTTGTTTCATCGCAATAGGTCAATTACATCCCGAGATATTTGCAACGTGAAGTTGACGCTTGAGATAAACGAAACGCATAGCTGTTGCACATCCCGAGATTCCAGCACGAACCTCACGGTCCTCTTACTCGCGATATGATTGCCGTACTACGATGCGACAGGCGCTGTAGTTAATGCTATTTGCACTGTTATCAGGAGGGATTAAAATAAGAGAATTTCGTTACAGTAACTTTGCTGTACGAATTATGTACATTCTGAAGTAGTACATTACAGAGTACTGCAATGTACTGTGTAGGTAAATAAAACACGCAAGAGAGAAACCGTTATTTACATATCCTTTTGCTGTGGCAGGAAACCCTTCTCTTATTTTCGTCCCTCTTGATAACAGTGCAAATAGCGTTAAGTACAGTGTCTGTCGCATCGTAGTACGGCAATCATATCGCGAGTAAGAGGACAGTGAGTTCCGCGCTTGACTCTCGGGATGTGCAACTGCTGCGCGTTTCGTTTATCTCAAGCGTCAATTTCACGTTGCAATATCTCGGGATGTAATTGACCTATTGCGATGAAACAAACACCATTACTTATGTGATTTTTCATGTTAACGATTGCGCACGAAATAATACAGGGTGTCCATTTAAAAAAACGTAAGTTAATGTTGAAAGTACTATTTTCCTACTTTTTTTACTGGCTCATACTATTTACTTTAATTAGCCCCTTCCCTGCCTTCATGCCTGTGAAAGTCATTTTTCAATATCTCTTGTTGTTCCAGATATATCTGCGGTGAAAGGTTTTTTTTTTTGCTAGGGGCTTTACGTCGCACCGACACAGATAGGTCTTATGGCGACGATGGGATAGGAAAGGCCTAGGAGTTGGAAGGAAGCGGCCGTGGCCTTAATTAAGGTACAGCCCCAGCATTTGCCTGGTGTGAAAATGGGAAACCACGGAAAACCATCTTCAGGGCTGCCGATAGTGGAATTCGAAAATACTATCTCCCGGATGCAGGTGAAAGGTTTAAGTGGGCCACCCAGTATAAGGAAATATTCGCACACTTAAAATATAAATATTTCAATAAAATTATATTCTAGAATAAATAATATTTTGAAAATGCAGTATTTGAGAAAATTTAAAAAGTACTTTTTAAAAAAAATATTAGAATCTGATAAAGGAATAATTCCCTCCGACTCGAATTCCTCGCTCTCCGCCACCTCACTGCGACTTATATCATTCGGATTAATTTCAGGACGGGACACAGACCGTCCGACTCTCAGAATATCAGCTCTTCCACCACCTCGTGATGAATAGACATCGGATTCGTATGTAAATGCATACTTCGTTTGCCGATATGTAGACCTCCCAACCCGACAAGGAAGTGCGTTTGAACCTTAAATTGAACAAATTATTAAGTTCAAAAATGCATATACATGGATATTTGCAAATATTTGAGATTAGTGCATAAATTTCAAATTTCGGATTTATTGTGCATGTTTTCGACTTTTATTATGCATATTTTAACATGTTTCACAAGCAGCCTTCAGTACATTGTAAAGTAATTAATGCCGTGAACTCTTCCGACAATGAAACCGTTTAAAAAGGGAACTTGTACTAATGAAGACACACTTCCAAATCATACCAGCTAGAATCAATCAAGAAACTAGAAACACGTGGCTTGCATCTTGGTGATTCGTTGGACATTACGGAGAACGTGAAGCGTGAACTAGCAGGTATCCCAGGGAATGCCGTATTTCGCCTGCGAACAAAATATCGTGATGTCCTTAAACGAAATTCCAGCTACATCATGATGGATACAAAGAAATATTTGGCTGGTAATGCTAATGTGGATCCACTAGAATGTTTAACACCTACACTCGCTCCCGAATTCAAGTACTGTGTAGAGATGAGAAGAATGCAAGAATGAGGAATGTGGCCTGCAAGCACGAACTTCCTGTTCTACCCAGCCAGATCGGCTCTTATCTGCTCTTATCTGCTAGACGAAAGCATTGACTCACATTTTGCAGTTTGGTGGATTACAGCTGTCAAGGGCGAAGAGCTGCTAGTAGAAGATAATATAAAGTCGCCTGGGTAGTAGCGTAGTTGCTATGGTAACCATTGCGTCACTGGCTCTACTGGTGAAAACCCCTTCGCCCCGTGCCTCACCGGGCACGTGCATTCTTCTGATCTCCCAACAATACTGTCCTCACGCATGCGTAAATGCAGAGAGATCATTGTAGAGTACTGCAAAGTAAATGATGGATACTAAAAGTAGAGTGTGCAGTGTAAAATGAAACGGGAATGTGTATTAAAGAGTATTTCTTCACTTACTAATATCATGTGTACTAAATAACACAATGTATACGAGACGAGTGCATATTTTTTTCACTGTGAACACTGATAGACTGATCTTTCTTTCTTTATTTGTGTAAGAAGTATCAACTTTACTTATAGATATTTAACAAAAAGCAACAAGATATCTACATTCCTACTACACAAATATACAAGTCTATTATACAATCACAGATAGAGCAACAATATTCGAGAGCTAGATGATGCTTGCCCAGTATTGGGCGACGTCAATAGCGTTGGGGGAGGCTGCAATCAAGTCTTTCATAGTGCACATTGAAGGACATAAAACACACTGACATAGATGTTGGATCGTCTGCTGCTCTCCGCAATCACAAAGTGATGAATCACTTGAGAAGCCCCACTTCCGCAAGTTTACTTTGGTTCTGCCGACATCTGTACGGAGTCTGTTAAGGGCTTTCCATACTGTCCACTTCTCCTGGTGTCCACATGGAAGACTTTCCTTTGGCTCTATCCAGTTGGAAAGGTGGTGGATTCTTTCTTTCCACATTGTGACTCTAGCATTCTCTACTTTCCCCTCAAGGTTAACTGATGTGCGGAGAAAACTTTTCCTAGATTTTAGCCTCTGTGTGGCTGGTTGGTATCCATAGAGAGGATGTGCTTCTGAAGAAGATGCCTGGAGCCTTTCTTTGCTAGCTGCTACCTCCCTACGAATCTCATTGGGAGCAATACCAGCTAAAAGATGGACCTTCTCAATGAGTGTAGGTTTCAAACATCCAGTGATGATCCTGCAGCTTTCGTTTAAAGCGATGTCGACCTGCTTCGTATGAGCTGACCTGTACCAAACCGGGGAGGCATATTCTCCTGTAGAATAGCATAGAGCTAGAGCTGATGTTCTAATTGTTTGTGGTTGTGTTCCCCAACTTGTTCCTGATAACTTTCGAAGAATGTTGTTTCTGGCAGCTATCTTTTGTTTCAGGTTTTGGCAATGTTTCTTATATGTTAATGTGCGATCCAGCATAACTCCCAGGTACTTTGGTGTAAAGCAGTGTTCCAGTAAGTTCCCCTTCCATAGTACTTTGAGTTTCTGAGAGGCCTGCGCATGCCACAGATGGAACGCACAGATTTGAGTCTTAGCTGGATTTGGTTTGAGTTGGTTTTTCTCATAATAGGTACCTAGCTCTTCTAATGAAGCAAGCAGTTAAAGAGATCTCTGCTTCATCAAAAGTATCAGTTTGAGTAGTAAATGCAATATGATAGACTGATACACCTCCCGAACTATGGATGGATTGTTTGTACTCTAGTTATCTTGGTTTGTACTTGTGGAACAGCCGCAGCTATAAGTAGTGTGCTTTTTGTTTTTTCATTCTATTGTTTATTCATGATCATGATTTTATGTTTTGGCGTGGGTGAATCGTGTCAGTCTAGAATAGCAATGTTACGTTTGAAATTTCATACAAGTGTTTAATAGCATCAAAATAAATGCATACTTGCTGATGATATTGTTATTTTATCTGAGACTGCAGAAGATCTGGAGAACTTGCTGAATTGTATGGACAGAGTTTTCGGTAAGGAGTACAAGATGAAAATAAGTCCAAAACAAAAGTAATGGAGTGCAGTCGAACGAAGTCAGGTGATGCAGGATATATTAGATTAGGACATGATGTCTTAAAGGAAGTAGATGAACATCCTTACTTGGATAGTAAAATAATTAACGGTGGCGTAAGTAAAGAGGGGCCGGCCCCGTGGTGTAGGGGTAGTGTGCCTGCCTCTTACCCGGAGGCCCCGGGTTCGATTCCCGGCCAGGTCAGGGATTTTTACCTGGACCTGAGGGCTGGTTCGAGGTCCACTCAGCCTACGTAATTAAAATTGAGGAGCTATCTGACGATGAGATGGCGGCCCCGGTCTAGAAAGCCAAGAATAACGGCCGAGAGGAATCGTCGTGCTGACCACACGACACCTCGTAATCTGCAGGCCTTCGGGCTGAGCAGCGGTCGGTCGGTAGACCATGGCCCTTCAAGGGCTGTAGTGCCACGGGGTTTGGTTTGGATTGGTTTATAAGTAAAGAGGACATAAAATGGAAACTAGTACATGCAAAGAAGGCCTTTCTTAAGAAAAGAAATTCGCTCACTTTGAACACTGATATAGGAAGTAGACAGATGTTTTTGAAGAGCGTAGCATTGTGTGGAAGTGAAACATGGACGATAACTAGCTCGGAAAGAAAGAGAATGGAAGCGTTTGAAATGTGGTGTTACAGAAAAATGCTGAGGGTGAGATGGATAGATCGAATCACTAATAAAGATATACTGAATCGAATTGGTGAGAAGAGATCGACTTTGCTAAATTTGCCGAGAAGAAGAGATAGAATGAGAGGACACATCTCAAGATACACAGGACTTGTGCAGTTGGTTTTCGAGGGAAGTGTAGGCGCTAAGAACGAGACGGGTAGACCAAGGTATGAATATGAAAAGCAGATTACAGCAGATGTAAGATGCAGCAGTTACGTAGAAATGAAAATGTTAGCATGGAACCAGTTTATGGACTGAGGACTCAAGCAACAACTTGAATACATAACTCACCACTTTTTGGAGCATAGTTGCATGCTTATATTAGTGATTTATAAAGCATATAATTCCGATGTCTAACGACGATCGATACGCACCAAGAGAGCGATTTTCGCTGAAGGCGATCCAGCTGTCCGACATGGAGGTTTGCCCATGCTGGAAGAGAACGGGCGGTGAAGATTCCTCTCCAGGGATACGATGGAGCGCAAGAACGTAGTCGTCATCCGTCAGGACGTAGTGAGTCTCCATTGGGTAGCCATCCTTTTCAGCTCTGTCGGGCTAAAAGAAGAGAGGACGTTAACGTACTTTACCTGGAAAATAATTACTCAGTTATACATAAAACAGAACACGACTCTTTAGTTCTTAAGGCATATGACTGATAGAGCGTTGAACGTTGCATAGAATGTTCTCGTCTTTATCTTGATTTTTATTTGGAGCTTTGAGCTTCCTTCATTCTGTGTGAAGAGATGCCCGATAAAACCGTTTCGTTGTAAAGTCTGTTTTACGACGGCTTAGCCGATCTGTGACAATAGTGATAGAAATTTCCACCATAAACTGATCAATATAATCATGGGCGTAATTTGAGCATTTTGATATGGGGGCAGGGATTACCGGGGGATCCACGGGTCTTCCCTTTTGAGACCTCCTTGTGACCAAAACATTATTGTTAATACTGTCTACGTCTCCATGAATATTCTATTAATAACTTTAATGTCCGACTCGTTGGCTGAATGGTCAGCGTACTGGCCTTCGGTTCAGAGGGTTCCGGGTTCGATTCCCGGCCAGGTCGGGGATTTTAACCTTCATTGGTTAATTCCAATGGCCCGGGAGCTGGGTGTTTGTGCTGTCCCCAACATCCCTGCAACTCACACACCACACATAACACTATCCTCCACCACAATAACACGCAGTTACCTACACATGGCAGATGCCGCCCACCCTCATCGGAGGGTCTGCCTTACAAGGGCTGCCCTCGGCTAGAAATAACCACACGAAATATATATATATATATATAATAACTTTAATTCAATAACCAAACCTCTGCAAAGTAAATAATTTTCACATACAATTGAAAAGTAGATCTCATTCAAATTTATTTCTTACTTGGCCCGTTTTTGTCTGTAAAAGTGAATATCAAGCAGGTAACATTTTTCACAATCTGATCACATCGTATTTTTACACAAAATAAAGTCTTCTCTTTCGATTTGAATTAAAGTCATTAATTACTGCTTTTGATGGCCAGAAAGCCAAAGAGGTAACTTCTCCCAGGTGATCGCATTCCTGCAGTATGTTTCCAAACACCGCAAGCATGAAAATACCTCAGACAGGTTTCTGAATTCATTGGAACTTGAGGAAAAAGAAAGAAATAGATAATTAAACCACCAAATCAATACACATGTTACTATACATTAACCCTCTACTGCATACTGTTGCCATTAGGCAACAAATAACTTTTCACCTGTGTAAATGGATAAATATTATAGACAGAGGTAGTTTTACGGCACACCTTCAACTGTACAGTCAATTAAACACATATCCCAGTGATGCCTTGTTTTTTTTTTTTTTTTTTTTTTTTTTTTTTACATAACATAAGACAAAACAGCCAAAGGTACTCCTTCCACCCCGTCAACATCTACGCGAACCAACCACCGTTTATTTTACGTGGACCCTCCCCATCATATTACCACAGGCTTCAGGAGTACCTCTGGCTCAACCTCAAAGACATTACCGACCTACGGTCGTGCAAGTATACTTGCGCCCTGCAATACGTACCCATGGCCAGTAGGCAGTAATGTTCGGTCTTTGAATGTTAAAAGCTTAGCGTAGTAGACCACACATCTCGTGGGATAAGAGGGTCGGAACCCAATCCCGTGAGCAATTTTAGCCCTTCGGCCTTAGGGGCCTTGAGTGCAACTTTCGATAGGTTTCTAACTAGACTGCATAGGTGTTATGAGGTGGTACTTTTTGAACGGAATCGCACTGGTCAGGATATGACCTGCACCCCGGAGGGTGGATTTAACTTAGGAGGGACTTTGGTCGCTTGTGGATAAGACCATCAGTATCGTAGTTACCCAGGTTGGATATGAGTGGGTTTGGGTTGGAGTTCAGGTTGTAGTAGAATCTTTGTGCCGAGATCAGGATTCTGTAGTAAACTTCATCCACATGAAGGTCATTGTGTATATCGCGATTCCGTTCGTACCATTGCGCACCGCTGATCATGCGAAGTGCACGATTTTGAAAGCGCTGAACTTTGTTTAGGTGCGTTTTGGCTGCGATCCCCCAGACAGGACTGGCATACTCAAGGATTGGCCGTATGGAGGTTTTGTACAGCAGGAGCCTGTTTTCTAAGTTGAGCCCATTGTCGGCTTTCATTAGAGGTATAATTTCGTACAGGCGTTTATATGCCTGGGCCAAAATTCTTTCAATATGGTGTCTGAAAGTTAATCTTCTGTCGAGGGAAACACCCAGGTATTTGGTGACATTTGACCACCGGATCACCTCGCCGAAAAAGACCAGTGGTAGTGGGTCAGAATGAGTTCTTTTGGAGAAAAGAGTAGCACTGCTCTTAGTGACATTAATTTTAATTCTCCACTGTCGAAACCAGGGTTCGATAGTGGAGAGGGCTTCTTGGAGGTAATTTTGTACTCTGGGTGGTTGCCAGGATACAGAAGAGATGGCGGTGTCGTCCGCATACATGTAGACATTCGCGTGCGGTGGACGAGGTATGTCTGACATAAATAGGTTGAAGAGAACCGGTGAGAGGACCCCCCCCTGAGGGACCCCGGCGTTGATGGGGCGGGGTTCCGACAGGGAGTTGCCGACTTGCACTTGGAATTTTCTTTGTGAGAGATAGCTATGAAGAAGGTGAATCAGGTATTTGGGAATCTGAAGAAGATTGAGTTTATAGATTAGTCCTTCGTGCCATACCTTGTCAAACGCACGCGAGATGTCAAGAAAACAGACTCCTGTGTGCCTCCTATGATTATAATTTTTTGTAATTTCCTCGGTGATTCGCATAAGTTGGTGGACTGTGGAATGTCCACTTCTGAAACCAAATTGTTCGTCATTGAGGAGGTGTTTGGCTTCAATGATAGCTTGCAGACGAGAAAGTAGGATAGATTCAAAAAGTTTGGAGAGAATAGAGAGAAGAGAGATGGGTCTGTAGTTTTGGGGGAAAGTGGGGTCAGAGAGAGCCTTGGGGATCATGATGACCTTTGCCAGTTTCCATGGTTTGGGAAAGTGTGCAAATCTGAAGATGGCATTGAAGAGTTTGGTTATAAAAGTTAAGGCTTTCCTGGGTAAGTTTTTTAGGAACGTGGCTGAGATGTTGTCTAAACCAGGAGTTTTACGGTTTTTAAGTTTGCGAATAGCAGCCTGGAGCTCAGAAGGTGAGACAAATTTGAATTCGGGGGGGAGATTGAAATCGTCGAGGTTGTCAATAGCCTCCTCGACAAGGTCAATGAAATCGTCATCGGACGGGTCTACATTGGGGGTACAAGTTTCTTCAAGAGTGTCTGCAAGAGCGTTAGCTTTTTCGTAATCTGAATGAGCCAATCCTTGTTGACCATGTAGGGTAGGGATGCCAGTCCTTTTCCTAGTGAATCGTCTCGCCATCCTGTGCAGTGAGTTATCTGCAGCACTGAGCTCAGCTAATCTGGATTTCCAAGAACTTATTTTGTGGTTTCTGATGAGGGTGGTCAGATTTCTTTTCTGGCGATTCCAGACTGATTTTAGATATGGGTCTCTGGATAGGTGCCACTGCTTGCGGGTGCGGTTTTTGATTTTAATTTGTTGTAGAATCTCAGTTGGTAGAGGTTCAGGTTTGGTCCTGGCCACCGAGGGTCCCACGGCGGAAGTTTCAGCGGCAGAGATAATAGCGGTAGTGATCTCCTTTGTAAGGGCATCGATGTCTTCCGGACCTTTTATGCTGGGGTTACCGTTGACATGCGTTTGTAGATAGTCTCGAAAGGATTGCCAGTTGATCTTGCGTAGATGTATGGGGATGGGGATTGGGGAGTGAATGGGACTGGAAGCAATATTGATAAGAACTGGTAAATGGTCTGAATTTAGGGCATCAATGGTAGTCAATTTGATATAATGACGGATGTTAGAGGAAATGGCAATGTCTAGAGTATCGGGCATATGATTGGGGTTATGGGGGTAGTGGGTATGCCTATCAGGACCGTGAGTAAGCAGGAGTTTTCTGTCGCAGTATCGGGCCAGTTGGTTGCCTCTAGTTGTGGAGGTGCGACTGTTCCACCGTGGTTTCTTGGCATTAAAGTCCCCAGCAAGCAGGTGTTGGTGGCCAGGGCGGATGAGCTTATCCAGATCAGCTGAGTCAAATACTGCATTAGGTGAGATGTAACACGCAGAGAGACTGAGGGGTCCTTTGTGTGTGGCTACTTCGACGGTTGTGGCTTCAAGTGAGAAAAGGTCAGGTGGAGTGGGGATACGTTGATGGGAAAGGGTGTTTTTGATAAAGATGGCAGTGCCGCCATGTTCTCGGTTGGGACGATCGTTTCTGTAGGACTTGAAGTTGGGAAGGTGGAAGGAGTGACGGGGTTTGAGCCAGGTTTCACAAATAAGGGCGATGTCGACCTTCAGTTCCTTGATTAGCTCACACAATTCGACGTGTTGACGTTGAACGCCTTCGGCGTTCCAAAAGAGGACCCTCAGTTCCCTGGGGGATGCCCGGTTGGTGGAAAGTTTAGGCATCTTGGAACCACTCAAGTAAGGCTTCAAAGAGGGCTTGTTTTTTGGCAGCAGGTGTAGGGGCAGCAGCAATGCGAGAAAGAGTGTTCTTGATAAGTGAGATTAAACTTTTGATGGTTGGATCTGTGAGAAGTTTGAAAAGTTCTAGTATGTCAGAAGCGCTAGAGGTGGAGGTAAGGTTTAACGGAGCTTCCCTTTCTGGTAAGGGGGCCGTAGTTCCTGGTAGAAGAGGGAAGTCGGAAAGGGAAAGGTTTATCGGATTGGGAGTGGTGGTCTGATTTGACTCGGAGGGCTGGGGGTTCATTGCATTGGCGTAAGTTATGTTAGCTTTAAGTCTTGACGGAGGGGGACCGGAGGGGCCTTTGCGGGCAGAGGGGAGCCTGGAGTTGTGCAATTGCAGGAGTCGGAGGTAGTGACTACATCCTCGGTAGTTTGCGGTGTGTTGTTCACCGCAGTTGGCGCAGCGAGGCTTCTGGGAGCGGTCGCCTCTTTTGGGGCAGTCGTTGGTGGTGTGGTAGTCTCCGCAGATTACGCATCTTGAGAGGCAGTGACAACCTCCTGAGAGATGGCCGTAGCGCTGGCATTTGAAACACTGGACTGGACCAGAAGGGCTGTTATATTTCTCAATTTTGACGTCGGTGCGCAGGAGGTGCTTGATGTCGAAGATCTTAAGATCGTCGTCGTGGTCATCGAAGTAAGTGACCAGAAAGAGCGGGAGTTTCCTTTTGGTCTTCATGGACGTCATCTGGGCTACTGATGCTATGCGAAAACCAATGGACGATAATTCTTCGGCGATCTCTTCCAGGGATTGAGAGTGATGGAGGCCACGGATTACCACCTTCCTGTAGGCTTTGTCAACTAGGAGTCTAGTGTGATATTGCCCGTTGCATTTTCGGATGAGGGCTTTCAACGTTTCAAAGTCTTCTAAAGAGCGGGTTTGAACCCGGATGCCGTCGTGAAGTACTTTGATTGCGTATTCAATCTGATTTGCCTTCAGAAGGTCGGTGAATTGATTAATGTCCTTAACGTCCCTGACATAGACAGGGGGAATCTTGATTCTTGGAGTCCGGGAAGTCTGGGAGGAGTTTTGCGCAGGAGGGGATGAGTTAGAATCAGTTCTAGATTGCTGGAAAGAATTATTGTCAATGAGGGGAGGTGGGGGGGAAGAACGGGAGGGAGTGGAGGGCTTGACGGCGGGGGTTTTTGGGGGCGAAGTGGGGGGAGCAGAAGGTTTACTGAAGATATCAAATTTGTTGGACACAACCAGTGGTCTTGGTTTCACATCATGGCATTTCATACGTCTTCTTTGGGAACGTCCAGTGGGCGACGTAAATGAGTCATCAGAAGAACCATCCGTGGAGGCAGCATCATCGGAGTCTGGAGTGAGGTTGTCCAGGCTAACAGACTGGGTGGCCGGGGACCTGGCTCTTGACAACGGAGGTGGAAGCGAAGAAGATCTTATCCTCAAACAGGTGGCTGGAGGCGGCTCCGACTCAGGACCAGAATCGGGTGGATCAGCTGTAGTGGTGACCACCGAGGATGTAGGGGTGACAGAAGGGGGGGGAGGGGGGGGAGGTGACCGAGTCTTGCGTAGAAAAGGCGGGGTAATACTTGGAGGTACCTCAACTCTTAAACAATTGGTTGTCCTCTCGGGCATAATGCTCACTGCAGCAGGATTGGCGTTGGACAGCACACTTGGGCTGTTTCTATTAGGGTTTTTCATTTTGAAGATTCTTTGATTACAGGGGCCTGAAGGGCCTGAGGTGGAAGCAGACTGCAAAGAACCAGAAGGGTTCTTGCCAACTTTAGTCATGATAAGTAAGTTAGAATGAGAGATGAAAGTTAGCCCCTGCCAAGGCAGGGGCCTTAGTCACTAGGGCTGAGGGGGCAGCCAAAATAACAGCTATGCAGTCGGGCAGGGTGGAAAAGAGCGAGCAGCAGGGGGGGGAGTGTCAAACACCAGGAGTGGACTGTCAGAAAAGTGTCTTCCTGTTGTCGAGGTCGCACCAGGGCGAGTTTTTCTGGTAGTGGTTGGGGCCACTGACAGGATGCGAGCTGCGGTCAACAGGCGACACAAGTTACGAAGGCTGTCGGTACAGCAGAGAAAAGATTTAGCGGGGACCTGAGGCCGAAGCAGGACGCTAAGTGCTCAACCTACACTACCAGTCCTGCTACGGAGACCGGAGGGCTATAGCTGGACTATGGATTGAACCAGGTCCGCTATAAAGACAAATTGCTCTGGTCAGCCTGGAAACAGGCCGAGGATGGAGGGCTGGTGGCAGTCAGGAGGCTGCGACGAAGACGAAGTGCGAAGCGGAGACAAGAGCGGGTATGCAACCCGCAAGGCGAGGTGCAGGCGCAGGTAGGCAACCAGCAAGGCGAGGGTCGGGTGACCGTGGGTAGCAGGCGTGAAGTCACGTCCCAGTAGAGGTGAGTAGCCGTGAAGAATGGCCCGCAGGGGAGAGGCAGGTAGGCAACCAGCCCAACTACCAGTTGGAATACCTCCTCGCTTCTTATGAGTTCCGGGTAGGTGAAGTCAATTGAAGGCAGCAGTATCTGGCCGGGAGCGGCTTGGCAGTCCAGGCAAAGGCTGGGGACGACCGAGGAGACCACGAAGAATGCGCTGACACCAGTTAGCAGAGGCGGAGGCTGGGCAGAACGACGGAGAAGGCTCGGAGAACTGCTCAGTCCGGAGGCTACCAGGAGGGAAAATGATCAATCGTGGAAAATCGTATATATATATTCCAATATGGCAATCCACATCACATACGAGTGTTAAGCTATTAGGCCCAGTTAAGAATTGCTGGTATATCTAAACCACTGAGCGTATGTTGAACATTAAAGCTTGAAATTTTCTTCACCATACGGAAACGAAAAATAATTCATGCAGTAGAGGGTTGAGATTATTAATGGAATACATGTGAACATCTTTCAGCACTTGAAGTGAACGTCAGCACACACACATAAATAACACAACATAAATGCACTTGAAAGACATGCTGTTTGCTTTAAGTCCCACCAAGAGAGATAGGTCTTATGGCGACGATGGCAGAGGAAAGGCTTAGAAATGGGAATGAAACGGCTGTGGCCTTAAGTAAGGTACAGCCCCAGCATTTGCCTGGTGTGAAAATGGGAAACGACAGAAAACCATCTTCAGGGCTGCCGACAGTGGGGTTCGAACCCACTATCTCCCGGATGCAAGCTCACAGATACGCGTCTCTAACCGCATGGTCAACTCGTTCGGTGAAAGAAATTATATAGCTATTTTGTTTTACGTCGCACCAACACAGATAGGTCTTTTTTTTTTTTTTTTTTGCTATGGGCTTTACGTCGCACCGACACAGATAGGTCTTATGGCGACGATGGGATAGGGAAGGCCTAGGAGTTGGAAGGAAGCGGCCGTGGCCTTAATTAAGGTACAGCCCCAGCATTTGCCTGGTGTGAAAATGGGAAACCACGGAAAACCATCTTCAGGGCTGCCGATAGTGGGATTCGAACCTACTATCTCCCGGATGCAAGCTCACAGCCGCGCGCCTCTACGCGCACGGCCAACTCGCCCGGTCAGATAGGTCTTATGGCGACGAAGGGACGGGAAAGGCCTAGGAGTGGGAAAGAATCGGCCGTGGCCTTAATTAAGGTACAGCCCCGAGCATTTGCCTGGTGTGAAAATGGGAAACCACGAAAAACCATCTTCAGGGCTGCCGACAGTGAAAGAAATTAAAGCAGTGCTGATACTGTGTGTGTATATATATATATATATATATTCTCAAGTTATTAGTAAATACACGCCATGAGCATGATTAATTGTTTTCATTTGAACTGTAAAAATACCGGAAAAGTTCAAAAATGAAATTGAACACTCTTTTCAAATACTTCTTTATAAAGCCGGCAGCTCTTTCTTGCACATATTGTTTTTTATTCTTCCATTCTGTAAAACAAAATGCAGCTCAGATAGAAAACGTTTCTTGTCCACTGGTCATGTCTATTAAACTTCCATTTAGAACTTGACTTGAATGGTTGAGAACATCCAAGTTATTTTTCTTGAAGCCTGGTCTCCATCTCTTGTTTAAGTGTGGCAATAACAGAATCAGCATTGTAGCTTTGTAGTATTGTTGCAATGTCTCATATGGAGCTTTATTCCCACAACTTATTTTCGACGGATTGTTGCGTTTTCTTGGTAACTCTGCTGCTTTGAATTAAATCCACATTTCTCTGCTACAGTACCTCCGTGAAGAGATTGAACAATATTGAGTACATTTTCTTCACTATAAGATCGTAAAAATGTTTCTACATAAAGCTCACATTTTGACTTAGAATACTGCAATGAAGACAAAGGAAACTGGCACATATTAAACGTAAGAAAATGAATAAGGCCGGGAGCTTGCTTACCACTTAGCTATTAAAATACCGAAGAATGCAGCAAAACAGAACAGCCATTAAATATAACTGAAGGAGATGCAGTGTCTACTAGTCGGCATCTACGCGTACGGTAGGTAATTTGAAAATATGATAATCGTGAAAGTCGTGTAAAGCCATAGTTCACAGTCCGTGGCGTTCGCCGCCCATCCGTCAGATTTTTTTCGAATATTATTAGCGACATTTTAATTAGAATGGAGGGGTGAAAGGTAAAGTTGAACTATAAGATACATTATTTGTGTCATCATTCTATAGGTAGCCTATACAATTTTGCTGCGATCATTTTGTTTCATTGAACTAAATTAACCAGAGTAACGAAAAATATACTTGTAAAATATGTATTTCGATGTGTGTAATATTAAGAAAATTAGGTTTCATTCAAAATTTCGGTGGAGGGGTGTTACTGCCACCAATTTGCCCTCCCCCCCTCCCCCGAATTGCGCCTATGAATATAATCACTAACTAGGACAAATTCGTCGGGGATTTGCGGGCTTGGAAATAACATCAAACCATTTTTCAGTGATACCTCAAACACATGCGTGAACAGAACTTATATATTCAGTAGATACTGACAAATTTTGTCGACGAAACTTTTTTTAACAAGTTGTTTTACGTCGCACTGACACAGATAGGTCTAACGGCGACGATAGGATATGAAAAGGCTAGCAGTTGAAGGAATCTGCCGTGGCCGTAATTAAGGTATAGCCCCAGTGAGAAAATAGGACACCACGGAAAACTATCTTCAGGGCTATCAACAGTGGGGTTCGAACCCATTGTCACCCGATTGTAATCTCACAATTGCGCGACCCTAACCGCATAGCCAATTACTCTGCTCGAAAAGCTTTTGTCCATTTTGGTAAATAGAGATTTTTTGGAACTAGATCAGACAAATTTGCTGTTTACTGTAGTTTAGAGGTCAAAAATGTCCTATTCTGTAGATTTTCATGTATTATACAGGATGAAGCGTAATTCGCGCACTCGGGTGTCGCAGCGCGACTCCTCACATGCCAGCAATAAAAAAATGTCTCTTACAAAATTTCATCTTGCGAGTATATCCGGCAGATAAACGACGTTGAAAATTAGCAATCTGGCAACACTGTAACTACATGTATGGTAACTACCTCTGTCAGCAGACATTGCTCGTATTGTACAGTTGGTGCAATGGATAGAGTTTTGGGTTAGCATGCAGGAGGTCGAGTGGTCGATCCTGGGTTGAGCCGTATGTTTTTTATTTCCTAAATGTAGTCTAGGTGGTATGGTATCTGGCATCTTAATCGTCAACAGCGATTGCAGTGGGTCCTCTAGAAACCATTTGCACTTACATACTACGATCCTAGAAATGGACGAACAATCGTTTTCATTGGTCAGCTTTGAAAGGCGCCCTTTCCACGTCGTGGGCGTGAATTTATTCGCACCACTTCATCTACTAGATGTGAAACCTGTTTTCTTTGTACCATCCTCCAATGGTCCCATAGATTAGTCATCATCATCATCATCATCTGTTTACCCTCCAGGTTCGGTTTTTCCCTCGGACTTAGCGAGGGATCCCACCTCTACCGCCTCAAGGGCAGTGTCCTGGAGCTTCAGACTCTTGGTCGGGGGATACAACTGGGGAGTATGACCAGTACCTCGCCCAGGCGGCCTCACCTGCTATGCTGAACAGGGGCCATATGGAGGGATGGGAAGATTGTAAGGGATAGACAAGGAAGAGGGAAGGAAGCGGCCGTGGCCTTAAGTTAGGTACCATCCCGGCATTCGCCTGGAGGAGAAGTGGGAAACCACGGAAAACCACTTCCAGGATGGCTGAGGTGGGAATCGAACCCACCTCTACTCAGTTGACCTCCCGAGGCTGAGTGGACCCCGTTCCAGCCCTCGTACCACTTTTCAAATTTCGTGGCAGAGCCGGGAATCGAACCCGGGCCTCCGGGGGTGGCAGCTAATCACGCTAACCACTACACCACAGAGGCGGACCCCCATAGATTAGTACCAACTATTATTCTTGCCTCGTTCAGGTCCATTACATTTCGTTAGGGCCTTACGTTACCAGTAGGCCTAGCAACGTGCTCTGCGAAAAATGTCCAAACTCGGTTACAATTTGTATGTGTTATCACCATGGTCCCAATAATTCTGCCTTTCAGCATTGCGTGTTGCGCCTGGTAACCGCATGCTGTTTAGTACGTATCTCAGTGTATTATTATTATTATTATTATTATTATTATTATTATTATGTTGTAAATGTAGGATACATGTGACCTCAGAAACGGTGTCTTACTGTATCACAGTAGGTAATGTCAGATGGAAATGAGCAAATAAAAAATGCGCCCCAACCCAGGATCGAACCATCGACCTCCTGCATGTCAACCAAAAACTCTACCCACTGCACCAACTGTACAGCACGACAGGAGCGTGCTGACAGCGGTAGTTACCCTACATGTGGTTACAGTGTTGCCAGATTGCTATTCTTCAACGTCCGTTTTCTACCGGATATACTCGCAAGACGAAATTTTGTTAGAGACATTTTTTTTATTGCTGGCATGTGAGGAGTCGCGCTGCGACGCCCGAGTGCGCGAATTACGCTTCACCCTGTATAAATTGATACTGTCCCGAAGCAGAAGAAAATGACTTTGAATTTCAATATGGGCCGTACTGCATTCAGCTGTGAAAAAGAGAGTGGTTCTCTCAGCCCTGAAAGATTATTTTTCAATACTACGGCACCGTTTATTTAGGAACACATGAACTGTGCTGGTATACTTTGGCTTTTCGCGCACTTCCTCACTGGGGAAGTTTATATTCTCTGTCTGTGTTTGTTAGGCCATCAGTCCAGACGCAGGGTTGCCAGATTTCCGGATGGCAAATAAGGAACACTTCCATTTCCCTGCAATATAGCGCTAAATTAAGGCTCCATACCCATGATTAAGAGAAGAGACCAGGATTATATTAACAAATAAATGCCGGTACCGGTAATAATGTAACAGCGTAAGCGTGAAATATGTAGGTACTTAATTTATTACAAACTAATAATGCGTTAGTTTTTACCTTGAAATGAACATTTCACAAGTACTTGTCAATTGAAGATGCATCTTATCCATTTCCTTACAATTCTGACCATAGTTGAAGTATCAAATTATTATAATTAATGAACCACCTTTCCAATACACAAAATTTTAAGAACATCTAATTACCATATACTATTTTTAACATTTAAGCCATCCATTCCGTTTTACATTTTAAACAATTTGAATGATTAATATTTTTGTTTAATAGACATAAATAATCTTATTGATTATTTTTAAAGTGTTAAATTTATATATTTTTATCAATGTATATTAGACATTCTTTTGTGATATACACCAGGATCAGGGCCCTGACCCACCAATGATTTATGTTAACTATTGCTGATGATGCTCACAAAGTTGAGTGAAACATGTCCAATTTGTGATTAAATGGTTTCATCCTAAATATAAGGATTTTGTGTATTGGAAAGGTGGTTCATTAATTATAATAATTTGATACTCTGAACTCCAATACGGTTGGAAAATGAGATTTATAACTTGTAACATAGTTGAAGTACACAAGAACATTTTTATTAAATCTACTGAGCATCTGGTTCTATCATCACTCCATTTAATTACCATTAATGAAAATACTTTTTTCAGCATATGCCCACCAGTACCGCTAGCACACTGTCAGAGATGCTGTTCTCAACTGTAATGACTGATCATTGGTGAGAATATTTTGATCATAACCGCGCACTTTTTCGATACTATACTATTGTTTAAACCGTGATATTTTAAAGAAAACGGAACATCAGGCGTACGGTTTAAAGGGTGCACCGTAAGCGGAACAAAATGAGGAAAAACCGTATTGTTCGGGGCAAAACCGTACATCTGGCAACACCAGCCCAGAGAGAGGCCAGTTGGATCCTCAAATAGCACCACCAAAGGCTAAGCTGATGATGATGATGATGATGATGATGATGATGATGATGATGATGATGATGCTTGTCCTTTAAAGGAGCCTAACATCAAGGTCATCGGGCCCTAATGGTACGAAATGAAATAGCAACAAAAAGTTCAAAAAATCCACTGACCAAAATAAATAAAAATGTCATGAAAAATGAATGGAGGGACATGAACCCAAAAAAACAAGAAACATACAAACAAAATAACAGTGGATCCGACTCAAAGCGGTCATAAATAATAGTATTACTGACCAAAGGACCACGTATAAAGCACAGTCCTGAATCGATTATGCTTGATGTCTAAAGGGGTCCAAAAACCAGGTCTAAGTCCCCTCAGTAGGGTACATGTCGCGAGTAAAGTAGAACCATATTTCTCAAGCTGCGGTATTATCAAAGGTAGCGTAAACTCACGGTGTTCCAAACATTAAGGTATTACTCACAAGTATTTTTCGTCGTAAAGGTAACGCAGACCTATGGTGTTTCTCACACAATGGCGCTACTCATAGCCAACGCAAACCGATGAGGTCCCTCACCTAGGTGTACTAATCACGGGCGCCGGCATTCCCGTGGTGTTCCTCACATAGTGGGTACTAATCACTGGCAACGCCGACCCACGGTGTCGCCCATATAGTGGTACAACTCACAGGCAACGCCCAGACCCGTAATGTTGCTCACATGGGTACGACTCACGGGTACTGGAAAACCACACTGAACCCCGCTTGAGTGCTACGAATCACAAAACTATTCGGTACCTAACAGAATGGTACTGCTCGCAAGTAAAAGCGACCCATGGTGTTCCGCGCGTGATGGTACAAATCAAAAGTAGTTTCATCCCTCGCTCGCCCCTTTTAGTCGCCTTTTACGACAGGCAGGGGATACCGTGAGTGTATTCTTCGTCGGCGTCCCCCACCCACAGGGGGTCAAAGGCTAAGCATTTATAGAAAAACCACAAAAACCAATAGCAGCACCAAAATGAGGCGTACTAGGCAAGACGAGAAGTGAGGTAGTTTGTCATTGCTTTCCTCACTGGGCCAGACAGTGCTATTGTAGCACAACTAACCCTATGAATAACACCTTTCATAACACGCAGACACTATTTGTGCTCCGAATGTCATTTAGCACTATCCATATCCAGGATTGGACAAGCAAAAAATATGTTCAATACCATGAGGACCTTATTCACCAGCCGAGAACTCAACCTCCAGCTCAGAGTTCGAATGCCACGGTGTTATGTCTTTCCTGTCCTTCTGTATGGTTTCGAAGGGTGGACGCTTAGCCCTTTATTGGAGAAGCGTATTGAATCTTTTGAAATGTACTTATACAGAAGAATACTCCGAATATCTTGGGTAGAAAAGAAGACAAATGAAGAACTCCTCAACATCTTGAACAAGAAGAAAGAGCTTCTCATAACCATCAAGGAGCGTAAGCTCAGCTACCTCGGGCACATCATGAGAGGTGAACGATACGAACTTCTCCGACTGATCATTCAAGGGAATATTGACGGGAAAAGATCTGTGGGAAGACGGAGAAATTCCTGGCTGAAAGACTTGCGGCGGTGGTATGGACATACGTCGATAGAAATTTTCCGTGCTGCCGTTTCGCGTGTAATCATAATCAATTGGATCGCCAAGCTTCGAAGGGAGACGGCGTCATAAGAAGAAGAAGAAGAAGATCCACACCCCAGTAGATTCCATATTGTCACAGTCATGGACGAGACTGGGACTTCAGTGGAAGCTACACTTTGCTCTGGCCTGTGCCAAGAGACAGTATTGCATCCATCAATAAATGATGGCAGGCAGGTTTTTATTCTAGTGTACAATAAATAGTAGACTGTATAATTTCATACATTTAACTGATGATGATGATGATGATGATGATGATGCTTGTTCTTTTTTTTGCTAGGGGCTTTACGTCGCACCGACACAGATAGGTCTTATGGCGACGATGGGATAGGAAAGGCCTAGGAGTTGGAAGGAAGCGGCCGTGGCCTTAATTAAGGTACAGCCCCAGCATTTGCCTGGTGTGAAAATGGGAAACCACGGAAAACCATCTTCAGGGCTGCCGATAGTGGGATTCGAACCTACTATCTCCCGGATGCAATGTCACAGCCGCGCGCCTCTACGCGCACGGCCAACTCGCCCGGTGCTTGTTCTTTAAAATGGCCTGACATCTAGGTCATCGGCACCTAATTATTCGAATTGAGTCAAAATATAATTACAATTTTAAAATCCAAAACTCATCCACTGACCAGAATTCCAAACTTGATGATGAAGAATAAAGGACGACTATCAATGTAAAACAATCAGCGGAACCAACTCACAATATTACAATTTTAAAAAAAAATTCCAAAATCAATCCACTGACTAGAATTCAATAAGAGGGCGGTGAACAATGGTTATGAACTTTAAACAATCAGTGGATCCGACTCGCAATGCCCGACCTTCCCAAAAACTAACGTAAAACAACGGTATACACTGACCAAGGGGCTGCTTCCAAAGCACAATCCTGAATCGGCGATGCTTGTTGTTTAAAAGGGGACCAAAATCCAGGTCAACGGCCCCTCATAATGTTACTTATCATCTGTAAAGTAGAACCATGGTTTTCTCGTGTAGCGGTACTAATCACAAGTAACGTGCACTCACGGTGTTCTTCACATTGGGGTACTACTCACAGGTAAAGCAGACCTATGGTGTTTCTCACATAACGGCGCCACTCATAAGCAACGCAAACCCACGGCGTCGCTCATAGAGTGGTACCAATCACAGGCAACGCACAGACCCGTGGTGTTCCTCGAAACGCAGGCCCATGGTGCCCACAACCAGATGATGAAACACTCCAGCAAGTGTAGCCTTCTCTTTCCACCTTGTGGTGTTCCGACCGAACCTGGACAGAGTGGCGGATACTATACTCCGCACGGCCTTACTTCTAAATTGAAGTTTCGAAAAACAAATGAGCATCGCCTTCCCTCTGTTGCCAGCGCGCTACGCTTGCGAGAACAGCTGATGCAATATGACCGCGGTAAACTGCCCTTTTAAATTGTAATACAGTACTCAGAAAAACGAATGAATATGGATTGAAAACAAATTCACAAGAACTACTCTTTCTAACAATATCTGGCACTAAAAGAGAATATATTATGAACAATAAAAGAGAATGAGGAAATAGTACATCACTAACGACTAATGGCTGGCACAGGTAGGAGGTTATGACCTACAAAGGGAACACTCTACTGATATCAGAGTCACTGAAACCCTTCAACAATATGAAAAACACACTAAATATTGAAGGAAAATGCAAAAGATCGCGAACCGTACCGAATATCATACACGCTGAGCGAGATAGGTTAACCACGTGGCGAATGTAAATATTAGAGTTGGCAACTGGGTTTCGAGATCGTGCTCTGCCGATATAAATCGATATGAATGGCAGCTTGGGATTGGTTGGATGTCTATGCTTCAGCGCATAACCACCAGACAGAGCCAAAATCTGCTAAAACGTCAATTTAGAAGTAGAGCCGTACGGAGTTTATACATGGGTATTGTAAACCCATAGTGATCCACACACAGACCGATGGTATTCCTCACATAGTGGTACTAATCGCAAGAAAAGTAGACTCATTGTGTTCCTCATGTGATGGTACTAATCATAGGTAATCTCATGGGTTCAAAATTCAACATCACTTGGTCGCCCCTTTTAGCCGGCTCTTAAGACAGGCAGGGGATACCGTGGGTTTATTCTTTGTCTGCTTCTCCCGCCCACAGGGGTTACACATTTAACTAATGTCAGTAAAATTTCGTCAACATAGGCAATATATAAAACCAAACCCCATGGAGCAACAGCCCCGAAGACCCATGGCTTGCCAACCGACCGCTGCTCTGCCCTAATGCCTGCAGATTACAAGGTGTCGTGTGGTCAGCACGACGAATCCTCTCGCTAAACAACATATAGTTATGAAAAATGAGAATAGTAAATTAGAAGTGTGTGCTATACTTAAAATTAAAGCAAAATCTTTCGGACGGAGCTCTGTTGATGGTCATAGCCGCAGGTTTTGATATAGAATACCTACCACGTGATTAGTATTGTCAAAATGAAGTATCTAGACAGTATTTGCTCAAAATGTTCCCAGCACTGTGACAGTACATGTGTTCGGCTGGGCTGGGCTCCAATAACGCAGAATTCACGTCAAGACGCTTGACCACTTTAACTTTGAGAAGCTCCGAATGAGCTTTTTGATGACCGGCACTCACGATTTTGGACGTTTTGGGATGCTGAAAAGCTGCTCTATCGACTGAAATGCGTTTTGGATAATTTTGAAGCTAGTTATTATCCATATGGCACGACAATTTGCAAAAGAAAATCTTTCTTCGCACCACAGCTTTTTTAAATGTTCACTATTTGATTTCTCGCCATATACTTGTAAAACGTCCGCCTCTGTGGTGTAGTGGTTAGCGTGATTAGCTGCCACTCCGGAAGGCCCGTGTTCGATTATCGGCTCAGCCACAAAATTTGAAAAGTTGTACGAGGGCTGGAATGGGGTCCACTCAGCCTCGGGAGGTCAACTAAGTAGAGGGGGTTCGATTCCCACCTCAGTCATCCTCGAACAGGTTTTGCGTGGTTTCTCATTTCTCCTCCAGGCAAATGCCGGGATGGTACCTAACTTAAAACCACAGCAGCTTCCTTCCCTTTTCCTTGTTTATCCCTTCCGATCTTCCCTCCCCCACAAGGTCCCTGTTCAGCACAGCAGACAAGGCCGCCTGAGCGAGGTACTGGTCCTCCTCACCAGCTGTATCCTCCGAGCCACAGTCTCACGCTCCAGAACACTGCCCCTGAGGTGGTAGAGGTGGGATCCCTCGTCGAGTCCGACGGAAAAACCAACCCTGGAGGGTAAATGGATTAAGAAAGAAAGAAAGAAAGAAAGAAAGAAAGAAAGAAAGAAAGAAAGAAACTTATAAAACTCAGTGAAGCAAATCGAACAATAGCACACACGACGTTTGTTCTACTAGAGTGCATAACTTCACTAATTGTTACCCGCGCGGCATGGACATTTTACCTTTTTTTTTTCCTTTTTTTTTTTTTCTATTGGCTTTACGTCGCACCGACACAGATATGTCTTATGGCCCACGATGGAACCGGAAAGGGCTAGGAGTGGGAAGGAAGCGGCCGTGGCCTTAATTAAGGTACAGCCCCAGCATTTGCCTGGTGTGAAAATGGGAAACCATGGAAAACCATCTTCAGGGCTGCCGACAGTGGGGTTCGAACCTTCTATCTCCCGAATACTGGATACTGGCGGACATTTTAGCATTTCACCCGATCACATCATACCGAGGTGAAGATCTTATTACTAGATACACTGGCCCTTATTCTTTACAATGAGATATTGAATACTGTCATCACACATGTTTTCTAGAACCAATTGCTATTTTTAAATATTCGTCCTTTTATAACGTTCACCGTCCAAAGCATGGTTCCGGAATTATAGATTTATTCTAGGTAAAAATTAAAAATGATTTCTGCAGTGTGATTCAAAGCACGAGTGACAAAGGACATAAGTCCAGCACCGTTCTGACTTCGCTACGCAGGCTTTCTTGCATTGCTTGCTTACTTTTCAGTACAAATTTTTCGCGTGGCCAATACTAACGAGAATCTGTCGCGTGTCTGTATTTGACAATTGGAACTACAAAATGTAAGTTTGAGGAGCCTCCGATGCGCAGGTGGCAGCGCGCCGGCCTCTCACCGCTGGGGTCCGAGGTTCAAAGCCCGATCACCCTATGCGAGACTTGTGCTGGGCAAAGCGGAGGCGCGACAGGTTTTCTCTGAGTACTCCGTTTTCCCTGGCATCTTTCATTCCAACCACACTCTCCAATGAAGTTGTATCAGTCAGTTATAAATCATTGCCCCAGAGGAGTGCGAGAGGTTTCGTCAGCCGACACAATTCCTATCCACGCCGCTAGATGGGGCTTCATTCATTCCATTCCTGACCCGGTCGAATGACTGGAAACAGGCTGTGGATTTGTTCATGTGAAAGTTTGAATCTCATCAATGTCACACTTGCTGATGTTCCCTTGTTAGACAAACTAGAACAACAACAACAACAACAATGTATTGAGAGAAAGTGTAACCGCTGTCGTTACTTGTCGCCTGCTCACTTGGCGGTGTTCCAGTTTTATCTTAACATCTTAGATATCTATCGCCGTGACCTCGACATACACCACTAGTGAAATATTCAGTGGGTGTCAAACCAGTTTGATAATGCAATACTCCGTAAGACTGTTCACAGCACGGAACTATTTCGCATGCAACTGGCCATTAGTTCACAAGTATAACTCGTGTCCACTATTACAATTAGGAGGTAAAAAGTAAGCAAGCGAGCTTGTAGTCTTATATAGTGATTATAGTTAACTCCAGTTCTTCGTGCAATATATCCACGGGGATGATGATGATGATGAAGATTGTTTTTCAAAGTGCCTAACAGGTAGGTCAACGGCCTGTACCGACGAGGTGCAAAGAAATGAAACGGTAATTAAAACTTCATAATGTAGGAAAGGAAAGACAGCTGATTCAGAAAGTGATGGAACCAACTAGAGGGAAAAATATCCTGGATGTGGTGCTGGTAAAACCAGATGAGCTCTATAGAGAAACTGAAGTAATAGATGGTACGAGTGATCATGAAGCTGTTTTTGTCGTAGTTAAAAATAAATGTGATAGAAAGGAAAGTCTTAAAAGTAGGACTATTAGGCAGTATCATATGGCTGATAAAGCAGGCATGAGGCAGTTTCTAAAACAGTAACTATGATCGGTGAAAAACAGTAAATAAAAATCTAAACAGACTCTGGGATGGGTTTAAAGTAATTGTTGAGAAAAGTGAAAACAGGTTTGTACCTTTAAAAGTGGTAAGGAATGGTAAAGACCCACCTTATTATAATACAGAAATAAAGAGACTAAGACGGAAGTGCAGACTGGAAAGAAATAGGAGTTAGAAATGGCTGTGGAAGTAAGGAGAAATTGAAGGAATTTACTAGGAAATTGAATCTAGCAAAAAGGGCAGCTAAGGATAACATGATGGCAAGCATAATTGGCAGTCATACAAATTTTAGTGAAAAATGGAAGGGTATGTATAGGTATTTTACGGCAGAAACAGGTCACAAGTAGGACATACCAGGAATAATTAATGAACAAGGGAAGTGTGTATGTGAGGATATTCAAAAGGCAGAAGTATTCAGTCAGCAGTATGTAAATATTGTTGGTTGCAAGGATAATGTCCACATAGAGGAAGAGGTTAATGCTAAAGAAGTATTAAAATTTACATATGACAACAATGGCATTTACAATAAGGTACAAAATTTGAAAACTAGAAAAGCAGCTGGAATTGATAAGATTTCTGGGGATATACTAAAGACAATGGGTTGGGATATAGTACCATATCTGAAGTACTTATTTGATTATTGTTTGGTCGAAGGAGCTATCCCCGATGAATGGAGGGTTGCTATAGTAACCACTGTGTATAAAAGAAAGGGTGATAAACATAAAGTTGAAAATTACAGGCCAGTAAGTTTGACATGCATTGCATGTAAGCTTCGGGAAGGCATTCTTTCTGATTGTATTAGACATGTTTGCGAAATTACTAACAGGTTCGATAGAAGGAAGTTTATAGGAAAGGTTATTCCACTGAAGCTCAAGCAAGTTATAGCAGATGTCCTGGATTCAGGAGGTCAAATGGACTGTATCGCGATTGAGCTGTCTAAGGCATTTGATAGGGTGGATTATGGGAGACTACTAGCAAAAATGAGTGCAATTGGACTAGACAAAAGAGTGACTGAATGGGTTGCTCTATTTCAAGAAAATGTATTTCAGAGAATTAGAGTAGGCAAAGCTTTATCTGATCCTGTAAGAATTAAGAGGGGAATTCCTCAAGGCAGTATTATTGGACCTTTATGCTTTCTTATATATATAAATGATATGAGTAAACAAGTGGAATCAGAGGTAAGGCTTTTTGCGGATGATGTTATTCTGTATAGAGTAATAAATAAGTTACAAGATTGTGAGCAACTGCAACGTGACCTCGATAATGTTGTGAGATGGACAGCAGGCAATGGTATGTTGATAAACGGGTTTAAAGTCAGGTTGTGAGTTTCACAAATAGGAAAAGTCCTCTCAGTTTTAATTACTGCGTTGATGGGGTGAAAGTTCCTTTTGGGGATCATTGTAAGTATCTAGGTGTTAATATAAGAAAAGATCTTCATTGGGGTAATCACATAAATGGGATTGTAAATAAAGTGTACAGATCGCTGCACATGGTTATGAGGGTGTTTAGGGGTTGTAGTAAGGATATAAAGGAGAGGGCATATAAATCTCTGGTAAGACCCCAACTAGAGTATGGTTCCAGTGTATGGGACCCTCACCAGGATTACCTGATTCAAGAACTGGAAAAAATCCTGAGAAAAGCATTTCGATTTATTCTGGGTGATTTCCGACAAAAGAGTAGCGTCACAAAAATGTTGCAAAATTTGGGCTGGGAAGACTTGGGAGAAAGGAGACGAGCTGCTCGACTAAGTAGTATGTTCCGAGCTGTCAGCGGAGAGATGGCGTGGTATGACATTAGTAGACGAATAAGTTTGAGTGGCGTTTATAAAAGTAGGAAAGATCACAATATGAAATTAAAGTTGGAATTCAAGAGGACAAACTGGGGCAAATATTCATTTATAGGAAGGGGAGTTAGGGATTGGAATAACTTACCAAGGGAGATGTTCAATAAATTTACAATTTCTTTGAAATCATTTAAGAAAAGTCTAGGAAAACAACAGATAAGGAATCTACCACATGGGCGACTGCCCTAAATAGAGATAAGTATTGATTGATTGATTGATTGATTGATTGATTGATTGATTGATTGATTGATTGATTGATTGATTGATTGATTGATTGATTGATTGATTGATTGATTGATTGATTGATCCACTGACTACAATCTAAAACGAATGATGATGAAAAAATGACCATGAATCAAAAGCAATCAGTGGATCCATTTCGCAATGCCTTATTTTTGAGATGATTCCTGTTTTGCCATTATAAAGGGTCCAATATCCAGGTCAGACAGCCACAGGAATGCATTATACAGGGTTAAAATTCCATAACTCAGTCATAAATCGAACTTGTGGAACTCCATGATGTGAGGATCAGAGGGGCATGATAGCCTGGTGGCGTTGCCACTGGTTTCTTACCAAGGCGGATGGGGTTCGAATCCCGGACAATTCGCGTGGGAATTTCGTAATGAAAAATAATTTCCCTGTGAGTCGGATTCCACGTATAACTGGACGTCCCGTGGCTATCACAATTTTTAGAGTAAGAAAAAGCTTTCAAGCATTTCGTACATTTTTGAAGATCAGAACGGTTACCATTCAGCCTCGAAACCAGACTACTACAGCAAATAAAACACACAATTCCGAGTTACTAACCCAACCTTCACCGCATCTGCAGGTAGGAAATCAACCGCGCCAAAGTGCGGCACCCAATTCGTAGGGTCACACTTAACTAACGACTGCAGTTTCCTACAACTGATCCAGGAATGAAACTGTGGACTAACCATTCCTCCTCGTTCCGGGGAAATATTTAATTGCATTAGTATAATTTTTGTCTTCTCCCGTATCTAAAGCGCCTAACAAAGTAATCTAACGCTTAAATGTGCAATTTATTATATCTCTCAAATGTGATGGTTTTATCATTCCAAAAGTAATGCATTAATATCAGAAACATATTTTAGTCCGCCTCTGTAGTGTAGTGGTTAATGTGTTTAGCTGCCATCCCCGGAGGCCCGGGTTTGATTCCCGGCTCTCCTACGAAATTTGAAAAGTGATACGAGGGCTGGAACTGGGTCCACTCAACGTCAGGAGGTCAACTGAGTAAAGGTGGGTTCGATTCCCACGTCAGCCATCCTGAAAGTGGTTTTCCGTGGTTTCCCACTTCTCCTCCAGGCAAATGCCACGATGGAACTTAACATAAGGCCAGGGCCACTTCCTTCCCTCTTCCTTGTCTATCCCTTCCAATCTTCCCATCCCCTGTTCACCATAGCAGGTGAGGCTGCCTGAGCGAGGTACTGGTCATCCTCCCCAGTTATATCCCCCGACCCAAAGTCTCACGCTCCAGGATACTGTCCTTGAGGTGGTAGAGGTGGGATCCCTCGCTGAGTCCGAGGGGAAAACCAATCCGGGATGGTAAGCAGATTATAAAAGAGAGAAAAATGTTTTAAAATATATTTGTCAAAATAACTTTTATTTATGTGGATCAGTCAATTGTAAAGACTTTTGAATGTTTACATACACCTATATACAAAGCTGTACGATTACTGTATCTATTGCCACACTTCAGTGTTATAGATGCCCTTGCTCATGGATTCTCTGAAGTAAAGAATATTTTATTTGTTTTACCTTAGCTGTTTAAAGTTTATATCAGTCCAGCTGATTATCAAGAAAAATCATTAATTTTTAATTCACTAGTGATTCCTAGCGAGTTCATCTGCAAGGTAGAAGTAAATGAACACTTGTAAAATCGTAAAGCAATTATTACAAGAAAGAACATCCTCCTGTGCACATATACAAAGCTGTGCATTTAAGGGCTAATCATGTTCTAAACGGAACTGCTTCTGTGGATCAGTGGTAGAGTGTCGGCCTCCGAATCCTAAGATAGCGGGTTTAAATCTGGCAGAGGTAGTCGGATTTTTGAAGGATGGCAAAATTCCTTTCGTCACTCCATATCGTACGATGTCGGCATGTAAAATATCTCTGGTGACACGTTTGGTGTTTACCCGACAAAATTGATTAAAATCTCAGCCATGGACGCCCAAGAGAGTTTCGTTTTACTCGGTCTGCCATCTAATGGGCTTAGACTAAAACGGAACGTCGAAATTGACGGGTAGACAGCCAGATGGCGTCAAATTGAAATGTCTGCTCCTGGTAGCTTAGGTCGTACAATTATTATTATTATTATTATTATTATTAAGGAGGAGAACTAACTGGTGTATATAGTTATATGTCTGGAGAAATTACTACTTCTACCATTTATTTCCCACATCCTAGTGGGGTGCTGGGTACTAACTGTGTCACACATTTGTACTGGGCCAAGTTTTATGGCTGGATGCCCTTTCTGACGTCAACTTCATAGAGAGGGATGTCTTTATTATTGGGTGTTGTGTGTAATTAAAGTAAACTTGTGTCCTCATCACAAGGAGGTGCAACTCTTTTCAGGCACTCGCACTGAAGGTGAGAAGGTGAGTTGCATGTATCATTTCAACCCAATACCGGCCCTCCTTCTATTCTTACATTTCTGGCAGTACTGGAAATCGAAGCCGGGCTCTCGAGGAGGACAACTAATAACACTAAACGTTACGCTATGGAGGATGACCGTTTATAATTGAAGACCCCAGTTAGGAGAACTCACCAGTAATGGTTAATATTCCAGACCGGACTGCGAATGGAACTCTGAACCGAAGGCCACTAAGATGACCATTCAACCAGGGAACCGTACAAAATCATTTACTAACTTTTAAAATATTCTGAGAAAGGAGAAGTATGTCTGGAACATGGTTGAGAGAAATTACAGTATGCATACAAATCAAGAATAACAGACTTTCATGCGAGTTTAAAATAGAAAACTTTCTGAAGTACATCAGGTTACTTACCGCTTTCATGAAGAGTTCTGGTGCAAAATGGTGAGCCTTCTGGATCACCCTCTCATCAACTACTTTTTGTCCGTACACTCTAGTCGCAGTGATCACAAGAATGCAGACTGCAACACACCACGCCATATTCACCTAAGGAAAACACGATAATTTAAGATTCGGGTGATCAATTTTCGGGATATTTTTAAGAGCAAACTCTTTTTCTACAACTGACTTTACGTCGCACCGACACACATAGATCTTAGAAAGGCTATAGCTTAGGAAAGGGCTAGGAGGTGGAAGGAAGCGACCGTGCCTTAATGTTCAACCCAAGTATTTTCCTGGTGTGGAAAGGGAAACCACACAAAACCATTTCCAGGTCTGCCGAAAGTGGGGTTCGAACTAGAACAAACAATAAACACCAGATTTACTGAGTAAATTTTAGATGAATTTATAATGATGATGATGATGATGATGATGATGATGATGATGATGATGATGTTTGTTGTTTAAGGGGTACCAGCTGGAACGAAAAGACATGATGATTAAATTTTTTAAATATATCCACTGACTAGAATTTAAAACAAAGTTTGATGAAAAATGATTATGAAATTAAAATAATCGGAGAATAAAATTCGCAGTACCTTATTTTCTGATAAAATGAAATAGAATAATTTGCAATGGAATAAGTCGTTGCCTTGAAGTGCAGATATATATAAATCATTCAGGTTAGACATTAAATTAATAATTAAAAACACAAACACCACCTAACATACAGTCAGTGGGATAAAAGTGTAGTTAAAAAATACACTAATAGAAATTATACTTTTACACGCGATAAAAAAGGCCACTATCCCCCATAAAACGGATGACGAGGTTTGCTGACTGATCATCATCTCGTAGGATGAGGGAAATGACACTCGAGAGTTGTAGACCACGGCGCAGATCGGCCAAGTCCACGCACTCCGTAAGGATGTGTACCAGGGTTAGATGACCACCACTAGTGCACACCAAGGGAGCGTTCACCCTTCAGTAGGTAGGAGTGCGTTACTATGCCGTGATCGATCCGAAGACGACAAAATACCACTGCTTCTCTCCGAAAATCCCGAAACGAAGTCTTACATACCTTCGTAGTTCCTTTATATCGCTCTCAGCTTATTTGGAAGTGGAGTGGCCTGCCACTCCATCTCCCAATGGGACATAACCAAATGCCTGTGCTGAGAGCGAATATCACTGGCTGGAACCCTGTAAGGCAACGGGAGCAATATAACAGCCTTCTCGACAGCCTTATCAGCTAACTCGTTTCCCTCTACACCCATGTGGCATGGGAGGCGCATAAACGTAGTTCTGTTGTCGGCATCCGAACATCCGGCCAGCAGGTCCTGGATCCGCTGCATCATGGTGCCGAGGGAAACACGTAGCTGTAGATTGTAGTACGTTCAAGGAGTCGGCACACAGCAGAAAGTGCCGACGCTCATCGGACAGCGTATACCGCAGAACTTCACAAATGGCATAGAGCTCTGCTGTGTACACACTACAGGCTTCCGGGAGAGGAAAAAGAAACCTAGTATTGTCGAAAACGAACGCACAGTCTACTCCCGCTTCTGCTCTCGAACCATCCGTGAAAGCAACCGAATCAGGATGCCGGCCAACAATGGACAGAAAGAGTCTCCGATAAATGGAGGGGTCCGTATTCTCCTTCGGGCCAGTGTGCAAATGTAGAATGAATTCAGGTCGTCGTATTATCCAAGGAGGTAGCCTTCTTGGTCGTCTGACAAGGCACAGGAGATGTTAGTTGTTTGCCAGTACCAGGTCGACCAAGGGTAACCACCACACAGCAGGACCGATATCTGGCCTTAACCACCCGACGAAATCGGAGTGCACCTGCAAGACAATTGTTGGCGGAGCTTGCAGCCGTCTCAGGGGTTGCCGTTTCCCGGCAAACTGTGTACTGGAGGCTCAGAACAGCAGGGCTGTTTATCCGACGTCCAGTGGTGTGCGTCCCACTCTCTCCAGCACAGAGACGGGCCCGTTTACTGTGGAGCCGTCGACATCGAAACTGGACCATGAATGAATGGAGGCATGTGCTCTTCACAGATGAATACCGCTTCAGTTTGCAGAACGATTCCCGTCGCACATTAATCTGGAGAGAACCGGGTAGCCAATACAATCACAGGAACATCGTGGAATGGGACCAGTATAGTGGTGGTGGTGGCGTCATGTTGAATGGCCGTACGGACATTCACATCTTCATGGGTGGTCCGAGGAATACTGTTAACGCTCGGAGATATAGGGATGAGGTACTGAAACCACATGTGCGACTCTTCAGAGGTGCGGCTGGTCCAGACTTCCTTTTAATGGACGATTATGCCCGACCACACCGCGCTGCTCTGGTTGGTGAATGTCTGGCTGGGGAAGACATTCATTGCATGGACTGGCCAGCTGGGTCTGCGGATCTGGATCCTATAGAACATGCCTGGGATGCATTGGGGAGGCGAATTGCATCCCGTCAGCCCCCACCAAGGACCCTCCAATACCCTCGCATTTCCCTGTCGGAGGAATGGGATCGACTGACACAAGAGCTCATGGACCATCTGATAGAGAGCATGCCACGTCGCTGTGAAGCATGTGTGGCCGTTACGGGTAACTGTACACCCTATTAACAGCATATTTTGTTGTGGAAGACATTGCCAAGTTTTGTTAGTTGTTGTCAAATGTGTACCTTAGCTATCAGAACGTTTCTGACACAGATTTTTTTTGGGATAAGTTGTATGACAATGGTGTGTGAGTCAACTTCCGTTTGTTCAGCAATCCGTCTGACATTCCTATCAGGCGGTACGGCCTCGTTTAGTAATTATGCTTAACTTCTGGACACTAGTGTATATCGTATCATTACTGGAAATAACCACGCACTACGTGACTCATTCTCATATTCGCCCATGCATTCATACAAGCTGGAAGCCCTCTTAGGAGGACATTTCAGAATGATCGTTTAAAAGGTACCTATTTTTTACTATTTCCTTTACGCCGCAATGACACAGATAGGTCTTATAGCGACGATGGGATAGGCAATGCCTGGGAGTAGGGTGGAAGTGGCAGCGGCCTTAATTAAAGTACAGCCCCAGTATTTGCCTGTTGTGTAAATGGGAAACCACGGAAAACCATCTTCAGTGCTGCCGGCAGTGGGGTTCGAACCTACTATCTCCCGGATGCAAGCTCACAGCTGCACGACCCTGACCACGCGGCCAACTTGACCGGTTTAAAAGGTACTAATATCATTCAGTTCCTAACTCTCAGTGAGAGGACTAGAAACGAGAGGTAAACTTCCTGGTTAATTTTTATAACACAAAATAGTAACTTCCGTGAACTGTGTAAAGTATTGTTTCATGTCAACCTATTGTGCCCCGACCACGCTCAATGCTACAATTAACTCGAAAAGACTTTCACCATCACAAGCCATGAGCCTTTAGCTTATTGTTTGATGTGGTTAAACCTGAAGAACCTGCATGTAATTGAACATGTATGCTGCTTTTATTCCAGAAGTTTGATCCGTGGGCATAAAGATTCACTTAACCTACGTCTTCACAGCGTTTCTCACAACCTGGTAGGGTTCGTGTATATGGACTTGGCTCTGTTTTAGTTTATTGTTATGCTTTCTACGTCACTCTGACTTCCGGGAAATCGCAGGACGATGCTAGAATCGGACGGGGCTAGAACTGCGAAGGAAGCGATCGTGTCCTTAATTAAGGTACAGCCCCAGCATTTGCCTGGTGTGAAAATGGGAAACCACGGAAAACCATTTTTAGGGCTGCTGGTGGTGGGGTTCGAACTCACTATCTCTCGAATATAAACTAACAACTTTACGTCTCAAACAACGAATTCAGCTCACTCCGAACTAAGCCCTGTTCTACGACCGGTTGTCTTTTTGACTATTCCCTGTTTCGGTGATGGTTGAAAGTGTGATATGTATATTATGAAGAGGTGTGCATTGAGCCGATTACAAACACCCATTACTCCTCGAACCAGGACAATTAACTGGACGCGGCTAAAATTCCTGAGACGGCTAGGAGTCGAACACAGGACCCTCTGAACTTAAGGCCGCGACGCTGTTCAAACGTCAAGTAGACGGACAGAAAGTACTATTTTATAAATAAATAAATAAATAATAAATAAATAAATAAATAAATAATTAAATAAATAAATAAATAATGTAACTAATTGTTACTTTTTAACGTCCCATCACCTGTTGATCTTAAAGTGACTCTGAACTCCCCATGGCTATCTTGCTGTAGTTCTACCGCGAGTTTTTTCACATCAAGAATACAGGTTTAGCATAACGCAGATTCTCCTCCTTTCACATCCTATGCGGTACGGGTCGTAGTTCTCAACATGTATTCGGCAGAAGGCTGGTTCTAACTATGCCGCCAACAGCTCTAGAGGAAATTTTTCTGCGGTTTTCCCTTTTCAGCTCAGGAAAATTTGGATCTGTACCATAATTGAGATGACGGCCTCTACTTCGCAGTCCTATACCTTTCCTATCCCAGTGTCGCTGAATTTCAGTGCGTGTTAGAGTAACGTTGAACTACGAATACATTCGGGTCTGATAATCACAATGCTGTGAAGGAAAAGTGGAGCCTGAAGGAGGAAAATAATATTGGCATTCCATTTTCCAAATCCATTCCGCGAAATAACTTGAGAATTTTCTGATGAGTATTGTAGTTGTTTAAAGGGGCTTAACAGCCTAATGGTACGAGTTGCAACGGAATGACATGATAATTAAAACTTCAAAATAAATCCGCTGGCTAGAATCTAGAACAAATGATGAAAAAATGACCATGAATCCAAAGCAATCAATGGATCCAATTCACAATTCCTTATTTTCGGAGATGATGCTTGTTGTCCAAAGGAGTCCAAAATCCAGGTTACCACTCTCATAATATTTATCACTGGTAAAGCAGAACCATGATGTTCCTCCTACAGTGGTACTAATCACAGGTAATGTAGATCCATGGCATGCCACACACAATAACACCACACAAAGGTGACACAAACCCATGGTGTTTCACACATAAGGGTACTAATCACAAGCAACACACACCAATGGTGTTCCTCACATAGTGGTAATATTCACGGGTGACAGCCAACCCCGTGGTACCACTCATAGGTAACGCAGACCCATTCTGAACACAGTGGAACCAACCGGTGGAATGCACGCGATGACACTTATCACAAGCAACGCCCAGGTCCGAAGTGTTCCTCACATAATGGTACTCTTCGTATGTAACGTAGACTCATGGTGTGTCTCGCAAGGTGGTACTAGTCGCAAGTAACGTCAACCCATGGTGTTCCGCTCACAATGGTACTGATAGCAAGTAGTCTCATGGTTCTAATGTCGTCATCCCTTGGTCACCCCCTTTAGTCGCCTCCTACGACAGGCAAGGGATACGGTGGGTGTATTCCTCGTCTACCTTCCCCACCTACAGGAGATGAGAACTTTCTTATTAATTTATTGTTTCACTGGTTATGAAACCCGTTCATGAATCGTGGTCTAATTTTCATTTTTATTTAGTTAAAAGTATACCATTTTTTACATTCTTACGACTATTCCGTGTTTCTGTGGTAGGTACAATCCCTGACGCGGCAGAGAATCGAATCCAGGACCTCAGTATTTTCAAAACTACCGAGCGAGTTGGCCGTGCGGTTAGAGGCGCGAAGCTCTGAGCTTGCATTCGGGAGATAGTGGATTCGAACCTCTCCGTCGGCTGTCCTAAGAGCAGTTTTCTGTGGTTTCCGATTTTCACTTACTGGCAAATACCAGGACAGTTTCTGTCTGTAGACCACAGCCGATTCCTTGCATCCACTTAACAAATTCAATTTCAACTCCATCAGCTCTTCAACTGAGGTTGGCATCCGACCGTAAAACATCCCCAACCCCGTATCTGGTCACCGCACTAAGGCGTAGATATACTCAACTTCCCCCATTCTAAATTTATCTTGATTTGCCACTTCTTCTTATTCATTTTCCTGCCGGTCAGAGTGGCTCGGATGGCAGAGCGCTGGCCTTCTGACCCTAACTTGACAGCTTCGATCCTGGCTCAGTCCGGTGGTATTTAAAGGTGCTCAAATAGGTCAGCCTCACGTGGGTAGATTTACTGGCACGTAAAAGAAATCCTGTGGGACAACATTCCGGCACCTCTGCGACTCCGAAATCCGTAAGAGTAGTTAGTGGGACAAAAACCAATAACATTATTATTATTATTATTATTATTATTATTATTATTATTATTATTATTATTATTTCAATATGAGCCTCCGTAACTCAGGTGGCAGCGCACCGGTCTCTCACTGCTGGATACAGTGGTTCAAATCCTGGTCACTCCATGTGAGATTTTTGCTGGACAAAGCGGAGGTGGCATAGGTACTCCGGTTCTCCCTGTCATCTTTCATTTCAACAACACGAAACGAAAATCCACAGGCTGTTTCCAGTCATTCGACCGGTCAGCAATGGAATGAATGAAGCCTCCATCCAGCGACGAGCTGCGGGAGCTTGTCGCACTCCTTTGAAATGATATTGGAGAGTGTTGCTGGAATGAAAGATGACAGGGAAAATCGGAGTACCCGCAGAAAAACCTGTCCCGCCTCCGCTTTGTCCAGCACAAATCTCACATGGAGTGACCGGGATTTGAGCCACGGAACCCAGTGGTGAGAGGCCGCCGCGCTGCGCCTGATCCACGGAGACTCAGCTGAACTAAACTACAAAGAATAATATATTTTGCTCAATATTGTTCCCCACCTGGACTGTGTTGGCTCATGCAACTCTTAAGCGTACATAGGTAGTTTAATAGGAGAGAAAACTTGGTACCGTTTGTATTTGTGAGAGTTGGCCACAGAGATCACTTTAAATTATCTCCCACCACAATATTATCAGTTGCCAACAAGCCTTGTCATTTAGAGTACCTTGACTTACTTTCTCGCTCACTCTACCACTTGCTGTCCAAACTCATGAATCAACACGAGAATGTAAATAGAGTATTACGTACATATCCCTTTCATGAATCAGAGAACAATTGAGGACCAATTAGCTGTGGAATGTTTGTTTGTTGAAGGGTTTGTAGTTCCACGACATATACTGAATATGATGATGCTTGTTGTTTAAAGGGGCCTAACATCTAGGTCATCGGCCCCTAATGGTACGAAATGAGACGAAATGCAATGACAAATTAAAAGCCCATAAACATCCACTGACCACAGTTCAAAACGTGAGGACGAAGAATTAATGGATGGATGGATGGATGGATGGATGGATGGATGGATGGATGGATGGATGGATGGATGGATGGATGGATGGATGGATGGATGGATGGATGGATGGATGGATGGATGGATGGATGGATGGATGGATGGATGGATATGAATTTAAAATGATCATTTGAACCGACCCACAGTGCCTCACATGCACAGAAGCTGGCGTAGAACAATAGTATTACTGACCAAGAGACTGCTTCTAGAGCACAATACTGAATCGATGATACTTGTAGTCGAAAGGGGTTCAAAATCCAAATCAGCGGCCCCTCACAATGGTACTTATCGCTAGAAAAATAAAACCATGCTATTTATCATGTAGCGGTACTAATAAAAAAGATAGCGTAGACTCGTGGTATTCCATACTTTATGGTACTACTCACAGGTAATGAAATTCGCACATGTATTACAGACCTAGCGCTGTTTCGCACACCGCGGCGCCATTTTTTTGTTATTTTGCTTTACATCGCATCGACACAGATGGGTCTTACGGCGGCGATGGGATAGGAAAGGCCTAGGAATGGGAAGGAAGCGGTCGTGGCCTTAATTAAGGTACAGCCACAGCATTTGCCTGGTTTGAAAATGGGAAACCACGGAAAACCATCTTCAGGGATGCCGACAGTGGGATTCGAACCCACTATCTCCCGGATGCAAGTTCACAGCTGCACGCCCCTAACCGTACGGCCAACTCGCCCGGTACGGCGCCATTTACAGGCAACGCAAACCTGTGGTGTTCATCAAATAATGGTACTAACAACAAGGACTCATACTATCCCGTGGTGTTCCTGATATAGTGGGTACTGATCATAGGCAAGCCAGAACTATGGATTCCCTCATCCAATGGTGTCGCTCATATAGTGCTACTAATCACAGGTACTGTAAAAGCCGTCGCGCTCACGTTTGCTACTAACCACAAACCTACTTCGTACCCAACATAGTGGTAGGCCTACTAGGCGCAAGTAAAAGTGACCCATGGTGTTCCCCCGCGTGGTAGTTCTAGTCACAAGTAGTTTCATGGTTCTAATTTGATCAACCGTTGGTCGCCACTTTTAGTCGCCTCTTATGACAGGCAAGGGATACCGTGGGTGAATTCTTCGTCGGCGTCCCCCATCCACAGGGGTCGACATATACTGAGCGAAGCCCTGTACAGATTACATAGCTGTGATTTTATTTTCGGTTTATGATGAGCTCGAATCCCACCTTTGCGTCGGCAGTTCTGAAGATATTTTTCCGTGGTTTCCTATTTTCACACCAAGTAGCTTAACTAGGACCACCGACTGTACCTTCCGAATCCCAGCCCTTTTCCATCTCTTCGTCGTCGAAAATCTTCCATTGGAGTACTCCCAACAGCAGAACTATCTGTAATCTTCTCTAGTGATGTTAAATATCCCACTACCAACCTCAGTTGTCATCCTGTCAAACCTAACTCCACAATTTTGCGCTGTAATTCGTCAATATTTATCAGACTGTAGTATTAAGTTATAATTTATGAATGTGTTTTAACCGCGAAGATCTATGATTGTATGCTCCCTCTCACTCTGTAAATGTTGGCCACATGGTCTTCTGAGACCGAACACTGTTAGTAGTAAAAATAAAAGCCTTCCCTGTGTGTCGGTGCGATTTTAAACAACTAAAAAGTAAATATATCCCCACATAGTGGTGACTATCAGGGGAGACAGTAGTCTCTGCTTCCTCGTTTAATATAAGACACAAAGAAGTGTTTTTTTTTTGTTTTTTGTTTTTTTTTTGCTAGTTGCTTTACGTCGCACCGACACAGATAGGTCTTATGGCGACGATGGGACAGGGAAGGGCTAGGAGTGGGAAGGAAGCGGCCGTGGCCTTAATTAAGGTACAGCCCCAGCATTTGCCTGGTGTGAAAATGGGAAACCACGGAAAACCATTTTCAGGGCTGCCGACAGTGGGGTTCGAACCTACTATCTCCCGAATACTGGATACTGGCCGCACTTAAGCGACTGCAGCTATCGAACTCGGTACAAAGAAGTGTAGCAAAGCTGTCCGACTGGGTGTAGTAAACCACGCATCTTCCTTTGGGTGTAGGTTCAAGCCATACTCTATAACGCCAAAAGTTCAAGGGCAAGTACTTGAGCGAGATGTCTAACCTTCACATGTTCGGTAAAATTTATGAACTGATGGTGGACGATGAGTAGAGACCAACAAAAGGTCAGCGCTTCGTCCAGTAGTGAAACCCCTAGCAAGTAGGCAGACCCGTACAATACATTTTCTGACCTACCATGCATAATCCATCCTCACGTCATGCTCACAGTGAGTCACGTAGCTTCATAGTCTCGGACTGCTACATATTATGATGTGGAGAAGATCGGAATGGTCCCTTCTCATAGAAAAATCAATTCAATTCGAAGTTCATATTTATTTTCTATCAGTCAGAGATAGTGCAAAATCCGTTGCAACTTTACTGTCGAAGGAGAAAATCAGGAAACACGAAATATCATTCAAATAGAAAATGTAGAATTACAATTTTCAACAATTTGTTTTATGTCGCACCAACACAGAGAGGTCTTATGGCGGCGAAGGGATAGGAAAGGGCTAGGAATGGGAAGGAAGAATCCCCAGCATTTGCCTGGTGTGAAAATGGGAAACCACGAAAAACCATCTTCAAGACTGCCGAAAGTGGGGCTCGAACCCACTATCTCCCGGATGCAAGCTCACGGCTGCACGGCCAACTCGCCCGGTAAATGTACAAGAAAGGGCAGTATATTTAATCGAGAGGTATGTAATATAAGGCTCCTCCATTAGTTGCATCTGACAATTTTCACAGCTTTTCCTTTTCGGCCTGCCTTGTCTCTGAACTTGGATCTTGTAATATTGTATTACATTTTCAAGGGATAATTTCGGTGTATTTAAAACACAAGGCATTGAATTATCGAAAGATTACCTTATAACCGCCTCGAATGTCGTCTTCACATGACACGTTAGATTCTATCAGATCTTGTAGAACAGGGCGACTACAGAATCACACTCTACATGGGAGTGGAAGAAAGAGTGACATTTGAAATCCTAAGTAACTCGTTGGGACAACAGTGAAATACGTGTACACTTCTAGGTGTGGGATACAGTAGAAAAGGTTAGCAAGTCATTAGTACAGCGCTTGAGAGCTCGTATACCACGTCCACAGGATAGCGTTTTGTAATTCCCGAAGGCTGATTGATGGAGAAGATCGTATCGCATCCCATTAGTACACAATGGAAGTAGCACCGGGAGACTCAAAGACGATATGAGCTAAATGGAAGGATGCATTAATCTGTCAGAAATAAGTCTCCTCTGATATAAATCCCTATTCGACTAACGAGTGGACGTTGTCAACCATAGTTGCTAATATCTACCACTGGCGTCCATCTACACGTACCGGGTGTACAAAATAAAACTAGCCCGCAAAATGTTCATTACACTTACGAGGAATTTACCCTTGTTAATGAAAAGGAGAACTGTCCATCATAGGAAAAGCTGGAAACCGTTATTTCGGTGCACCAATGGATTGCTGTCACATGCCTGCGCGTGGGCATCTTCCACATGCTCAACACGCGAAGGCTCGTCTGGAGGCTTCAATCAATCAATCAATCAATCAATCAATCAATCAATCAATCAATCACTACTGATACGCATTTAGGCCAATCACCCAGGTGGCAGCTTCCCTATCTGTTGTTATCCTACCATTTTTCATAAATGATTGCAAAGAAATTGGAAATTTATTGAACATCTCCCTTGGTAAGTTATTCCAATCCCTAACTCCCCTTCCTATAAAAGAATATCTGCCCCAATTCGTCCTCTTGAATTCCAAATTTATCTTCATATTGTGATCTTTCCAACTTTTAAAGACACGGCTCAAACTTATTCGTCTACTGATGTCATTCCACGCCATCGCTCCACTGACAGCTCGGAATATACCACTTAGTCGGGCAGCTCGTCTCCTTTCTCCCAATTCTTCCCAGCCCAAAATTTGCAACATTTTTGTAATGCTACTCTTTTGTCGGAAATCACTCAGAACAAATCGAGCTGCTTTTCTGTGGATTTTTTCCAGTTCTTGAATCAAGTAATCCTGCTGAGGGTCCCATACACTGGAACCGTACTCCAGTTGGGGTCTTACCAGAGACTTATATGCCCTCTCCTTTACATCCTTACTACAACCCCTAAAAACTCTCATAACCATGTGCAGAGATCTGTACCCTTCATTAACAATCATATTTGTGTGATTCCCCCAGGTCTTTTCTTACTTATAATGATCCCCAAAAGGAATTTTCACTCCATCAACACAGTAATTAAAACTAAGGGGACTTTTCCTATCTGTGAAACTCACAACATGACTTTTAACCCTATTTATCATCATACCATTGCCCACCGTCCATCTCATAACATTATCGGGGTTACCCTGCAGCCGTTCACAATCTTGTAACTTATTTATTAGTCTTTTTTGATTGATTGATTTATTATTTTTCTCCAGATCTACAGTAAGAATACCTATTTGATCCGTTAAAGAGAAAAATAACAATGTCCAGCCTAAGCCAAAATTCACATTCTATGTACTGTCAGAAAAAAAAGAAAATAATACATTTCACACTCTATATGCTGTACAGAAAAAGAAAAGAAAATAATGTACGGAATGAACAGAAAATGAATAAAACAATTTAGTAAAATAATGATACTTCTTGGACATGGCATGAATCCCCTAGGATACTCCGGAAACGTGACGCCCCAAATGAAGGTCAACACGGTAGTCATCCTCGGCCTCTTCATGTCACGTCCAACTTCTCTCCTGAATATTTCTATTGTTTTCCCAGAATATGCAATTTAAGCTGTATTATGAATGTCACAGACCTTCGTGCCCCTGCTGAGTAAACACACGAACCTTTGCACATTCCATTCCTCCTACATTTCCTCTACTTGTCTCCCTCTGAGTTGCTGATTCCATACTTCCGTTGCACACACATTCTGCTACTACGTACTCTGCTCACGTTGTAACTTTATCTCTGCACTACTTATCTGTTCCTGCTCGTCTTATTCAACCATGCTTAATCTAATTTAAATAATCATATACAACCAACTTTGCTTACCGATCTACCATTAATTAATGAATCACTTACCAATACCATTTAAACTGTGCTGTCTCTCTTATCATCCATCCATCATCACCTTTCATACTTAACACTGCAATTCCAGTCCTCCATCTAAACTTCACTACCTCTCTTATCATCCATCTATCGAACTCCACAAACCATCCATCTTATTCCAGGCCACATTTACTTCAACAATCAGAATACACATACAGACACCATCACTTGAATAAATACCATCTAAACTTCGTTACCTCTCCTCATTTCCATCCATCATCTAAACTTCGCTACCTCTCTTATCATCCATCTATCGAACTCCACAATTCATCCATCTTATACCTAAAGACACTTAAATAAATACCATACAATTACAATACACTTAAAAACACCTTATCACCTCGTTACCTCTCTTATCCTTCATCCATATATACAGACACCATCACTTGAATAAATACCATCTAAACTTCGCTACCTCCTTCATCATCGATACCATTTAAACTTCGCTACCTCACTTATCATCCATCCCTCATCATCACCTTCCATTCTTAACACTTCAAATCCAGTCGTCATATCATCACTTGAATAAATACCAAACAATTACAGTACACTTAAAAAATACCTTATCGCTTCGCTATCTCTTATTCTTCTTCATCCATCATACAATACACTATCATCCATCCATCGAACTCCACAGTCCAGCCATCTTATATCTAAAAACACAAATATTCATCTACAACCAACTTTGCTTACCGATCTACCATTAACTAATAAATCACTTTCCGATACCATTTAAACTTCGCTGCCTCTCTTATCATCCATCCATCATCACCTTTCATACTTAACACTCAATTCCAGTCTTCAATTACTTTACATTTATAATACACATTAAGATACTTTCACTTCAATAAATGCCATCGTTTAAACTTCGCTACCTTTCTTAACATCATTCCATCATCATCACCTATTCATACTTAACACTTCAATTCCAGTCCTCGTTTATTTTACCATTACAATCATCTAAACTTCACTACTTCTCTTATCAACCATCCCTCGAACTCCACAATCCATCCATCTTATTCCAGGCCACACTTACTTCAACAATTACAATACACATATATACACCACCATTTGAATAAATACCATTTAAATTTCGTTACCTCTCCTCATTTCCATCCATCGAACTCAAATTTCGCTACCTCTCTTATCATCCATCCATAATCCATCCATCTTTTACCTAAAGACACCATCACTTCAATAACAATTGCACTACACATACAGGCACCATTACTTGAGTAAATACCATCTGAACTTCGCTACCTCTCTCCTTCTAGGCCACATTTACTTCAACAATTACAATACACATACAGACACCACCATAAATTACGCTACCTCTCTTATCATCCATCCATAGGCAAACCATGTTACTTACTACTGTTACTTGAATTTTTACTTCTCGTAATTACTCCTTCTTCCATTTTTCCCTTTTTGTCCCATACTTCCTTCAAACTCAAGCTTCTCCCTTTAATCACGGCACTTCTTACTTCTGCTTGCTCCCTCAAACCATTATTCTCGCTCCGATTATGTCCACTTGTCTTCCCCTGTTATTCTTTTTCTATCATCTCTTCCTGCATCCTGCTTTCTTTCCTCGCGCAGACCTCCGACACTAGTTCGTCCATTAATTTTCTGGCTACTTCCATCCTCCTTGCATTTCCTTTTTCTTCAGCTCTTTTTACGATCGCTTCCCAGGAACCCCATCTACTCAGTGTTCCTCCCTTTACTGTATGTACATCAGCCCTGGTAGTTTCTTCTTGCCTCGAACTCTCAGCCCTGCTTTTTTCTTCTTGCCTCACATCATCCCTGGTAGTTTCTTTTTACCTCGAGCTCTCAGCCCTGCTTTTTTCTTCTTGCCTCAAACTCTTTTGCCTCGAACTCTCCGCCCTGCTAGTTTCTTCTTGCCTCAAACTCTCATCCATTAATTTCAGTTTCGATATTGTCCACTTTCGGGTCCAATTCCTGTCGCTCACCACAAGTATCTGACCACTAATATACGCTTTCAATCCCTGAATTTTTGCTTTCACAAAATGTTTCTTGAGAATTTTAAAATTCCTACTCTCTTCTCTTCCGAAATCTCTCTTAACTCTAATGTTCTCACACTGTAGATTACCAGCGTTCCTTGTCACTATATTTGCCATCAATGAAGATAGCAGCGACACTTTTATGGGCCTGTGCCCTCCCACCTTGCCAACTCTCTCCACATTGCCTATATCTACCTCACTGAAATTTATTTTCATTTTCTTTTGTATGACATCTACCACTTTGTAAATAATGTCCACTTTAGATTCTGCCTTTTCTTCCTCCACCCCATAAATAAATATGGATTTCTTCTTACGCTCCTGTCTGCAGACTTCAATTTCTTTCTTCAGGTTTACCATCTCTTCTTCCATATTTTTTATTTTCTCTCTTAGTGACACCAGTTCTTTCTCGCTGCCTTCTATCATCGCCTTCGAATTTTTCATATAATCCTGGATCCACTGTCTCGTCTTTTCTTGCTCCTGGACTTGTTCTTGAAGCATCTTCTTTAATTGCTCAAACGGACATACCTCCTGTATTACTTCTTTTACTACTTTCTTCATAGCCTCTACGTCTACCCAACTCATCCTATCTATCTCCTTGCCGACCGCTTGACCCTACCGCTTCCCCACTCCTACTCCACTCCACTCAGCAGGCGCACGCCACACGATACGTCCGTCCTCCTTACTGGCTTAAGCTAGACTCTATTTATTAGTCTGTACAGAATAACATCATCTGCAAATAGCCTTATCTCTGATTCCACTTCTTTACACATATCATTGATATATATAACAAAATATAAAGGTCCAATATACTGCCTTGAGGAATTCCTCTCTTAATTAACGTTGCTATTTGCTCCAAAATGACGATCTCACTGTGCTGAATGAAAGGCATTAGCGATTGTCTTGTCAGTTACCGCTTTCGATACTAGAAACCACTGCCTTCGTGATGTATATTACGAAGGCAGTGTAGAAAACTTCAGGGCAGACAGAAGAGCTTGGTTCGGACTGATTACAATAGATGACGTTAATTAATGTTGTTACGTACTACAAAATGGCAATCTCACGACGTTGAACGAGAGAGATTTTATCGAGAAGAAACCAATCATACGGAATTCCATCTCACCCGAATCATATCTCTACCATAGAAACACCAATATCTATGCATGCAAGATCAATATTTGATGAGATTAAATTCGTTTCCTTTAAATCTGTATATTATAGTATTAATTCTTTATACCCTTTTCTGCTTGTAACTTCAGTCCATCCTAACTTCGCAAAACTCTTTGCGTCAATTTCTAATTTCTCTCTTCTCCCATTGGATGGCAGCCTATTTCGAACAAATGTATTCCCCTATCCTTACGAGTGTTGATTATTACTTAATATAAAAATACTTTTTTCGTATTTTTGAAAGGTGTTATCACAAAGTTTGTTGTGGAAAGCCATATTCGGGTATCTCTCCACTCTCTGAACTTGGATCTTGTTATATTGTATTACATTTTCAAGGTAAAATTTCAGTGTATTTAAAACACAAGGCATTGAATTATCGAAAGATTACCTTATAACCGCCTCGAATGTCGTCTTCACATGACACGTTAGATTCTATCAGATCTTGTAGATCTGGGCGACTACAGAATCACACTGTACATGGGAGTGGAAGAAAGAGTGACATTTGAAATCCTAGGTAACTCGTTGGGACAACAGTGAAATACGTGTACACTTCTAGGTGTGGGATACAGTAGAAAAGGTTAGCAAGTCATTAGTACAGCGCTTGAGAGCTCGTATACCACGTCCACAGGATAGCGTTTTGTAATTCCCGAAGGCTGATTGATGGAGAAGATCGTATCGCATCCCATTAGTACACAATGGAAGTAGCACCGGGAGACTCAAAGACGATATGAGCTAAATGGAAGGATGCATTAATCTGTCAGAAATAAGTCTCCTCTGATATAAATCCCTATTCGACTAACGAGTGGACGTTGTCAACCATAGTTGCTAATATCTACCACTGGCGTCCATCTACACGTACCGGGTGTACAAAATAAAACTAGCCCGCAAAATGTTCATTACACTTACGAGGAACTTACCCTTGTTAATGAAAAGGAGAACTGTCCATCATAGGAAAAGCTGGAAACCGTTATTTCGGTGCACCAATGGATTGCTGTCACATGCCTGCGCGTGGGCATCTTCCACATGCTCAACACGCGAAGGCTCGTCTGGAGGCTTCAATCAATCAATCAATCAATCAATCAATCAATCAATCAATCAATCAATCAATACTGATACGCATTTAGGGCAATCACCCAGGTGGCAGCTTCCCTATCTGTTGTTATCCTAGCATTTTTCATAAAAAATTGCAAAGAAATTGGAAATTTATTGAACATCTCCCTTGGTAAGTTATTCCAATCCCTAACTCCCCTTCCTATAAATGAATATCTGCCCCAATTCGTCCTCTTGAATTCCAAATTTATCTTCATATTGTGATCTTTCCAACTTTTAAAGACACGGCTCAAACTTATTCGTCTACTGATGTCATTCCACGCCATCGCTCCACTGACAGCTCGGAATATACCACTTAGTCGGGCAGCTCGTCTCCTTTCTCCCAATTCTTCCCAGCCCAAAATTTGCAACATTTTTGTAATGCTACTCTTTTGTCGGAAATCACTCAGAACAAATCGAGCTGCTTTTCTGTGGATTTTTTCCAGTTCTTGAATCAAGTAATCCTGCTGAGGGTCCCATACACTGGAACCATACTCCAGTTGGGGTCTTACCAGAGACTTATATGCCCTCTCCTTTACATCCTTACTACAACCCCTAAAAACTCTCATAACCATGTGCAGAGATCTGTACCCTTCATTAACAATCGTATTTGTGTGATTACCCCAGGTATTTTCTTATATTAACACCTAGGTACTTACAATGATCTCCAAAAGGAATTTTCACCCCATCAACACAGTAATTAAAACGAAGAGGACTTTTCCTATCTGTGAAACTCACAACATGACTTTTAACCTTATTTATCATCATACCATTGCCCACCGTCCATCTCACAACACTATCGAGGTCACCCTGCAGCCGTTCACAATCTTGTAACTTATTTATTAGTCTGTACAGAATAACATCATCTGCAAACAGCCTTATCTCTGATTCCACTTCTTTACATATATCATTGATATATCAATAATACTGCCTTGAGGAATTTCTCTCTTAATTAACGTTGCTATTTGCTCCAAAATGACGATCTCACTGTGCTGAATGAGAGGCATTAGCGATTGTCTTGTCAGTTACCGCTTTCGATACTAGAAACCACTGCCTTCGTGATTTAGTGTAGAAACTTTCAGGGCATACAGAAGAGCTTGGTTCGGACTTATTACAATAGATGACGTTAATTAATGTTGTTACGTACTACAAAATGGCAATCTCACTACGTTGAATGAGAGAGATTTTATCGAGAAGAAACCAATCATACGGAATTCCATCCCACCCGAATCATCTCTCTACCATAGAAACACCAATATCGATGCATGCAAGATCAATATTTGACGAGATTAAATTCGTTTCCTTTAAATCTGTATATTATAGTATTAATTCTTTATACCCTTTTCTGCTTGTAACTTCAGTCCATCCTAACTTCGCAAAACTCTTTGCGTCAACTAATTTCTCTCTTCTCCCATTGGATGGCAGCCTATTTCGAACAAATGTATTCCCCTATCCTTACGAGTGTTGATTATTACTTAATATAAAAATACTTTTTTCGTATTTTTGAAAGGTGTTATCACAATGTTTGTTGTGGAAAACCATATTCGGGTATCTCTCTACTTAATTAATGTTGTTGGTGTTGGTGTTGTTTGGCCTAAGAGGTGAAATTAAGTGAAACTTCGATTCCTACTTGATTTTCATAGCATTCCGTGTAGGTAGTCATCCATGGTATTATCATTTCGTAAGAGAATGTCAAACCTCATCTTAGCACTTAATACATTTGTATGAGAATCTTAAGTGCTCTCTTCAATCTAGACTTTGCCACTAAATATCTCTGCAATCTACTTTTACTCATATTTGTGTAACATTTACGCCGTCTTTCCCATTCAATATTGTGATTGAATCTCTTGTATTATAAAATTTGTTTGTCAAGTTAGGTATTTTTAATGAAATTTGAATTCCGCTGGTCGTGGATTTCGGTTTTTTACCTTTAACCTTGTTATATGGTAGATAGATAATCACTAGATTTCGTGTCAAGAGCCTGGATTTATTTCCAAAACTCTTCACAGTGTTCGTGTGGAGTGAGAGCATATGATTCTTCCGTAAGATGGTGAAGTTAGGTCTTGAGCAGACAGGAGTAGGCTATGGGCCGACTCCAACATTCATCCTCTTCCTGCCTCATTGCAATCATCATCATCATCATCATCATCATCTCCATCATGATAAAAACACACACGCAGGTTGCCTTTGGGAGTCTAATAGAAAGTCTTGAACCAGACTCCTCCAGAGATCACACGACGTGGCATGATTTCACCCAAATGGGCCAAGTAAATTCTAGCGATCTCAGAGATAACTTCATAAGGTAATACACACAAAGGCGGACCAACCGCGTTGTACTCGAAATATTTCAAATTATTAATCAGTTCAAAGGATGTTCTACAACCTTCCTAAGTGCTAACAACGAATAAGAAGTAACCAGTGGGTAAAAATGTGGACAATTCGCCACACTTCAAAAAGCAACAATATTGAAATTCATTCTGGTAATTTTCTTCCGCTGAATGTATTGCACTGAACGCAAGTTGTTCTAGGCAGGTCACGTAACTGACCACACGGCTGGGGTAGCTGGGATTACCAGTTGGAAGAACAGAAGAACAAGGTCGCCCAGCGTCCTTCTGCAATCATACCTGTACTCGGTCTGTGGGCGTCCTGTTTGAACTCACGACATTTCTCTTCAAGGCAGGCCGAGAAATTAGGTCTCTCCTTGCCTAGTGTTGAGAAGATACAAGCAAAAGGATGACCATTGGTCTGTTACAAGAGTAACGCGAAGCATTCGTTAGAAAGAGCAGTATTATGCATGACCTACTAACTCTTTCGTATTACCAGTATTTATACAACGACAGCACCCAAAAAATAGAATGTTTGAGGAACTATCCTTACATCTACGCTAGGAATCGATTCCCACACAGGATGTTGAAATTTAACTCCAGATTTCTAATTCCTATGTTTCTGGGACTGTCTATGTACTTCTCAGGCTGAGCTGAAATAGCTCGGGCGATAGAATGCTGGCTTTCTGAGCCCAACTTCGCAAGTTCGATTATGTCTCAGTCAGGTGGTATTTGAAGGTGCCCAAATACGCCAGTCTCGTGTCTCGTGTCCTGCGGAACAAAATTCTTGCATCTCGGCGTCGCCGAAAACTATAAAAATGTATTCAGTGAAACGTAGGCCTTATTATTTTTATTTTATTATTATTATTATTATTATTATTATTATTATTATTATTATTATTCTTTGGATAATTCTTGATTTTGCATACTGTATATGGAATTGCATATTTGGAGTAGTTTTATCTTAATAGTGCATATTATGTGATTTCCTCCTCTTAGGGCATATTTTCAAATTTTTCTGCATTTTGAGTGTAGACGTCGGCTTCTGCAGGACAATATAGGAAAATTATGGCATGCCTTTGAGATAACTTAAGCACTGGAATCCTGTGCATGACTCATGCCGTATTCAAGAAGTTGAGCTGTGCTGGTTATCGCCAAATAGCCTGTTTGAGAAGTGGGAAGGGCGTTTAAGATGAGCAATGCCAGCTCTACATCCGACCATTGCTTTGTCTACCTGCAACCCAATTAGGCAAGTAGCCTACCTAGTTCCCTCACTTCGTGAATTGATATATGCAATGTCTTTTCATGCACAATCATTTCTTATCAGTTCTGCTTTGGTTGTGTTGAAACAAGTTGCGATTCATAGTACGTTTAAGGACTGTGTAGTTGCTACTTAATTTATAAAGCCTAAGGAGAAGAAAACTATCAATGATGTATTGAACGCATATGTACGCGAGCTTGAAGAGTTTTCAACTGACGGAAGTATGTTTTGTAAATATTATAGTTCAGCTGTAAAGGTAACTAGAAGTATCAACTTCAGCATCTTCAAACGCCAAAACACAATAAATTATAAATGGTAAACTGAAACCAAAACACCAGCCTCTTGTAACCACAGCTTTTGTTAAACCTGGAAGATAAATTGCAAGAAAAAGGACTGAAACAACACGGAGTAAATTCATTGAAGACTTGTGTAAAACGTTTGTCTAGGCCGTGTCGTCTCAAAACTCACGAGTCTCAAAACTCACGAGTCCCAAAACTCACGAATTCCAGGAAGAGGTTTAGTAAGAACAGGTTTCTCTACCTGGGCCAGTCTCAAAACTCACGAGCAGAGCCAGTCCTATTAGTGATGGGATAATGGAATACTTTTAATAATCGAAACACTTCCATCCCATTATGTAAATTATCGAATGAGTTTCAAATATCATCATGTTATATCGCACAGAATAATCGGACGCGTCATGAATATTTTTTCTTTTTTCGGTTTAAGTGTATCGGGTAGACAATCTATTGAAATAAGCGAATAGATGAACTCTTACGAAAAATAGGAGTGCGCCATTTTTCCAAATGAATCTCCAAGTGTTGAAACTAAATGAGTGGATTAACTTTCTTGATCTTTCATATCTCTAAATAAAATTCCTTATTCAAGTAAATGCCGCCTTCTGGCCGCATAATGGAACTAAACCACAGTATTACCAACAGACAGTTTCTTTTAACTAGCAGCGGGCAATATATTGTACCCGTAAAAATGTGTTCATATCTTTAAGGCGCTTGATATTAAATGAACGAGCATGAGGCTTAATCTCTGTTGTGGCTTTATCATTGGAGCTGGTACAGAGAGAGGTATAGTTATCAAATTGAGAGATTATTTTGATAAATTGAGTTTATTGATCATCAAAAGCAAGTTCATATCACCTTCATACAGCAGCGTGGAAATGTCGTGGCTGGTTGGTACCTCCAAGTCCTGGGATGGTGCTGGACATCGACTGGACAGGGACCACACCTGCTCGGATGAGGAATTCTGGAACGTCTGGAGGTTCCGGAAGTGTCTCGACGTTCTGGAAGTCTCGACGTTCTGGAATGTCTCGAAGATTGGTACGTGCTCCTGGGTTCGATTCGAGACGTAATTCGCACCTGAATTTCCTGTACGGCACTCCACACATTCAGGGCACTGTCTGAACAGATATGACTTTTTTAATTATGATTACTGCAAAAACGTTCTAGAATAATCACTCGAAGAACAAGTACTGGTAGAAATGCAAGTTCATAAGGCAAGCTCACTGTAAGTCAGGATGTTCTAGAGGATTACTGTTACTGCAGCCCTAAATGCACAGTTCTGAAGGTTTAAAACATATTGGCAATGAACTGAATAAGTAGCACTCGGAAACTGTCCTGTTGCATTAATAAACGAAGTGAATAGCCATTAAAGAAAATAATATTTGAAAGAAAAAGTCTGACTTCATAAATTATGGATCACTCAAAATACTGGAAAGTTCTAGGCTTTCTGGAAATGCGATATGCGTATTCCGAATTGTCGCAGTCTTTAAGAATCAAAACATAAGTCCCTGTGCAGCACTTGGAAAGCATCGCATATTTCACAATTAAACGTAATGTTTAATGTCCCCTAAGTTCAATGTTCCAGAAATTGATTCAAAAATATTTCGCGTAAGTTCAATGTGATACACAACACACGTGAAAATTCAATCGTCGTCGAATAAGTAAGTCCTTATGTGGCACTTCAAAAAAAACAAAGTTCCAATGTGCCGAAATGTTAAAGTCCCAACACGACACTCGAAGAAAATAAAGTTCCAACGTGTCGAAATGTTAAAGTCCCAACACGACACTCGAAGAAAATAAAGTTTCGATGACAATGTTCCAGTATGTCACCTTAAGAAAATAATAAAGTCTTATCGCGACACTTGGCGAAAATAACTAAGTTCCAATGAGACGCTTCAGAAAAAAAAACAAAGTTCTTATATGGCACTTTAAGAAAAAAACAAAGTCCAATCACGACACACGACAAAAAAACAAAGTCCCAATGTGTCAATATGACAAAGTTCCAATACGATGCTCGCAGAAAACAAAGTCCCATTCAGGCACTTCAAGAATATGGCAAAGTCCCGATACAACACTTAGAGAAATACCGAACTTGGATATCGCAGACTGTCGACTAGAAGTTCGACACACACAAGACTTCTCTTGTCACCCGTGTCACAGAGACGGCGGAGTGACAGACACACTGAATTCGTAGGTCGGGTGGTCTTCCTTTTATACACGTTCGCATGGAAGTGTCTAGAACTCGGGTACTATTTACCCTTATAACTTCTATAATACTCGGTGGATTTTCTTCAAATCTGAACAGATGATGTCTATTGTAAGGGCCTTTAAGATGGCAGTGTCAAAATAGCGATAAATTAGCTCAAAGATGTACTTTTGAGGACGAGCTGGATCATTACCATATATGGTAGCGGAGAGCTGGCTTACGGCGGCCACGTCACTCGCTGGGTACGTCACTGTGTTCGGCGGGCTGCCTACCTTCCATCTCGCGCGAAGTTCAACAAACATACTTCGGACTTCTGTCGTAGCGGTGTTCCCGGTACAATATCTACTTTAATTTTATGTTGTCCGGCTGCATGCATAAATTGTCAACATGCTGGCCTTTGGTCCAAGGGGTCTTGGGTGTCCCGGGTTCGATTTCTGGTCGAGTCGGGGATTTTAACTTTCATTAGTTAATTCTTATGGCTCGGGGACTGGGTGTTCGTGCCGTCTTCAGCATTAAACGTCATCTCCCGTAGGGCCTCATCTTCACAGACGTGCAGGTCGCCCATACGGCGTCAACTCTAAAGAACTGCACCAGACCTCCCCGGAGGCCACACGTCATTATTATATATTTGTGTGAAAGGTAAACTGCGCATTACTGTATATTAGCTTTAAGACAACAGCAAAATATAATAATAATAATAATAATAATAATAATAATAATAATAATAATAATAATAATAATAATAATAATAATAATAATACACCTCGGTCTCGATCATTCGTCAGCCATTACTTTTCCCCTGTGTGTTAGGGTGGCAGAATAACATCCACAGTGTCCCCTGCCTGTCGTAAGGGAAGCGTGAGTCACGGCGCACCTCATCCCTCCTACTGTCATCCCAAGCACCTGCTGACCGGAGTCGTGAATTTTGAGACTCATTAGAATGTTTACTTTAGCTACCAGTTTGTAGTCGTGAGTTTTCATACTATTTGTAACTAATTTTAGCCCGTAAGTTTTGGAACTCGTGAGTTTTGAGACGTAACCGTCTCGGCAAACATAACAATAAAAACTTAGTTCAGTTTCTAAAGGAGTATAAGAAATAACCAGTCCTGGATGAATCCGCTATTAGGAGGAATTACGTTCCTGATCTTTATAAAGTGGCATTAGGCACACTAATGGAAAAGGCTGATGGAAAATATATTTGGGCCTCGCTGCCCGAAACAACGGGTGTTGATCGAAGGACTGCAATTAACTTCGTGTCCGGATTTTTAGGAGAGTAAGACGAGAGTGTTAAATAATAGCTACTAATTATGGATGTGTTACGTAACAAAAAGGTGAATCACTCTACAGTTACTGCATTTTTCATTGATGCACTTGGTTTTTCGTGGTCATCACGCATTCTTTACGTTGATGTTCTCATGGCCTGCACTAGATACTGCATTTTATCTATGCAAAGCCATGGGAGGTCTTGGGATATCATATCTCAAGGTGATACACGTCACATATGTATCACATAGACTTCATCGAGTCGCTGAAGCAGTCCGTGATTACTTTCCTGATATAAACGTATTTATCTCTACAGTGAAAAGAGTATTTCTGAAGGCTCCACGGCGCAAGAATATGGTTTTAGATACGGTTGGTAATGTGCCGTTCCTACCCTCATCAGTTCATACTAGATGTGGAACTTGACTCATTATACCGATTATTTTGAAGTGAAAAAAAAAAGGTAGTTGAAGGCCTCGATTCTAAAGAAGCTGCTTCAATTAAAGAAACACAAGAAGTCTTCAGCAAAGTTTATTCATTCATTCTAATAACATTAGTCATCAAGTTATTGCAAGGAAAAGGACTCTTATTTTGCGTCAGTGCTGGAATTGTTGAAGAAATTGAACGATCCCTAAGTAACCTAATAAAGCAAGTTTTTTCGGAAAATATGCGGAATGTACTGTTAAAAATATCCGGTCTCCGTAAACAATAATGTTGGTGCTCTCCAAGGCAAAGAAAATATTGGCAGTGCATCAATACCGCAAGTCTCTGATTTTGTTTAGTTGGAGAAAGCTCCCATGTGAAGAAGAGAGTGTTCAATCTATTACGATTGAACTGCTTTCAGAGCTGTCATCCAGCTGGGTACATTCCCAATCAGTTCTTTCCCTCGCCGGTTCTTCAATGATTTCAAAGAAGTTGAAAATTTATCAGCCATTTCCCTTGGTAAATTATTTGTATCGCTAAATCCACTTCCTGAGAGTACACTACCATTTTAAGTGAAAATGGGTGCAGTTTGTTTTTTAGCACCTGTTGCATCATGCTGTGATTAAGTGAAATTAATACTTGTGAATTTCGTTGAGAAGATGGAGTAAAGGTTTTTATTTTTATTTTGTCGATGTTTAAAAGTGTAACATTTATTTATATAATATAAATTATTGCTAAATGGCAGCATGCTTATGTTTTTTCAATGCATATCTAAACATTTTCGTGCATATTTGGTACTTTAGTGCACATTTTGGTATTTTTAAATGCATAATAATCCGAAGACTGATGGTTGTTTTATTATTATAAGGGGCGATCGAAAAGTTTCCGTTCGACGGCTAAGTCCTGAATCGAGATGCCAGTCAGGCCAAATAGCTGTGAGCATTGAGGCACTCATCCCACTGACGCAACAGGATGAAGATCCCCGTCTGGTAAAACACCGTGTCCTGCTGCGTAAGAAGTCCGTAACCGCCTGCTGCATATCCTTGTCCGACAGGCAGCGTCGACCCTTGAAAGCCTCTTTCAGGGGACCGAAGGCGTGATAAACGCATGGGGAGAAATCAGGGCTATAGGGCGGGTGCTCGGGTGTCTCCCACTTGAGTTGGCGTACCTTCCGCATGGCCTTCCAGATCGACCGGCATCTTGTCTCAAAACGCGACCCGCACTCTGAACTTTGTGCACCATTCCACAACGGTGGTTTTCGCCAGACATGTTGCCCCATTCTCTGATGGATGTTCAACGGTGTTTGTGCTTTGGCAGCCAAGAACAGAATAACAGCACGTTGGTCCAGTTTGGACTCATTTAGTAATAACGTCGCCATAGTTCACAAGGCCGCATTTAACACACGCACCTCAGCACGACACAACTGCCACACGAATCCCTTTGCCTACATGTCCGTGCTTATATACCCGCATCGGAGTCGCGCTACGTTCCATGTCCACTGCAGCAACGTCCTCAAAGGGGATGATAACGCTTTATATTGTTATTATTATTAAAGTAATTACTTCTGAAGGGCTGTAGAGCACACGATTTTTTTTTTTTGCTAGGGGTTTTACGTCGCTCCGACACAGATAGGTCTTATGGCGACGATGGGATAGGAAAGACCTAGGATTTTTGAAGGAAGCGGCCGTGGCCTTAATTAAGGTACAGCCCCAGCATTTGCCTGGTGTGAAAATGGGAAACCACGGAAAACCATCTTCAGGGCTGCCGATAGTGGGATTCGAACCTACTATCTCCCGGATGCAAGCTCACAGCCGCGCGCCTCTACGCGCACGGCCAACTCGCCCGGTACGATTATTTTTGTGACCTAACTAAATCATCGCTATCGTATTGTTTGATGTTTGAAGGAGCAAGGAAATACAAATTATCAGCTCCTCTCCGCTATAATATGCTTGTTAGGCCTATACATGTCCTATGGGCGATAAGCCAGTGCAGGTGGGCTCCACTTCTAAAATTTTGACTTAAAAACGTCTATAAAATATGTAACCATCGAGAGAGCCATTTCAGAAAATCAAATGTTATGCTAAGTGGGATTATTGTGTTCAATGCTAGTATCTCTAACCTGTATCAGTCATATTAATGAGTTAGGTACCATTATATAATATTCATTTTACGTCCCAGTGACTACTTTTACGGTTTCCTGAGGCGCTGAGGAGCCTGAATGTTGTCCCGCAGGAGTTCTCTTACGTGTCAGTAAATCTATCGACACGAGAGTGGCGTGTAGTACCTTCTAATGCCACCAGACTGGGTCCGTATCGAGCCCACGTTATTGAGCTCAGTAAGCCTGCGCTCTATCGTCTGAGCTACTCAGTCCGGCACAATACATGATGATGATGATGATGATGATGATGATGATGATGATGATGATGCTTGTTGTTTAAAGGGGCCTAACACCGAGGTCATCGGCCCCTAATGGTACGAAATGTGACGAAATGTTATGACAAATTAAAAGTCCAAAATCCTCCACTGACCAGAATTCGAAGCGTGAGGACGAAGAATGGTTGGATGGATACGAATTTAAAACGATCAGTGGAACCGACCCGCAGTGCCTCACATGCACAGAATCTGGCACAAGAAAACAGTATTACTAACCAAGGGACTGCTTCTATAGCACAATGCTGAGTCGATTATGCTTGTAGTCTAAACGGGTCCAAAATCCAGGTCATCGGCCCCTCATAATGGTACTTATCTCTAGGAAAATAAAACCATGCTATGTGTCATGTAGCGATACTAATCAAAAGTAGCGTAGACTCGCGGTATTCCACACATTATTGTACTACTCACAGGTAATGAAATTCGCACATGGAATACAGACCTATTGTGTTTCGCACACTGCGGCGCTATTTAGAGGCAACGCAAAGCTATACAGGCAACGCAAACCTATGGCGTTCCTCACATAAATGGACTAACCACAGGGACTCGCACTATCCCGTAGTGTTCCTCACACAGTGGGTACTAAGCATACGCAAGGCAGAACCATGATGTCGCTCATCCCATGGTGTTGCTAGTATGGGGGTACGAATCACAGGTAACTTACTGTAAAATGCATCCTGCGCCACACACTGTCGCTACTAATCACAAACCTATTTTGTACCTAACATAGTGGTACTGCGCTCAAGTAAAAGCGACCCATGCTGTTCCCTGCGTGATGGTACTAATTAAAAGTAGTCTCATGGTTCTAACTTGATCATCCGTTGGTCGCCCCTTTTAGTCACATCTTACGACAGGCAGGGGATACGGTGGGTGTATTCTTCGTCTGCGTTCCACACCCTCAGGGGTTGTGTGTTTGGTCCGCGAGAGGTATTTTATTTCGCTCAAGTCCGCCGGCAAGCCGGTTAGGATGCCCCTATCCGCCACCTGGGACGCGCCACGTGAGAGTATCACCTCTCCTCCTCCTCCGCCAGCGTAGTAGGTTCGTGGAGACTAAGGAATAAACTCGATGGATGAAGCCATACGCATACGCCGGTTTTAGTAGGGTTGTCATGAGAGGTGAGTGGAGGAGAATAGTGGACTTGGCCATGGAGGGTAAGAGAAATAGAGGAAGACCACGGCAATGATGCTTAGTTTATAGTGATTTAATGACAAGAATAGAGGAACTAAATAGAGGATTGTAGAGGCTCTTGCTTAATTCACACAGTATTGCGGACTGAACGCTGAAGTACATAGGCTAATGGTCTACGATATATGCATGCACTGAAGAAAATGTAATGTTGCCAATTTAGGTAGCAAACTTTATTTTTATTCAATGCTTAAATTTTAGAAATGGATTTCTTTCCAGTATTGGAATCAATTGAAGTTTGCGTCTATCCAGTTTCAATTTGTGGTACAGTTCCCAAATCATTCACAAGTTCAGTGGCCTGGGATACTGAAACGCAGTATACTCAACTTCAGGTAGCATAATTAAGGAGATACTTGGGTTACAATTCCACTCCCCCCACCTTTCTAACATCTAAAACCTTCCCTTCCTACTATTTGATATTACGAATTTCTTCTATTTAAGCTGAAGAATTTCCACCTATCAATCGTAGTAAATTAAACCTCAACAGTAGCGCAACACATAGTGCTTTTGACTGCTATATCCTCAGGCAAGGGATAAAGCAAATGCAATAAGCACTTTCGCCACTTCATTACCTTGACTGGACACGGTCTCTGTGCTCTGACCTTGAGTTACGTCGGCCAGTATTAACGGTATTCTCTAACACCTGTGTGATGTCAGACGGATCAAGTGCGCAGTGGGTCGTTCAGATATACCGACCTTGATTCGCGTTATCCCAAGTAATCTGTGACACCAACTGAATATATATTAATTTCCTTCCACTAGTCGATATAATGTGTGTTCTATGACTGGAAATATAAACTACAAAACATTCAGATGAGCACTGTTTGTGTGTTAATGTGGACTCAAATGCAGTATAATCGCACATTTCAGAAGGTGCCTTTTTTTTCAATCAATGCATTTCGTATACTTGTTAGCTCTTTCTGATGATGATGAAGAAGAAGAAGAAGATGGAAATCCACAGCCTGTTTCCAGTCTTTCGACTGGGTCAGGAATGGAATGAGTGAAGCCCCATCTAATTGCAAGGATAGGAACTGTGCCGGCTGCCGAAGCTTATCACATTCCTTTGGGGCAATGATTCATGACTTACAGATGAAATGAAATGATGTTGGAGAGAGTAGCAGGAATGAAAGTTTACAGGAAAAACCGAAGTACCCGGAGGAAAACCTCCGTTTTGGCAAGCAAAAGTCTCACATGGAGTCACTGGGATTTGAACAGCAGAACCCGAAGGTGAGAGGCCGGAGCAATGCCGCCTGTGTCACAGAGGCCTGATGATGTTGATGATGTTGACGATGATGATAATGATGATATTAAATTATAGTAATAAATGTCTTAATACTATTCTTCTTTTTTGGTCATTTTTCATTTATCTAAGGTCAGCACTAACTTTAACTAAGCCCAGGCTTACGACCGGATGCCCCTCCTGACGATAACCCTATATGGAGAGATGTATTCGATTGTGTGTTTCTGTGGTGGTTCATGTGCTATGTGTTGGATACAGATGAATATGTGTATTAGGACGATAACAAAACACTCACTGTGCAGCCAGTATCCAGTATTTGGGAGATAGTAGGTTCGAAACCAACTGTCGGCAGCCCTGAAGATGGTTTTCCGTGGTTTCCCATTTTCACATAGGACAAATGCTGGGGTTGTACCTTAATCAAGGCCACGGCCGCTTTCTTCCCACTCCTAGCCCTTCCCTGTCCCATCGTCGTCATAAGACCTATCTGTGTCGGTGCGATGTAAAACAACTAGCAAATAAACACTCACTCCCCGAGCTAGAGGAATTAGGTGAACCCGACCAAGACGGGGATCTAACCCGGGACCCACTGAACCGCGGGCTATAATGCTGCAAAAATTCTCGTTACTTCTAATTTACGAAAAAGATATCTTGAGGCCACCCAGCTTTCACTTGCGTACAGAAAAGTTGGTCTGAAAACAGAACTACTGTATCTTATTCCTCACGAAATGCCGTTGACCGTGATTTCATTCCGTTAGCTTTGCTATACTTTGATTCAATTTCGCTCAGCATATCGTCGTTACACCTGCGAAAATCGTTATGCGAAATAAAAAGTTACAACTTAGAACTTCGGATGGTAAAATTCTGTCATTTAAGGTTCAATATTGTGTGAGTAACCTCTTGATAAAATGTGTGTTGCGGGTCAGTATTTCTCTCACAACATAATGCTCTACTAAGCGGTATGTTCCCAGATGGGGGAGAGAGATGGCGTGGAGTGACTTCAGTAGACGAACAAGTGTGAGAGGAGATTTCAAAAGTAGGAATGATTATAACATGAGGATAAAGTTGGAATTCCGGAGAAAAAACTGGGGCAAGTATTCAGTTATATGAAGAGGAATTATCCAAGGGATTAATTTATCAAAAAATTTTCAATTTCTTTCACATCATTTAAAAAATGACTAGGTAATCATTCAGGGAATCTGTCACCTGGCCTTTGATTGATTGATTGATTGATTGATTGATTGATTGATTGATTGATATAGTAAGTAAAATATGATTTTACTGCAGAGTAATTCATCTTTTTAAATTATATGTTTAACAAAGAAAATGTTTTGAAGTTTTGAAATAACATAGTAGAATCAATTCTCCAATTGCATGCGGCAATTTCGTTAACAAAGGTTACACGTTTTAACTTGTATTTTTTTAAATTTGCTTAACGTCCCACCGACACAGACAAGTCTTATGGTGACGATGGGATAGGAAAGGGCTAAGAGTGAGAAGGAAGCGGCCGAGCCCTTAATTAAGCTACAGCCCCATCATTTTCCTGGTGTGAAAATGGAAAACCACGGAAAACCATCTACAGGGCTGCCGACACTGGAGTTCTAACCACTATCTCCCGGTTGCAAGCTCACACATTCTAACGACTGCAGAAGTTCTGTTTGGAAGTGTTCAAAACAAAATTTTTGTCGTGTCCGTAACTTCATAATTTTCACATTTAAGTTCACTCGAGCAAGTAGCTCACTGTCATCAGTAAGATTATTTTCCAGTTTGTATAAGAATATTTGTTGAAGAATCTCCCTTCTGCTACTTAACGATGAACGTTTGAATTCATTTAGCACTTTCATGTGTGAAACCTGACGTATGATGCGTTCTGTAATACTTAATGCGAAGAACATTTTTCTTGTTTAATTATTCAATAAGCTGGTACTGACGTAGAACAGGTAGTTAAATAATTTGATAAACGAAACAAACCCCATGGGGCAACAGCTCTGAATGACCAGGGCCTACCAAACGAGCGCTGCTCAGCCCAAAGGCGTGCAGATTTTGAGGTGTCATGTGGTCAGCACGACGAATCCCCCTCGGCTGTTATTCTTGATTTTCTAGACCGGAGCCGTTATCTCACCGTCATAAAACTCCTCAATTGTAATCACGTAGGCTGAGTGGACCTTGAACCAGCCCTCAGATCAAAGGCTATGACAAGAAACATTTCATTATCAAAGGGCATATCACAGGATGAGACATTGACTACAGTCGTTTGAAAATATTTCTTTCACACAATAGTCCTTTTTGTTTTTGTGACAGGAAATGACTTCAGTGACCAGGGAAACACTACTGTCTGCCGCATCATTAAGGAAAAGACTCTTTTTTTTAAATTCATTTGTTCATTTATTCTTATACATATTTATTTAATTAATTAATTAATTAATTAATTAATTAATTAATTAATTAATTTAGATATATAATTCGCTGGGGCCATCAAGGACCACGTTAAGTCTTGTTGCATTTGACACTGAACTTGGCCTTCTTTAGAGCCCAAATTTCCCTCATTCTTTGTGAGTGGGCCTGCTTGCGCTCCTCTGTCCAAGGGGCACCGTGTCTTCTCTTCGGTTGCTCGTCTCGGTTTAGCCCGTTCGTCAATATTTTCTTAAGGGAGAGATCTCTGTTAAGGGCATCTTCAGCTGAGATATGTAGCATTTGCAGGTCTTCTTTGGTATTTCTAAACCAGGGAATTGTGGTTTTGGGGTCTGAATCAAAAAAGTGAAAGATTTCTTTAGTTAACTTTCTTCAGTCCATTCTTTTCAGATGACCGTAAAATCGTGCCCGTCTTTTTCTGATTGTGTCGGTAATTTTCTCTATTTTGCTGTAGACTTCCTTGTTGGATCTCTTTTGATGGATTCCATTTCTGTACTTTGATCTCAAGATTCCTCTCACAATTTTGCGTTCTCTTTTCTCCAGTTCTTCAAGGAGTCCTTTGTTGGCATTTAGAGACAGGGTTTCGGCTGCATATAGAACTACTGGCTTCAGAACTGTTTCATAGTGACGTATCTTGGTGTTTTGGGAAAGACATTTTTTGTTGTAGATTGTGCGGGATGTTTGGTAGGCTATTTATTTATTTATGTATTTATTTATTTATTTATTCATTATATAAAATAGTAATGACTGCTAACGTTCTTATTAGATACAACAGTGTTGGAAATTATTTTGCCCCGAAGACTTAAAGTTGTCATAGGTTTACTCCCTCAAATGCCACCAACTTCAGTCGAGACAGAACCCAGTACCTTGGGAGGAGAAAGCCAATCACAGTCCGCCATTGATATCATCCAATGCACTCTTAAATGCCGATGTGCTTTTAAAAAGAAAAGCCTGAGTTTGGTATCAAATTCTATAAATTTCAGGTGAAGACCCAAAAGTCCAAAAAGATATACTGTGAATCACAAAAGTAATCGGGTACTAGTGTTTTGTGCTATTTTTAGACTTTTATTAAACAGAAAAACATAGGAAGAAGCTTGGCATGAATTAAAATGGGGCACATGTAATAAATAACATAAAATCATTTTCTTACTTGATAATTTAACAAAAATAACATAAACAGTAATACATAAAAAACATGCCCATTATCGCAGCAACAAAAGTTTTCGGGCGAAATGTGAATCAAACACACCACAATACATTTCAATACTTTGTGTGAAGTCCCTTTTCTTTTATCACTTAATTCAAGCTTTTAGACATGCTGTGAATGAGTTTTCTTGTATAATCTGAACTTATTTGTTTCCATTCTTCCATTATTCTATCCTTTAAAGCTTTCGTTGATGTCATTGGCGTTTGTCTTACTTTTATCTTCAGTTCATCCCATAGATTTCCAATAGGGTTTATCTCCGGACTCTGAGGAGGTGTATCCAAACCTTTAGGGCAATTATACAGCGTCCATAGTTTCACAATCTCCGGATTTATGTTTCGGGTCATTGTCTTGATATAATTTGAACTTGACTGAAAGACCTAAATTTTCATCACTTTTCGGTAAGTTCTTTTACAAAATATTCAAGTTCATGTGCTTGTCCATTTTACCGTCAATGAATGCTAATACGCCCACGCCAGATGAATACATGGCGCCCCAAACCATGACACTTCCACCTCCACCTCGTGTTTAACTGTAGGTTGCAGATTCTTCAATTGAAGCTCTTCATTTGGTTTTCTCCAAACCAGTTCTTCTGCTACCGGGCGAGTTGGCCGTGCGCGCAGAGGCGCGCGGCTGTGAGCTTGCATCCGGGAGATAGTAGGTTCGAATCCCACTATCGACAGCCCTGAAAATGGTTTTCCGTGGTTTCCCATTTTCACACCAGGCAAATGCTGGGGCTGTACCTTAATTAAGGCCACGGCCGCTTCCTTCCAACTCCTGGCCTTTCCTATCCCATCGTCGCCATAAGACCTATCTGTGTCGGCGCGACGTAAAGCCCCTACCAAAAAAAAAAAAAAAAAAAAGAAAAGTTCTTCTGCTTGAAGAGAACATCCGCATTTGACTAACATCTACATAAGTTACTTCGCCCCACCAACCGACAGGTTTATTTATGTGCTGATTCACAAAGTGCCGGGCTGAGTGGCTCAGACGGTTAAGGCGCTGGCTTTCTGACCCCAACTTGGCAGGTTCGATCCTGGCTCAGTCCGGTGGTATTTGAAGGTGCTCAAATACGACAGCCTTATGTCGGTAGATTTACTGGCACGTAAAAGAACTCCTGCGAGACTAAATTCCGACACCTCAACGTCTCCGAAAACTGTAAAAAAGAGTAGTTAGTGGGACGTAAAACAAATAACATTATTATTATTATTATTATTATTATTATTATTATTATTATTATTATTATTATTATTATTATTATTATTCACAAAGTCCAAACTTTTCTTTCTATTATCTCATGCACCATGGGTTTCTTCCTGCTCACTCTGCCATTATAACCTTCTCTTTTGATAACTTTCCGCACAGCTGCAGGGTGAACTTCCTTCCCATATTCCTGCAGTACTGCGGCAGAAATTTTTGTTGCCGGTAACTTTGGATTTTTCTTAATTTTTCTTATTACTCCAGTTTCCTCTCTTCTATTCAGCTCCTTCGTCACCCAGTATTAGGTTTGTCTTCAATTATATCTTCTCTGTTGAGTATGCTTATAATATCACCTACAGTTCTCTTACTTATTTGTAACAATACGGCAGTGTCTCTTTTCAGAACGCCCTTGAGCATGATGGAAAATAACAAGTTGTGTCTTTTCAAATAATGTATTTTTCCCTTTCCGCCCCATCGTGCTGTAAAACGTTCGTGTTTACTAAACAGGAACGGAGGACATAATGAACTTGTTCTGCCTACAAGTACCCCTCACTCCAACCTGTTCCTGCCTGCACGACAAGTGCCCTAATATTTGCGTGGCTGCATATTGTGGTGCCTTATAACTAAACTTAAAATTCCATGTAGTTAATTACATTTTACGGTGACTTGTGTGTGCTACATTGTATGCCAATATTCACATTACTAAATGGACTGGCAATTGCTTCTTTTGGGATTCAAATGTTGGAAGAGTGCTTCAAATCAGAAAACATAATATGGTGGTCGCATACTTTTGTGAGTCAGTGTACGCAGATGTCTCCGCTTCATCTAGAACTATAGACTGATGGATATGATTTCGAGCTTAGAAGACAAGAGACCGAGTACAGATTCCTTGAATCTTCCCCTCTTAGCAGCCTCTTATGACATGCTGGGGGTACAGATAAAGCAAACTTTCACTTCACTCACAGGGGAGATATGAGTTCCGATAAATCGAAAAAAGTCCCATTATGATCTACAGTACGTCCAACCAAATGGCGGCAGATCCAGCACACAACATTCCCACGTCATGTCACGAGATAGTCCCATCTATCAAGATCTACGTCCAATAAAATGGTGTCCGGCTCCATGGCTAAATGGTTAGCGTGCTGGCCTTTGGTCATAGGGGTCCCGGGTTCGATTCCCGGCAGGGTCGGGAATTTTAACCAGAATTTGGTTAATATCGTTGGCACGGGGGCTGGGTGTATGTGTTGTCTTCATCATCATTTCATCCTCATCAAGACGCGCAGGTCGCCTACGGGAGTCACATAAAACAATCTGCATCTGGCGAGCCGAATTTGTCCTCGGACACTCCCGGCACTAAAAGCCATACGCCATTTCATTTTTGTTTCAATAAAATGGTCGCTGAATTAGCACACTATAGCCATAAATACACTGACTGACAGAGCAAATGCAACACCAAGAAGGAGTGGTCAGAACTTTATGCCAATTGCAGGGTAGACTGACGTCACTGAGGTATGCTCATGATGTGAAATGCGCCGCTGTGCTGCGCACGTAGCGAGCGATAAATGGCACACGGCGTTGGCGAATGGCCCACTTCGTACCGTGATTTCTCAGCCGACAGTCATTGTAGAACGTGTTGTCGTGTGCCACAGGACACGTGTATAGCTAAGAATGCCAGGCCGCCGTCAACGGAGGCATTTCCAGCAGACAGACGACTTTACGAGGGGTGTGGTGATCGGGCTGAGAAGGGCAGGTTGGTCGCTTCGTCAAATCGCAGCCGATACCCATAGGGATGTGTCCACGGTGCAGCGCCTGTGGCGAAGGTGGTTGGCGCAGGGACATGTGGCACGTGCGAGGGGTCCAGGCGCAGCCCGAGTGACGTCAGCACGCGAGGATCGGCGCATCCGCCGCCAAGCGGTGGCAGCCCCGCACGCCACGTCAACCGCCATTCTTCAGCATGTGCAAGACACCCTGGCTGTTCCAATATCGACCAGAACAATTTCCCGTCGATTGGTTGAAGGAGGCCTGCACTCCCGGCGTCCGCTCAGAAGACTACCATTGACTCTACAGCATAGACGTGCACGCCTGGCATGGCGACGGGCTAGAGCGACTTGGATGAGGGAATGGCGGAACGTCGTGTTCTCCGATGAGTCACGCTTCTGTTCTGTCAGTGATAGTCACCGCAGACGAGTGTGGCGTCGGCGTGGAGAAAGGTCAAATCCGGCAGTAACTGTGGAGCGCCCTACCGCTAGACAACGCGGCATCATGGTTTGGGGCGCTATTGCGTATGATTCCACGTCACCTCTAGTGCGTATTCAAGGCACGTTAAATGCCCACCGCTACGTGCAGCATGTGCTGCGGCCGGTGGCACTCCCGTACCTTCAGGGGCTGCCCAATGCTCTGTTTCAGCAGGATAATGCCCGCCCACACACTGCTCGCATCTCCCAACTGGCTCTACGAGGTGTACAGATGCTTCCGTGGCCAGCGTACTCTCCGGATCTCTCACCAATCGAACACGTGTGGGATCTCATTGGACGCCGTTTGCAAACTCTGCCCCAGCCTCGTACGGACGACCAACTGTGGCAAATGGTTGACAGAGAATGGAGAACCATCCCTCAGGACACCCTCCGCACTCTTATTGACTCTGTACCTCGACGTGTTTCTGCGTGCATCGCCGCTCGCGGTGGCCCTACATCCTACTGAGTCGATGCCGTGCGCATTGTGTAACCTGCATATCGGTTTGAAATAAACATCAATTATTCGTCCGTGCCGTCTCTGTTTTTTTCCCAACTTTCATCCCTTTCGAACTACTCCTTCTTGGTGTTGCATTTGCTCTGTCAGTCAGTGTATTTGCAATATACGTATTTTGCCTTCGATTACGTTACCATGTGTAAGGGGCTTTGGTGTGACGTAAATGAAACGCCAGTGGAAACTCGGTTAAAGCACGGCGCCATTTGTAGCTACTGTCTGGTTACCACTGTGTCTGCTTTCTGTCCGCGCAGAATGATCTACGTTAAATTGACGGCGCTAATTCCAGATAGACTGCAGCCCAAAATCGATTTTTTTTGACAACAAATCTTCATTATATTCTCAAAAGGTTTCATTTTTCTTATTTTGTAATTGATCTATAGCTTTCTAGTTCGCTGTTGTGGCTGCCACCTGAAAAATGAGCCCTTTGTAACATTCCAACCATTCCGGGAACTACTCCTCTATTTGGAACTAGAAGTCTTGGGATCATTCAAAACATCTGTCTTCGGATCAAACTGATGTCACCGATTTCCAACATTATAACGTTCTTCTAGTCCGATACCTCAGCCTCCACCTCGCCTGTGAGAAACCAAAGCTCCCGCCGGTATCGCTTCCAGAATCATTGAGAACTCAAGTCTTCCCAATACGTGAAATCGCCGCAGGAGAGCTGAAACTTCGGGATAAAGAAATAGATATACAGGGTGAAGCGTAATTCGCGCACTCGGGCGTCGCAGCGCGACTCCTCACATGCCAGCAATAAAAAAATGTATCTTACAAAATTTCATCTTGCGAGTATATCCGGCAGAAAAACGACGTTGAAGATTAGCAATCTGGCAACACTGTAACCACCTCTGTCAGCAAACATTACTCGTATTCTACAGTTGGTGCAATGGATAGAGTTTTGAGTTAGCATGCAGAAGGTCGAGTGGTCGATCCTGGGTTGAGGCGTATGTTTTTTATTTCGTAAATGTAGTCCAGGTGGTATGGTATCTGGCATCTTAATGATCAACAGCGATTGCAGTGGGTCCCCTAGAAACCATTTGCACTTACATACTACGATCCTAGAAATGGACGAACAATTGTTTTCATTGGTCAGCTTTGAAAGGCGCCCTTTCCACGTCGTGGGCGTGAATTTATTCGCACCACTTCATCTACTAGATGTGAAACCTGTTTTCTTTGTACACTCCTCCAATGGTCCCATAGATTAGTACCAACTATTATTCTTGCCTCGTTCAGGTCCATTACATTTCGTTAGGGCCTTACGTTACCAGTAGGCCTAGCAACGTGCTCTGCGAATAATGTCCAAACTCGGTTACAATTTGTATGTGTTATCACCATGGTCCCAATAATTCTGCCTTTCAACATTGCGTGTTGCGTCTGGTAACCGTATGCTGTTTAGTACGTATCTCAATGTATTATTATTATTATTATTATTATTATTATTATCATCATCATCATCATCATCCGTTTACCCTCCAGGTTCGGTTTTTCCCTCGGACTTAGCGAGGGATCCCACCTCTACCGCCTCAAGGGCAGTGTCCTGGAGCTTCAGACTCTTGGTCGGGGGATACAACTGGGGAGTATGACCAGTACCTCGCCCAGGCGGCCTCACCTGCTATGCTGAACAGGGGCCTTGTGGAGGGATGGGAAGATTGGAAGGGATAGGCAAGGAAGAGGGAAGGAAGCGGCCGTGGCCTTAAGTTAGGTACCATCCCGGCATTTGCCTGGAGGAGAAGTGGGAAACCACGGAAAACCACTTCCAGGATGGCTGAGGTGGGAATCGAACCCACCTCTACTCAGTTGACCTCCCGAGGCTGAGTGGACCCCGTTCCAGCCCTCGTACCACTTTTCAAATTTCGTGGCAGAGCCGGGAATCGAACCCGGGCCTCCGGGGGTGGCAGCTAATCACGCTAACCACTACACCACAGAGGCGGACTATTATTATTATTATTATTATTATTATTATTATTATTATTATTATTATTATGTTGTTGTTGTTGTTGTAAATGTAGGATACATGTGACCTCAGAAACGGTGTCTTACTGTATCACAGTAGGTAATGTCAGATGGAAATTAGCAAATAAAAAATGCGCCTCAACCCAGGATCGAACCATCGACCTCCTGCATGCCAACCAAAAATTCTATCCACTGCACCAACTGTACAGCACGACGTGGACGTGCTGACAGCGGTAGTTACTCTACATATGGTTACAGCGTTGCCAGATTGCTACTCTTTAACGTCCGTTTTCTGCCGGATATACTCGCAAGACGAAATTTTGTAAGATACATTTTCTTATTGCTGGCATGTGAGGAGTCGCGCTGCGACGCCCAAGTGCGCGAATTACGCTTCACCTTGTATATAAATTACACTCCTAATGAACACCTTGTTGTGTAAAGGTCACTTACAATCACAAAGAGTGCGTACGTAACAGATAAAGATTTATCGAATAATAATTATAAGTATGTGGCTGAGACATGATGAGTGACACAGAAGAACACAAAGTGCATTTAGTAAACATAAATTTTATTTCTTATGTATCTTAAAAAATCAATGAGAAATAGAATGAGAAATGGAAACAAATAAAAGAGAAGAGTTTGAACGAAAGATAGAGGAAAGCATACAGATGATTCCGGAATATTACACAGATTTACCTAGAAACTGTGGCAAAACAAACTATGGGACTACAAATGAAAAGACAAACAGGTCGAAGAAGATTCGGGTAACGATGAATGGAATTTCTTAAGAACACCATAAAGTTACATCATCTCTGCGGGAACAATACCTCGTACCCCACAATGCTCTTTCTATCCCTTATTTTCCTGAAGACTGGTCTCGCCTCCCAGGCACATCAGAACAGTTTTCATTGTGATCATTTTCCGATGCTGGTGAGTAAAGAAAATGAACTTTACTGTAACGGACTGTAAGAATTTATGTTTGTATGACGTATTTACTCACTTGTACAGCATAATGCATTTGAGATTCATTTCCCTTTACATGTTGGCATAGGAAAATGAACACAACGAAACAAGTCCTGATGGACTGCATGGTTGGGAGGCGTAACCAGTCGTAAGGAAAATAATGAATAGAAAGTTTTGCTCTCACAGCGACGATACGATTATAGCGGCCGGATGAAGAATACTGGAATACAGATTCAATTTGAAATAAACTAAACTTGCCACGATCCAGTTGAATCTATAGGTAGATACCGTTAAGGGATGATGATGATGATGATGATGACCTTATGTATTAATTTCAGGTATTCATGAAATTATGAATACCTGAATATAAGACAAAATTGATCTTTCAAAAGTAATGGTATCTATGTATATGCCGTATTCCACTTAAATCTACTGTTCGTCGCCATAAGACCTATCTGTGTCGGTGCGACGTCAAGCAACTAGCAAAAAAAAAGTCAATCTACTGTGTCAGCAACGTCAGGAGAATAAAGTTCGAGCTCCTAGTCAAATAACTGCATAATCAAAATTTTTAATACGTATTCTTTCGCAAAATCAATCAACAATCCATTAACTAACTCATTATTATAATTTTAACCCATAAAATTAATTACTTCAAATAATGACCAACAGAGGAGCGCAACGAAGAGCACCGATATCGGTAGCTCACATACCACCTATCTTTCAAGATAGGTTGCTCATACGGATGACCAGGATGTATGTGCTGTTAAAATAAGTGGCGGAAAGTTGCTGTGCTAAGTTCTCGTTTACGACAGCGTAACAAGTAAGTTATGAGTAGAAATAATTTAAAGTTCAAATGATGATTTTAAATTGTGTGCACTTGGAATATATTACCAGGATACATTTTGCGCTGTATTCGCTCCGGCACTAAAATTAGCTCTGGAAATAACGACGACGTGTTTTAAAAGCGGGCGTGCTCACATATATCCGGCCCCGCCCTGTGCGTCCGGGAATGGTTCCGTGACCACTACAGAACGGTCTCTTTGATGTACCATTCTTTGTAAGGGAAATAGCTCATACTTGCAATAGACATCAGTACGTTCTGAACAAGTGACGAAACAAAGTACAAATCATGGACCAAAAATCTTTCTCTTCAGTTCGACGTTGGCTAGTAATATTTACCAACATTTCTCTCCAAGGTCCAACGCGTGTTCTGTTTTTAGGTCTGTTTTGCTGAACGATACCTAAATATTTGTAGACTCTGGTTATATTATTCATAAGATTCAGGTTACAGTGATAATGATTCATGACTTAACTTACGAAAGGAAGTAAGCTTCAGAAACTAGTTTTCAAGATAATTTCAGAAAAATTACTTTCAACAATTGTATGCTCTTCTTATTAACACCCATGCTTCGTTATCGTTTTATACTGAAGGTTCTCCTTCTAATGTGGTCAAGGGAGTTTTTCATTTTACCGGCTTTCATCGTCCGTTTGTTTCTTGAGCCGAGTTGACAACCGACTTGAACTCTCCACTTCTGTTCTTTTCTTCATGATGATGACTCCATTTTCCCGCCTCAATGGTCATCCACTACACCACTAAATTTTACAGATCACGAATTGGAACCCCACTGTCGGCAGCCCTGGTTTACGTGGTTTCCCATTTTCACACCAGGCTGTACCTTAATTAAGACCACGGTCACTTCCTTCCCGCTCCTATCCCATCGTCGCCATAAGACCTACAGTACCTGGCCACACAATTACAATCACCCAGAGCAAGTTTCTGAAACACTTCGGGTTTTTTTTCATGTTGAGCCCAGTAATTTGCGTTATCCTGCGTGATATCTTGAAATATTTATCCAGGGGTTTTTTTTTTCAACTGATACACAGGATCTGAGATGCAGTGGTTGGCTGTGCTGTTTGGTTTTACAAAGCATCGTTCATTTTGAGTAACATCGAAATTGCGATCAGTTTCTTAGTGGAAAAATAGTTTGTTTTGTCTATCACATTGAACACTACAACTGCGGAAACAATAGTGAATATTACGTATATTAAACATGATAAGATTTTTAACAGAAAATGAAGATTCACCTTTACAAGAAAATTTTATAATAAATTCAAATGTGTGGATTTAGTAAAGATAATTGATTAACAATTAACCGAGTCCCTCTATTAACATGATATAATTGCCCCGGTACATATCAGAAGAATGGAGTAAATCCGTCGGTAGAAAATTCATCTGTGGAAGAACCAAATCAGTTAAACTTGGTGGGAAAGAAAATACACAGTGATTATAATAAATTGGTCAGGTATTGTTTCTGTGTCGGTGCGATGTAAAGCAAATTGTAAAAAAAAAAAAAAAAAAAAAAAGTTGTAAACAATATATTCTACTTTCTGGCTTGAGGACTACCAAGCTCTCTTCTTAACAAGCTACGTACAGCTGTCCGTAGGAGGAGCAGTTGTTCCTCAAATCAATTCTAGCCGCCCAGAGAACATTTTCTTGAGCGTTACACAGCCATTGTAATGCAGAGTTTGGCAGGAAACTGGAGTATTTTAAACTGAAAGGGATAGCCTGATTGTATGACAGATATTCATGCTATAAAAGCCATTTTTCCTTGACCAAGGCCTGTAACGATGGTCCTTATAATAAGATGTGAGAGTCGCAATTTAATTTGCAGCCTGGTAGCATTGCACCGTTCAGGAGGATATAGGCCTACACTTCTTAGCAACATAACCGGATCTTCTAATTTAATAATCATGCACCGATTATGCCAGTGAAGAGATGAAGCATGCACCATCACGTCTGTTGTGCACTACAATTTGCGCAACAGTCACCCTGACAACCAAGCAATGATCCATAATGAGCAAACTACCGTTAAAAGAATCGTAAACCAGTAGCAACAATTCCTATTCAGCAGTTAAGTACGAGTAACACCATACTTAATTTTAAATTGTGTAACTAGAAACCAATGCAATAGTTCGTCGTAATCACTGACGTAGAAATTGCATAGGAAAACGTAACAGTACTAAGAAAAATAATTAAAAAATCGTAGCCACCAAAGAAGCCCTAAAAATCATTAAACATTAAAATTCTTGCACGTTATAAATTTAATATTAGAGGTCGTATTGTCAAAGTATCAACTTGTGAAAATTTAGATTTTATAATTCCACCTTTACAATACTGTAATTGTCTTTATTACAAAAATACATTAAATTACACTCGTGAAACATGTTTCGTCCTCTTATAGGACATCTTCAGTCACAAACACAAATACATAACATTAAAAATAAGGCGAAGACACATTAAAATAAGTAAATGCAAAGTCTTTGTATACTGTGACGCGGCGTGACAGCGTCTTGTCAATCTTCAATGTTAAAATGGTGCGGCGTGAACATGATAAGAAGCATGAAGTCCAATTAAAATCATATGTTAAAACTGTTGTTCAAAACAACGAATTGTCAATTATAAAACACCGTTAACTGTTAAAACTGTTGTTCAAAACAACGAATTGTCAATTATAAATTATAAATTTGCAGCCTGGTAGCATTGCACCGTTTGCAAATTATAAATTATAATTGACAATTCGTTGTTTTGAACAACAGTTTTAACATATTATTTTAATTCACCATTTTAACATTGAAGATTGGCAAGACGCTGTCACCCCGCGTCACAGTATACAAAGACTTTGCATTTACTTATTTTAATGTGTCCTCGCCTTATTTTTAATGTCATGTATTTGTATTTGTGACTAAAGATGTCCTATAAGAGGACGAAACATGTTTCACGAGTGTAATTTAATGTAGTCTTTTGTAATAAAGACAATTACAGTATTGTAAAGGTGGAATTATAAAATCTAAATTTTCACAAATTAAAATTCTTGTTAAACAACAGAATTTAATATAAATCAATACTCGGCATTAAAAACAGTTAACAACAAAATAAAAATCGAACACCTAATCGTCGCAAGAGAAGGTAAGGGGAACACAACAGTCTTAATTAAAACAACGGGCAAATAGAAAAACAAAAGTCATGCTTTAAAAACAATGGAATACAAGGGATCCAGCGTGATACAACAAACGAGATAAAACAAACGACGAAGAAAACAGACCTTATTTTCACAAAGCAGGAAAAGGAAAGACAGACAGAGGATTCCGTGGGTGTATTCTTCCTCTGCGTCCTCCTTTCAGAGGGGTCCTCAAAAAACAGAGCAGTTGTAAATGTTTGAGATCATCCTATCAAATTATTCTCATTAATCTTATCCAACTGCTTATCCCGCACCCTGTTCAAGTGGCAGATACAAACTATACCTCACATGTGGAGTCGGCTCTATATCACGGCAGGATGCCCTTCCTAACGCGAGCCTGTTTGTGTTGTATGGAAGTGGTGTGCTGCAAGTATATGCAAAGTGATTGAGACAAACACCCAGTCCCCAAGCAAGAGGATTTAAGTAGACACAGGTAAAATCCTCCACGCGGCCGGGAATCCAACCCAGTAACCTCGAACAGGAAAGTCACGACTCTGACCATTCAGCCGAAGAGCCGGACAAAACAAAATTCTTAAGCTTAATACATATACTCAGTTATCGATAACTAGGGACCTGAAAAAATCGCATTTGCGATAAATATGAATTTTTGAATCTTGTACTGAATCCAAACCTACGGTAAATTTAATGTAGAATAAAACCATTTTGCGCATAAATAGAAGTGCGACAATATGCGAATTGTGATCCAAAATGCGAAATTAGTATGAATATGCTATTTTGGTGCGAATTCTGCGAAAATGTGCTATTTTACTGGCGAAAACATATTTCGGAAAAATCGTCAGAAATACTCAAAATACATTAAGATGCATAAATCTTTCGACCGTTCCGATCGATGAACAAAAGTAGCCTATCGATTGTTGCTTGTTGACTTCAGTCGATATTTACAATGGGAATAGTAAAGGGAAAAATATCTATGTCGATTATTATCGAATAAATCGAGTGTCACGTGAATAACGCGATAGACGCAGCGTTGTTTACCTGTTGTTCAAAATTGAAACTAGTGAAGTGTAGATAGTCGAGGCGATTATTTACAGTAGGTTATGGGGCGCACGACAAAAACTGCGCACGAAAGGCTCAGAAATACGCAAAGATGGTTTATATGCCACAGATTCAGCGACAGTGATTTGCAAGTATTGTAATTGCCGAGTTGGGTGGGAAAAATAGATAGCATTATGAAACATGTTAAATCTGAAAAACACGTGGGTAAGCGAAGCGATAACGAAGTACGTCTCAAAGAAAGCAATCTTCTGTGCTTACACAGTTAGATATTTGTAAACGACGAAAAATTTCCACAGATAACTTCTCGAAACGCACAGTTGATGTATTTGCCAAAGCAAATATACCTCTGGAAAAGCTGGAAAGCAAAAAGCTAAGAGCCTGGATTACTGAGTTTTCAAATGAAGAGCTGCCATTCGTGAGAACTCTACGTGAAGTATATTTACTGGGTAAGTTTCGATTTCATTGATCGGGTACGATTTAGGTATTATGACACCGAAACCACGCGCAAAATTGAAGGATACCGAATTTGAGCGCGTGTTGTCTCATTACAACACATTGGTTACAGACAGACGGTGCAATTTGAAAAAAGCAGTATCGAAGTACTGACAATGCTTTCTTTTAAACAATGAATTTGTATTGTATGTGAACCAAGGACGATAATTGCACTTCATAAACTTCGAATCGTTAAAATTAATAATACCATGCGATTATTTTAACTTTGTAAACAGACGCTAATTTTAGGAAAATAGATGCTAATTTTGGAAAAAAATAGATGCTAATTGTTCAGGTCCCTATCGATAACTAACAAGCTTACTGTCAGAGAACGTGTCTCCGAAGTTAATTATTATCGTGTGGAATAGTATTTTAGGAATAGTATTTTCAAACTATGTTTTTCAACACACGCTGTGTAAACGGTGATTCGTAAGTCACTGCACAGACTTTGTAGGTGTAATGTAGAGGTAAATGTAAGACTAAACTGGTATATACAACATCTTCTGAAATTGATTTCTTTCAGAGTTATTCAATACAAAATATATTCCTCCCAGAGTTTGTAGATCTAAAGATCACAAACTCAACTAAGTCACTACACGTAGTGTAATCTATGCTCAGTACATTCATTTAACGAATCATGTGCTATTTCCAGACACCAGTCACCACTGCTCTGCATTTACGGGAGTCTTCAAGGTGGCAGATCCCCTACCTGTCGTTTTCCTAGCCTTTTCTTCCATAATTGCAGAGAATTTAGAAATTTATCGAATATCGAATATCTCCCTAACTCCTCTTCTTAGAAATGGATATGTGCCCCAAATTGTCCTCCTGAAGTTCAACTTTATCTTAATATTGTGATCTTACCTACTTTTAAAAACACCACTCAGATTTATTCGTCTATTAGAGTCATTGCACGCCATCTCTCCACTGACAGCTCGGAACATATCGCTTAGTTGAGCAGCTCGTCTCCTTTCTCCCAGGTCTTCCCAGCTCAAACTTTGCAATATTTCCGTAACGGAAATACCCAGAGCAAATCGAACTGTTTTTCTTTGGATTTTTCCAGTTTTCGAATCAAGTAATCCTGGTGAGGGTCAGATACACTGGAACATGATGATGACGATGCTTGTTGTTTAAAGGTGCCTAACATCTAGGTCATCGGCCCCTAATGGTACGAAATGAGACTAAATGTAATGACAAATTAAAAGTCCAAAATCCTCCACTGACCAGAATTCAAAACATGAGGTCGAAGAATGAATGGATGGATATAAATTTAAAACAATCAGTGGATCCGACCCGCAGTGCCTCACATTCACAGAAACTGACGTAAAACAATAGTATTACGGACTAAGGGACTCCTAAAGCACAACACTGAATTGATGATGCTTGCAGTCTAAAGGGGTCCAAAATCCAGGTTATCGGCCCCTCATAATGGCTCTTATCGCTACGAAAGTAGAACCATGGTATTCGTCATGGTGCGGTACTAATCAAAAGTAGCGTAGACTCGCGGTATTCCACACATTATGGTACTACTCACAGGTAATGAAATTCGCGCGTGTAATACAGACCTATGGTGTTTTACACATTGCGGTGCCATTTACAGACAAGGCAAATCTATGGTGTTCATCACATAAGAGTACTAACTACAGGGACTCGTACTATCCCGTGGTATTCCTCATATAGTGGGTACTAATCATAGGCAAGCCGGAACCATGGCGTCACTCACCCATGGTGGCGTTCATATAATGGTACTAATCACAGGTACTGTAAAAGCCGACAGTGCACTCTAAGTGGGGGGGGGGGCTGACCACACAGTGCTCTGCGTGCTACTAATCACAAACCTATTTGGTACCTAACATAGTGGTACGACGCGCAAGTAAATCGACCCATGGTGTTCCCCGCGTGGTGGTACTAATCACAAGTAGTTTCATGGTTCTAATACAATCATCCCTTGGTCGCCCCTTTTAGTCTCCTCTTACGACAGGCAGGAAATACCGTGGGTGTATTCTTCGTCTGCGTCCCCAACCCATAGGAGGTTGTGTGTTCGGTCCGCGAGAGTTATTTTATTTCCCTCAAGTCCGCCGGCAAGCCAGTTAGGACTCCCCTATCCGCCACCTGGGCCGCGCCACGTAGGAGTATCTTCTCTCCCCCTGCTACGCCAGCGTAGTAGATTCGTGGACACTGGAACAATATTCTACTTGGGATCTTACCACAGACAATTATATTGAGAAAAATACCCAGTCCCCAAGCAAGAGAAATTAAATAGGCGCGGCTAAAATCCTCCACCCGGCCGGGACTAGAGGAATTCACAGGATATGTGCATTAGCATGTTCTGAAGAAATCGCAATTGAACCATGTCGGTCCCCAGGTTCAAGGCCCACACCGATATCTCGGCGACCACCACCGACTGGTAAAATGTGTCTGCGGCTCTCGTTGTCGCTATAAAGCGAAGGTAATGGATCAGTGTGACTTGAGCAGACGTGCAGGATGCCTCGCAGACGCATGCGAGAACTGTACCATCAAATGAGTGAGTTTGAAAGAAGGCGCATTATTGGCACGAGGGAACCTGATGCATCCATCCGGGAAATTGCTGCTCGTGTAGCACGAAGCGTATCGTCAGTGCAACGGGTGAGTACAGAATGGTTCAACAGAAGGCCGTAGAGCACGACGAGACGTGTCTGGTCGCACCACCCAGACCAACCCCCGAGAAATCGACACCTCATCCGAATGGCATTGCAGGACAATTTTGCGTCCTCCTCGGCTCTGGCGCAACAGTGGAACACTGTAACACATCGTACACTAGCAGGAGTGACAGTCCGTCGCCGTTTATTACGGTCTAGATTACCGGCGCGCCGTCCTCTTCTCCGCCTACCTTTGGCTATTGTACATAAACATGATAGACTTCAATGGTGTATGGAACGACGTCACTGGGGACAGGAATGGCAACAGGTAGTGTTTTCGGACGAATCCAGGTTCTGTTTGTTTGAAAATCACGGCCGCATTTTGGTTCACCACAGACAGGGAGGTAGGCATCACATTGACTGCGTTCGCACAAGGCATACAGCGCTAACTCAAGGCCTTATGGTTTGGGGTGCAATTGGGTACAACCACAAATCACAGTTTGTGCGTGTCCAGGGCACTGTGACCAGTCTGACCTACGTGAATGACATCTTGCGACCCGTAGCCACACCCTTTGTGCACGACACCCCAGACGCCATATTTCAGCAGGACAATGCAAGACCACATGTTGCTGTACGAACACGTGCCTTCTTGTTGTCACAGGATGTCAGAATGTGGCCCTGGCCCGCCCGATCACCTGTCTTGTCGCCAATCGAAATGGTGTGGAATGTGGTGAAACGAAGGGTGCGGCGCGGTGAGCCAATGCCAGCCACCGAAGATGAACTGTGGAACTAGGCGAGTGCAGCGTGGATCGCTATACCCCACGACGCCATTCACGCCTTATACGCATCGATACCATCATGCATAGAAAAAGTTAACAGCGCCCATGGAGGACCGAGTGCCTACTAGGCAACAGGACACAGGCTGAACCTAGGTGACTGAAATGCTAATAGTTTCTGCAGAACATACTAATGAACATGTCCTGTGAATATGAACTTCCTGTCTCCAGTCTTTCAAGGTGTTCTGTTTTTATGACATCAGTGTATTATGTTGCACTCACTATCTCAGGGCTGCCGACGGTGGGATTCGAACATAAAATCTCGAAAATGTAAGTTCACAGCTACATACTCTAAATACCCTCAAAACCATGTGCAGAGATGTGTAGGCTTGACAGTAGTTACAATCCCGATTTTGTGATTACCCCCAACGGAGATTTTTCCTTATATTAACACCTAGGTACTTACTGTGATCACCAAAAGGAACGTTTACCCCATCAACCCAGTAATTAAAACTGAGAGGACTTTTCCTGCTAGTGAAACTCACAACTTGACTTTCAACCCCGTTGATCATCACACCATTATCGTCTGTCCATCTCACAACAGGTTATTTTGGAGTCGCCCACAATCTTGTACCTTACTCTCTTTCCCAAAACATGTTCGATGTTACGTAGATAGAAGTGCAGACAGAAATGTACTCGTCGTTGTAGTGCTTACAGAATATAATAGAATCCTTTAAGACCTACTACAGTAAACAAAAGCTATTCTTGTGGGAATCAACTAGGCAAGGGGAGTACACAATCGGATGCTAAACATCTACCGTACTGGAGTGATACCGAATGGAACAACCCCTTTAGAATTAAATATACCGAGCTCGATAGCTGCAGTCGCTTAAGTGCGGCCAGTATCCAGTATTCGGGAGATAGTAGGTTCGAACCCTACTGTCGGCAGCCCTGAAGATGGTTTTCCGTGGTTTCCCATTTTCACACCAGGCAAATGCTGGGGTTGTACCTTAATTAAGGCCACGGCCGCTTCCTTCCCACTCCTAGCCCTCCCCTGTCCCATCGTCGCCATAAGACCTATCTGTGTCGGTGCGACGTAAAGCAAATAGCAAAAAAAAAAAAAAATATGTATATATATATATATATATATATAATGAATACATAAACCTCAACAGGAGAATTTACAAGATTTTTGTTGATGTCACATGCATTATGGCCATGCAAGTATTCTCTTCCACAGGCCACGCGAAGATTAAGTTTTCTATTAAATCCTGCAATTTTTAATCGCTATGTATGCGAACGTGACACGTCCAAAGGCTATATTTTAATACGTAGCAAGACAGCACATTATGAACCATAAATCTGAAATAAAACACTTTTAGACAAAATGAATATAGCCTAATATTGTAATCTTATTTCTATCCCTGCATTATACAAAAAAGATTGTGCAGTAACTTACGGAGCATCCTGTACATGATATGCCATTATTGGTATATATTGTGGTAGTGGTTTAACGTCGCACTAGTACATTGAAGGTTTTCGGCGGCGCAAGGATAGGAAGCGGCTGGTACATGCAGGTCATCTCCATTGAGGGTGTGGCTGAAAAAGCTGCACCACCTCGGATGAGGACACGAGTTTACTGTGGAAACGTAGAACGTCATAATTTTACCTAACAAAAGAATAACTAGCAGCAACGGTAAAATAACTACTATTTCATTTAGATCGACTGTCTTCACGTTCGCCTCTGTGGTGTAGTGGTTAGTGTGATTAGTTGCCACCCCCGGAGGCCCGGGTTCGATTCCCGGCTCTGCCACGAAATTTGAAAAGTGGTACGAGGGCTGTAACGGGGTTCACTCAGCCTCGGGAGGTCAACTGAGTAGAGGTGGGTTCGATTCCCACCCCAGCCATCCTCGAAGTGGTTTTCCGTGGTTTCCCACTTCTCCTCCAGGCAAATGCCGGGATGGTACCTAACTTAAGGCCACGGCCGCTTCCTTCCCACTTCCTTGTCTATCCGTTCCAATCTTCCCATCCGCCTACAAGACCCCTGTTCAGCATAGCAGATGAGGCCACCTGGGCGAGGTACTAGTCATCCTCCCCAGTTGTATCGCCTGATCCAGAGTCTGAAGCTCCAGGACACTGCCCTTGAGGCGGTAGAGGTGGGATCCCTCGCTGAGTCCGAGGGAAAAACCGACCCTGGAGGGTAAGCAGATTAAGAAGAAGAAGAAGAAGAAGAAGAAGAAGAAGAAGAAGTCTGTCTTCACTTTGTCCTGATTTAAACGGTAGCAATTCACCAAAATTTTTTTTTTACCGAGCTCGATAGCTGCAGTCGCTTAAGTGCGACCAGTATCCAGTATTCGGGAGATAGTAGGTTCGAACCCGACTGTCGGCAGCCCTGAAAATTGTTTTCCTTGGTTTCCCATTTTCACACCAGGCAAATGCTGGGGCTGTACCTTAATTAAGGCCACGGCCGCTTCCTTTCCACTCCTAGCCCTTTCCTGTCCCATCGTCGCCGTAAGACCTATCTGTGTCGGTGCGACGTAAAACAACTAGCAAAAAAAAAAAAAGAATGTTATTTTTCGTTCTACTGAAACATCGGCCAAGAAATACGGAAGAAGCGTCAGTTGTTCGGGTCTCTAAATACACGCAGTATTGTACTACCTACTCTAAAACCACGGATGTCATCTGACAAGCGTACTGAATTCAAGCAACTGTTAAAGAAAGAAAGAAAGAAAGAAAGAAAGAAAACAAATTAGCCCTTTTTAATTCGGGAAAAATAAATCTCTATTCCAATTTTAATAAACACTGATAAGAAAGAAAGAAAGAAAGAAAGAAGGAAAGAATAAGAACAATAATACAAGACTCCATCAGGCGTTTGTAACTGGTGAACACGGGACGCTGAAAGTGTGTGAACACATCGTAAATTGCAAATTGCTACGTACTGACAGCACAAAACAAGAAGCAAGGTTGAAATCACTCACAGAAAATGAATGACTAAGTACAATAAACATGAAAAATCTAGGGTGGAGTCCTAAAGGAGGGCGATATAAGTCTCCATTACAACAAACTCCGTGTGTTTAATTGGTAAATTGTCGGCCGGCCGACGCTGATTGGGATCGAGATGTTGACCTTGTGACTGTGCCCTCGTTCAGCTACTGTTTCGAGTGCGACCCCAGGCATGGGTGTGTACGTTCTTATTATCATGTATAGCATTAACTTGAGTTATTTAGTCAAGTACTGAGCAGGCAGGTGATGGAATGGCCAGGTACTGGAATGTGACGGCTGGTCTATCTTCTCGACGATGATTTGCTGTGGCCGATTACTGTGGAAGGAGAAAACCTGTCGTGTCTCCACTTTGTCCAAACCAGACAAATCTCAGAAACAAAAAACTAAAGAAAGCGAGTTAGTCCACTGCTCATCAAAGTGTTAACAGCCTAAATAAATAATGTTATTAGTTTTCTCGAGCCGGCTCCGCGGTGTGGGGGTAGAGTAGACTGCCCTGTACCTGAAAGCCCCGGGTTCGATTCTCGGCCAGGTCAGAATTTTACCTGGAACTTAAGGCTGGTCCACTCAGGTCCACTCACCCTACGTGATTACAATTGAGTAGCTATCTGACGGTGAGATGGCGGCCCCGGTCTAGAAAGCCAAGAATAACGGCCGAGAGGATTCGTCGTGTCGACCACACGACACCTGGAAATCTGCAGGAGTTCGGGCTGTGCAGTGGTCACTTTGAAGGCCATGGTCCTGTTGCGCCGTGGGTTTTGGTTTGGTTTATTCGATTTTTCGTCTCACTAACTATTTTTACGGTCTTTGGAGGCACTGCACTGCCAAAAGCAATTTCTCACAGCGACCTGAGGGTGATGAATTTGAGCACATTGAAATACCACCGGAGTGATCCGGGTTCGAACCCACCAACTTCGGCTAAGAAGGCCAACGCCAAAGCAGGCCGGATGTTCAACAGCTCCAACTGGTTGAAGGTCTAAATGTCTACACCAAAATGGTGTCTACTTAAAATGCCCATTTGCCAAAATTACAAATACTTTTAAAGGTCAAGTAATTGAAATGCCTACAACCTTTTCATCTACAACCAAAAATGTCTACCAGTGTTCTGACTATTTGCTAAAAAGTATTAAAATATCATTATATTTTGTTTCTAGTCTTCCAACTCCTGGTCGCATTAGCGCGCTACGGCTATGGAGCCAAGCACTTCATTTGGGAAATGAGTGGGTTCGAACCCCACGGTCGGCAGTCCTCAGAATGGTTTCCTGTCGTTTTCCATTTTCCATTCCAGGCAAATACCAGGACATTTCCTATCCATTGACCACACCCAAATAATTTCTACGTAAGATCAAAATAATAAACTTTTTAAAAATTTCTGTTTTTAGTACTGGTATTCCAAGTCCTCTTAAAATTCCGGAATCCAATAATGTCACATTGAAATACTACCAGCCTGAGTGTGGCTCAGATAATAGAGCACTAGCTTTCCGAGCCCATGTTCGCGCGATGTATCAGGCTCAATCCGGTGGTATTTGAAGGTGCACAAATACGTCAACTCCTGTCTAACAAACTCTCTGAAACCGTAAGAGTATTTATTTATTTATTTATTTATTTATTTATTTATTTATTTATTTATTTATTTATTTATTTATTTATTTATTTATTTCTCTACTTGTTTAACGTCTCACGAACACATCGAAGGCTTTCGGCGACGAAAGGATAGGAAAGGGCCGAAATAGGGAAGGAAGCGATCATGGTCTTAATTACGTTACAGACACAGCATTTATCCGGTGTGAAAATGGAAAACCACGGAAAACCATCTTCAGGACTGCCAAGGGTGGGATTCTTCTTCTTTCATTATTATATTATTATTACGTGAACAATTAAATGTTACTGACCTTATCTGAGATAGAACATGGTATCTTGGAAACAGAATTACAAGGCTACTCCTCCGTTGTTAAATTTCATAGGGGAAATAGGCTTATTCAATAGACTGAACAAACCGAAGGCGCAATGACGTTCGGGACGGATTATTACACTTGCTCGTTGTGAATATTAACCGCACTTATTTTAATCATGACGTACCCCATGAGAAGAGTACTCCCTAATAAAATTAAGTTTCTATATTTAATTACTGCATAGCACCCATAAGGCGAGCCTCGAAAAGGGCACAGTATTCTTATCAAAACTGAAGTTCACAGAAAGGAAGCGACGTCATCGATTGCGGATATTATAGAAAAAAATCAGTCTTTTAAATCGTGAAATGACCAGCGTTTCGCCCCACTGTGGCATTGGTATCGTTAGTCGGTTTGTCATACTTCTCTAAGATAATGGCAGCTAGCGTGTTTAAGACACCACTCCAAACCGCCTTTTGAAGCACATGTAGTGATAGGGAACAGAAGGCGATATGTAACTCCACTTGCGTAAATCACTATGCCTTTAGTTGTCATGATCCATTGTCAGTATAAAATGACGAAGCTTTATTTAAAAATAGTGCCGATGATTCACAATAATAAACTAATACATTTTTAGGATGAAAAGGAGAGGACATATAAGTCACTGGTAAGACACCTATTAGAGTATGAAATGAAATGACCTGAAGATGGTTTTCCGTGGTTTCCCATTTTCACACCAGGCAAATGCTGGGGCTGTACATTAATTAAGGCCACGGCCGCTTCCTTCCAACTCCTAGGCCTTTCCTATCCCATCGTCGACATAAGACATATCTGTGTCGGTGCGACGTAAAGCCCGAAATGAAATGGCGTATGGTTTTTGGTGCCGGGAGTGTCCAAGGACAAGTTCGGCTCGCCAGATGCAGGTCCTCCGATTTGACGTCCGTAGGCGACCTGCGTGTCTTGAGGATGAAATGATTATGAAGAAGACACATACACCCAGCCCACGTGCCAGCGAAATTAACCAATTATGGTTAAAATTCCTGACCCTACCAGGAATCAAACCCGGGACCCCTGTGACCAAAGCCCAGCAGGCTAACCATTTAGCCATGGAGCCGAACTGTTAGAGTATGGTTCCAGTGCATGGGACCCACACTAGGATTACTTAAAGCGAGAACTGGAAAAGATCCAAAGGAAACCAGCGTGATTTGTTCTGGGCTATTTTCGATGATAGTGTTACGAAAATGTTACAAGCTTTGTGCTGGGGAAGACCTTGACGTAAGGAGACGAGCTGCCCGACGTAGTGGTATGTTTCGAGATGGCAGTGGTGAGATGGCTTGGAATGACATTAGTAGACAAATAAGCTTGAGTGGGGTTTTTAAGAGTAGGGTAGATTATAAAATGGAGATAAAGATGGAATTCAAAAGGACAAATTGAGGCAAATATTCGTTTATAGGACGAGGGATAAGGGGATGGAATAATTTACCAAGGGAGATGTTTGATAAATTTTCAACTTCTTTGATATAATTTAAGAGCAGTAGTAGCGGTGCTAAGAAGTTCGACCCCCCCCCCTCACAATAATTGAGAATGGGCCCCGTCGTTTCCTGATAAGGAACGTTACAAGTTTTGTCGTAGTACAATGTTGTTTAATATTACAATGAACAGCAACGATGATACTAATAATTGTACTGGGAGGTACACCTCTACGCCGCGCGTTCAAAATGAGCGCCTGAAACGATCTCCTATCCATCAAATGTAAAACCAATAATACAACAAGTTAGAACTTTACTCTGAAGATGTCACCACTAAAAACTGATTTAATTTTGTTATTGTGAAGTTTCCTGAACTGACTGTCTTTCTACTTGTTTTGTTTGTCTTTCATCAAGAAGTTTGGTCATTCTTCCACACATGTCACTATTAAAAACTATGATCATGCACCCTGGTGCGAGGTGAAAGAACTTTTGAGTTAAAGAAGTTTTGTATTCATAAGTGTTCTTACTAATTGATGTTCATTTATTTTTGGGTTGACAATATTTATCTTTTCTTTCCGCCAGTTTTTTAATCTAGCCAATCCCAAATTTCCGTAATTAATTTTCAACCTATCACAGCCTTCTTCTCCGATTTTGAGTGTAACTTTGAAAGTACCCAATAAACATGATAGGTTGTGGCTAGTTTAATCATGAATGGTCTAGAACTTTCCCCGAGGGTTTATAAACTGCGGCTTTGCATGTCTCTTGGCCAATTGATTGTCATCTTACTGAGTGTATGTCAAGCAGGAGGCGGGAGGCCTCTTCGTCAGCTGCTAGAACTTCCATAAGGTAATGGCCACATAACATCGTTCTTTCTTGCTTGCTAGCTCCGCAGTTTAACCCGAGGGAAAGGTCCGAAATCGTTAACCATGTAACCTTCTTTTCTAAAAATGTAACTTTCTTCCGGCTAATGTAATTACTTCATAATATCTCCAACTGTAAATTGGGGATAGAGAGTGCTGTACCCTCTCGAGATCCCCTTCATCTTGGTCTGAGGTGCCACGTTTTGTTTTCTGCAATGTATTAAAGTGATTTCCTTGCGTGCTACCTCAGTAGTTTGGGAATATACCGGGCGAGTTGGCCGTGCGCGTAGAGGCGCGCGGCTGTGAACTTGCATCCGGGAGATAGTAGGTTCGAATCCTACTATCGGCAGCCTTGAAGATGGTTTTCCGTGGTTTCCCATTTTCACACCAGGCAAATGCTGGGGCTGTACCTTAATTAAGGCCACGGCCGCTTCCTTCCAACTCCGAGGCCTTTCCTATCCCATCGTCGCCATAAGACCTATCTGTGTCGGTGCGACGTAAAGCCCCTAGCAAAAAAAAAGTTTGGGAATAGCCCCTGTTTCATCGGCCTAGTGCCCTTTAGGTTTCAAGAATTTATATCTAGAAGTGCAAGTACACGCCTCCACTCAATTTGTGTTTCGGGCCATTTACTTAACCTTTTCTTTTCCGCAAAGGCCCAATAGGTTGGATACTAGATACCCCTGTTTCAAATTTGTAAGTGGTGCCTTGATGGCGAGTGATTGTAATTTTCTAATATTGCCTTGAATGGGCTTGGAAAACTGAGAGCACGTCAGCTCTTTTCAAGTGTTGTAAAAGTGCCTCTGGGAGGCTTGATATTGTAAGTTGGGAGCAAGTGCTCCATGTATTGAGGGATTTCTGACCTTGAGTAAATTTGTGTTTTTATGTAAATTTGAGCTAGGAGCTCAAGAATTGTAAAGCGAGGGGGCTTGAAGCCCAGATTTTTAAACTGTCATTAAATGTTGAAATTTCTTGTCTTGTCTAAAATTTGTCATTTTACCTGACGTTTCATTGTTATGAAAATTTGCTAAGGTTGAATTTAAGAAAATATAACCTTCAGTTTAAGTTTTAAATTCTTTTCTTGACATTGTAGTTGGACCCATTCATCCCGGCACCTTCTTTCACCTCTGCGGTCCACAAATACCCGGAACAATAATAATAATGATAATGATAAGCTACACGATTTAATTTTCAAATCCGAAGGAATTAAAACAATACACATATATCGTACGAACACACACACACACGAGCGCATATTCCAATTACAGAAACCAAAGCACGCTAACGTCACAATATTAAGCAATAATCTAAACTATCCATCGTAGGCCTACTTAGCTACACTGACTGCCGAGAGTTATAACCAGGCTCGAAACTTGAGTACTTAGAGTTTAGATAAGGAAGATGTCTTTGTTATCGCATCTTCGCTGACTGCTGGGTTCTCAGAATTGACTAATTACTTCAAAAGCCTTTTTGATTGTTGTGAGAGGCAGGAAGGGTTGGTTATTATTGGAATAGCCACATTAATTCAGAAATAACTACCGTACTCCAGGGTGCGAAATCGCAGGGAGGAAGGGTGGAGATTCCCCCCACCCCCACCGAAGATTTTATCTCAAAGGTCCCCCCCACACACACACACAAATTTCCCAGGAGGAAATCTTTCATTATAAAATAACCAGGAAAACGCAGAACACACATAATTTACTACTGAAATGAATTAATTTTACTGTGCATATTTTCATAAAAACATCAGCAATAGGCTAATACAAACGACTGCCACACCTTCAGCAATAACAACGCAGCAGTGGCAATCCAGACCTGCAGCCTGTTGTTCATGTTTCACTGTGGCAAGCCCATCTGATACCCGGCCAAAATGTAACTTACTTGAAGCTCTCCTCTCTTGTTATTGCTCGAGCTTACACCACTCCTGTACTTCTTGAGGAGCGTATATTTCCGATAGGTAGCCAATAGGACATATTCACTCCAGGAGTGTACAAGCTGACAAATTCGTTCAGCCAGCAGAGAAAGATTACACTATTAAAACAATAAATCAGGACAAATCGTGCACGGTCTGGCGTTCCTTAAGAAAGGAACAGACTCTCATAAACTTCTCAGCTGATTGGAATAACTCTCTAATGTTTATCATTCTTGTTATAACAAAATTCAAACAAAAAATTTAAAATGTACATTTTTCTGGGGGAGGGAGTAATTAAATTACAGGGGAATTTTATACCCCCTCCCCTGCCGGTTATTGTCTGAAGTAAACACTAGTAATTAAGCGCTATGTTCCTTCTCCCCCCCACCATTTCTTTCTGATTTCGCACCCTGCCGTACTCCTATTGACGAAAGTACTGCACTACAACGGCCTACTCCTCTGTAATACCATAATACTGTGTTGCGTGCTGTAGCTTTATCAATATGTAAACTCATTCTTCACCTACTGAAGTAAGAAAGAGTGATGGTCACCTCACAAGCCGTCCCAAACTCCCCCTCCACCCCCACCCCACCCACCCAGCGGGATCTGCGGGGGCCTTATCACCGTCACTGAAGAGCAGACTAGGTGAAGAACTCGTAAAGACTATGCCACCTAGGTGACAGCCCTAACTGTAGATCAGCGGTGATTAATTAATTAACTGATTAACTTCTCATACCAAAATTTCAAGATTTTCCGAATATCATGAAAATATTTTTCTATAGGCTTTTATAGTCATAAAATTACCTGCGCTTCTTCCCATTGTGACGAACCTAATGTTACACTGGCTCGAAATGTTGGTAATATCACGACTGAAAAAAATCTAAAGAGCCTGAATGCTTTTATTATAATTCTTGACACAAACGACTTGACACTTCCTCTTTCACACCCCCTTATAATTTAAATTATAACCTGTTGCCTAGTTTACAGTACAACTTGTAATCGGTTTAACATCTAAGAGACTGGTTTATTTCAGCAAATTAAAGTCCGGTGACCATGGGTCTAGACACAGGATACACGTGAGTTCGATTCCAGACGTCGACCGTCCTTGAAGTGGTTTTCTATGATTTTTGTTATTTTCAGATCCTGGTGAATACAAATCGTTCTACCCTTTCAGCAGCCCCGTATTTAGTGCATCCCATTTCCTGCCCACTCCCCCATCCCCTCATAATCGTCTAGCTAGAGTACAGACTGTAGGCTGATCCCATTGTTCCCCAGTTGCATGACGAATGTCACAAGCTCCAGTACATAGCTTGTTAAAAGGGGTTCAGATATAAACCATCTCTTAACACGAGAATTAAACTATGGTGAAGAATTAAATGTGAACAAATACATATGTAAATAAACATATAAATAAATTAATACTAGTGACGATCGCACTCAGATATCCGGTCCCTAAGAAGAAGAAGAAGAAGAAGAAGAATTCCTGGCTATATCAGGGAATGTCACATGGATTTGAGGGCTGTTTTGAGGCCTACTCCGCCCACGTGCAAATGTGTTTTCTATTTGTTTTGCGTCACACCGCTACAGGGAGGTCTTGATGGCGATGACGGGACGGAGCTACGACTGGGAAGGAAGCCTTAATTAAGGTACAGCCCTTACATTTGCCTGGTATGAAAAGTAAAAACCACGGAAAGCCATCTTCTGGACTGCAGATAGTGGTATTCGAACCCAACATTCCCCACATGCAAGCTCACAGCTACTTCACTCAAACCGCGTAGCCCACTTGCTTGGTTTGTGAGAACAATTGAGGAATTACTGATGGTGAAACAGCGGCCCCGGCGCCAAGAATAACGGTAGAGAAGATCGATCACTTCGACCAAGCGTCGCTTCTTAATCTGCAGACCTTCGGGCTGAGCAGCGGTCGCTTGATAGGCCAAGGCCCGTCAGGGCTGTAGTGCCATTGGGGTTTATGTGTTTGTTTGTTTGTTTGTTTGTTTGTTTGTTTGTTTGTTTGTTTGTTTGTTTGTTTGTTTGTTTGTTTGTTTGTTTGTTTGTTTGTTTGTTTGTTTGTTTGTTTGTTTGTTTGTTTGTTTGTTTGTTTGTTTGTTTGTTTAATAGACAGCTCCTCTGTTCACGGTCTCAAAGGCTAGAAGGCCTATGAAGCAGGTAATTCATAACCCGCAGGAGTGCAGCTATCCCAACAAACAGGGTTTCCGGAAAGAAATCTGAAATTTGAAAAGGGAGTTCTTTCCTTTATCATAATGAGTTCTGGTTTTCCATTCACTGACTCCCTTTTAAGAGGAAGCTTGCCAGAATAGTTCGGAACCAAGAATTCACCAGAAGTTGTAATGGATTGTTTATAAAAAGAAATCTCAAAAATTGGAAGGTCTAGGAAGCTGTAAGTTCGCACGCAGACAGACTCTAATCTGTAACGTTGTAGAAATATTTGGTGACGAAACATACCCATGGGAAACCTAACAAAGGGAATTTCCAAAGAAAAGATCTGAATTTCCGAAGTCCTCACTATTGTCACAACAACTTACCTTTCACGCTCAAAAGATGTCATTCCTGCATTATTCCGGCATTTGTAATTGCTGCCTACAAAGCGCAAATATGGGACAATGTGCGATTATTCTTTAGACAGCTGGCATATTCCTATGGATAACTAAAAGTTATGCTCACTAGGGAGAAAATTTTGAAATTGTCATCAAGGCAGTGAGGAAAATGACATATATACCGGAAAAGAACATGTTAAAAGTATAATTTGTAAGGATATATAACTGAAGTATAGTTTATTCCTTACTATAGAATCCGTATTTCCTATTAATATTCCTCAAATGAAAATAATATTTTGCTATCAAGGGGTATCGCCTAACAATGGGAGACATTACACGAATATGAAATAAAGCCTTTGGGTTTTCAATGGCTACTATATTAGATTCTAAGTAGCCTGGCTCCTGGCGGAATGGTCAACGTTGAGGTCTTCGGTTCAGTGGTTCCCAACCTTTAATACCCGGTCGAGTTGGGGTTTTTAATCGTAAATGGTTAATTCTTCTAACTTGAGGACTGGGTGTTTTGTGTTTGTCTCAATACTCTCTTCTTCGTATCTACACATATACAAGGAACCAGCACAGAAACAGATAATAGTGAATGTATACCTCCGTTAAGGGTTGAAGTCAGGAAGGGCATTCGGCCGTAAAACAGAGCCAAGTACACATATGTCACATAGGAGCATAACGAATGTTAAGTGTTAACACTGGTGTTAAATAGACTTAACAAACATTTTTCAAAATGGCCGTTTCATCAAGAATTCGTCGCTGTTCGGGCAAAAGGTCATATCTCACAATGCACTTCCTATCCATTATTTTCCCTAAGACTGGTCACGCCTCCCAGCCACATATGGATATCAATCAATCACTACTGATCTGCATTTAGGGCAGTCGCCCAGGTGGCAGATTCCCTATCTGTTGTTTTCCTAGCCTTTTCTTAAATGATCGCAAAGAAATTGGAAAATTATTGAATATCTCGCTTGGTAAGTTATTCCAATCCCTAAATCCCCTTTCTATAAACGAATATTTGTCCCAATTTGTCCTCTTGAATTCCAACTTTACCTTCATATTGTGATCTTTCCTACTTTTAAAGACACCACTGAAACTTACTCGCCTACTAATGTCCTCTCACGCCATCTCTCCACTGACAGCTCGGAACATACCAGTTAATCGATCAGCTAGTATCCTTTCTCCCAAGTCTTCCCAGCCCAAACTTTGCAACATTTTTCTAACGCTACTCTTTTGTCGGAAATCACCCAGAACAAATCGAGCTGCTTTTCTTTGGATTTTTCCAGTTCTTGAATCAAGTAATCCTGGTGAGGGTCCCATACACTGGAACCATACTCTAGTTGGGGGTCTTACCAGATAATTATATACTCTCTCCTTTGCATCCTTACTACAACCCCTAAATACCCTCAGAACCATGTGCAGATATCTGTATCCTTTATTAACAATCATATTAATGTGATTACCCTAATGAAGGTCTTTTCTTATGTTATAACACCTAGGTACTTACAATGATCCCCAAAAGGAACTTTCACCCCATCAACGCAGTAATTAAAACAGAGAGGACTTTTCCAATTTGTGAAACTCACAACCTGACTTTTAACCCCGTTTATCATCATACCATTGCTCACCGTCCATCTCACAACACTATTGAGGTCACCCTGCAGCCGCTCACAATCTTGTAACTTATTTATTACTCTGTACATCATCTGCAAACAGCCTTATCTCTGATTACACTTCTTTACACACGTCATTGATATATATATAAGAAAACATAAAGATCAAATAATACTGCCTTGAGGAATTCTCCTCTTAATTATTACAGGCACGGTCGCTTCCTTCCCACTCCTAGGCCTTTTCTGTCCCATCGTCGCCGTAAGACCTATCTGTGTCGGTGTGACGCAAAGCAAGTTGTAAAAAAAATTATTACAGGGTCAGATAAAGCTTCGCCTACTCTAATTCTCTGAGTTCTATTTTCTAGAAATATAGCCAACCATTCAGTCACTCTTTTTTCTAGTCCAATAGCACTCATTTTTGTTAGTAGTCTTCCATGATCTACCCTATCAAATGCCTTAGATAGGTCAATCTCAATGGCAATACAGTCCTTTTGGCCTCCTGAATCCAGGATATCTGCTAGATCTTGCTGAAATCTTACAAGCTGAGCTTCAGTGGAATAACCTTTCCTAAACCCAAACTTCCTTCTGTCAAACCAGTTATTAATTTCGCAAACATGTCTAATATAATCAGAAAGAATGCTTTCCCAAAGCTTACATGCAATGCACGTCAAACTGACTGGCCTGTAATTTCCAGCTTTATGTCTATCACCCCTTCCTTTATACACAGGGGCTTCTATAGCAACTCTCCATTCATCTGGTATAGCTCCTCCGACCAAACAATAATCAAATAAGTATTTCTGGTATGGTACTATATCCCAACTCATTGTCGTTAGTATATCCCCAGAAATCTTATCAACTCCAGCTGCTTTTCTAGTTTTCAAATTTTGTATCTTACTGTAAATGTCATTGTTATCATACGTAAATTTTAATACTTCTTTTGTATTACTCACCTCCCCTATCCGGACATTATCCTTGTAACCAAAAATCTTTACATACTGCTGACTGAATACTTCTGCATTTTGAATATCCTCGCATACACACTCCCCTTGTTCATTAATGATTCCTGGAATGTCCTTCTTTGAACCTGTTTCTGCCTTAAAGTACATATACCCGTGTACATACCCTTCCATTTTTCACTAAAATTTGTATGACCACCAGTTATGCTTGCCATCATGTTATCCTTAGCTGACTTCTTTGCTAGATTCAATTTCATAGTAAGTTCCTTCAATTTCTCCTTACTCCCATAACCGTTTCTAACTCTATTTCGTTCCAATCTGCACCTCCTCCTTAGTCTCTTTACTTCTCTGTTATAATATAGTGGATCATCACCATACCTTACCACCTTTAAAGGTACAAACCTATTTTCACATTCCTCAACAAATGCTTTAAACCCATCCCAGAGTCTGTTTACATTTTTATTTACCATTTTCCAGCGATCATAGTTACTTTTTTAAAACTCCCTCGTGCCTGTTTTATCAGCCATATGGTACTGCCGAATAGTCCTAATTTTAATACCTTCCTTTCTTTCACATTTATTTTTAACTACAACCAAAACTGCTTCGTGATCACCAATACCATCTATTTCTTCGGTTTCTCTATAGAGCTCATCTGGTTTTATCAGCACCGCATCCAGAATATTCTTCCCTCTACTTGGTTCCATCACTTTCTGAATCAGGTGCCCTTCCCATCTTAACTTATTTGCCATTTGTTGTTCATGCTTCCTGTAGTTCACATTACCTTCCCAATTGACATTCGGTAAATTGAGATCACCTGCTACTATCACATTCTTCCCATATCATTTCCAACATAGCTGATTATCTTATCAAATAATTCTGAATCAGCGTCAGCGCTACCCTTTCCCGGTCTGTACACTCCAAAGACATCAAGTTGCCTATTATCTTTAGAGATGAGCCTTACACCCAGAATTTCATGTTTTTCATCCTTAACTTTTTCGTAGCTTACAAATTCTTCTTTCACCAGAATATGCAGTATATGGGAACAAGTTTCGTTGAGTTCATTTTCCTATGTTAATGTGTAAAGGAAAATGAACCTTAACTACATTATCCTGTAATAGTGCGTAAATAAGTCATGCAATCATACATTCCTAGAGTGCGGTACGCTGACAAATTGTTAATACTTGTGTTAAATTAACACACACAACCCCCCCCCCCCCTGTGTTAAACCGCATAACAGCTGTTAAAATTTCAAAATTATAGCATGTAGAAGACGCAAGTTTGAAGTTTTACTGCTGTATAAACACTATGTATAAACCTTAAGAATGCAATGGTCGGCCCATACTAAGAAATAACGACTTATTACAGTTGCCAGAAGAAATTCTGCAACAAAGGTACCCAATTATCAAAGCCGTAATGAACAAGGTACCAGAAGAAATTGAAAATTGTTTAGAGTTTCCCACAGATTGAAACTTATCAGTGTCTCCAGTGCAGTAGTTGCTTATAGTCCTTAAATATTTTAGTTCAGACTCTTTTCATGTAATTGTAGGTGACTATGTTCATGGGTGCAAGACAAGAGTGTGTAGAAATCTGTAAGGAGTTCCTGTTGCCATTGCAGCGTTGGCAAGACATTATATTATTTTCCCCGCAGTAAAAGAATACCCGAAAATCATTCAAGACTTATATCAATCACCACATATTTTCCTGTTGTAGGAGCATTTGATTGTATTTATTTAAGAATATATTGAATGTTGGATATAATCGTCCGTTCTTTTATTTTTCTAGTACACTCACATATTTTCAAATTAAATCTATGATAACATTTGTCTAGTATTCATTATAATAAAGCTTTTGTTGCCTCTTAATGCACATATTTGCATCTTAGCGGTCTCCACTAACCATAACGTATAATAATGTCAACCATGTGTAACAAAATACAATTCCCAATTTCGGTCTGAGCGCTTTATGTAAAGAAACAAAAGACGCTGTCTGTCAAACGCGTTCAGAAATATCACGGAAACATATTAATTTCTCTTTAAGAATTGTTTAGAAACAAATGTTCGAAATGTGTTCGTGAAACAGGCAACTCTTTTCTGAAGTGTTAAATTAATAACAATTGTTAATTAAAATCTAACATAGAGTTAAAGAATCTGGGCAATAGATCGAAGCCTCGACAGCTCCAGGTTGTGGGAAGTGGAGTAGAAGTAGAAGAAGAAGAAGAAGAAGAAGAAGAAGAAGAAGAAGAAGAAGGTGGTAGTGACTGTTATGTACTTTTTATTTTTATAATTTGCTTTACGTCTCATCGACATAGATTGGTCTTATAGCGACGATGGGATAGGAAAGGATTGGGAAGGAAGCGACCGTGACCTTAATTAAAGTACAGTTCAAGCCTTTTGCCTGGTGTCAGAAAGGGGAAACTACGGAAAAGAATCTTCAGGGCTGCCGACAGTGGGATTCGAATCTCTCGAATACAAGGTGACAGCTACACGGCCCTAACCACTCAGCCACTTGCTCGGGTTTCATAATATTCGCAGTCGGTAAATTTATAATTCTCTTCAGAGAACCAAATTTTGGATAAGAAAACTAAGTCATTTGTGCTAATAAAGACAGTATTTGTTTATTATTGTGAATCATCAGCATTGTTTTTTAAAGATGGATTTTACCGAGCTCGATAGCTGCAGTCGCTTAAGTGCGGCCAGTATCCAGTATTCAGGAGATAGTGGGTTCGAACCCCACTGACGGCAGCCCTGAAGATGGTTTTCCGTGGTTTCCCATTTTCACACCAGGCAAATGCTGGGGCTGTACCTTAATTAAGGCCACGGCAGCTTCCTTCCCATTCCTAGCCATTTCCTGTCCCATCGTCGCCATAAGACCTATCTGTGTCGGTGCGACGTAAAGCGACTAGCAAAAAAAAAAAAGATGGATTTTTACCGAGCTCGATAGCTGCAGTCGCTTAAGTGCGGCCAGTATCCAGTATTCGGGAGATAGTGGGTTCGAACCCCACTGACGGCAGCCCTGAAGATGGTTTTCCGTGGTTTCCCATTTTCACACCAGGCAAATGCTAGGGCTGTACCTTATTAAGGCCATGGCCGCTTCCTTCCCACTCCTAGCCCTTCCCTGTCCCATCGTCGCCATAAGACCTATCTGTGTCGATGCGACGTAAAGCAACTAGCAAAAAAAAAAATAATAATAATAATAATAAATAAATAAATAAATGAAGGTATCGGAAAAATAAAGACAAGGGCCACAAAGGGCGTGAATATGAATGATTTCCTAGGTCTCGAAAAACTAATACTCTCGGGGTCGGAAAAGAATAAGAGTTGACCAACAAAGGTCGGACACGATAGATGAAATTGAGGAGCCTGACACAAGTAATCAATGCCAGGACTCAGCCCACAGCCACGTGGTCGGCAATCCACGATCCCAAATTAAGAGTACCTGGGGTCCCTTCTAGTCACCTCTTATGAGAGGCAGGGAATACCGCGGTTGTTATTCTACCGCCGTCACCCACAGAGGGAAAGAAGAAGATAAGCTTATGTTAGTAGTTTTAAGTTATCTTCAGCCTGTACTGAGCTACATCGCATACATCTGGCCAACGTCAGATCCTTGGAGATACCGCTTGATAGACAAAGCATGTCTGATCCGGCGCACGTGAGTGATCGTACGTTTAAAACACGTGAGGTCCTGCGCCTCGCTCTCTCTCTCTCCCTGTCCCTGCGCGCGCGCGCGCGCGCGTGTGTGTGTGTGTGTGTGTGTGTGTGTGTGTGTGTGGTGAGAGAGAAATTTATTAAGGCCAGAGTGTAAGCTTCATAATTTTATATACAAACAAACCTGTTGTCCAACAGCACATTAGAACCTTTGCATTATTATTTAGGGCACGTAGTGAATTTAAATAATACATATGAGTATATTAAACATTAAGATATAAACTAAATGAGAAAATAATTGAGATGAAAACTGCAATATTGATCATTAACGAATTATCCGAGTTCGTTGTTGTTGTTGTCGTTGTTGTTTATGATTATGATATTGGTTTATTCCCGAGGTTGAGATCTTACGATCAGCAACTACGTGTAACAATAATAATAATAATAATAATAATAATAATAATGATAATAATGGGCCGATGACCTAGCTGTTAGGCCCCTTTAAACAACAAACAAAGAACATCAATAATAATCCTAGTAAGAATGGATGACAAACGACTGACGAAAAAGATATCCAAATTCATTATGGGGTTAAAGACCCCCTCCAACTGCATAGAAGAGGTTAAGAGGGATGCGGAAGAAGTTGGAATTACACTACAGGTGATCCACAACAGAAGAGTTCAGAAGAAGAGTCGACAGTCTAAAATCATTTGAAGAGAACCCACTTGAACGGAAGCCCGTCTAACGGATCATTTCCGAAGAGGAAAGAAAGATGAGAAGCAAAAGAATGAAGAGGTTTTGGGAAGAGAAGGAAAGAAAGGCCACGAAACCTTAAGTTCTATGCGGTCCATAACTGACCAAATTCGGACAAATAATAATAATAATAATAATAATAATAATAATAATAATAATAATAATAATAGTTCTTTTCCTGGCCACTTTCACAACTTTCTGCACGGACACTTAATGTGGTTTCGGCCGAGTTTTACGGCTCGATGCCCTTCCTGACGACAATCCTGTTTCTATGATACAGGATAATGTGGTGTGTTATATGTAGTTGAAGAGGAGTGTATTAAGACGAACACAAAAACCCACTCTCCGAGCCGGAGGAATTGACTGTTAAAATTCTCGGCCCGCCTGGGAGTCGAACCCGAGTCCCTCTGAACCGAACACCAGTACGCTGACCATTCATCCAACGATCCGGACAATAATAATAATAATAATAATAATAATAATAATAATAATAATAATAGTTTAATGTCCACTGCTCGAATCATTAGCTGAATAGTGAGCGTAGAGGTCTTCGGTTCAGAAGGTCTTGGGTTCAATTCCCACCCGGGTCGGAGATTTTAATCGTGTTTGATTAATCCTTCTGGCTCGGGGACTGGAATTTGTGTTTGCTCTAACACACTCCTCTTCATGTTCGGACAACACACTACACTACCAATCACCACAGAAACACGTTATAGTGATTACATCCCTCCACAAGGGGTTGGAGTCAGGAAGGCCGTAAACGAGTGCGGCACATTTCGCACCCGCAACCCCACCGATGTGGGAAAAGCGATAGAAGGAAAAGAAGAATCGTTTAAGTGCTAACGGTCTTAACAGACGCCAAAAATAAAACGAAACAAACTCATAGCTCATACAGCTCAATAAGGGACTTGGCCTGCCAAGATGACTGCTACCCAGCCAGATGGCCTGCAGATACTGGACTTTCACGTGGTCAGCGTGACGGCATTCTCATTGATATTGCTTCGCTTTTTTGACAGAGTCCGTTGCATCTCATACCAGAGAACTTCTCACCTGGTCTCACGTGGCTGAATAAACTCAGTTGCAGTCCTCAGTCGAGAATTAAAATCTCTGCACTCTCCGGGTATCTAACCCTTGGCCTCCAGGTCAGAAGTAGGCACGCTACCCGTACCCTAGGTATGACTAATTCATTCAGTTAAGTGGAAACTCTACTCGACTACCATCCGACGGTCCTAGGGACGAATTCAACAACTCCTGGCAGGATTTTCAACAAATCATCACGAGACAGCAGGAACACAATCCGACCCTAATCCTCTGGCCAGGTTCCTGTATGTTCCTTCCACCTACTGTAAAAATGGACATGTGGCACTGAAGAAAAGAAAAATAACAAAATGATGTAGCCTATATCTCGTAGTCATTCGTAACAAATTTGAGGATTCGAAGGAATTGTTCTTTCCTGGCCAAAAATAACTTGCGTAAGTACTATTTTCTCACATTACCTCACCACAGAAATGCACAGTAAACAAACGCTGGAATATCACTTTCGGGTATCGTATACAAAATACTCAGATAAATGCATAATATGAAAGTCGGAGTACTGACACTGCAACAACACACTTTATCAGAAACACTGCACACACACAGAGGTCTTGAAAACTAAGTGAAACAAAACCACAAGGAATGTATGTGAATAAATAAATAAATAAATAAATACATAAATATTATTTATTTAATATTAATATTATTTATTAAATATTATTTATATTATTTATTAAATATAATTTATTTATTTATTTATTTATTTATTTATTTATTTAAATAAGTCAGAATGATGGTACCATATATTCTACTTTACGCGAATCCTATGTGATCTGAGAGGAAGGTATAATAACTAATGAGTCAAGAAAACTGAACGTATGTAAAGCATGAGAAATTTCATCTAGCCCTCTCAGGCCTATTTAGATTCATGTGACAAGCGATACGTAATGGTGGTGATTTTGAAGGGAATTTTGTATACGTCTTGTAGGAGTCCCAACTGATGTTAGAGGAGAGATAAATAACGATAATGAAGACTAAGATAAATGCATCACAAATAATTAAGAATATCTGTGACCCCAGTGTGCAGTGCAAGTGTTAAGTATTACTTGTAGTTACTCAGCAGTAGAAATGCCAATTTTACTAGATTTATGCTATCTTGAATTGATATCGCAGGAAGGAAAGTTTATTTCCAGAGAATTTCACTTTCACCGTAAAAGAGAACAAGTTTTTTTATTAGGTAAATATTGCGTGACTCAATGGATTACTCGTGACCACAAAAGAAAACTAAGTTGCGAGTAAGTTTCCGCTACCTATTTTCCTGCTCATAATATCAAGCAAACTCACCATATGTGACTGATCATTATGAAAAACGTCATACCTGAATATTGCGGAAGGCTGTTGTTGCAGACCTGTTTCTCAGGCGACAGAGCAGCTGGAACTGGCTGTACTCTGACCAGCCCGTTAGCCCTGAAGGTCGTGGTGTTGCACTGGCTAACATATGCAGACATATCAGAAGCCGATATTTTTACTCTTTAGAGTGTTCTATAGCCAAGAGCCCCAAGTGATATAACCACTGCCATCTAACGTTGTTCATGCTATATAAGATCTCGCTTAACGCATTCACCTACCAGACAGGTTTCCCCAAGAGCCTTGGCCAACAAACTAACTTTAACTTCCGCTTTCTACTGGACCTCTCACATTCTTCTTACGTCATCATATACCGTGATGCGCCCCGCTGTCAGCGATCCTCTTAGCAGCATGGTGCTCACTGGACCGTCATATGAACTGGTACAGTCTGCAGTTGTTTCCCTTACACGCTGGTTGGAGGTAAGTTATACCTTCAACATTATAATATGCTTCTTAAAAAAAAAGAAGAATTTATATTGTAGACGGCCTCGAGATTCGAATCAAAATCTCTTTATATCCACCGATAGAAGTAGACATATTCAGCAAATAGAAACACCGCTAAAATGACCCCATGATGCTGGAATGGCCATCATGCCTATAATATATACAGTATAATAATTTGAATAAATTTTATTCTACTTTCCCAATTTAATTAATTAATTATCGTTCAGGCCATCTATGGACCACGTTTTACAGTCTTTACGTTATTTTTCACCAGTCCTGACTTCACATTCTGCCAGTACTTCTTCATCCTTGCACTGACTTCTTTCTTCTGTTCTTCTGTGTAGGTTCTCTTCTTCTTCTTCACAAGTTCTTCCCCAGTCTCCTGAAAACCCTTGAACTCCTTCACTTTTTGTCTAAATTTGTTTCTGTCCAGTACGTCCTCTTTTTCTACTCCTATCCTGGCCAGGTCGGTCCTTACTTCCCGAAACCATTTTGGTTCCGTCTTCCTTAGGCTGAAGAAGCTGAAAATCCTTTTTGTCAGACGGTTGGTGTCCATTCTCTGTAGATGTCCATAAAATTGAAGCCTTCGCTTTTTCATCAATACCACGACTTCCTCTGTCTTCTGGTATAGTTCTTTGTTGGGTCTAAGTCTCCTCTCCCCACCTTTCATTTTCGGGCCCAAGATCTTCCGGAGCATTTTCCTCTCTTTCTTTCTGATGTTCTCTAGATCTCCCTTTCCAATCATGTCCAATGTTTCTGCTGCGTATAAGCATTCAGGTCTGATGACTGTGTCCAGATGTCTTAATTTGGCTCCATATGACAAAGCTTTCTTGTTGTAGGTGTCTCTAGTGAGCTGATACGCTGTTTCCATTTTTCTCGCTCGTTCTATCAGAGCTAGCTTCTCTGATCCATTCTCTTGAACTATTTATCCAAGATAATAATTGTACCGGGAGGTACACCTCATTCAAAAGAAGCGCCTTAAGAAACTCCTCTACCGAACAAAACGTGAAGCACGACTGTATGAAGTTGGGACATTGACCTGAAGATGTCACCATTGAAGTATGTAGTAATTGTGTTATTATGAAATGCCTAAATTGGCTAGATTTATTTCCTTTGTGTTTGTTTACTTCAAGAAGTTTGAACATTTCTCCATAGATGTCATCACCAAAAACTATGGTCACGCACTCTGGTGCAAGAAAGAACAATTTGTTATTGAAAGAAATTTTGTGTTTATGGGTTTTCTCAAGCCAATTTACTTTCATTTGTTTTTTGTATATATTTCATAGTTTGCAACACTTCCTTCTCATTTCTGCTAGGTTTGAATCTAGCAATTCCAATGGGAATTTTTTGTAATTATATTTCAGTCTATCATAGGCTTCTTTTGGGTTCTTTAGGTGTAACTTTTGAATTTGCCGATAAAATTAAGAGGGTGTGTGCGGATTAGTCCAGAATCCTCTTGAACAATCCCCTCGTGTATATAAGCTGAGGCTTTTCTGGCTACCTTGTCCAATTGATCGGCGTCTTTCTGAGTGTGTGTGTTAAGACAGGAGGCGGGGAGCCTCATTCCTTGGCAGGCAGAACAACAGCCAGGTAATGGCCATCAATATCATATCTTTCCAGCTGTCTCCGCAAATTTATCCGAGGGGAAGGTCCTAATTTCTATCTATGTAACCTGTTTTTCAAAAATGTGAAACTTCTTTCGGCTAAGGTAAAATTTCATAAATTCTTAAAACTGTAAATCGGGGATAGAGAGTGTGTTATCCCCTTGATTTCCCTTCAACTTGGTTCGAGGTGACTACGACTTTGTAACTGTTTTTCTTACTTCTTGTAATGCATTAAAGTAACATTCATTCGAGCCGCCTCAGTAGTTTGGGATTAGCCCCTGTATCATCGGGTCGAGAGCCCTGTTAGGATCTTAATCCTTCATTATCTAGGAGTGCAAGTGTACGCCTCCATTCAGTTTGTGTTCGGGCCATTAATTTAACCTGTCCTTTTCCCACAAAGGCCCAGTAGGTTGGGTAATAGATACCCCTGTGTAAAATAAATGTTGTAAATTGTGCCTAGAGAGGTCAGAGATCATATAGTTTTGTGTAATGTTGCCTTAAGCGGGCTGTTAAAATTTGGTTAATGTTGGGGAGCATGTAAGCTCTTTTCTAGTTTACGGTAATTTTGAGGAGTGCCTCTGGAAGGTTACAAAGTTATTGGAGCAGAGTGCTGTTGAATTGGAATATTCCTGTCCTTGTCTAAACATTGTGACTAAGTTGCAAATTTCGTAAAACTGGATCTTGTAGCTCAAAACTTGTAACTCTGGGGGTTGAAGCCCAAAATTGTTAAATTTCCTTTTCTGGGGATCTCCATTTTAATCCCTAAATTGGCCATTGTTATTTCACCAAGTGAAAAGATTGTTAAGTTTGAAATTCTAAAAGAAATATAACCTTTATTTAAAGTTCGAATTCAATTCTTGATATCGTAGTTAGACCCATTCAAACCCAGCATCCTCTTTCACCCCTCTGCGACCCACCAAAATACGGTAATAATAATAATAATAATAATAATAATAATAATAATAATAATAATAATAATAATAATAATAATAATAATAATACCGAGCTCGATAGCTGCTGTCGCTTAAGTGCGGCCAGTATCCAGTATTCGGGAGATAGTAGGTTCGAACCCCACTGTCGGCAGCCCTGAAAATGGTTTTCCGTGGTTTCCCATTTTTACACCAGGCAAATGCTGGGGCTGTACCTTCATTAAGGCCACGGCCGCTTCCTTCCCACTCCTAGCCCTTCCCTGTCCCATCGTCGCCATAAGACCTATCTGTGTCGGTGCGACGTAAAGCAACTAGCAATAATAATAATAATAATAATAATAATAATAATAATAATAATAATAATAATAATAACCTTTCTTACTCCGTTTACCATCTGGGATTGGTTTTTCGCTCGGACTCAGCGAGGGATCCCACCTCCACCACCTCAAGGACAGTGTCCGGGAGTGTGAGACCTTTGGTCGAGGGCATACAACTAAACCTCGCCCAGGCGGCCTCACCTGCCATGCAGAACAGGGGCCTTGTGGGGGGATGGGAAGATTGGAAGGGATAGACAAAGAGGAGGGAAGGAAGCAACCATTGATTGCCTTAAGTTACGTACCATCCCGCCATTTGCCTGGAAAGGAAGTGGTTTTCCACTTCGAGGATGGCTGAGGTGGGAATCGAGCCTCCCTCTACTTAGTTAACCTCCCGCGGCTCAGTGGACCCCGTTCCAGTCCTCGCACCACTTTTCAATTTTCGTGGGAATAGAACCCGGGACTCCGGGGGTGGTAGCTAATCATACTAACCACTACACCACAGATGTGGGCCATTCTTATTATTATTCAATGTATTTCATTCTTAGAATTAATATTGTGATGTAATTGTGAACTGAATATCCACCGACCCTCAATGTGAGTTTCTAACCCTCTGTGAGTGAGGGCGGTAGAATAACACCCACGGTATCCCCTGCCTGCCGTAAGAGGCGACTAAACGGGGGCCCAGGGGCTCTGAACTTTGGAGCGTAGTTTGGCGACTACGGGGCCCTTAGTCCTGGCATTGCTTCAACTTACTTGTGCCAGGTTCCTCACTTTCATCTATCCTATCTGACCTCCCTTGGCCAGCTCTTATTCTTTTTCGACCCAAATGGTATTAGAGCACTCGATGCCTAGGAAGTCTTTCATTTTCACGCTATTCGTGGCCCTTGTCTTTCTTTGGCCGATACCTTCACGTTTCGAAGTGTCGGATTCCTTTCATTTTTTCCTCTCTGATTAGTGTTATATTGAGGACGGTTGCCTAGTTCTACTTTCTCTTAAAACAATAATCATCATCACCACCACCACCTGTGAGTTTAAAGCTCGTTGGGGTTCTGGTTTATGTTAAGTGTATGAATCGTATCCGTGAAATGTCATTATACAGTTTTCGTCCTAAATGTAAGAAAGTAATTACTTTCTCGCAAATCAAAAGTACAATTAGCGGTAAATGAATAAATATCATTATTATCGGAGAAATATGCATTCGTATCTACGGCGACTAATTCGCTATAGACATGACTCTTTCTGTGGCATTCCTCTTCGCCGTGCCATCTTCTGTTTCCTTCTTGAGGTCCAGGGCTAACATCGACGAATGGAAGTATTATGGTTGTGAATTCTCTATATCTTTGTTAATCACGACTGTCGACGGGCATTTCAAACCGATAAATGGAGGCGAAACGTTTTGAGGACACAATAACATTTAGCGAGGACATAGGGCATATTTTACGAAAATTGCAAGATCTAATACTAAATCATGCATTTTACAAAAATATAAGACGTGGTCAAAAAGATTCCGTTTTAGAGCGTTGCAGCGGACATGCAACGTGGCGCAACGCCGATGCGGATATATAAGCACGGACATGTACGTAGTGATGGGTCTTTTCATCGACTTCTCTTCTTTGGACGTCTCAGAACTCCGCAGCTACTCCTCGATATTTTTGATAGGCCGGGTGGCAACTCATCTTTAACTACAGCTCCTCGCCGATCTGAACGAAGCACGCGACCGACTCCGCACTGGAAGTTGGCCACCCCAATACCCAATCTTCTTTCCTCACCATGACCACCACTACCACCACTACAAAAAACACGACCTCCGCTCTTACCATTCCCTACCTTCCTATCACCACGGTTACGTACTCCCATCCTTCCCCAATTTTGAACACGACACTTCCTCTGCCGCCATACCCTGATCCGCCCAGTTACCTGTACATCCCTCCCCGCTACTTTAACCGTTCGACCATCGCCGAAGAGGACTCCGCTACGCCACCGGTCACGCAGCCTTCACCTTCAGCAGACGCCGTACGACAATCATCATCACCACAATCACCACCAGATAACACCACTATATATAGTTGTGTCCTTCGCGGCGTGGATCCTGACATCCCAGACCAAGAAGTTATCCACGAACTTAATCTCGAAGGCATTCCTGTCCGTCGCGCCTTCAGAAACCGGAACAGATCCGGATCAACCTATCTTAGTCCGTCTGCACCTGCCCACGGAAGAAAAAGTTCAACGCCTTCTCACCAGCGGCGCATGGCTCTACGGTCGACGACACCAATATCTTCACCTTCTCGCTCCCCTCCCCGAGCTTCCAACAGCCCCCGTCATCGACCCCGGCCAACCGCTCCATATCGACCTTCACTATCCGTCCGTCCAACCCCTCCCCCAACTCGATCCTTCTTCCCACCACTCCCGACCACTGAACTGCTCCGTCTTCTCACCAACTCCCTATGTAATAACATCTCCGCAACGCTACAATCCTCACCTCACACCTCGGAACTGTACTCTGAACCTTCACCACTCCCTAATAAGCATCTCCCCAGCCAAGAGGCCAGCATCACTCTTTCTCCACTAATTATAATCTCCAATCACCCATCTTCCTCTTCTAACACAACTCCTAATTCTCTTCACTTTTCCCGGCCCGAGAGAGAGCGTCAAACCATCATTGTCGTCGTCGTCGTCGTAGTGATTAGAATCGCGAAGAGTCGATTCCGTATGACTGGGGAATATGGTACCCGATTTCGGAATCAAAACTTGTACGGGGATTATGACATAATAAAACACTACTATTTCAATATATTAGCACCATCTATGTTGCAGATACGTATTAACACATGCAGCACGGATGTGTTCTGTAATGTGAGTTTGTTTTGTTTTATAATCAGGTCACTGTACAATCTTTGCCTGCTCTCATTGTACTGTCATGGAGTTATTTACTCTAATACGACTGTAATTTGATCAGAAAATATGGTTCTCTGTTTGAAACTAATCAAATTGTGTGGATTGTAAACAAATCAAAACTTGTACGGGGATTATGACATAATAAAACACTACTATTTCAACAAATTAAATTGTACTAAAGAGACAATCTTAACTAATATTAATCAGTGAAGAAAACAAAAATAGCAATTCTGACAGTTTCTCATAATAATATTTAGCAGTAGGGCCTACCGTAGTATGAAATGTTCTTCTTCTTTTTCTACCACTTTTCTCACACCTGTGGGTTCGTTGGTGCGAACTGTATCGCACATGTGGGTTTGGCCCTGTTTTATGACGGATGCCCTTCCTGACGCCAACCCCATATGAAGGAATGTAATCACTATTGCGTCTTCCTGTGGTGGTTGGTAGTGTAGTGTATTGTCTGAATATGAAGAGGAAAGTGTTGGAACAACCACAAACACCCAGTCCCCGGGCCAAAAGAACTAATCAGAGGCGATTAAAATCCACCAACCGCCCGGGAATCGAACCCGGGACCCTCTGAACCGAAGGCCTCAACGCTGACCATTCAGCCAATAAATCGGACAGTAGCATGAAATGTTCATTACAAATTAAATGTAACGGAAGACAGGTATGCTACGAAACAAGTTGTGCACTTACTAAAAATGTGGCTTAATTGCACAGACTTTATACGTTTATACTAGCGTTATTTAAAAACCAATTTAAAAAAATACCAGTATAGGCATAAATAACAATGTCGTTTATACACCCAGAGTCGAAATGTGTAATGTGATTTCCAGACTACCAGGATAAATTGTTATTTCATTATTATGTGGCATAATTCATTCATGACAACCAATAAGGTCCGCCTTTGTAGTGTAGTGGTTAGTGTGATTATCTGCCACCCCCGGAGGCCCGGGTTCGATTCTCGGCTCTGCCACGAAATTTGAAAAGTGGTACGAGGGCTGGAACGGGGTCCAGTCAGCCTCGGGACTTCAACTTAGTAGAGGTGGGTTCGATTCCCACCTCGGCCATCCTGGAAGTGTTTTTCCGTGGTTTCCCACTTCTCCTCCAGGCAAATGCCGGGATGGTACCTAACTTAAGGCCACGGCCGGTTCCTTCCCTCTTACTTATCTATCCCTTCCAATCCCCCCCCCCGCAAGGCCCCTGTTCAACATAGCAGGTGAGGCCACCTGGGCGAGGTACTGGTTATCCTCCCCAGTTGACTTCGACCAAGAGTCTGAAGCTCCAGGACACTACCCTTGAGGCGGTAGAGGTGGGATCCCTTGCTGAATCCGAGGGAATAACCGACACTGGAGAGTAAACAGATAAAGGATAAGAAGAAGAAGCAAGACCTAAGTATAATCATGTATTTAACCAAAAATAGCATGACCGCCGGACCAATAATAATATTAATTAATTATGGACAAAAGTCAACAGATCGGAAAGAATCGAAATACTTCAATAATCAAGCAAAGCAAAGAACTTTAATTGCCGAATTACTTCACAAACAAAAGACTAAAGAGCAGTGACGTATTCAATTCCAATAAATAATCCTAATGTACACGGCAATGTATTTCTGTATTAATAATGGTATTCATTAATCCACCCCTAATTTGACTCTTGATTTACCCTAAAGCAATTATTACCTTCAATTTAAAACAGAAATTATAATGAAATTCGTTGGATACGATTCATTCGCTTAACCCTGATTTTAAAAAATTAAACAATAAAAAACGTACTATATGTCAACGCTGTATGTTCTAAGTTTAGAAAGTGTCTAATATTGATATTGGCATGGAACTCGGGACGAGAAATCTCTGCTACTGATTCAAATGCGAAATCCAAACGTATTAACAGATTTTCACGACAGGACTCCGAGCAGTGTTGCAAGATATTTAGAGTTGAAATTCCCATCACACTGCTAAAATTTCCCTCATCTACCAGATTTTTCCCACATCTCTGATATTTACAATCCTACATATCAGACTAGCTTTCACATTGCTATAACGTATTAAAGTAAAAATAATATTATTTGAAGGACACCTGTAAACTAGACAGAAGCAGTGATTGCTAAAACATATCTAATAGTGAATATCTGTTGCTCACCCTCTTTCTCAGGCGATAGCTCACCTAAGTTTCCCCTTTTCTTTTCAATCGGATGCTTAATTCACAAATTAAAAATAATATATAATAAAATAATATATAATAAAATAATATATAATTTATTATTATTATTATTATTATTATTATTATTATTATTATTATTATTATTATTATTATTATTATTTTACTCTTAATATTTGCGCTGCTTCAACGAGCGCTTCAAATGACTATATGACGAGTTGGAGTACTCGAGCAGTCATGGTGATACTTATCGTAATGCCCAAAGTTCCCGGTAGATAGCATTATTAAAATTTGAACTTCCAAATAATTACTGTATGTGCATTATTATGGAAGATTTGTTACCGTTCATATTTAGCATCCGATGTGGTATTAATCATGTTTCTTGTACATTCATTAAAAGCATTATTGATAATTAATGGAAATGCATTCTAAACTTTAAACTTTTAATTGTAACAACTTACTGTTGAGCGATAGATCAGAATGTTGCTGATAGTTTCAGAGTTTGAGTAAAAATAAGGTGCATAAAAATATACTACGATATACTGTACGAAACGCAAACATCTCTTTCATTTTAAGAAGAGGCTTCAATTGTTCAAACGTAAAAAATAACGGTATAATATTTTATATCAGTAGGGCGTGGCAATATTAAAATTCCCACGTTTTTCAGATATTTTTGAAAAGTTTCCCCTTTTCCTAAAATTTCCACAACCACCTCCATTTTTCCCTTTTTCGTGGGAAATTTCCCTCAATCTGGACAACTGACTCCGAGGATACGAGTAGGGATGGCAACGATATATAGGTTTTTACGAAATATCGATATTTTCCTTTCGATTTATCGATATATCGATACCGAAATTTTGATTCAATTTATCGCATAATATATCGGTTTTTTTTTCCGTAAATGTATTGTTTTTCTTTGAATCATTATTTTCATTAACAATATCCGCACTAGAGAACGCCGAAAATTCTTCAAGAGATGGTGCTAGCGAAGGTGGAATTGCAACCTGGAAATATCCAATTTAATCAGTACCTTGCTCTGAGCCTCTGATAGGCTGGACTATAATTCGAATACAAAAGGTGGAATATGTAACACCGTTGCCTACGTGATTAGTAATAAGGCCTCCGCATGGCAGTTTACACAGCGCGAAATACGTTCTAGTTCCAGAGTCCCCGCTAGACTTGGTGTTAGCCCTCCATTGTTTAACAATACAGGCGTATAAGGAAACTGTGAAGCAAAAATGGAGGTTAGTGAGTTTTTATGTGAGATAAGCCTTACAATTAATTATAAGAGGCGTTCATTTGTGTATTCAGCTTGGGGTGAGTATATGGTTTATATTTAAACGTAAGATTAATAAAATAGAAGCCTCCGTGACTCAGGTGGCAGGGTGCCAGCCTCTGACCGCTGGGTTTCATGTCTAAATCCCGGTCACTCCATGTGAGATTTATGCTGGACAAAGCGGAGGCAGAACAGGTTTTTCTCCGGGTACTCCGGTTTTCCCTGTCATCTTTCATTCCAGCAACTTTCTCCACTATCATTTCATTTCATCTGTCAGCCATTAATCATTGCCCCAGAGAAGTGCGACAGGCTTCGGCAGCCGGCACAGTTCCCATCCTCGCCGCTAGATGGGGCTTCATTTGTTGCATTTCTGATGCCGTCAAATGACAGAACCAGCTGAGGATTTATATAGAAAATGTTATGTGCATATTGATAAGTATACAAGAGCCGAGAGAGAGTTTATTGTAAACATTATATTCACAGGATATTTATTACGCGTGATAAACAATGGTTTATTGCTGAGTACCATTCTGCCAAAGTAAATTTCAGAATGGTAGTGACATTTCTTTCCACGAGCAAATGAAGAACTACGAGGAAAAGGGGTCAAAATTATACCATGGGGGGTGACGAGAAGAATAGCATGTGGCAACCTTCCTCGAAGTCTGTAGTATGTAGTAAACATTTTGAAAGCACATGCTTTAGCATTTCTACTGAAACTAGCCGCAATCAATGCCAACACTTTTTTCAGGGTATCCATCATATTTGCATGGCAAAACTAGGCTATGTACTACTACTAAAATGTTCTCATTCCTCACCTGAAGGAGGAGGCGGGCCTCGTAGACGGTGACGCCGTCTCTCAGGCCGGGAGATTTGTCACGTTGAAAGAGATGCTCGGAGAAGGTAACGGGGTTGGTGGCCGTGGCCTATACTAGGAATTGTTCCGGCATTCGCCTTAGTGCAGGAGAATGGAAAACCACGGAAAACCATTCTCAGGACAGTCGACAGTGGAGACAAGCCGTGAGGTCCAGCCCTGTCCCGTCTTCCGAATACAGAGGTGAAGAGCCACGGTAGAGCCGTGGCCACCCCTCCTCTGTTCGGTTGGCCGGTCGGAGTGCAGAGCTGTGGGACCACGGACCAGCTGTGGCCACTTGTGGACCGATATCCACTCTGCATTCATCGACGCAGGTTATGTAAATACTGCAGTGTTTTAAAATATACTATGGAGTATTTCATTTTTATTAGGACGTGAACTTTCCGGTTGCAATGATACTACCTGATTCGTATGAGCTCAACTTGAATTACTGGGTGATACAGTTATTATTCTTCATTAAAAGTCCTAGAAATATCACTTTCCTACTCAAAACGCAATGTCGTATATTTGTAATGTGCTTTCATGTGCAAGTTATTCTCGTAATGCCAATTGGAATCGTGCTGAGGAATGGAGGGAAAACCTGACATCCAGCGGCGCTATTTGAACTGCTACTACTCTGTCAATTTAGTACTTGAAGAGACCGTGCATGCAGAGGCCTTTACTTATCTTGTAGGCACCGATAACACCTAGGGACGTTCCGATAAACCGTACTAAAATATCGATATTTCCTTCGATATCGACATGCCGATATTATCTTACTATCTATCAAAACAATATATCAATATATCTCGATATCATTTTTTTTCATAATACAAGGATTTGAAATTATATTGAAGTTCTATAAAACGGGGACTACGGCAGTTCCAAGAAAAACAAGACAATTAAGAGAATCAAATATAATGACCAAAATATTTTGTGTAAAATGGTATCAGCAGTAAAGTAATAAACATCAAAACCTAATTCAACCATGAATTCTAACACCTCAAGTGTCTGAGTTAATGTTATTCACCAGAAAAAAAAAAGACCAATGACATCTTTATTCCCAGAATACAATGATAAAGCCATGAATACTTGCACGGTATGTTCTGCATCATATTCTTAAATATTTTCGGCCATTCCTACTAATTTACGAGGTTTATATGAACTTCTTCAAGCGTTACTGACACTATTTTTTCACTCTCTTTCACAGGTGTACTTGGTTTTCTTTCAAAAAGCTAATTATTCAGGATCTATGCCTCGACTGCTGGCGCCTATTGACATAAATATATCTTGGCTGAGGGTCAATGAACATTTGTGTTTCGGAGGCAACCGTGCAGGCTGGTGCTCATCTGAAATTAGTAGCCGTTAATGGATATAGTCCATGGATAATTAAACCGTGAATTCCAGTAGCAAGATAAACTCAACCAACCAGTCGCGTGCACAGGCAGAATAGCAATATTGATATAGCCTATATGCATTGCGGTCTGATGATATTGTTGTTGGTCTTGGACTCTTGGGTTATCATTAACGATATATCGATATCGTTTGAATATACCGATATAATATGTGCAATAAATATCCATTATCGAAAATAAGTTTTCAATATATCGCAATATCAATATATAGGTATTTTAAAAAATTTTGCCATTCCTAGATACGAGTAGGGATGGCAACGATATATCGGTTTTTACGAAATACCGATATTTTCCTTTCGATTTATCGGTATATCGATACCGAAATTTTGATTCAATTTACCGAATAATATATCGGTTTTTCCGTAAATGTATGGTTTTTCTTTGAATTATTATTTTCATGAATACATCCGCACTAGAGAACGCCGATAATTCTTCAAGAGATGGTGCTAGTGAAAGTGGAATTGCAACCTGGAAATATCCAATTTAATCAGTACCTTGCTCTGAGCCTCTGATAGGCTGGACTATAATTCGAATACAAACGGTGGAATATGTAACACCGTTGCCTACGTGATTAGTAATAAGGCCTCCGAATGGCACTTTACGCAGCGTGAAATACGTTCTAGTTCCAGAGTCGCCGCTAGACTTCGTGTTAGCCCTCCATTGTTTAACAACACAGACGTATAAGGAAACTGTGAAGCAAAAAGGTAAATCAGTGAGTTTTTATGTGAGATAAACCTTAACATTAATTATAAGAGACGTTGATTTTTGTGTATTCAGCTTGGGGTGAGTATATGGTTTATATTTAAACGTAACATTAAGAAAATAGAAGCCTCCGTGACTCAGGTGGCAGCGCGCCGGCCTCTCACCGCTGGGTTTCGTGGTTCAAATCCCGGTCACTCCATGTGAGATTTGTGCTGGACAAAGCGGAGGCAGGACAGGTTATTTTCCAGGTACTCCGGTTTTCCCTGTCATCTTTCATTCCAGCAACTTTCTCCACTATCATTTCATTTCATCTGTCAGCCGTCAATCATTGCCCCAAGAAGTGCGACAGGCTTCGGCAGCCGACACAGTTCCCATCCTCGCCGCTAGATGACGCCTTATTCGTTCCATTCCTGACCCGGTCAAATGACTAAACATGCTGAGGATTTATATTAAGAAAATGTTTTGTGCATATTGATAAATACACAAGAGCCGAGATAGAGTTTATTGTAAACATTATATTCACAGGATGTTTATTGCGCGTGATAAACAATAGTTTATTGCTGTGTACCATTCTGCCATAGTAAACTTCGGAAAGGTAATGGCATTTCTTTCCACGAGCAAATGTAGAACTAGGGTCAAAATTATATCATGTCGGGGTGACGAGAAGAATAGCATGTGGCAACCTTCCTCGAAATCTGTAGTATGTAGTAAACATTTTGAAAGCACATGCTTTAGCATTTCTACTAAAACTAGCCGCAATCAATGCCAACACTTTCTTCAGGGTATCCATCATATTTGCATGGCGTGACTAGGCTATGTACTACTACTAAAATGTTCTCATTCCTCACCTGAAGGAGGAGGCGGGCCTCTTAAACGGTGACGCCGTCTCTCAGGCCGGGAGATTTGTCATGTTGAAGGAGATGCTCGGAGAAGGTGAGGGGGTTAGTGGCCGTGGCCTATACTAGGAATTGTTCCGGCATTTGCTTTAGTGTAGGAGAATGGAAAACCACGGGAAACCATTCTCAGGGCAGTCGACAGTGGGGACCAGCCGTGAGGTCCAGCCCTGTCCCGTCTTCCGAATACAGAGGTGAAGAGCCACGGTAGAGCCGTGGCCACCCCTACTCTGTTCGGTTGGCCGGTCGGAGTGGCCACTTGTGGACCGAGACCCACTCTGCATTCATCGACGTACGCTTTGTGAATACTGCAGTGTTTTGAAATATGCTATGGAGTATTTTCATTTTTATTAGGACGTGAACTTTCCGGTTGCAATCATACTACCTCATCTTCCCTGGGTGGTAGCCTACATTTATTTTTCTTCATTAAACGTCATAGAAATATCACTTTCCTACTCAAAACGCAATGTTTTATGTTTGTAACGTGCTTTTATCTGCAAGTTATTTTCGTAATGCCAATTGGAATCGTGCTGAGGAATAGAGGGAAAACCTGACATCCAGCGGCGCTATTTGAACTGCTGCTACTCTGTCAATTTAGTACTTGAAGAGACCGTGCATGCAGAGGCCTTTACTTATCTCGTAGGTAACGATAACATCTAGCGACGTTCCGATAAACCGTACTAAAATATCGATATTTCCTTCGATATCGACATGCGGATATTATCCTACTATCAAAACAAAATATCGATATATCTCGATATCTTTTTTTTTTTCATAATACAAGGATTTGAAATTATATTGAAGTTCTATAAAACGGGGACCACGGCAGTTCCAAGAAAAACAAGATAATTAAGGGAATCAAATATAATGATCAAAATATTTTGTGTAAAATGGTATCAGCAGTGAAGTAATAAACATCAAAACCTAATTCAACCATGAATTCTAACACTTTAAGTGTCTGAGTTATTGTTATTCACCAGAAAAAAAAGATCAATGATATCTTTATTCCCAGAATACAATGATAAAGCCATAAATACTTGCACGGTATGTTCTGCATCATATTCTTAAATATTTTCGGCCATTCCTACTAATTTACGAGGTTTATATGAACTTCTTTAAGCGTTACTGACACTATTTTTTCACTCTCTTTCACAGGTGTACTTGGTTTTCTTTCAAAAAGCTAATTATTCAGGATCTATGCCTCGACTGCTGGCGCCTATTGACATAAATATATCTTGTGGCTGCGGGTCAATGAAAATTTGCGTTTCGGAAGTATAACCCTAGCACCGTGCAGGCTGGTGCTCATCTGAAATTAGCAGCCGTTAATGGATATAGTCCATGGATAATTAAACCGTGAATTCCAGTAGCAAGATAAACTCAACCAACCAGTCGCGTGCACAGGCAGAATAGCAATATTGATATAGCCTATATGCATTGAGGTCTGATGATATTGTTGTTGGTCTTGGACTCTTGGGTTATCATTAACGATATATCGATATCGTTTGAATATACCGATATATTATGTGCAATAAATATCGATTATCGAAAATAAGTTTTCAATATATCGCAATATCAATATATCGGTATTTAAAAAAAATTGCCATACCTAGATACGAGTACATTCTTCGAAAACTGGAGAGGCAGAACGTGTTCAAGTATGAAAATGAGAATGTGAAAGAATTTTTCAAATGGTATAATGCAGTTCATGCTATTTCTGTAGTTTAATCGCTGAAACGACAAAAATGTTGAATAGAGAGACGATACTATTTTCGTCCAATAATATGGAGATTTGTCGATCGTGGTTAAAGTAGATGGTATTTCAGCGTATTTAAATGCGACAAGTCCGTGGTTTTAGCTTCCGGCAAATTAAAGAACTCCTGCTGGAGGAAACTCCGACACCTTGGCATCTTGTAGAATCTATAGCAGTTGAAGGTATGTTAAGTATAACATTATTACTTGCCAGCTGCTCTGCCCATCAATGATGGGTTAGTTTTGTTCAGTTGCATTAATACTGCCATCTAGTGGAGATAACTGTCAGCAGTAGAGTCAAGTTTAGTTAACAACAGTCAGTGCAATGTTATTGTTGATTAGTTACAGAGGCTCTGAAACACGTGATTAACACGAACATGCCTAATTTCCTGGATAAACATTGGAGTTACCTCGTACAAACAAAATGTATATGACCTCTTTCGCAGAAAAGTGGATTTGAGTACAAATTCTTAGTTTCATTCTATGATAGGATGAACCACTCTCATTCTTTCCATTTTTAGAGAATAATAATATATATTTTTTACAAATTGGCTTAACGTCGCACCGGTACAGATAGGTCTAATGGCGACGATGGGACAGGAAAGGCGTAGGAATGGGTAGGGAGCGGCCGTGGCCTTAATTAAGGTATAGTCCCAGCATTTGCCTGGTGTGAAAATGAGAACCAACGGAAAACCATCTTAAGGGCTGCCGATAGTGGGGTTCGAACCCACTATCTCCCGGATGCAAGCTCACAGCTGTACGCCCCTAACCGCACGGCCAATTCGCTCGCCGTAATAGCGTATGGACTCCAGAGAGGCTGGTGCAGGTCTTTCTTTAGTAGATGGCCTAAAGGCGACCTGTATGTCTGTGAGGATGGAGCCCTACCTAAAACGATTTCTAATGACGAAGATGGCATACACACACCCAGCCCCCGATCGAGAAGAATTAACGAAACAAGGTTAAAACCCCGTGCTGGCCGGGAATCGAACCCGGGTACCCCTGGACCAGACGCCAGAACACTAACCATTCAGCCATCAAGCCGGCCTGTTAGAGGATGATACATGCATAAGTTCAGTAAATACCTGCTTTATTAATGACCGCCACTTTGAAAAATCTGAACAGGCTTTTATTTCAACCGAATATCTGAGAGTGCGCTTCAATGTTGTAACTTAATGGATAGTTCGATCAGCTGCCACCCGTGGAGGTCCGGGTTTGATTCCCGGCTCTGCCACGAAATTTGAAAAGTGGTACTAGGGCTGAAACGGAATCCACTTAGCCTCGGGAGGTCAACTGAGTAGAGGGGGTTCGATTCCCACCTCAGCCATCCTTGAAGTGATTTTCCGTGGTTTCCCACTTCTCCTCTAGGCAAATGCCGGGATGGTACCTAACTCAAGGCCACAGCCTCTTCCTTCCCTCTTCCTTGTTTATGCCTTCCGATCTTTCCATCCCCCTACAAGTCACTGTTCAGGATAGCAGGTGAGGCCGCCTGGGCGAGGTATTGGTTTTCCTTCTCAGTTGTATCCCCGACCCAAATTCTCAACGCTCCAGGACACTGCCCTTGAGGCGGTAGAGAAGGGGATCCTTCCCTGTGTCTGAGGAATAAACCAATCCGGATTAAGAAAGGTAAACTTTCAGGTCAATACCTTGAAAAAAATATTCATGTGACAGTTTTGCGAATGATTTTTGAGCAAAATATCATGAAATTCCACCCAGCGTTTTCGACATGCATCGGAAGATAGATAAACATCATTTCATTTTGATACATAGAGCTTACTTTTTCAAGATGATTTATCATATTATGTAGATTGATGCTTTCAGGGCTCGTAATTGTAGACAGGATAACAAGCTTTTGTGCTTTTGACTTGCCTTTCGCAGAGCACTGTTGCTCCTGAACAGACGAGATTTTCCTCTGAAGAAGCAGAGCAAAATTGTCTGTGAAACGTAAGGAATTTCACCTTGTCTTCTGAGAAGCGAAAAGCTAAAAAGTTGATCATGTGTATATTCATTATTTACTAGCTGCAGCCATACCTTATTTTCAAGTGATTGTTCCTTTACAACATGGACCGATGACCACGCCGTTTTCCGCCATAAGACAATCACGACCGCCAATTTACACGATTGAACAATTTTTCCATGTTAGCAATGCTCGGTGTTGATATGGACTAAGCAATAAGAGTCTAAATTGATGAATTCTATTATCAGTCGGTAGGTCAAGCTGTGCCGTCCCCGTGGTGTAGGGCTAGCGTGCTTGCCTCTTACCCTGAGGCTCCGGATTCGATTCCCGGCCTGGTCAGGGATTTTTACCTGGACCTGAGGGCTGGTTCGAGGTCCACGCAGACTACGTGATTAGAATTGAGGAGCTATCTGACGATGAGATAGCGGCCCCGGTCTAGAAAGCCAAGAATAAGGCCGAGAGGATTCGTCGTGCTGACCACACGACACCTCATAATCTGCAGGCCCTAGGGCTGAGCAGCGGTCGCTTGGTAGGCCAAGGCCCTTGTAGGGCTATAGTGCCATGGGGTTTGGTTTGTTTTAGGTAAAACTGTTTAAAAATTAAATTATCGGAAAATTGTCTTCTCTGTAACTTTTGTTATTTAGTGCATTCTAAAGAAACAATAACATAGGTGCTTAATTACATTTCAAGCACCTTCCCCTGAACTATCATTCCATACATCTATCTATCTATCTATCTATCTATCTATCTATCTATCTATCTATCTATCTATCTATCTATCTATCTATCTATCTATCTATCTATAGTCTATACCTTATCTGTTTATCCTCCAGAGTTGGATTTTTCCTCGGACTCAGCGAAGGATTCCACCTCTGCCACCTCAAGGGTAGCGTCCTGGAGCTTGAGACTTTGTGTAGAGGAATACAACTGGGGAGAAGAACCAGCACCTCAACCAGATGGCCTCACCTGCTGGGCTGAGCAGGGGCCTTGTGGAGGGAGGATGGGGAGATTGGAAGTGATAGACAAGGAAGAGTGAAGGAAACAGCCGTGGCTGGTACCATCCCGGCATTTTTCTGGAGGAGAAGTGGGGAAACCACGGAAAAACACTTCGAAGAACTCTGAGTGGGAATCGAACCCCTCTCAACTCACTTGCCCTCCCGAGGCTAAGTGGACACCGTTCCAGCCCTCGTACCACAATACAAATTTCTCGGCAGAGTCGGGAATCGAATCCGGGCCTCTAGGGTTGGCAGCTAATCACGCTAACCATTACACCACAGAGGCGGACCCATTTAATTTCATCCACAATGAAACAAGTTATTCATACCCTAGACTGTAGTTCCTTATTCTCCGAGTTAACATACCGATTTTCATTAAATTCCGTTATTCTATTTTGTCATGGCTCGGCGTTGATATGGGCAAAATCATGAATGAATTCAATAATATCTCTGTTAGTTGGCCTCTGTGGTGTAGTGGGTTGCTTGATCAGCTGCCACCCTAAGGCCCGGCTTCGATTCCCGGCTCTGCTACAAATCTGAAAAGTGGTACGACGGCTGGAACGGTGTCCGCTAAGCCTCGGGAGGTCAAACGATTAGAGATGGGTTCGATTCTCACCTCAGCCATCCTCGAAGTGGTTTTTCACAGTTTCCCAATTCTCCTCCAGGGAAATGCCGAGGTGGTACCTAACTTAAGGTCACGGCCGCTTCCTTTCCTCTTCCTTGTCTATCCCTTCAAATCTTTCCATCCCCAACAAGGCCCCTGTTCAGCATAGCAGGTGTGGCCGGCTGGATTAGGTACTGGTTCTCCTTTCCAGTTGTATACCCCGACCCAAAGTCCCACGCTCCAGGACAGTGGCCCTGGGGCGGTAGAGGTAGGATCCCTCGCTGAGTCCGAGGGAAAATCTACGCCTGGAGGGTAAACAGATTAAGAAAGAACATCTCTGTTATCAGAGCCGGTACGGTAAAAATGCATAGGACATAAATGGTAGGAGATTTAATTCTATTTAACTTTATGTATTTAGTATTTATCATTCCCTAAACCACCATTTCACTCATCGTGAATGTAGTTATTTTCTTACTCCTCAACTTTATAGATCGATTTTCATTAAATTCTTTTCCGCCATTTCTTCGTGATGAGCGTACTAACATACAGATAGATAGATGGATAGATAGATAGAGAGGGAGAAAATTTAAAAAATGCATTTCCTTGTTAGTGTGGACACGGCTGATACAGAAATACCATTTTCTGTTTAATTCTGAGCAATGGAGAGACAAAACTCTTATTTTATTTACTGTATGTAGATTTGTTATGCCTTGATAAACATGAAGATGTTCACTAAACTGGACGAAATCTATCAACTATTTATATATGTCTTACCATATCGTTTATATTGCAAATTATGTCCTGATGATTGCAAAATTCTTCACACTTTCAGTGTTAACAGGTCAGCATTGAAGGGCATGGCTTCTAACCAATCAGATGGGAAGCGCAGTTGGTCAGGGGCTGTGGGATTGAAACTATCGGTTGACATTTAACGCAGTTTATATGCGAGAGATGCCTTTGCTGGCGAGACGTAGCCTAGTGCACTATGCATTCTAGTGGGGGCAAGAACAAATTTGTTGTTTTCATTGAGCTGTCTCAGTCTTATTTTGGCTCTGAAAACTTGAAAGTGACGGAGATATGATCGATGTTAGTAATACAATTCCTTGTGCAAACAGTCTCTGTTTTGAATGGTGTAAAAATGTTGCTCATAGGGGTGATTGATGCATGTATTTCTGTGGGCTCACTAGACTGATATGCGATAGCAACTTCTGGTTTGGTGAGGAAAGCAACTGGAATATCATGTTTAAAGCCCTTAGAAGTCTGAAAGTGGACTACAGAGATTGGAAAATCATCTATCAGCTGTACAAGAACCAGTCAGCGCTTGTAGGAAAGGAGCAAATCAACGAGAAAATGAGAAAAGGAGTAAGGCAAGGATGTGGTCTGTCACCTCTATTTTTCAATGTGTATTTAGAAGAAGCAATCAAAGAGTTTTCAGCCACCTCCACCCATAGAATAAGAATAATTGGCCAACTATACCAAACAATACGTTTCGCGGATGATATTGCCCTCATAGCTGAAACTGAGAAAGAGATAGAGACCTCACTAAAGAAACTGAATGATCTACTAATACTAAAATGTAACATGAATATTAACAAAACCGAAACCAAGATAATGAAATGTACTCCGGCTGGTAAACAGGATGTTAATGTTTGGTTGGAAGGGGAAAAATTTACTCAAGTAAATCAGTCCCGTTATTTGGGAAGCATCATTACATCTGATGGGAGGTATGAAAAGGACGTCCGTTCTCGAATAGCCCAGGTTAAAGAAGCTTTCAATAAAAAAAGAAGCCTGTTGACCTCTAAGGCAAAATCCCTACCAGTAAGAAAGCATTTCATTGAGAGCTTCATTTGGAGCATTGCGACCTATGGCTCTGAAACCTTGACTCTATTAAAGGCCGATAAGAAAAGGATAGAAGTTTTCAAGAGGGTCTAGAAAAAATGATCGCGGAAAGAAGATGTAGTTGGATAGGTCATTTACTCCGGCATTCATCATGGTGCACCACACTGCCTGAAGGGAAACTGGAAGGAAAGACTAGAAGAGAACAACCAAGAGCAGGGTTCCTTGATGGAATTCAAGGGCGACGTCCATATCAACTAATCAAGCAGCTGGCTCAGGTAGAAGGTCGTTGGACGAGGACAGTCATGCTACCCTCCAACCACCAGGTTGAGGAGAATGAGAGAGAGAGTGAGATAATTCAAAATAAGGTATTGAACCCTTTCTGGCCTGGGACACGAAGCCACGGTTACAGCAAAGTTCAAGTATCCATGACAACAGATGTGACAACGTCCAGGGCCTATTCAGGATTCTAACGCACACTTCTCCGCACCCTTGATTTGTCAATTGGATCTCCCGGGGTGGTTTGTCCGAATCAAGAAATTTATATCTAGCTTACAGGCTTAAGAGTGTGGAGGAAATTCAGGACGCACTATTCTACGGCAAAATGAAATTCTTCCAATAGGAACAAACTAAAATTTATTGTCCTTGGCAAAATAAAAATAACACTTTTAAGATAAGATGCATTTTTACATAAGTCTTTGGGACCAAATCACAGATTACATGTAACTTCGAAATACATTAATTAACAAAAAATAATGGTAATTTATCGGACGAGATGATTGTTAGACATATTTATTCAGATACATGCATCCCCAGTATAGTATCTAATAAATTACAGTAATTATTACGAATGAGTAAGCGAAACCTATCAATCAATCACTACTGATCTGCATTTAGGGCAGTCGCCCAGGTGGCAGATTGCGTATCTGTTGTTTTCCTAGCCTTTTATTAAATGATCGCAAAGAAATTGGAAAATTATTGAACATTTCCCTTGGCAAGTTATTCCAATCCCTAACTCCCCTTCCTATAAACGAATATTTGGCTCAATTTGTCCTCTTGAATTCCAACTTTATCTTCATATTGTGATCTTTCCTACTTTTAAAGACACCACTCAAACTTATTCGTCTACTAATATCCTCCCACGCCATCTCCCCGCTGACAGCTCGGAACATACCACTTAATCGAGCAGCTCGTCTCCTTTCTCCCAGTTCTTCCCAGCCCAAACTATGCAACATTTTTGTAACGCTACACTTTTGTCGGAAATCACCAAGAACAAATCGAGCTTTTTTCTTTGGATTTATCCAGTTCTTGAATCAAGTAATCCTGGTGAGGGCCCCATACTGAACCCATGACCTGTGTGCCCTAAGAACATTATGCATAAATTAACAATTAAATTAAAAGTTGGATTCTTGATAGCATGGATTTGACACGTGACGAGGGGGTGATTACCTTCGGTCCCACGCTCTGGGGTACGTGACGTCAGCCACACGTGTCGACGGCGGATGAATCTCAAATCATTTTATGAACTATTTCAAAGCGCGTGTACATGGCGTGACCCAAGCCAAGTCAAAAAATATAGTGCCTATCAAAGGAGGTCAATCATCTCACAAATCGAACCCGTATACATTTTAAATGTCCATGAACACTACCGCCAGAAATGTAGCAAGCATGTAGTCACTTTCAAAACTCTTGAAATTACAGTTTAGTTAAGTCAGAAAATTTATAGAAATTTTCTTGGCGGCAAAAGGAGATATCCGAAGAGAGGGGGTAACTGCCATAAATATGAACGGACGCCATGACGAAGTCTCCTTCTCCGGCATTTGTGATACAAAGCGGACGAAAAATTGTTGAGCTGCTCTGCGAAATCAAACAACAAAAGTAGACTGAGTTCAACTGCAGATTTTAGCCATTGTGGCTAGGTCTTGACTCCATGAGGAGATAGTTTTCTTGAGTGAAATAATTGTACCAGATAGGTCCGTCAAAGTACTGAATAAATTCTAATGTGATTAAGTAATTCGTGTGCGGAAATAATTATAGTCCATCGTGTGAGCTCAGCAAAAAAGTGAAGGGTATTTTCTTTTTTTATGCTTTATTCCAGGAAACCTGAAGAAATATAATAATGATCTGTAAAGCCATGAATGTAAAAATGGTTAAATAAAATGCCAGGGTCGCAGGTGAGCCCTATGACGAACAATGGTGTGACTACATAAGGTAATGTGACTTTCCATCTTACTACCTATTATATCTTGTTTCATGATCTCTAAAAGTGTATTTGAATGGGGATATACTAAGTTTTGTAAATGTGAGAGTACGACTAAAAGAGTCATTTGTTTTATTTTCCACTTGGATAAATTTTTGACGTCTTGCGAGTGCCGTATAATGTTGTAAAAAGTTATTGAATAGGGTTTCGAAGTGATATCACGTCCAATGTAGATCGTCATCCGTGTGAGTGTACTGCCTATATTTGGTGATGTCAAATTAAGATGTTCATTCGACGTAAATTTTTCCTTTCTGCAATTTGACGTTAATAATGTAGGAATCCATGGTTACTCATTTTCAATCGAGTGGAAGCGCGCTGTCGGGTGAGAATCTAGGGTGATGAATTTGGTCACGGAGAGAAACGTTGTTCTAGGCCCATTTTAAACTGTGTCTGATTGACAATAAAAAGATCTAGTAGAATGTTTCAGTCATTTTTTCCCCGTAAAAATCAAGTTATTAAATACGATATCATTTATGCGAAGTTATTCATGATTAATGCATTGTGCGATATTAGACGTCGAGATTTCTAGTAAGGATTTTATTCCAGTTCTTTGTCGATAATTGTGGAGCTGGGAAACAGAGGTTAGTTTTGTTGATGTGAGATTTGTGAATCAGGTTGGACCTGTCATTGAAGCCGGGACACGATAGCCCGAGGTATATTTTATAATGTTGAGAATGGAAATAAATACATAGAAATACATAGCGGTATTAATTGGCGACGCTTATAATTAGTGTGGGCATCTTGAAGCATAATCTGTGCATTTTGTTGGTTAGAATATCGTATTTGTTTAATTATGTCTGCAGAGTTTAAAAGAGAGCATTTTGAGAAGCCAGTCAACTGGAACAAACCAGGTGTTTCATGTTACTGCCAAGCGAACTTGGGGACGAGAGGCCTCAGCTGAGAGGGTTACACCATATGATAACGGGACAGGCGTGGAATTGAGATTGTATTCTCGGCCGGGGAGAACGTTAAAATGCTGGATTTAGTTGAAATTCATAGCCGGTAATAATCTGAGTATTGTGGAATACTGTAAAATTTGTTTAATTGGGGATGTAATGAACATTTGAAACCACGAACTTCGAGTATAAGGAACAAGAGTAAACAAATTCAGGGTTGTCCAAAATATAGAGCGATGGTTGTGATGATTGGTTTGTCTGTGAGGGGTGTGCAAAATTCATAAATGGTATGACGAGATATGACATCGTAATTATATGGCGAGCGGTTTGGTTTGTACGTAGATTATTAGGATATCCAAGTGTTAATAACGGTTAGGACTAGATTAGATTTTAAAGTGTGAGATCATGAGACAAGATATATAACTGGACATGAATTATGTAACAGTTCTTTTCCAGCCAGATAAATATCACAAGATTGAATTCACATCACAGCTGCGTAGGAATTTGTGAAGAAACCAGAGACCGCGGAGATAAAATTTACTGTTCTTTAACATTTCGTTAAATCATTTAAATTTACTTAATTATTAAATTCAGTGAAACCGCATTTTGAAATAACTTTAATCAAGCGAATAACTTGGAGATGCATTCTGGAAATTTTAGTTTGTTTTCTGGGGAATATTTAAATGTAAAGTAACGATTAAGGGGACATATCCGAAGGAAATGGATTTTACTGCCACACAGTTTGTGAGCATTGCTATTGTTGTAATTATTGAACTTTGATTGATTGACCAGTGAATGTGCTGGGGATAGTAAAGTGGAAACTTTGGTCATCAACCGATGTAACTTAATTGTGTTTAGCCTTCAGCCTAGAAACTTGGATGGTCAGGGGGTCATCAACCTCAGTGACTTAGATTAGGGCCATATGCCATTGTAGCATCATTTCCTTGCGGTCATCATCCACAATGACTTTAAAGTAACTTAGAATATTAGATGTCGGTCCATGACATAGACGCAGGTCACATCGATTCAATTAAGGGTCCATGCCGTAGAACCACTGTGTGGCACACACCGATTGGACGGCCTTAATTATACCCAGAGTCCAGAGTTCGTGTTACGAGGGCTGGACCATAACGAATCACTATGATGGTACATATGGTCTCACGTGGAAGCCGAATTTAAGGATTTCCAGACTTTCCTTTCTTAAATGATTAATAATTGAGACAATGGTTTCTAGTATGAATGCCCGTCAGGCAGTTACGTTAAAGTCTCACACCATAGTTTTGACATTTATGTAAAAATGATTGTGGTGTCCATTGGACACAATTGACTTCTATGATACCGTTGGCATATCAGATTGCTTCAGAATTTTCCTGAATAAATAGGAATCTTTTAAACAGACCTTTCATTCCACTAGATAGATTAGAATTACTGAACCCTACCTTTACCTCAGCAAGTGACGAAGAACCCGATGCGACCCAAGAGACAGATCTCATGAACTTTGCTGATAGGTAAGGAAGGTAGGTATCCCTCAATATGGACCAAAGGGTTCAATACACTGGAACCATACTCTAGTTGGGTCCGTACCAGAGACTTATAAGCCCTCTCCTTTACGTACTTACTACAACCCCTAAATACCCTGATAACCGTGTGCAGAGATCTGTACCCTTTATTAACAATCATATTTATGTGATTACCCCAATGAAGATCTTTTCTTATATTAACACCTAGGTACTTACAATGATCCCCAAAAGGAACTTTCACCCCATCAACGCAGTAATTAAAACTGAGAATACTTTTCCTATTGTGAAACTCACAACCTGACTTTTAACCCCGTTTATCAACATACCATTGCCCACCGTCCATCTCACAACACTATCGAGGTCACCCTGCAGCCGCTCACAATCTTGTAACTTATTTATTACTTTGTACAGAATAACATCATCTGTAAACAGCCTTATCTCTGATTCCACTTCTTTACACATATCATTGATATATATAAGAAAACATAAAGATCCAATAATACTGCCTTGAGGAATTCTCCTCTTAATTATTACAGGGTCAGATAAAGCTTCGCCTACTCTAATTCTCTGAGTTCTATTTTTTAGAAATATAGCCACCCATTCAGTCACTCTTTTTTTCTAGTCAAGTAGTACTCATTTTTGCTAGTAGTCGTCCATGATCTACCCTATCAAATGCCCTAGATAGGTCAATCGCAATACAGTCCATTTGGCGTCCTGAATCCAGGATATCTGCTATATCTTGCTGAAATCCTACAAGCTGAGCTTCAGTGGAATACCCTTTCCTAAACCCAAACTTCCTTCTATCAAACCAGTTATTAATTTCGCAAACATGTCTAATGTAATCAGAAAGAATGCTTTTCCAACGGTTACATGCAATGCATGTCAAACTGACTGGCTTTATGTCTATCACCCTTTCCTTTATACACAGGGGCTACTACAGCAACTCTCAATTCATTTGGTATAGCTCCTTCAACCAAACAATAATCAAGTAAGTATTTCAGATATGGCACTATATCCCAACCTATTGCCTTTAGTATATCCCTAGATATCTTATCAATTCCAGCTGCTTTTCTAGTTTTCAACTTTTGTATCTTACTGTAAGTGTCATGACATTCCCCTCGACATTGGGAATCGAGTTACAACTAAACAAGAAAAACACTTGAAACTGGTTGAGTAATAATGCCCCTCCCCCTTTACCATTAATAAACACAAACAAAAAATGAAATGAAATTGCATGCATAATAGAGTGGTCCACTACTAGGGACAGAGACGTGAGTAAAGTCAGAATTTACTTAGAACACACAATCAAATCACTTGCATAAGCAATCAAGAGACACAAAAAAAAACAATTAAAAATAAAAATTCAATCACTGGCTCTATGTATATATCTGTCCAGGTAAAAGAAACCCGGGTGATTTCATGTTGGCTGTGCCGGGATTCGAATCATGAATCTTCTGGTATCGTAGCGGGTTGCTGAAAGAAAACCCCTATCTATTTTTTGGGGGATTCCTATCACATAAATTCGTTAATTAATTACCCGGCCCTCCGGCTAAACTATATCTTTGTATACGAAACAAACATAACGCATTTACAACTCCCTTGTGACAGATAATACGATTTTGGTCAAGAGTCTGCCTTTTACCATAATACTGTTCTCCCCTCAGCCATACAATTAAAAGTGACAGCCGAAACAGATGGGAAACCACGCCCACCTGTCCTCCTTTCGCTTACAAGTTCCCTTTTAAAATCTCAACTCTGCATGGCCTCAGACAATACTCTAAACTTCTCATTCTATTGAAAACAAATCACATGCTTTTAAACTTCTCATATAAATGACCGTAGCAATACCCTTTGGTAAGACAACAAATCACAACTTTAAATAACTAGATCATTAACAGGGGTATTCCCACTATTTAATTCATAATGTCACAGACTCAAGAAATACAGACCGGGATTCGTGACCTGAGCATGCCGAAGAATCACAGAGAAACAACGCTCTTAAACTCGATGATCAGTATATATGAAATATTATATACTTCTTTAAAATGCAGGGGAATAAAGGAATTAATATAACATGCTTCCTTACGGAAATCCCTATCTAAATGGACGTCATAGATTCGAATCCCAGGGTCGTTCATAACACATCACACAGCATATCTATATCCAAGGATCTTATGCTACAAATCGACTACTAATTTGACATTTAAAAGAAAATGTATCGAGAGCATTCCTACTTCAAAATAAAATATATGCATTAATTATTCTCCATTTACATGCAGAGACTATATGTCTACTATATATTCCATCACATTAATCTTTAAACTAATGCACTCACAAAGTAAATTTTAAAGTGTGTGTTCTAAAAATAATAAAAACTGTAATCTAACCCGCTCCCAAAATGAATTACACGATCACTGTAACCCAAAGGTTAAAATGGATTAATTACACCGATTTCCCCATGATTTCTAGCAAATCAACAACATTAACTCACTCAACAAGCTTCCTACGCTAAGTCCCTAAATGTATTTTTTAAATACATCCTAATCTACTATTTACCTATTTACAAGCTTCGCATTCATAATTACAAATAATGGAATAATGCACTTATCTGAATACTTCCATGGTGCCTTCCGTTCGAACCTCGGGTAGGCCAATACTGGGAGACTTTAGACCTCCATATCAGCAACGATCATCATTAGTATACCAAAAGTCCAGAGCTGGGTAGCTGTTTCTTGGAACACTGAAGACACTGTTACCCAACACAAAATATTATCCACTCGTTAACTTAATGTTACAATCACCCTTTATAGTGATCTCAGGGCTACCGTCATGCACAGAAGTTATGCCCTATTATCTATTAAACAATAATCACAATCCGTTTTAAATGTTGTAGAAATTATTCCATACTTGTTCGCTCTCCAACACATACATTTGTGAATTGTTCTCTAAATACGAGCTTATATATCTCAAATCATTCTCGCATAAAGGAACTGATTCTGGTGACGAGTGACGTGCAGCAAGCTCCAAGGCTATTTCCCGACTGAAGTGGGGTGCGCCTCTCGACGGTCTATTTATTAACCCTCTTAGTGCCAGGCCCAGGTGCTCAGAGTATGCCAAGAGTGCCAGGCAGATTTAGAGAATTATGCAGGTTCTCAATCTCTGGACTACATAGTTCACAAATATTATAACTAAGATTTGAAATTTGTATTAAATGTTAACGAGAAGCCATTCTTACTGCTGAAATAAATTAGAACACTAAAATGTTCTTGGGTATTTTGAAAAAAATATTTTCCAAACAATTTTAAAACACGAAAAATTAAAAATCAGAAGAAAACACACAAGAAACAAAAAATTCAACTTGATGATAAATATTGATGACTTCTTTGAAATGTCCTTTTACAGACGAATAAGCATGAAAAGTTTCATATTTTTATCTTCAGTATTTTAAGAGTTATGTACAATGGTATCGTAATATACAATGGGCCTGTTCAACAATGGGATCGAACCTGGAACATGGGTTGTAGTCAGGGTAACCAGATGGTGAAAGATTACCATTGTTCACAAGATGAAAGAATCTCAAGATCAATTGGAATCTGTTTCTTGAGAACATATTTCCAAACCATGGAATATAAGGGGAGTTTTTGACCCAAAAAGAAAATATGCTCGGCCTTCTAGTTATACAAATTTCCAACAAAACAGAAATGAAAGTCATCATTTCAGTCAATGTAATCGGGCGCCACTGCTGTGCTCTGGCTTGTGGTGAAAAGACATGATTTCTCATATCTGTTTGTCTCTGTATTTATGAGGTTTCATAATTGAGCCGTGAAAAATAAAATAAAAATACGCTATAGGTTAGCGTCTGACAAAGGGGCGTGTCTTAGGCCAGGAGTATCATAATAATCAGGTGAGGGTTGGTATTTTGCATCTTGACCTAATTGAATTTCACGGAAAACAGGAAATTCTTGCTGTTGGATATTGTTAGAGGCGTCATCATCATCATCAGTACTGTCACTCTGACGGTCATTACTACTTGCAATGTTTACACTCGGACAATGCGCACGTGGTTGAGTGTTTACAGAAAACTCGCTGTTATCACTCCAAATAACACTTTCACTTTCCTATTCCTCACTACTTGGAGGAATGAATTCCTCATTCGAGTCTTCATCATCCTCCTCTTCACTAAAAATTATTAAGATATACAGCCAGTTCTTCATCGTTAACAAAATAACTTCTCCCGCTAGTCGCCATTTTACTCACGCGGCATGGAGAGCATACGTCGTAGAAAAACACGGACTTAAAAAATTCAATGCGTGATAATGAATGAATTTGCGCACCATCTAGCGGCATAGTTAAAATCTTATGACAATTCTCTATGACTCGACACATAAGATGTTGCAATCTGACGGCCCAAGTTGTACAAACTCGTATAGAATTACTCGCTATCCAAACAACGATATATCGTTGTCTGGCTCTCTACGGGTTAAGACTAGTACAAGATGGATGACCCCAGACTCCTCCCAGAGAGAATATCAATCTATTCCATTGATATTGCGAATATCAGTGAAGCAGTGCGCTCGAGAGGTAGCTAAACGTATTCCATGAATCTTGATTTTATGCGGAAACGAATCCGATCTTAAATTTTCTTACAATATCCATAGCATCATCCTTGCCTTTTAAGCAATTGCGGGATTTTCCGCGACAGGCCATGTTTTCCGTGTATCGCGTGGGGACTCTTTCTTTATGTGATAGAGTCACTACTGCGTAATTCAAATTCCACGGGATATTTAGCATACCCCTTTCGGACAATATCTCTACATAATTCCGAAGCTGCATGTGGTGTCATTTGTTCTCCTAATCATAGTATAATTTGAGGTGCAAATTTAATCTCACCCCACCTTTTCGTCCCGTTAGGCTGGCTCCCCACATAAAATTTCTGTGCGGAATGTTGGATGTCCGTGATTTTCGCCCCCACTGTATTATCACGTGGTATGGGATCGAGGCCTGCCATCTTCTGTTCTCGTCACATTGTTATCTCTATCGCATTCGTTCTTTGGATGGAACTTCCCCTAGCTTTCAATTCTCACGCGTTTCCCCTCTCGGATCCGCGCACGTCGAATACAGAACATGTTTAATAACATTTTGAATGTATGAACCTGGGTCACTAATTCATGGCACTGGTACGGCACAGTATAAACAATATATTCTGTACAATCAAGTGTTCCAAACGCGCCTTTTAAAAAAAATTGTTTACCGTACATAATTTAGACCAATTGTTTTTGTATACAGTAAGGAAATATGTGATTACACGTCTTTATCATGGCGAGTTTTGTAAGTTCACGGATAGAAACCAGCTGTTCTAAGACACGCCCCTTTCCGCCATTACATGGCAGAAAACAAAAATGTTCACCGCAAGATATCGCGGTGATCGCAGTCGTCCTGTCCACAGCGCTTCGCTTCCACTATCCGTAACGGGTAGTACCGAACTGGTCCGATGGTCAAAACATTCGAGAGATATTTTTGTTCCATACGGAAGGGTTGCGGATGAACTGGTCTGACGGATATTTGCCAGACAGAGGCAGGAATTCCCGAATGGATTAGTAACCTAAGCACCCACCAGTCAACAACCGCCTCATTTCTCTACACTCAGCGTCAGTTCTTAGACAGACTCTCTCAGTGCTGTGTAGTAGCCTACTAGTAGAAGTGTGCAGTGTTTTCCATGTTAAGTGAGAGGGGCTGTAAGTTAGTCGTTTTTGAGGGATTTAAATATTCAAAAGGTGACAAGACATAAAATCAAGTTAAAAGTGGCCGAACCTAACTTAACCTATCCGAAAGGCCACTACATATATTTACTGTATTGTCCTGTGTTATTTTATTGGAACAGTTGGTATAATATATGAGCGGGCGATAAAGCTTCTTCTTCTATCCTTGGTTTTGATATTTTAGTGTCGGACCAGTTCGACTCCACACCCCTGTGCTAACCGTCGGATCAGCTCGACCCCACTAATTGGTTGATCTCCAAATTCCTATAACCATCGGACCAATTCGACAACATCCCCCCCTCCGCCCACCTCCCCCATACGTAACCTTGGCACTTGATGGGGTAAAGTAATTATCTCTGCGCCCAGCCACCTTCGCCCCCAGGAATTAACCTGGTACGTATTTTCGGTGTAGGTTGAGTGCAATATGCACCTCCAGAAGTGGAAATAGCGTTTCTTAAATTTTTCGTCTTCCTGACGGGGAACTGAACCCAGGTCTCTCCGAGTGAACCGAACAGGCCTTTACCGCCTAGGCCAGGCACTTAAGGTACTATGCCTTTTCTCCAATGGTCAAGTTAATGGGATCAAATTCCGTACTCCTCTCTATTCATTTGACCACCCGGGGCTCGTACTACTTTTCAAATTCCGCGGCAGAGCTGGGAATCAAATCCGGGCCTCAGGGAGTGGCAGGCTACACACACACACTAACCGTTACACAACCGAGGCGAACATTATTATTATTATTATTATTATTATTATTATTATTATTATTATTATTATTATTATTATTATTATTATTATTATTATTATTATTTGAGCCTCCGTGGCTCAGACGGCAGCGCGTCGGCCTCTCACCACTGGATACCGTGGTTCAAATCCCAGTCACTCCATGTGAGATTTGTGCTGGACAAAGCGTAAGCGGGACAGGTTTTTCTCCGGGTACTCCGGTTTTCCCTGACATCTTTCATTCCAGCAACACACTCCATTATCATTTCATAGCATTTATCAGTCATTAATAATAATCACCTTGGGAGTGGCGACCCCATTATAATAACAGCCTATGTATGGTTCATTCATTACATTCTTGTCCGACTCGTTGGCTGAACGGTCAGCGTACTGGCCTTCGGTTCAGAGGGTCCCGGGTTCGATTCGGCCGGGTCGGGGATTTTAACCTTAATTGGTTAATTCCAATGGCACGGGGGCTGGGTGTATGTGTTGTTTTCATCGTCATTTCATCCTCATCATGACGAGCAGGTCGCCTCAGGACGTCAAATAGAAAGACCTGCACCTGGCGAGCCGAACCCGTCCTGGGATATCCCGGCACTAAAAGTCATACGACTTATTATTACATCCCTGACCCGGTCAACGACTGGAAAACAGGTTGTAGGTTTCAATTTTCATTATTATTATTATTATTATTATTATTATTATTATTCAAATGCCGGAGACTGCCTTTCAAGGTATAATTCTGGCACTCCAGTCTCTATTAAGGGGACCGATGATTGACATTCTCAACTTCTACAATATTGTGCAGATATCAGCATGAAATTTTGTGAAGACGTTCAAGAAGTAAATATTACCAAGTCTCAAAGCAGTGAGTTGATTTAATCTTCTTCAATTTTTTTTTAAATATTTAGTTATGAGTTTAATTTTGCATCTTCCTTTCTTAAAGCAGGTTTCAGGACGCTCCGACTCATCCTCCGCACGTTGTTGTAGGCCCCCAGAATTCGAATGCCTACTTTTCATTTCCTTGGAAATGGGAGACTCGTTACTCCCTGGGGTAAAATCTCTTACAAAGTGCGTATCCAGGAACTTGAAGTGTGTAGTTACTTTTGTGGATTTTAAGAAAGCCTACGATTCAACTGACAGAAATGCACTAATTGATATTATGAAGGAATTAGGACTCGAAAATAAAACAACTGAAATAATTAAAGCAACGTTAACAAACACAACATCCAAAGTAAAATTTAGAAGCGAACTCTCAAAACATTTTGAAATAAAGTCAGGTGTAAGACAGGGAGATGGTTTGCCACCTCTGCTTTTCAACTGCGCATTAGATAAGATAGTTCGAGAATGGAGGATAGCCATCAATACGAGGTGTTCAACTAGGAAGAAATCCAAATAAAATCACTGTAGATTTTCTAGCTTTTTGAAGATGACATGGCGTTAATTACTGACTCACGGGATAATGCTCTAGAACAAATCAGAGAATTACAAAAACAAGCAGCTAAAATAGGACTACAAATATCATTTGAAAAACAAAGTTCATAACAAACATCAGAGATACCCCGCAAAATATGACAATTCATGACAACACAATATGTAAAACAGATTGCTTTAAATACTTAGGAGAGTGGATAACGAATGACACAAAAGAACAAACAGCTATAGAAACTAGAGTGCACAAAATGGAATGGATGTTTTTTTTTTTTTATTTGCTTTACGTCGCACCGACACAGATAGGTCTTATGGCGACGATGGGGCAGGAAGGGGCTAGGAGTGGGAAGGAAGCGGCCGTGGCCTTAATTAAGGCACAGCCCCAGCGTTTGCCTGGTGTGAAAATGGGAAACCACGGAAAACCATCTTCAGGGCTGCCGACAGTGGGGTTCGAACCAACGATCTCCCTAATACTGGATACTGGCCGCACTTAAGCGACTGCAACTATCGAGCTCAGTGAATGGATGTTTCACATGACAAAAAAGTATATAACAAAAAATCCTTATTCTGAGACACTACCAAACAGTAGTCAGACCATATGCAGCAGAAACACTTAAACTAACAATAACTGGAGATCTCGAAGAAGTAGAGCAGTTTGAAAGAAGAATTTTGAGAAAAATGCTGGGAGCTAAACGAAATAATAATACAGGTTAAGACCAAACAGAGAGCTATATTTGAAAACTGAAAAGCTAACTGACGTTATGACGAAAAGATGACTATAATTTTTTGGACACGTTTACAGAATGGATGACAACAGACTAAACAAGCACATTTTCAACCTTCTGAATTGTTACAAATCTAAACCCACATGGTTCATTGAAATTGAGAAAGACATGAAAAATGCTGGAATAAAAACAGAACAATCAAAAAACAGAACACTTTTTAGAGAAGAAGTTCAAAAGGCAACGTTTCAGGAGTGGAAGAAACCAACAACTAGAAGAAAGTGGACTCAAGAACAGAAGGAACGACACTCTTGAAGGATGAAGGAAATTTGGAAGCAAAGGAAATCGAACACATTGAAAAGTAACCAAAATTGATTCATCGTACCCTTCGAATGGGTTATTCGAAAGAAGAAAAAGTAGCAGTAGTTATGAGTTACTGAAAAAAGTTCCCTGAGACCTAATTTTGATTTCTATGAATTAAAATTTTGGAAATGGTGTTTACGCACATATATACACATAACTTACTTAAAAATGTATTTCTTCTTAAATATGTATCAGACTAGAAATTTCGGATTTCTGGTTTGCTAATTTCTATAGAAAAATAATATACTGTCGTAGCCAAAATGATGCAACGTTGCTTCCAATCAACAAATAAAAAATCTTTGTAAGTTTGATTTGTTAACTGAAGATATTACTATAACTCCAGAAAGTCTCACATCAATCAGACAAGAACTGCAGCAGATGGAGCTTTTCGCGGGAAGCAAAGCACTGAAAAAATGAAAGGTGAGAAAAAGGTATCTGAAGTTTAAAATGCACCTGTTACCTTTTTAAGATTATGAGGTAAACAATGGAACATCGTAAAGCGCTGACACCATTTGGCAAATCTTCGGGCCAAAATCAAACGGAAGCGGCAAAACACTGCCAAACTATACAAAGAAGTACCATCAATATGAGGTGGGCTTGTCAGAAACATGCACACAGCAGCCCATTAAAATGTACCGTACGGCCTTTAAATTGGCGAAACTTGAAATATTCTGCCATTTTCTGATAATAGAAGGATTGGTGTTATTTTAAAAAATATTTCCGAAAATTGATTTCTTGTAAGGAAATGACGGAATTTCAATCATCGGTCCCCTTAAATTATCTTGAAATTGAAGGGACATGTGGATTAAGTAGGTACAATATCGTCATGTAAAAATCTCAGGTGACTTCCCCCATGTGGGTGAGGGCGGTAGAATGACATCCACTTTATTCCCTGCTATCGTAAGAGGCGACTAAAAGGGGCCCTGGGTTGGCGACCGCGGTGCCTTTAGCTGAGTCCTGGCATTGCTCCCACTTACTTTCGCTAGGCTTCTCACTTTCGTCTATCCTATCTGACCTCCCTTGGTCAACTCTTGTTCTTTTTCAACCCGGACGGTATTATAACATTCGAAGCCTAAGGAATCTATCATCTTCACGCCCTTTGTTGCCCTTGTCTTTCTTTGGGCGATACCTACATTTTTCTCAGTGTCGTACCCCTTCCATTTTATCCCTCTGACCAGAGGATGGTATCCTGGTTGTACTTCCCCTTAAAACAGTAATCACCACCACCACCACTCTCAGGTTGCACGTTTAGTGTTTACACGATAAAATTAATTAAATCTCCGCCATAGATCGTCTAACGGAGATCTGCTTCTATGCCATTTAGTGGAGTAAAACGGAACGTCGAAATTGACGCGCAGTCAGCCGAACTAGCGCAGATCAGAATACTTGCACACGGTATTATTACTATTATTATTATTATTATTATTATTATTATTATTATTATTATTATTATGTTAGTGGTTTAATGCCACGCTGATATATCGAAGGTTTTCTATCACGAAAGGCTGGGAAACGGCTAGGATAGGGAAGATAGCGCCGTGGCCTTAATTAATGTACAGCCCCAGCATTTGTCTAGTGTGAAAATGGGAAATCACGAAAAAACAATCTTCAGGACTACCGACGTTGGGATTCGAACCTACCATCTCCCGAATGCACGCTCACAGCTCCACGAGCCTAACCGCTCTGTTTATTATTATTACTTTTCTTAATCTGTTTACCCTCCCGCGTTGGTTTTACCCTCGGACTCAGCGAGGGATCCCACCTCTACCGCCTCAACAGCTGTGCCCTTTAGCGTGAGACTTTGGGTAAGGCGTACAACTGGGAAGGAGGACCAGTACCTCGCCGAAGTGGCTTCACCTGCTATGCTGAACAGAGGCCTTGTGGAGGATGGGATGATTGGAAGGAATCGACAACGAAGAGAGAAGGAAGCGGCCGTGTCCTTAAGTTAGGTACCATCCCGGCATTCGCCTGGACGAAAATTGGGAAATCACGGAAAACCATTTCGAGGATATCTGAGGTGGGAATCGAGCCCCACTCTACTCATTTAACATCCCGAGGCTCAGTGGACCCCGTTCCAGTCTTCGTACCACTTTTGAAATTTCGCGGCAGGGCTGGGAATCAAACCTGGGCATCAGGGAGTGGCAGCTGCACACACACACACACACACTAACCACTACATCACAGTGGCGGATATTATTGTTATTGTTATTATTATTTATTTATTTATTTATTTATTTATTTATTTATTTATTTATTTATTTATTTATTTATTTATTTATTTATTTATTTATTTGCTTTACGTCGCACCGACACTGATAGGTCTTATTGCGACGATGGTATAGGAAATGTCTTGGAGTGGGCAGGAAACGATCGTGGCTTAAATTAAGACACAGCCTGGTGTGAAAATGGGAAACCTCGGAAAATCATATTCACGGTTGCCGACAGTGGGGTTCGAACCCACTACATCACGAATGCAAGCTGATAACTACGTGACCCAAACCGCGCAATAACTTGTTTGGATTATTATTATTATTATTATTATTATTATTATTATTATTATTATTATTATTATTATTATTGCTGTCACAATACACGGACCTTATTTTCAAGGACCCCTATTCCCGAAATCAATTTAACCTCGGCAGCCACTATGGGTAGGTGCAACTGGTAAAAAAATAAACATGTTCTGAACAATCATTGCGTTATTTTCTCTGCTAATTGAGTCACTCGTGCCAACACTTGTCGCTTTGTTTCATTAGACATAATTATCAGCAGACTACGCGTGACGTCTGATTTACTTGGATACAGCCTCCACAGCTCAGCTTATACGACTGAAGGATGTACAGTGGCCACAAAAAGTATTCGTACACCTATGGAATGTGATGGAACATCATTACGGCATGCGAGCTGAAGTTAGATTTATAAACGGCATAACGACAGACATCAGATATACACGTTGAACATACAGATCGTTTAAAAATGTAACATGATCGGCACGATAGTGTATACAGACGGCAGATCGTACCGCCAAGAAAGTATTCGTACAGTGCGGATGTACTGTCTTTATGATCGGTTAAACCAGTTGTCGCATAGGTCGCACAGATTGTCGCCTGCAGGAAGGGTTGTTATCTCTTCAGTCATCACTGTGCTGTCGTTGCCGCAAGGTTATTTAGTATGGGGCGAAAGAAGAGAGAACTTTCAGTGAGTCAACGAGAGAATATAGTGTTACTGTATAAACAAGGTAAAAGTTATCGTCAAATTAGAAAACAGCTGGACATTAGCTATACTAAGGTGAGTTCAATAGTTAATAAATACAAGCACAGCGGACAAACGGAAAACAAACCAAGATCTGGTCGTCAAAAAGTGCTGACAGCACGGGAGCGACGCATTATTGTGTATTCGGCACGAAAGGAACCGTTCCGGAGTGCTGCATCCATTGCTACAGAACTCGTTTCAAGGTCCAACAAAACGGCGAGTGTGCAAACTATAAGGAATGTATTGCACAGTGCGAACCTGCGTAGTAGATGTCCACAAAAGAAGCCACTTATAAGTGAAAGAAATAGGCAGAAGCGCCTACAGTCCGGGAAAGAGTATTGTGAAAAGACAATGGACTTTTGGAATACCGTTATTTTTTCTGATGAAGCGAAATTTACACAGTTTGGAACTGGTAGGACCAGCAAGGTATGGCGGAAGCCAAACACCGAACTTGAACCTCAACATGTAATCCCCACGGTAAAACACGGAGGAGCGAGTGTGATGGTTTGGGGCTGCATGGCTGCGAATGGAGTGGGAAACCTGGCATTTATTGATGGTATTATGGATGCCAGGAAGTACATAGATGTGTTGCGCTATAATTTAAGCAGCAGTGCACAAAAGCTTCATCTGGAAGGAGTCTTCCACTTCCAACAGGACAATGATCCTAAGCATTGTGCCATGATAACCTGTGAATGACTGTTGTACAATGCCCCAAGAAGACTTCTCACTCCACCGCAGAGTCCAGATCTCAATCCCATAGAGAACCTGTGGGATCATCTAGACAAAGAAGTGCAAAAACGCCACTCTACTAGTAAAGAACACCTTAAAGAGATACTCTCAGATGCATGGTCCAACATATCTGCAGAGTACAACAAACGTTTAGTTAACTCAATGCCAAGACGTCTGAAACAGGTCTTCAAAGCTAAAGGCATGCATACAAAGTATTTTTTTTTTTTTTGCTAGGGGCTTTACGTCGCACCGACACAGATAGGTCTTATGGCGACGATGGGAGAGGAAAGGCCTAGGAGTTGGAAGGAAACGGCCGTGGCCTTAATTAAGGTACAGCCCCAGCATTTGCCTGGTGTGAAAATGGGAAACCACGGAAAACCATTTTCAGGGCTGCCGATAGTGGGGTTCGAACCTACTATCTCCCGGATGCAAGCTCACAGCCGCGCGCCTCTACACGCACGGCCAACTCGCCCGGTATACAAAGTATTAAGACTGTGTTTGAACAAAGACTTCGGCAAGTGTTTGGATTATCTAGTAGTGTACGAATACTTTTTGTTGTGTTAAAAGACGAGTTTGTTTATTATGTTGAGCGCTGTAAATCTCATAGCAAATGTACAGCTAGGTGTCTTTTCTTTATGCACATGTCTCACTGGATGTGTTTATATTACTTCGTGGTGCTGTATATACACGGTATACATTAAAATGTTGGTGTACGAATACTTTCTGTGGCTACTGTACATGCGGAACAAATGACAAGTGTACCACCATTCTTATTTTTAGGTCTGCTGCTGAAGGTCTAGTTCTCGGAGACCAGCCTCCAGGTATGTTGAGATACATATTATGCGTATACTCTGTTGCACGTCACGTGTCAGCTGAAGTGCACCATGGAACTAACGACAACTATCCCCCCACTCTCTTCTTGATGTCCTTCTTGACAGAAGATATTTTGAGGTCAACAAGATATGGTCTGGTAGTAAAACCGGGCAGCTGGCCCTGAAAGGAAAGACAAGGAGGCAGGTTCAAATCTTAACGACAAACATTCCTGAAATTCTTTTATTGGTTTTGCATTTTAAGTGCTCCGGATCCTTGACTGAATGGTGAGCGTAGTAGCCTTCGGTACGTTGGGCCCCGGTTCGATTCCCGGCCAAGCTAGATATTTTAATCACGTTTGGTTAATTCTTCCATTTCGCGGACTGGATGTTTGTGATCACATTAATGGGTAAGGTTGGCATCACGAAGGGCATCCGACCGTAAAACTACACTTAAATAGCATTAGTGGTGACCTCATTTTGTAAGCCTCTGTGACTCAGGCGGCAGCTCGCCGGCCTCTCACCACTGAGTTTTGTAGTTCAAATCCTGGTTACTCTATGTGAGATTTGTGCTGGACAAAGCGGAGGTGGGACAGATTCTTTGCCGTGTACTCAAAATTTTCCATTCATTCTTCATTCCAGCAACACTCTATTGAGTCTGTCAGTCATTAATCATTGCCCCAGAGGAATGCGACAGGCTTCAGCAGCCGCAACAATTCCTCTCCTCGCCGCTAGAAGGGGCTTTCATTCATTCCACTCCTGACCCAATCAAGTTACTGGAAACACGCTGAGGATTTTTATTTATTTCACTTCTGTGTCGACCTCATGTTATCGAAAAGATGGCCAGGAAAGGAGAATAAAAGTTTGTTCCTTTAATCATCATCATCATCATCATCATCATCATCTGTTTACCCTCCAGGTTCGGTTTTTCCCTCGGACTTAGCGAGGGATCCCACCTCTACCGCCTCAAGGGCAGTGTCCTGGAGCTTCAGACTCTTGGTCGGGGATACAACTGGGGAGTATGACCAGTACCTCGCCCAGGCGGCCTCACCTGCTATGCTGAACAGGGGCCTTGTGGGGGGATGGGAAGATTGGAAGGGATAGGCAAGGAAGAGGGAAGGAAGCGGCGTGGCCTTAAGTTAGGTACCATCCCGGCATTCGCCTGGAGGAGAAGTGGGAAACCACGGAAAACCACTTCGAGGATGGCTGAGGTGGGAATCGAACCCACCTCTACTCAGTTGACCTCCCGAGGCTGAGTGGACCCCGTTCCAGCCCTCGTACCACTCTTCAAATTTCGTGGCAGAGCCGGGAATCGAACCCGGGCCTCCGGGGGTGGCAGCTAATCACGCTAACCACTACACCACAGAGGCGGACTTGTTCCTTTAAACTGAACGCAAATGCTTTCAAAGTACCTTCCTCAGTGAATATTGACTTTTCACGACCGCATTTTAATCGAAATAGGCTTTCAGTGTACGTAACACGACCTAATAGGTTGAAATGAAGTTAAATGAAATGGCGTATGGCTTTTAGAGCCGAGAGTGTCCGACGACAAGTTCGGCTTGCCAAGTGCAGGTCTTTTGACATGACGCCCGTAGGCGACCTGCACGTCGTGATGAGGATGAAATGATAATGAGGACGACATATACACCCAGCTCCCGTGCCAGTGAAATTAACCAATGATTGATAACATTCCCGACCCTGCCGTGAATCGAACCCGGGACCCCTGTGACTGAAGGCCAGCACGCTAACTATTTAGCCATGGAGCCGGACATAGGTTGAAAGTCTAATTCGATTACCTTCCTGAGGTCAAAAGTCGCTTCCAACTGACTGGCATCACCAGCAAATTGCAAATACAGTTCATTGAAAATCAACGGCGGATGCAGTGTGGCCACGTCTAGTCTGTGGTCTGACAGCTCTACACTCCGACTGGCCAACCGAGCAGAGGAGGCGTAGCCGCGGCTCTGCTGCCGTGGTTCTACTCCTCTGCATTCGGGAGACGGAGAGGGACTGGTCCCCACCGCCGGCTGTCCTCAGATTGGTTTTCAGTTCTTCTGCACTAAGGTGAATGCCGGGACAGTTCCTAGTATAGGCCACCTTCTCCGGTACAAATCTCCTGGCCTGAGAGACGGCGTCACCGTTTAGGGGGCCCGCCTTCCCCTTCAGGGAGGAATCAAAATATGTAGTAGTAGTAGCATTGCAAATCAGGAACATTGTTGCAAACCGTGTTATGTCCACAGAACAGAATTCAACAAGAACAGCAAAAACTGATTGTAAGTTAACATTTTTGTTTTGTTTTTTTACAATCTGCTTTACAGAGCACCTTCACAGATGGGTCTTATGGCGACGAGGGGACAGGAAAGGCCTAGGAGTGGAAAGGAAACAACCGTGGCCCTCATTAAGTACAGCCCCACCACTTGCCTGGTGTGAAAATGGGAAACGACGGAAAACCATCTCGAGGGTTGCCGGCAGTGGGGTTAGAACCCGCTATCTCCGAGTGCAAGCTGATAACTACATGACCCAAACCGCACAGCCACTTGTTCGGTTCAAGTTAATTCTATACATTCAAACGAAAATGCACCTACGTTAAGCGGGTATCAAGAATTATCTGAAAATGAAATCACTTCAAAACTCGTTTTACATTGGGAAAACGTTCTGGACATAACACGGTTTTATCCACACAATATGGTAATAGCGTTGTAGCAATAATAAGGAGACATGTAATTTGTCAAATTCTTATGTAATTAAAAAGAAGTCCGTCTCTATAGTGTAGTGGTTAGTGCGATTAGCTGCCATCCCCGGAGGCCCCGGTTCGATTCCCGCTCTGCCACAACAGAGCTCGATAGCTGTAGTCGCTTAAGTGTGGCCAGTATCCAGTAATCGGGAGATAGTGGAGTCGAGCCCCACTGTCGGCAGCCCTGAAGATGATTTTCCGTGGTTTCGCATTTTTGCACCAGGCAAATGCCGGTGCTGTACCTTAATTAAGGCCACGGCCGCTTCCTTCCACTTCCTAGGCATTTCCTATCCCATCGTCATCATAAGACATAAGTAGAGGCGGGTATTCGCACCTCAGCCATCCCCGAAGTGCTTTTCCGTGGTTTCCCACTTCTGCTCCAGGTAAATGTCGGGATGGTACCTAACTGAAGGCCACGGTCACTTTATTCCCTCTTCCTTGTCCATCCTTCCAATCTTCCCATCCCCCCACAAGGCCCCTGTTCGGTATAGCAGTGAGGCCCTATGGGCGAGGAAATTTTCCTCCTCCCCAGTTGTATCCCCCTATCCAAGTCTCACGTTTCAGGACACTGCACTTTAGACCGTAGAAGTGGGATCCCTCGCTGAATCCAAGGGACAAACCAAGAAAGAAAGAAAGAAAGAAAGAAAGAAAGAAAGAAGGAAAGAATTAAAAGGAAACCACTGTTGTTTTTACATGCATTTCATAATGCAGGTTTGTAAGGCTTTTAAAGTGCAAAATCACAGTGTTATTTTTAACACTGGCTTGAATGTACATTTTTTTCCTTTGACAAATTTTACATTTTGTTTGTGCCTCCATTCGGCTCCAAGCAGTGGCTCAAATTGGTCACGTATGGATCTTTATCACAATTGAATCGGTTACTTTTAAATTCCCATAAGTTACATTTTTGACAATTTCGTTTTTAGTGACAAAATAAATGTTGAAGGGTAGATGCATTATTTTGTGTAGAACCCTCGTAAGTCTGCTGTATACAATGGCCATGATGGAATCGTCAATATTTGGTTTGGTTTTAAAACTTCGTGAGTCACTGACTTGCGGGGTTTCTCAGGTTAACATGGTTTAGTATTAGAGTTTGTTGTCACCATCAGCTGTTGGTAACACGAATTTCACTAATCGCGGGAAACACATTGTTTTGTGTTTGTTATAGAAGCGCTTCCGATTGTTGTGCACGTATGTCTTCTTCAGACGATAATGATGTTAGTGTCAAAAAGAAAAAAGGAATTAGAAATATGCATTTATGTAGGAACTGTAACAAAATACAAACAGCAAAGCGAAACAAACTTCAAAGAAGTGCATCCTTGAAATACTAATGTATTTTGCAGGTAGTTTGCTATTTAATGTGATATTTGCTTACTAATGATGCATAATTTAATTGAAAATAACTTCTCCAACCGTTCTAATTTGTCTTCTGGAATACTGTATGGGTATAACTGGTGCACCACTAATAAGGATTAAATGAGGAATTTTCATTTAAGAAGCATCAATCAATCAATCAATCAATCAATCAATCAATCAATCAATCAATCAATCAATCAATCAATCAATCAATCAATCAATCAATCAATCAATCAATCAATCAATCAATCAATCGATCGATCAATCAATCAATCAATCAATCAATCAATCAAATACTGATCTGCATTAAAGGCAGTCGCCCGGGTGGCAGGTTCCCCACCTGTTGTTTTCCTAGCCTTTTCTTAAATGATTTCAAAGAAATTGGAAATTTATTGAACATCTCCCTTGGTAAGTTATTCCAATCTCTAACTCCCCTTCCTATAAATGAATATTTGCCCCAATTTGTCCTCTTGAATTCTAAATTTATCTTCATATTGTGATCTTTCCTACTTTTAAAGACGCCACTCAAACTTATTGGTCTACTAGTGTCGTTCCACGCCATCTCTCTGCTGACAGCTCGGAACAAACCACTTAGTCGAGCAGCTCGTCTCCTTTCTCCCAAATCTTCCCAGCCCAAACTTTGCAACATTTTTGTAACGCTACTCTTTAGTCGGAAATCACCCAGTATTAAGCATGTTCCATGTATCATTATGCATTAAAATATGTATAATATTATATATTTTCTTTTACAATTTGGGCGGAATTTATTGGTACTGTAAAAGTTTATAGCTTTTTATGCATGAATAAAGCAGATATGCACATCAGTAAATAATATGATCATGAATTTTGGTTTTTCTTTCAGTCTGTAATACAGTGTTGTTCATTTGGTTTTAAAATCATGTAAGTCGCAGAGTTTTAATTTGATTTATAGGGAACGTTAATAAGGAATAAAACTTGACATCCTACTTCCATGAAGTCTTTCTATAAGTATTAATCCTCAGAGATAGAAAAGTTTACAAATAGTTTCTGGTTTATTCACCAGTCAGTTTTTTCTGTTTTCCCATAAGATTACATTTCGTGACTTACGGGTTTAAAAAAAAATAACCGATGCATTTGAGGACCAAAGGTGGAAAAGGGTGAAAGTGCCAGAAACATGTTTTCGTGTAAACGCCAATAATAGAGTTCCCGAACACAATGGCACTTTCACCCTTCTCTACCAAAGGAGACCAGGAATTAATGATTACCTACGGCCTTTGAACTGCAAGTATACTACATCCAAAACATTTTGTATAATTACACAACAATATTTAGGTTCAATAAATTTCACTTCTTTAATTACGTGGTTCAGAAATCAGAAAATACATGAGTGATAGCACACTGACACAACGAACAGCACAGAAGAACTTCAGCGCGAGACGATGGCACATTCACCCTTCCCCACCAAACTCAGCTGGGCACATTGGACTGTGGCTCTACCTATTGAAATTCCTACCAACTAAACTAATGACCTCAGGCACATGCACAAGTTACCATCATATGCGATACGGCTAATACATCCCCTCATTACATTTTTTAAAAATCAGATTTCGGCACTTTCATCCTTTTCCATCTTTGGTCCTCAATTTCTGTAGAATAATAAAAAGTGCCATTACTAGAACGAACAGTGTGAACATCCATTTTAATAACTGATATGACCTGGATTGACATAAAGTGTCTAATAATGCACTTCAGTATTGTAGGCGTATATCGTAAAACAAATTGCCATGGTTTCTGCACTTCATTCGTACCTTGCCTAGGATTTTAGCAGCCGCGCGTTCTTATCTTCCAGCTCCTTTTAGAATGCTCCCCTAGACTAATATCGTGCTCCATCTTTAGACTAAAATGCAGGTAAGGCTGCCTAGTGTTATTGTTAGAGACTGAACCCTAATATACATAGTAGCCAACATAACACAACCACTTCCGTTGTATTCAACGTGACAGAATGTATCCGTGGACTTAACACGCTTTGCGTCGAACTCTTTAGCTTATGAGAAATTATATCAAACCGTATGGAACACAATTTTGTCCAGAGGTGTACACACCGAGCTCGATAGTTGCAGTCGCTTAAGTGCGGCCAGTATCCAGTATTCGGGAGATAGTGGGTTCGAACCCCATTCTCGGCAGCCCTGAAGTCGGTTTTCCGTGGTTTCCCCATTTTAACACCAAGCAAATGCTGGGACTGTACCATAATTAAGGCTACGGACGCTTCCCTCTCACTCCTAGCCCTTTCCTGTCCCGTCGTCGCCATAAGACCAATCTGTGTCGGTGCGACGTAAAGCAACTTGCAGAGGTGTAGGCCTATATAATACGGTTTGCAACAAGAATCCTCAAATGTTAGTACGGACACCACCCTAATACAAGGTGTTAAACTTATTACCGTCAAGCTGAGTGGAGATGGTAGAAATGTCGGCATTCTAAGCCCAAGTTAGTGGGCTTGATCCCGTCTCAGTCCGGTGGTATTTGAAGGTGCTCCAAGGTTCCTGTAGGACGCAATTTCCGGTATTTGGTGTCTCTGAAAACCACACAAGTAGTCAGTGGGACGTTAAATCGATAAAATTATTTGTAATTAATCCGTAACAGAAGAATCAATCAATGAATGATTCTTGAACCTAACTTAAAATGTGTGTACTAAGCATTAATGCACAGAGTAATGTCGTATGGACGGAACGGCGCTTCAAATTCTTCAAAATTTACCACTCAGATCCCTGTATAGTTTTCCATTCTTAATGTCCAGACAAGTAATGTACTCATTATCGGGCATCCTTTCGGTTACGTTATCTATTGCATACTCTTCACTTGCATTCTAAAGTAAAGATAATTTAAACCGAGCTAATTTAAAACACATATTGATGAGTTATTCATCAGTTCATGGTCATGCAACACGGCAATCTGGAAACTTGCATGGTAGAAGAACGAACACGGAGAAGTATGCAATTCATGGTGTATTACATAGGGCTATGTCTGCTTCTGTGGGATAGTGTAATTAGCTGCCATCCCCGGAGGCCCGGTTCGATTCCCGGCTCTGCCACGAAATTTTAAAAGTGGTACGAAGGCTGGAACGGGGTCCACTCAGCCTCGGGAGAACAGTTGATTATAGGGGGTTCGATTCCCTCCTCAGCCATCCTCTAAGGGGTTTTCCGTGGTTTCCCATTTCTTCTCCAGGCAAATGCCGGAATAGTACCTAACTTAAGGCCACCGCCGCTTCCTTTCCTATTCCTTGCCTATCCTTTCCAAGACCCCTGTTCGGCATAGCAGGTGAGGTTCTCTGGGCGACGTACTGGTCCTCCTTTCCAGTTGTATCCCCGACCCAAAGACTTTTATTTACAATTCGCTTTACGTCGCGCCGACACAGATGGGACACGAAATGGTTAGAAGTGAGAAGCGCAGAAAATCATCTACAGTGCTGCCGACAGTGGAATTCGAACTCACTATCTCCCAGATGCAAGGTCACAGTTGGGCGCCCCTAACCGCACGGCCAACTCGCCCGATGACCCAAAGACTAACGCTCTACGACACTACCCTTACGGCAGTAGAGATGGGTTCCCTCGCTAAGTCCGAGGGAGAAACCAACCCTGGATGACAAACGGATTAAGAAAGCAAGAGAGTATATATAGCTATAAGAACTGTTAATTCCATTCCCAGATCGCTGAAAGTTTGCTAGAATTTCACAAAATTTTAAGAAAAGTTAAGAATTATATATGAACAAAATGTAAAACTATTTGGATGAACTTAATATCAGGTGCTTTTTCTAAACGTATGATTCAGTTTACATACTCTTTTAACACTTCGAATCAAATTCTACGTATAGCACTGTGCGATCTGTGTGAACTAAAGCTTTATTTTGCATATCAATATTATAACCGTGCCAACTTTGTAATTTACTTTACTTTTTTTTTTTTTTTTTTTTTTTTTTTTGCTAGTTGCTTTACGTCGCACCGACACAGATAGGTCTAATGGTGACGATGGGACGATGGGACAAGAAAGGGCTAGGAGTGGGAAAGAAGTAGCCGTGGCCTTAATTAAGGTACAGCCCCAGCATTTGCCTGGTGTGAAAATGGGAAACCACGGAAAACCATCTTCAGGGCTGCCGATAGTGGGGTTCGAACCTACTACCTCCCGAATGCTGGATACTGGCCGCACTTAAGCGACTACAGCTATCGAGCACGGGTTTACTTTACCTAATACGAACAATAACTCATGGAATCTTCAAAACAATATCAATAAATAAATAAATAAATAAATAAATAAATAAATAAATAAATAAATAAACAAAATTAATGACGAAGCTGAAAACTGGGAAGGCATGGACGAAAGAGCGAAATGAGCAACACCGTATACGAATGAAGGAATACTGGACCAACATTAAAGCTCAAAGGGAACAGTTGAAATGGCGTGGTGCTTAGTTGGCCAAAACGAAACAAGAATAAATAAATAAATAAATAAATAAATAAATAAATAAATAAATAAATAAATAAATAAATGAATAAATAAATAAATAAATAAATAAATAAATAAATAAATAAAACTATATTCCATCTTTTTTCTTCGACAAATTTCCCGCATGCTTTTAGGTTGGTGCGTGCGATTTGAAACATCTGGCCCAGGTTTATAGCCGGATGTCATGAAATTGAAAAAAATATTGTTTCTAAGGTGGTTGGCAGTGTTGTGTGTAAACTTAAAGACTATATTAAGGGAAACACAAAAACGCAGTTTCCGAGCCACAGGAATTAACCCGATGCGGGTGAAGTACCCAGTCCGGTCAGAAATCGAGCCCAGTAGCCGGTGAAATAAAGGCTACGGCGCAGAAAATTATTATATTATATTATATTATATTATATTATATTATATTATGCGGACAGTAAATTTCATGAAAGGGAGCATACGGTAGTTTAGTGAAACAGCTGAAGATACAGCAGTATGATTACTATCTATTAAAATAGAATACACCCATCTCCCAGTTTGGTATCACCGGAAAGGGGAAGGTTTAACAAATTTATTGTAATTCAAAATGGGTTTTGATACATGCATTCCTTTCCTTATTGAAGATGAAAATCCACAGCCATTCGACTCTGTCAATGAATAAAGCTCCATCTAGCGTCGAGGATGGGAATTGTGTCGGCTGCCTAAGTCTGGCGCAGTCCTTTGGGGCAATGATTGATGACTGGCAGATGCAGTTAAATGATGTTGGAGAGTGTTGCTGGTATGAAATATGACGGGAAAAACCGAAGTTCGCGGAGGAAAATCTGTCCCGCCTCCGGTTTGTCCAGCACAAATCTCACATGGAGTGACCGGGATTTGAACCACGGAAACCAGCGGTGAAAGGCTGGCGCGCTGCCACCTGAACCACGGAGGCTCCTTGTTTCTTTATTACTATTTGGACATTGAACATTAACATTAAACTTATTAACTATTTCCACCCAATTTGTAAATTGTATTTTTTTAAATTACTTATTTTTTTGTCCTAGATGTTAACAGTGTTATCTAGTCTAGGACAACATGTATCTTACCCTTCCTAAGTTGAATTAGTGCTCACTTTTGTGTCACAGGTATTTACAGAGTTATCCTGCAATTACAACATTCATTATGACTGAATGACTGCATGGATTGGTGAATAAATTACTTCAATGATTTCATGACTGAATTGTGTTCGTGCATGAATGGATAAATAGACACTCTTTTCACCTGATTACTGCCTACTATCGACCTGTTAAGTCAATAGCTCGAAGGCGGGTTGGATCCTCAAGTAGTACCTGCAAACATTAACCTGTGTGGTAACAGATAAATCGCAAACACCTATGAAGGCTAAATATTTAGACGTACTAGGCAAAATAAGAAGTGAAATACTGTATCATTATTTTCTTCATTGAGCCATACAGTGTCATTGCAACCAGTGTTAGACGTTTGTGACTATTGCTCTGAGACATTTAGGGCGGTAAATCTTGTACGCATGGGATGATCCCACCTACCTGTGCACCATTTCCATAGAACGTTTGGGACCATTGCAGAAATAAAAATCTCCCTCGCATTTTTTCGAGACATGGGACTATCAGGTTCTCGTACCGCACTGATATTCTGAATTAAATTTAAACAATTAAACTGTAATCAATAGAGCTATTATCACCTTATTATATTTTGCAGATTTAAGACGGTCCGCCTCTGTGGTGTAGTGATTAGTGTGATTAGCTGCCACCCCCAGAGGCCCGGGTTCGATTCCCGGTTTTGCCACAAAATTTGAAAAGTGGTACGAGGGCTGGAACGGGGTCCACACAGCCTTGGGAGGTTAACTGAGTAGAGGGGGGTTCGATTCCTTCCTTAGCCATCCTCGAAGTGGTTTTCCGTGGTCTCCCATCTCTCCTCCAGGCAAATGCCGGGATGGTACCTAACTTAAGGCCATGGCCGCTTCCTTCTCTCTTCCTTGTCTATCCCTTCCAATCTTCCCCATCCCCCGATAAGGCCTCTGTTCAGCATAGCAGGTGGGCGAGGTACTGGTCATTCTCCCAGTTGTATCCCCGACCCAAAGTCTCACGCTCCAGGACACTGCCCTTGAGGCGGTAGAGGTGGGGTCCTTCGCTGAGCCTGAGGGAAAAACCAACCCTTGGGAGTAAACAGATTAATAAGTAGTTTTAAGACGAATTTGGACCATAACGAAAGCAAGCATAACTTCAAATATTCCATTAGAGTTACTTCCCCAGTCTTTTACCTCCAAATTTGTTCGTGACTTCTCCTTTCCTTGTGTGAGGTATTAAACAATTTTCTTTTAATATTTTTGCGCGATAGGTGTTCTTTAGCGTGCTAGAAGTCAACGATATAATATTGTTACAATAAATCTTGGAAACAGGAGAACAATGACTAACCGGCTGGGGTCGGCTGTCTGTGTTTTGTTCTGACTGAACCGTATGCCCATTCTTAATCATCTGACAACCCGGTCTGCTCACCGGCTCCCAAGGCTATAGTCCTTTCACACTAATTATCTTCGTGACGTCATGCACGCATGTAGCCACATCCACGTGTTCTGGAACGTGTTTGGTCGGGTGACTAAAGTTCCTAAATTACGTCCAAAGTAGTAGACTGAATCATTGCAACAGTTACTGTTGTCAATCAAGTACCCGTACTCAGTAGCTGAAGCTCATATCTCCACAGCAGCGCTTGAAGAAGTGGCTTTCAACGAAAGAGTGGTATGGAACTAAAGTACGAATGGTGGCAACAACTGAAGACCTTCCCGGAATAAGGATGTAACTAAAAAATCAGTAATTTTTCAGGAGAGAGGAAAACTATTTTTGGGGTTTATTTCATGGTCTTTCTGAACCAGTTGTATATGCAGGTTTACAAACGAGTTCATCTATTAGAAAACAATGTTTGATTGTTCGTAATAACTTACGGTGTTCGCCTCTGTGTGTAGTGGTTAGTGTTATTAGCTGCCACCCACGGAGACTCGGGTTCGATTCCCGGCTCTGCCACGAAATTTGAAAAGTGGTACGAGGACTGGAACGGAGTCCACTCAGCCTCGGGAGGTCAACTGAGTAGAGGTGGGTTCGATTCCCACCTCATCTATCCTGAAAGTGGTTTTCCGTGTTTTCCCACTTCTCCTCCAGGCAAATGCCGGGATGGTGCCTAACTTAAGGCCACGGCCGCTTCCTTCCCTCTTCCTTGTCCATCCCCTCCAATCTTCCCAATTCCCCGCAAGGCCCCTGCTCAGCACAACAGGTGAGGTCGCCTGGGCGAGATACTGGTCATCCTCCCCAGTTGTATCCTTCGATCCAGAGTCTGAAGCTCCAGGACACTGCCTTTGAGGCGGTAGAGTTGGGATCTCTCGCTGAGTCCGAGGGAAACACCCACCCTGGAGGGTAAACAGATAAAGAAGAATAACTTACGGTTTTAAAAATAATGTACGAATTGGAAGTAGTACATTGGAAAATAACCTACAACGGGCTTCTTAGACGGTGACGCCGTCTCTCAGGCCGGGAGATTTGTTACGGTGAAGGAGGTGCACGGAGAACTTAAGGGGGTTGGCAGCCGTGGCCTATACTAGGAACTGTCCCGGCATTCGCTTTACTGCACGAGAATGGAAAACCATCCTCAGGACAGCCAACGGTTGGGGTCTGTCCCGTCTCCCGGATGCAGAGACGTAGAGTCACGGTAGAGCTATGGCCAGTGCCGGATTAAGGTGTTTGGGGGCCCTGGGCTATTTAAAAATGTGGGGCCCCTTCTTCGTAACATCACGTAAGACTAGCATACTGAAGTCGTTATAGAACTACTTCCACTTAAATTGATGAATAGGGAAGTGCTGAAATAGAATACAATTTGTCTCTATTTTTCATGTTAATATTTCATAATGCCAAAACATATTTTACATTTGTCTCATCATCACTATCAAATCGACATACAAAACAGAACTTAATACGAACTCATTACCATTATCTTATTGGCATTACATGAATTTAAAATCTAAAATTTAAATCTAAATCAACATGTAAAAAGCTAGCACAAGTGGTATTATGAGATAACGAAGGACATTGTAGTATTATGACTTGTACTACTTCTTTACAAGTCATAATACTACATTGTCCTTCGTTATATCATTGGCAAACTCGTTCCTGCCTGCAGTAAAGTATCGATTATCCGAATGTCGATCAAGAGAAATATCGGTTAACAGAAAGTGTCCCAGTCAGCAAATTGAAATATCTGCGTTATGCATATCCGTAAGTGCTGTGACAAAATAACGTTTTCTTCTTCCTACGTCAGCAGCCTCGCATCCAAAAATCAGAAATATCGTTAAAATATATTATAATTGTAATCTAGGTCCATTTCAGCCAATTGTAACTCTTTTCATCCAACGTTTACCTATTTTTTACTCCGACGTAATTAACAATACTGCCGTTGGCGTCAGTGGCGCATGAATCTTCGCTTGTGGCAGGTATTGAAATTAAATGAATGATTGTACAGTTCGCAATGACGTCTGAAGGAACACAGGTCATTTTATGTTTTTCCGATAAATTTAAAATAGACTAGTTAAAGATGGTGTTGGTGGGTCAAGATTAGTTCAAGAATTTGGAGCTGGAAGAACACAGTAACGAACATTTAAATGAAGAGTGATACCTATTCAAAGATTATAAGTGCATTTGACAATAAGGACGGAAGCTTGAAACAGATAAACTTTGAAAATGTTCAGTATTACTCCATTGCTCTTATGGCGTAGGATCAGACTTTTCGCAAATGATCGGCTACCCGAAAACTCACTTATCTGATCGTTCCCATTCCCGAACACTTTCGGATAATCGATGCTATACTGAACTGACCTAATTGGTAGTTGAATAACTTTTACATTAAAACTGTCTTTTTCCTTGCCTTCAGATTTGCAAATGACTGTAAAACATCATCGAATGACAACTCATTTGTTATGTCATGTTCTAAAGACATGATAGTCAAACCGTCCAGTCTTGGTTGAAGCATGGTTGACCGTAATTTATTTTCGATTAGTGCCAGTTTAGAGAAAGAACGCTCTGCTTCGCAATTAGTTATTGGAATTACCAAATACAATTTCAATGCCACAAATACATTTGGAAATACACTAATCAAATCATATTCGTATATGTATTTAGCTATCTCCTGGCAAGTAACTACATCTACACTTTTAATGAAATCATAAAAATGTTTAATTTCTAGTTTCAAAGATTCATCGAGATCATCTCGGTAAAATTGTAAACAGTTATTAAGAGAAGTTTCATCCACAGTACACGAAGCCTTACAGTCTACTAGAAACTGGAACAATGACTGAAATGTCTTGTAAGACTGAAGGCGATTATTAAGTCTACTACATAAACTATCAATTATCACCAAAAATGTTTCTACTTCAAATTCTTTTCTTCCTTTCAAAATAGTTTCGTTAAGGGCATTACCATCAGCATAGCTCTTCTTTGATTGTCTTTCAGATTTGTCCTCAAAACCTGTGAGATATTTTTCACATAACCTTTTAGCTTCCTCTTCATATTTGTCAAAATTACCTCTTTCATTGATTGTGAATGTAACCAGAGACTCCAGAAGTGTACAACCTGTTAACAAGTCTAGTGTAGGTTTCTGTAAACTCACACTAACTTTATCAAATCTTTCCAAAATTTCATGCCAAAAGACACACATAAAAGCCGATTCAAATTTCATGAACTTATTTTTCAGTGATTTTGCTTCTCCCCGGGACTCATGTTTTTCTTCAGCATTCTCACATATAATATCTAATACACACAAAATATTGTCATAGTTGATACGCAAGGCTTTCACTGCTTCATAATGACAACACCATCTTGTTTGGCTCAAACTCTTCAGGTAAAGAAGTTTGTAATTTAAGTGCGGTTCCAAATTTCTCGTCAACATAGCCCATTTACGAGGAGAGCTTGAGAAATAAACATACACTCGTTGTAGGTAAGCGAAAAACTTCAAAGCTTCACGACAGGATTCAACAGCACTTACTCCGACTAAATTTAATGAGTGTCCTGCACAAGGCACGAACGGGGCAAATTTATTTTCCTTCTTTAGTTGTGCCTGGAACCCATTGTACTGTCCAGACATATTCGCCGCATTATCACAAGAAAGACCTCTACATTGACTCAAAGGTATGCTTTTGCTATCCAAAAATAATTTTACTTCATTAAACAATGAGTTTCCTGTGTGGCTTTCTATAGCCTTAAAACAAAGGAACCTTTCTTTGACTTCCCCAGAATGAAGATATCTACATACAATTGACAATTGGTCTACATGAGCACAATCCGGGGAAGAGTCTACTATCAGTGAATAGTAATTTGATTCTTTTATTTCACTTAGGATTGTATCTAACACCTTTTCCCCCATTAAATGAATCAGTTCTTCGGCAATTGTTTTCGATAAATACGAAGGCTTCCCTTTTCCTTCATTACCGTGTTTTGAAATGTGCTCCTTCAGAAAAGGGTCAAACTGGAAAATTAGTTCAAGGATTCCTAAATAATTTCCATTATTATGCACTCCAAAAATCTCATTTTCTCCACGAAATGCTAGTCCTCGCACACACAAAAATTTTATGACTGCCACAATTCGTTTCAACACCTCGCCCCAGTACTGGGACTCTAAAGTTATCTGTTTGACTAACTGACTATCAATTCGCGAGGAAATTTTCTTCCTATACAGCCAAGAATTAATTGCATTCCTATGTTCTATACTGTTTTCATGGCTACTGACAGCTTCGTCTGCTTGTTTCCAGTTACAAAAACCATGTGAAGAAAATGCAGCGTTCATCTTGTCATTTGAAAGTAATTTGCAATGGTAACAAAACACTTTTCCAGTAGATGGTGAATATACAAGCCAAATCCTTTCAACAGAGTCTCCATTTCTGAGTTTGCGCATAAACAAACTGTGTGACAAATAACGATTTTGCGATTTTTGCACTTGTTTGGATTCAAGATACTTTCCCGTAACTGAACGATTTTGAAAGTATTGAGGCCCAAGCTGAATACATTGCTCTCTAAACTCGTCCATCATGCACTCAGGCCAATAACCAGGATCAGCAGAAGGAAGATTTGAAGCAGGACTGCCATTAGCAGTGGCAGAGCTGCAACCAGGCTCTATGACACACACGGCCTCATTCTTGAGTACTAAATCTGAACCTGCAACATAAGAACACAAGTAATTTACTTGTGTGTTAGTGTATTTAGACAGCCCCGTGGTGTAGGAGTACCGTGTTTGCCTCTCACCCGGAGGCCTCGAGTTCCATTCCCGGCTAGGTCAGCGATTTTCAGCTGTACCTGAGGGCTAGCAAGTGGCTCAATCAGCCTGCGTGATTACAATCGAGGAGTCATCTGACGATGAGATGGCAGCCCGGGCAAGAAAACGAAGAATACGACCGAGATGATGCGTTGTGCTGACCACACAACACCTCGGAATCTGCAGGTCCTAGAGGTTGGGCAGCAGTCACTTGGTAAGACAAGGTCCTCCGCGGCTGTAGACCTTTGGGGTTTTTTAATTCGTGTATTTATTAAATAATTTATTACTAAGTAAGTAAACGTGTGACCACACCGTGTCGGGTCTGGGTTTAATTCGGAGTGCCCTGATCAAGTTATTGAGACCCCATACGAAGGCACCCCGCAGGCAATGCCGGGGAAGGTACCTGGGTCTCCGGGGGTGGCAGTCATTATTGCTACCATACACCAACGAGGTCGGCAATTTATTATTTACGACTTCGAGTATTCCATACAATGTGACTGAAGTTTAAAATACACATTAGGATTCCCTTTCATTGTTCCTAAAACCATTAACGCTCATGCTTTCCAGTTCCGTAAAGGCCCAATCTCTCATAAAACAGCAGACTTAGATAAGACACTATTCGCTTACCTGTGGAAGATTCCAATTCACCAGTAACAGTCTCTTCAGTCGTCGATGCACTTGTGGACTTCCTGTCAAAAAATGTTGATATTTTCGGCAACTTTTCAATTTCTTTCAAATGTTGTTCTTTTAATTTACGCTTTTTAGCACCACTAGGATATTTTCTATCCATTTTACAGGAACAATACAGTTGTAACTTAAGAATGGTTCAATAATCAGAGGTGAACTGGAAGTTCTCTTCCTTATGCAAAGATATATTATTACATGTGCATTCCACCGCGCTTCCCCTGTCCCCTCCCGCTCAACTTCCTAGACCTCTTCCCCCCTTTTCCCTCTGCCCGTACTCGCAAACTGCCAGATTTAAATTTTCGTCAACAATAACCTTTACAATAATTACAGTGCGTAAGTAGCGAGGATTCGTATCTCCGGACGGTAATTGATTCTAGCAGCGATGAAATACTAACGCGGACACCTGATAAGAAGGAAGAGCGCTGTTTGATATTTTGCGAGCGTAAATATTCATATACATGCACGGAGGTGGAGCAGCAGGCCTTTTTATACCATTTTAGGTCCGGCCAAGGGCCGGGGCCCCTTGGCACGCGGGGCCCGGGGCTGCAGCCCCTTTAGCCCTCCCCTTAATCCGGCCCTGGCTATGGCCACCCCTGCTCTGCTCGGTTGGCCGGTCAGAGTGCAGAGCTGTTGGACCTCAGACCAGCCATGGTCACTTACCGGCCGAGACCCACTCTGCATGTATCGACCCAGAAGAGAAATCCCGTACATGCACTTGGAACGTAAAATGATGCCAAATAATATTAGTGTAATAATAAAAATCCACAGTTCTAGACCTTCAGGCAAGCGGCTCTATGTTGAAAACATCCTAGGAATATGAACTACGAATTTAGGTAAATAAAATATAATGAAGTATAGGAATATATTCTTTATTTATTCCTAAAATTAGAATCCTTTACTTAATCATCGTTCTCCGATCGATTATATCACGGCCGACTTGATGCGTCCTTACCGGCCTTGACAATCGGGTCCACGCACTGTAATCGGAGTAGTTACACAGCTCGACACGTGGCGCTAGCCGCTTAACTATTTGCGGTAGAAATGCATACTTCTTTATGGAAAATCACCGCCGTCTCAATCTCTATATATGATTGAAACGGCGGTGTGGAAAATATATTGACTTTGATTGCCGATTTATCGTAATTTAGAGTTATGGAGAATGTTACATAGGTTAATACTGTTAAAATGATTAATCCTAAAGGTTACTTTCGTTGATATTTGCCAAAATGATGTGAAATTAAACTGCGAGGAGATGAATTAGTCCAGCATACGTTCTCATATTGACTCTGATTGCCGATGTATTTTAATTTAGGAAATAAAATAGTATGTTACATTGACTAATATTGTTAAAATAATTAATCTTAAAGGCTACTTTCATTCATATGTGCCAAAATAACGTCGTGAAATGAAACTGCGGAGGATGGAGTAGTTCAACTGACGTTCTTTAATTGTGGGGAATAATAGTAATCGTTTTTATTATCATGGCATTTAGATAAATAGCAGAACTTACCACAATACTTTTGTCTTCTGATGTTAATATTGAGATTATGAGTCATTGTTCAATTAGAGTTTTAAAATTCTTCTAGTGCTGCTCTCAGGAAGGGGGCTGGACAAAACATAAGTCTTACTATTTCCATATTCCTTGTATGCGTAACATAAATATTTTGACTGAAAATTTTTAAATTTTAATTTCAACTTATGTATAGTTTCAGATTACATTTCACTCATTCCTTTTACTAGAATATTAAATACCGGGTAAGTTGGCCGTGCTAAATTCAGACAATAATTTTTACTTGAAATGCAGTAGAGTGGAACAAGTTGGCCGCCTGGCCTGCAGCTGTGAGTTTGCATCCGGGAGATAGTGGGTTCGAACCCCACTGTCAGCAGCCCTGGAGATGGTTTTCCGTGGTTTCCCATTTTCACATCAGGCTGTACCTTCATTAAGGCCACGACCGGTTCCTTCCCACTGCTAGCCCTTTCCTATTCCACCGGCGTCATAAGACCTATCTGTGTCGGTGCGACGTAAAATAAATAGCGAAAGAAGAAGAGGAAGAAGAAGAATTTAAATAAAAATTCAGTGAGAGAAAAGTATTTTGAATAAATAAATTGTAAACTGTTCTCTGCTCTATGATGATGATGATGCTTGTTGTCTAAAGGGGCCTAACATCTAGGTCATCGGCCCCTTTGCTCAGGTAACAACACTTCATACGTTGGCCTTACCGTCATAGCACTAGTGATTCTTACTTGTCAATGTTTAAATGTTAAAGTTCAGATTATCTTGGATAAAAATGTGTTGTGTTGCTGTCATATGGCAAATAGGACACCGCCTAAAGGATTATTCTATGAAAGAAAATTCATGGGTAAAACTACCTGATTAGCGTGATTAGCTGCCACTCCCGGAGACCCGGTTCAATTCCTGGCCCTGCCACGAAATTTCAAAAGTGGTACGAAGGCTGGAACGGGGTCCACTCAGCCTTGGGAGGTCAACTGTGTAGAGGGGGGTAACGAAGCCCACCTCAGACATCCTCGAAATGGTTTTCCATAGTTCCCCACTTCTCCTCCAAGCAAATGCCGGGATGGTAACTAACTTAAGGCCACGGCTGCTTCCTTCCCTCTTCCTTGTCTATGCCTTCCAATCTTCCCATCCCCAACACAAGGTCCCTGTTCAGCATAGCAGCTGCGGTCGCCTGGGCGAGGTACTGGTCATCCTTCCCAGTTGTATCCCCCGACCCGCAGTCTCACGCTCCAGGACACTACCCTTGAGGTGGTAGAGGTGGAATCCCTCACTGAGTCCGAGAGAAAAGCCAACCCTGGAGGGGTAAACAGAGTAAGAAATAAATAAATAAAGAAAGAAAGAAAGAAAGAAAGAAAGAAAGAAAGAAAGAAAGAAGGTAAATACCCGAAATAGAAACGGAAAACTAAGATGAGAGTGCTACCTTCTTTTAGCCACTCCGTACTTTTGTCCCAGTTTACAGAGAATTCGTGAAATGATAGTGTCCCTTTGTTCTTTTTATCCTGTTCGGAATACAAAAAAGGCACACAGCAATATATATTCGAATATTTCCTAACACAGTTAAAGGAAAGCAAATCACCACACCATTAAAAAACGAATTAGCGCATAAATTAAAATCTTTGTTCAGGACGAAGTTACAGAGAGAAATCACTTTGTTCTTGTTTCCATAAAATTTCTGCTCGAAGTACGAAAAGGTGCACAAGAATGACACAAATCCTAAGATCTGTAAATACAATTTAAAAAATATAATCACCACACTACACAATAAAAAATAAACCCACTAGCGCATGACTATCAGATCTCAATATGAAGCCAACAAGCACCTCATTGCGAACACATTGCCAACATTTACGACAGCTAAACAATATAAATAAAACTGGAAATGCGGCGATTTGCGATATGCAGCTTCCTGTCAGTCAGTAGTAGGCCAGCGCTCCAGCGGTGTTACGGTGAAACTTACCAATTACAGCTTTATGCTGGGCTTCACAAGCGATTTCAAAGCCGGTATAGGGAGCGCAGCGAGGGATCCAGTTGGCCGTGATTATATTAAGAGTTTGTTTATTCCTACCACTGCGATCGCCAATGTGTCAGTGCCAACGAGCTAGATGGTCAGTGCACTGTTTCATTCAAGCATTCAAGCGTTGCCTGCGCTATATTAGAAGGCCTGGACAAGCCGACACATTTCTGGGCGAACAAAGTAGTTCAGGCAATGGCCGCTTCGATCGTGTTTATGTTCTGTTCTCATGTTCTGTCTATATCCTTATACTGAAGATTCATTTAGTAACACGAAATAATACATTTTTATTATCATTATGCCCGGTGTGAATCGGATATAAATATATAAAACAACTTAGAACACACTGCACTTCATAGATTTCTTTCATTTTGCACTTGTTTATTACACAGGAATAAATAATAGGGAAATAGGCCTAAGTACAAGTACTCACCCGATTTTTCCCTATTTCTATAATTTCAACACTTTTCTGATCAGAGGTTTGCTGTTGAATTTGTTTAATAAATCACAGTCATTAGTCACTTTCTTTGCACTATTATCAAGAATAGCCCTGAAAATTTTTGTGAGTATACCGGTAACGTATGTGATGTGTCCTTGATCACAGTCGCGGCACTGAAACGTCTCTTTAAACTTTGGAGCGGTGAGGAATTTCAGCTTTCGGACAAGGTTACATTTTCCGAGATATCCTAACGCTCGCGTTGTAAATATTAATACATTTTTAAGAAGACGAATTTGCGTCGGCACTTTGTCGGGGAGCAGAATTCCCCTCACAGTACTTACACTGTAATCTGATTCGACAAAGTGCAAGCTACATATTCTGGAGTTATCATTAGAAGCCCAAAGAGATCCTTTTCTGCTGCCCTGTCGAGAAATAGCAACCATCCATTTCTCCCGTAAACTGGGATCTTCAGGAAAAAGATGAACATTTATATTTGTGTATATTTCTTCGCTGTGTCAGATGTGCAGTCAAGCACGCAACTATAAACTATCTTAACCTACAGAATGGAATGAGAAACTTGACGGGAATTGGCCCCAGAGGCTCTGAACTTTGGAGTGTGGTTGGCGACGACGGGGCCCATAGCTGAGTCCTGGCATTTCTTCCTCTTACTTGTGCCAGGCTCCTCACTTTCATCTATCCTATCCGATCTTCCTTGGTCAACTCTACTTCTTTTCCGACCCCGACGCTATTAGGTTGGCGAGGGCTAGGGAGTCTCTTATTTTGACGCCCTTCGTGGCCCTTCTCCTCCTTTGGCCGACACTTTCATTTTTCGAAGTGTCGTGTCCCTTCTAGTTTTTCTCTCTGATTAGTGTTATATAGAGGATGGTTGCCTAGATGTGCTTCCTCTTAAAACAATAACCACCACCACCACCTTGACGGTAATTTGGAAGCACATAATAAATGTTAAAGGCATCTCAGAACCATCCATATATTGCAAATCGTTAGACCAAATAAATTAAAAAAACGAAAAAACTCTTTACATTTCATGTTAGATAAGGCCTTACTTTATAAAATGAAGTTTAATATGTTATTTGTTCTCATAAAACATGTTGCAGTAACACACGTAATCATAGAATTCACGTCAAACAACAGAACATAAACGCGAACCTAGCGGTGGAAAAGAGAAAAGCTATTATCCGCTTTTAATGCAAGAAATTGGCTTTCTGTCCAGGCCTTCTAGTATCTAGTAGGCTTTGGCTGATGTGAGTCAATGCAGAGTTTCACAAGTTTCACTTAAGCATCACTACAAGCGCTAATGTGAGTCAACGCAGAGTTTCACCAGTTTCACTTAAGGCCTTTAACTAGATTGTTGGTTACAAGGATAATGTCGAGATAGAGGAGGAGACTAAGGCCAAAGGAGTATTAAAATTTACATATGATAACAATGACATTTACAATAAGATACAAAATTTGAAAACTATAAAAGCGGCTGGAATTGACCAGATTTCTGGGGGTATACTAAAGACAATGGGTTGGGGTATGATACCATATCTAAAGTACTTATTTGATTATTGTTTGGTTGGAGGAGCTATACCAGATGAATGACGAATTGCTTTAGTAAGCCCTGTGTATAAAGGAAAGGGTGATAGACATAAAGCTGAAAATTACAGGCCAGTAAGTTTGACGTGCATTGTATGTAAGCTTTGGGAAGGCATTCTTTCTGATTATATTAGACATGTTTGTGAAATTAATAACTGGTTCGATAGAAGGCAGTTCGGTTTTTGGAAAGGTTGTTCCACTGAAGCTCAACTTGTAGGATTCCAGCAAGATATAGCAGATATCTTGGATTATGGAAGTCAAATGGACTGTATCGCGACTGACCTGTCTAAAGCATTTGATAGGGTGGATCATGGGAGACTACTGGCAAAAATGAGTGCAATTTGACTAGACAAAAGAGTGACTGAACGGGTTGTTATATTTCTAGAAAATAGATCTCAGAGATTTCGAGTAGGTGAAGCTTTATCTGACCCTGTAATAATTAAGAGGGAAATTCCTCAAGGCAGTATTATTGGACCTTTATGTTTTCTTATATACAAATGATATGAGTAAAGGAGTGGAATCGGAAGTATGACTTTTTGCGGATGATGTTATTCTGTATAGAGTAATAAATAAGTTACAAGATTGTGAACAACTGCAGTGTGACCTCGAAAATGTTGTGAGATGGACAGCAGGCAATGGTATGTTGATAAACGGGGTTAAAAGTCAGGTTGTGAGTTTCACAAATAGGAAAAGTCCTCTCAGTTTTAATTACTGCGTTGATGGGGTGAAAGTTCCTTTTGGGGATCATTGTAAGTTTCTAGGTGTTAATATAAGGAAAGATATTCATTGGGGTAATCACATAAATGGGATTGTAAATAAAGGGTACAGATCTCTGCACATGGTTATGAGGGTGTTTAGGGGTAATAGTAAGGATGTAAAGGAAAGGGCATATAAGTCTCTGGTAAGACCCCAACTACAGTATGGTTTCAGTGTATGGGACCCCTCACCAGGATTACTTGATTCAAGAACTGGAAACAATCCAAAGAAAAGCAGCTCGATTTGTTCTGGGTGATTTCCGACAAAAGAGTAGCGTTACAAAAATGTTGCAAAGTTTGGGTTGGGAAGAATTGAGAGAAAGAAGAAGAGCTGCTCGACTAAGTGGTATGTTCCGAGCTGTCAGCGGAGAGATTGCGTGGAATGACATTAGTAGACGAATAAGTTTGAGTGGCGTTTATAAAAGTAGGAAAGATCACAATATGAAGATAAAGTTAGAATTCAAGAGGACAAACTGAGGCAAATATTCATTTATAGGAAAGGGAGTTAGGGATTGGAATAACTTACCAAGGGAGACGTCCAATAAATTTCCAATTTCTTTGAAATCATGTAGGAAAAGGCTAGGAAAACAACAGATAGGGAATCTGCCACCTGGGCGACTGCCCTAAATGCAGATCAGTATTGATTGATTGATTCGGTGTGGATGTTTTTCAAAACGTCAAAAAATACCTGAGGGTATTGAACCAAGGAACACATTACAGAAATAATTATATAAATGAGTTAATCTGGCTAGGATTTGAATAGAAAAGGATAAGAGTAAATAAACAAGCAATTTTAGGCTGTTTTTCCGGAACTGCATTTAGGCCGGAAGTGATTTTCAAAATTTGTTTTTCGAGTTTGATACAGCTATCCAAGAACCACATTTTGAAATCTTTCCGGGCTCTTTAGCCATTCAACTTTCGGGCCAATGAAGAAATTACTTAATTTTATGTTTTCCGTAGTATGGGGGTCCCTATTTTGCCTGCTATGAAGTGTTTTCAACATTAAAGTAACAACAATAACATTGCCAAGAAAATATTTCATACGTAGATGTTATTTCGCCTATTACCTTTATTTAAATGGCCTATTGCACCCGATGGTGAACCAACAGAAGCACTGTCCACCATCTTTACTGATGTTCCATCCTTACATCACGGTGGTGGTGGTGGTGATTATTATTTTAAGAGGAAGTACGACTGGGCAATCATCCTCTATATAACACTAATCAGAGTGAAAAAATGGAAGGGGTCCGACACTTCAAAAAATGAAGGTATCGGCCAAAGAAAGACAAGGGCCACGAAGGGCGTGAAAATAAAAGACTCCCTAGCCCTCGCAAACCTAATAGCGTCGGGGTCGGAAAAGAACAAGAGTTGACCAAGAGGGGTCGGATAGGATAGATGAAAGTGAGGAGCCTGGCACAAGTAAGTGGAAGCAATTTCAGGACTCAGCTGTGGGCCACATGGTCGCCAACCCACGCTCCAAAGTTCAGAGCCCCTGGGGCCCCTTTTAGTCGCCTCTTACGACAGGCAGGGGATACCCACCCACCCACAGGGGGATACACCACGGTGGACATAGTTCTGTAAACCAGCTTGAAGTTGAAATATAGGATATAAGATAACATCACAGCATAGAGGCGTGATGATACAACCTATTTCCACTGAAATCTCATTTTTCAAAAATGTGTTGGTTACATCCATATAACGGGGAGGTCTTCAATTTTAAGATAATCGCAGTCATTTTCTTATATTTCAGAATGCAATAGCACGTACAATACTTTGAAATAACTACAGTTAACTACTTAACATACCACCAGGCCTAATCATAGATTGTTTTAATATAATGTTATTCATAATACAGACTAACTGATTTCAAATATATTTTACGTAATTCTAAACACCACAAAAGACTAATAATAATAATAATAATAATAATAATAATAATAATAATAATAATAATAATGTTATTTGCTTTACGTCCCACTAACTACTTTTACGGCTTTTAGAGACGCCGAGGTGCCGGAATTTAGTCCCGAAGGAGTTCTTTCACGTGCCAGTAAATCTACCGACACGAGGCTGACATATTTGAGCACCTTCAAACACCATCGGACTGAGCCAGGGTCGAACCTGCCAAGTTGGAGTCACAAGGCCAGCGCCTCGACCGTCTGAGCCACTCTGCACGGCCCACAAAAGACGTGCCTGCGAGCATCGACGGAGATTATGCTCGTGTATATCACTGTTGTAATCAAGCAATCAATGAATCAATCAATCAATCAATCAATCATTGATCTGCATTTAAGGTTGTCTCTAAAGAGGCAGATTCATATCACTTGTTTTACATAGATTTTTCTTAAATGATTCAAAGAACTTGAAAATGCATCGAACATTTTGTTGATAAATATACCAGTCCCTAATTCCTCTTCCTATAAATGAATATTTTCTCCGATTTGTCTTTATGAGTTCCACCTTTGACATCATATTATGCCTCAAAAATATCACCCTCCTTCTTCTTCTTTATCCGTTTACCCCCCAGGGTCGGTCTTTCCCTCGGACTCAGTGAGGTACCCCACTCTACCGCCTCAAGGGCAGTGTCCTGGAGCGTGAGACATTGGGTCGGGGGATACAACTGGGAAGGATGACCAGTACCTCGCCCAGGTGGCCTCACCTGCTATGCTGTACAGGGGCCTTGAGGGGGAATGGGAAGATTGGAAGGGGTAAGCAAGGAAGAGGGAGGGAAGCGGCCATGGCCTTAAGTTAGGTACCATCCCGCTATTTGCCTGGAGGAGAAGTGGGAAACCACGGAAAACCCTTTCCAGAATGGCTGAGGTGGGAATCGAACCCACCTCTACTCAGTTGACCTCCCGAGGCTGAGTGGAGCCCGTTCCAGCCAAAGTACCACTTTTCAAATTTCGTGGCAGAGCCGGGAATCGAACCCGGGCCTCCAGGGTTGGCAGCTAATCACACTAACCACGACACCACAGAAGCGGACATCAAGCTTATTCGTCTACTAATATTACTCCACTTTATCTCGACACTGACTTCCCGCTTAGTCGAGCAGCTCGTCTCCTTACTCCCAAGTCTTCCCGACTCAAAGTTTGTAATATTTTCGTACAACTACTTTTATGCCGGAAATAACCGAAAAAAGTCGGGCCGCTTTCTTTCGGATTGTATCCAATTATCGAGTCAAGTATTCCTGGTGTGAGTCCCATACACTGGAATCATACTCTAATTGCGATCTTACCAGAGACTTATACGTCCTATCCTTTACATCCTTACTATAACCCCTACTAAATACTTTCATAAGTTAACCATATGAAGATATCTGCACTTTTTGGTACTACCTCATTAATGTGATTACCCCAATGAAGATCTTGTTTCAATTTGAGGGAAAACAAGGCTGAGGGGCTCAGACGGTTGAGGACAGACACACCCATTCTTCCATCGGCTCTGGGGCCGAACCCCTAGAGCTGCGAAGTTTATGACTTGTCGACCTCTGTAGGTTTTGAATGCCCTGTCATAAAATTAATTTATCTGACTTTGATGTTGTTGGTGTATGGGTTAGCATGGTATTTTTGTGTCGTTCATTGGCCAGTGTGTGGCCTGGTGCATGTGCGCAGGATGCAGTGCTTGCTTGGTAAGCATTAAGTAGTGAGTGACCACGCCCGATGCTGCTTAACTGTCAATGAATGCTACGCATCTGTTCCAGTGCTTTAGGACGTGAGAGCTTTGTATTGCGGAGCGGGTGCGGGGTAATATTTCGTGGCGGGATCAATTTTCATGGTGTAGTGCGGTGGCTTTAATTAAGGCTGATGACACACGGAGCGGTTTTTGCCGAGTCGGCAGCCGCGTCGGCCGCCGCCTGTGATTGATACACAGAGCGGTTTTTGCCGACTGTGACGAAACCACTGCCTGCTCGAACTGCATCTAAAATGACTGCTTATAAGCAGTCATCGGGTGCGTATCGAGCAGGCAGTGGACAAAACACATTAGTGAGCGTGACGTTAGGTGAGGAAGCTAGCTAAAATTACCGAAAAATAAAGGATTGTTCTTATTCTTATTCCAAAAGTCTACTTACTCTATATGTCCTTTTACGTTTATATTATTGAATTTCAAAGATACTTCATGATATCTAATACAAGAATACCTACCAATGATGCAATCGCCGCGTAAATTCAGCCACGCCCGACTAGAGCGAAGCATCAAGTCGGCCGTGATTCAGCTGAATGTATTAAATCTATGGCGCTAGAGCGCGCACAAAGTCTTCAAAACGCTCGCTGCACCGCCAGCTACACGACAGGCCGAGTCGGCCAATCTGCCGCCTGTCGACGAGCACTGCTCTGTCTGTTTCATCCCATCTGATACAATAGAAACATGCGCCGAGTCGGCTGCCGACTCGGCGAAAACCGCTCCGTGTGTCATCAGCCTAAGGATTAGCTGTCTGCTTGGCATGGTGGGGGGGTGGGGAGGGGGGTGGGTGGGGGTTTTGGGTCGAGAGTAACTTGAACAAGAGTATGTTTAGGAGGGTGGAAGTGTTTTGGCTCGGCTGGTTGGTGTGTTCATAGATGAGGGGTCCGGGGTTCGAAGGTGGCGTTACTTTGAGGCTTAATAGAGGGAGAGGTGTAATGTGTGCGTGTTAGTTTTGTGCGCGTCTGTAGTGGGCTTTAATTGCCTTTTATAGGAAAGGGCAGCCAGAGAATGAGGCGGCATGGCTGCCGTGGCAGTTAGCACACCTCGCCTGGTCCCGTGGTACGTTCCAATCAGTGTGGCGGTGAGGGCCACCACATCTGTTGCAGCGGGTGGCTCTGAGCAGAAAGCTGCAGAGTGGTAAAGTCTGAGGCAATAAAAGCACTATGTTATGAGTGCGGGCCTGGGAGGGGTGCGGGTTCGAGTTTCTGTTGTGGGAGTGTTGTGTGCTTTTCTTTGACTTGGGGGCAGGTTTGTTACGCCTGCTCTTAGTCTGAGTGTACTTGGTTTGTGTGTCCGTGCCCGCTCGTGAGACTGATGAGATCTCAGTCCCGGGTTCTGATGCAGGTTGTGGGGAAAGGTGGGAAGTGAAGAGAGTGTCTAAGTTTGGTGGCAATGTGTCGTCTGTCTGAGTTGCTTCGTGTTCGTTGTTTTTGTGGGTTTGTGAGTATTTAGTAAAATTGTGTGGTGGGTTGTTGTTTTGTTTTGTGTGTTTTTGGTGGTAGGTTTAGTTAGACGGTTGAAATGCTGGCTTTCTACCCCCAAGTTGGCAGGCTCGATCCTAGCTCTGTCCGGTGGTCTTTGAAGGTGCTCAAATACGTCAGCCTCGCACTAGTAGATTAACTGGCGCGTAAAATAACTGCTACGTTACTAAATTCTGGTAACTCGGACTCTCCGAAAACCGCAAAATAGTTAGCGGGACGTAAAGCAATAGTTTATTATTAAGTTCAGACATAGTTCAACGTTTTGTGTTCCAAAAAGAACATTTCATAATGGAACAATTTGTCGTAGTCTGAATAATTGACTACAAAATAACAACACAATTCACAGTATCTGCGTTCAATGAGGTCATTCGAGAACAGTGAAGCATGAACTCCGTAACTAATTCACAACACAGTTCCCACTAAACTCTATTGTTCTAGTCGTAAGTTATAACTGGGAACAAGTAGAGACGGTGCTTTTGTTTAAAATCGTGTGAGAAAGCAGTTACACGGCTGTCAGTTTAAGATTTACTTTTTGTAACCGCAGCTACTTAACGATGTTTTCTTTATTGAGCTTGTAGTGACAACAAACTGTTCGGTAGGCTTGCAGTAGAGAAACTTAAACATTTGAAACAATAATAGATGAAGTTTTGAAAGTTCTACATTAATGGATTAACTATGTAAGTTGCAAAATTATAATTTGTCCAATGATGTAAATTATTGTCAAGTATAAAGCAAACAGAAATACGGAAAGCAAAAGTTTACTGGCTTCACGTCCCGCTCCATTGGCTAAATGGTTAGCGTGCTGGCCTTTAGTCACAGGGATCCAGGGTTCGATTCCAGGTAGGGTCGGGAATTTTAACCATCATTGATTAATTCCTCTGCACGGGTGTCAAATCAAAAGACCTGCACCTGGCGAGCTGAACATGTCCTTGGACACTCCCGGGACTAAAAGGCTCACGCCATTTCATTTCACTGGCTTCATGAGAAATAAAACTCTACTGTATTTATTTTCTAACACACATGTACAATGCATCACGCATTAATTTCAATGATAAACATTTTCATGTGAAACAGAAATATAGTAATGCTGTTGTTAATATTTATTCCATGCGGTTATTGCCGGCCTATGTCAGACGCATTTTTCTCCCCCTCATTTTCAATGTTTATATTGAACAGGTGATAAAGAAAATCAAAGAGGAATTTGGAAAGGGAATCACAATGCAAGGAGAGGAAGTCAAAATCCTGAGATTTGTCGATCATATTGTTGTTTTATCTGAGAGTGCAGAAGATCTGGAGAAATTGTTGAGTGGTATGGTCACAGTCTTGCGGAATGAGCACAAGATGAAAATAAATAAGTCCAAAACAACGGCAATGGAGTGCAGTCGAATGAAGTCTGGTGATGTAGGAAATATTAGGACATAAAATGCAGACTAGCACAAGCAAGCGAGGCCTTTCTTAAGAAAAGAAATTTTCTCACTTCGAAAATTGATATAGGAATTCGAAAGATGTTTTCGAAGAGTTTTGTCTGTAGCGTGACATTGTGTGGAAGTGAAACATGGACGATAACTAATTCAGAAAGAAAGAGAATAGAAGCTTTTGAAATGCGATGTTGCAGAATAATGCTGAAGATGAGATGGGCAGATAGATCAACGAATGAAGAGATACTGAATCGAATTGGTGAGAGATAATCAGTTTAGGTACATTTGACGAGAAGAAGAAACAGAATCATAGGACACATCTTAAGAGACCCAAGACTCGTCCAGTTTGTTTTTGAGGGAAGTGTAGGTGGTAAGAACGGTAGGGTTGACCAAGGTCTGAATATGACAAGCAGATTAGAGCAGATGTAGCATATAGTACTGTAGTTACGTAGAAATGGAAAGGTCAGAATAGAATAGAAGAAAATAGAATAGAAGAGAATAGAATACTCCCATCCCCCAGTTTTGGATCACCAGAAACTGGCGAGGGAGTAATAATTCATTTAATTCCAAATTGTGTTTTGATACAAACGGTTCTTTTTCCTATAACTAAACATTACAATTAAACTTCATCTCCTTCTTTATCAATCATCAATCAGTCACTACTGATCTGCATTTAGGACATTCGCCCAGATGGCAGATTCCCTATCTGTTGTTCTCCTAGCCTTTTCTTAAATGATTGCAAAGAAATAGGAAATTTAATGAACATCTCGCTTGGTAAGTTATTCCAATCCCTAACTTCCCTTCCTATAAACGAATATTTGCCCCAATTTGTCCTCTTGAATTCCAACATTATCTTCATGTTGTGATCTTTCCTACTTTTAAAGACACCACTCAAACTTATTCTGTTTACCCTCCAGGGTAGGTTTTTCCCTCGGACTTAGCGAGGGATCCCGCCTCCACCGCCTCAATGGCAGTGTCCTGGAGCTTCAGACTCTGGGACGGGGATAATATTGGGGAGGATGACTAGTACCTCGCCCAGATGGCCTCACCTGCTATGGTGAACAGGGGCCTTGCGGGGGGTGGAAGGATTGGAATAATAATAAAAAATAATAATGTTATTTGCTTTACGTCCCACTAACTACGTTTACTGTTTTCGGAGACGCCGAGGTGCCGGAATTTAGTCCCGCAGGAGTTCTTTTATGTGCCAGTTAACGTACCGACATGAGGCTGACGTATTTGAGCACTTCAAATACCACCGGACTGAGCCAGGATTGAACCTGCCAAGTTGGGGTCAGAAAGCCAGCGCCTCGGCCGTCTGAGCCACTCAGCCCGGCTGGGAAGATTGGAAGGGATAGACAAGGAAGAGGGAAGGAAGCTATTTTTTTTTTTTGCTAGTTGTTTTACGTCGCGCCGACACAGATAGGTCTTATGGCGACGATGGGATAGGGAAGGGCTTTGAGTGGGAAGGAAGCGGCCGTGGCCTTAATTAAGGTACAGGCCCAGCATTTTGCCTGGTGTGAAAATGGGAAACCACGGAAAACCATTTTCAGGGCTGCCGACAGTGGGGCTCGAACCTACTATCTCCCGAATACTGGATACTGGCCACACTTAAGCGACTGCAGCTATCGAGCTCGGTAGGGAAGGAAGCGGCCGTGGCCTTATGTTAAGTACCTTCCCGGCATTTGCCTAGAGGAGAAGTGGGAAACCACGGAAAATCATTTCCAGGATGGCTGAGGTGGGAATTGAACCCACCTCTACTCATTTGACCTCCCGAGGCTGAGTGGACCCCGTTCCAGCACTCATACCACTTTCAAATTTCCTGGCAGAGCCGGGAATCGAACACGGGCCTCCCGGGGTGGCAGCTAATCACACTAACCACGACACCACAGAGGCGGACACAATTAAACTTATTAACTTTTTTTTTTTTTTTTTTTTTTTACAATTTGCATTTAAGTCGCACCGACACAGATATGTCTTATGGCGACGATGGGCTAGGAAAAGTCTAGGAATGGGAAAGAAGCGACCGTGGCCTTAATTAAGGTATAGCCCCAGCATTTCCCTGGTGTGTAAATGGGAATAATTAATGTTATTTGTTGTACGTCCCACTAACTACTCTTTTACGGTTTTCGGAGACGCCGAGGTGCCGGAATTCAGTCCCGCAGGAGTTCTTTTACGTGCCAGTAAATCTACCGACACTAGGCTGACGTATTTGAGCACCTTCAAATACCACCGGACTGAGCCAGGATCGAACCTGCCAAGAAGTGTTCAGAAGGCCAGCGCCTTAACCGTCTGAGCCACTCTGCCCGGCAGTGTATAAATGGGAAACCACGGAGAACTATCCTCAGGGTTGCCGACAGTGGGGTTCGAACCCACCATCTGTAGGATGCACGTTCCCAGCTGCTCGCCCCTAACCGCACTGCCAACTCGCCCAGTTCAATGCAGCTTCTAAATTGTAGTTTTTCTTAAAGTTTATTTATTTATTTTGTCCTAGACGTTAACAGAGTCATGTAGTCTAGTACAAACATGTATCTTATCCTCTCTAAGTAGTATTAGTGCTTACTTTCGTGTCGCCAGTCTTTATGCGGTTATCCTAAAATTACAACATACATTTGCATGAATTGAATGATGGAAGAATGAGTGAGTGCCTATATGAATTGGAGAGTGAATGACTTCATGATTGAATTGTTAGCACAGGATAGGATGCCATGGAGAGCTGCATCAAATCAGTCTATGGACTGATGATTCAAACATCAACAAGTCAGACCCTCCGCCGATCTGGGTGGAATCTGTCATGTATAGGATACTCGTGTTAGTGTGATGGAGAATAGTGTTGTGTGAAGTGTACGAGTTGATGGGACGTTGAAGACAGCACAAACATCGAGTCTCCAAGCCAAGGACTTAACTGCTTAGGATTAAAATTCCTCGATCCATCCAAGAATCGAACCCGGGACCCCCGGTACCCCCGGGACCGAAAGCCAAGTCGCTGACTTGTCATATGGCAATTTCGCTATTGCTAAGATATCAGAGTAGAATTTTGCACGCCAGCGCTCTGTGTTGTGCCCACTGTGTGTGAGGAACTATGTAAATATTCCGTCGAAGCCAGATGCCTTTCCTGGTCTGATGTCTCTCAGAGCAGTATGTATCTCCAGATTGGTCAATGGAGAAGAGTACGGTAAATTAGTCGGTGATAAAAATTTCTGTTGCTTGAGCAGTCACAGTCTCTTTACACACAAAGTGTACAGTACTTCTTATCAGAAAGGGTTTTTGACATTCTCACATAGTGATTAGCGACCTCCGAACTCCGCCTCTATTCAGTTTCCGATGCAGAATCCATGCTTTTCTAAGGGAATGTTTGGAATCCACGTATACAACTGTGTTTACAAGGTGCGTCCACACTTGTACCAGATCACCGTATCTGTATCATAATCGGTCCTGTGAAAACAGAGTTCTGTATCAAAATCGTGTATCAATATGATACAATGATCAGATCGCAGATGTTCTCAGCGAGAATGGAAATTTTGCGGTCTCGTCAAAGGGAAATTACGTGAAACAGGTACGTGCAGTGTGGACCGAGCGTTTCCCCGATCAGCAATCCGTATCATCACCTCGTGTGCTAAACATGGTCGGAGCACCAACTTCGTTTAGTTTTGCATCAGCCTTTATTGTGGATCTTTCGATATGAAGAAAAATCGATTTGGAGTGGTCCATAGAAAAACTTCAACAGTTGATAAGTTATTATCAACAAAAGACCCTTTGTGGGACCCAAAGATTCCGCACCATTGTAACTGGTTGAAAAAGAATGACGCATGGGAGGAAATCGGGAACACATTGGGAGCCCTGTCGAACTGTCCGAAGGAAAAGAAGTATATCTGATCACGGATCTTAGAAGAGCTGGCAGCAGCCAACTGTAGCTGGAGATCCAACACTTAACAGAGGATACAAGACCGATATGTGGAAATCTAACAGATAGGTATAGATGGTATAGATACCTGATGCACATCGGGCAGCCTTGTCAAGAGGCGGCTTTACCAAGATCACGTATCAATTCTTGATACAGATACGCTGATCTGATACAAGAGTGGACGCACCTTTAGAGGTCGACGGCTATACAAGTTTCCCCACATTGCATATCATGTTGGTTGATAAAGTTGTTCACTGTTTCATTCCACTCAGGTACGTGTTCTTTGCATAATCCCGTCGGAACATGCTTCTTTGCTGTTGAGGTCACTGCACCGATGAAGCGGGGATAACTCGACACACCTGGAGAAATAAATCTAACGCACACATCCAGGTCGTATGAAACTAACTCCAATTGGCTTTACTGGAGTAAGGGCATCGGACCAGTGGTATTGGAGTAACGATAATTGTTATAACAGGTCTATATTCCATATTACTCGTCTTGTGGTTGGCACTTTCATTTTCTGTCATGAAATAAAGATCAGGGTTCCACCCGCACCTGAAAGATTTCAACGTCTAGCGGGAGATTAGAGAAATGTTATCCCTTTGATTTTGATATGCCTTGTATATTTATTTTCCAAATTGTAAGGCTTGGTCCAAATGCCCTTGCTGACTGGGCTTCACAATCAGAAGGGCTATTTGTTAAAACGTCTTTGATTGTTTCCATGCGGCAAGAAGATCAGTTTTATACAACTAGTAGTTTGGCCACCTGAGATTGAAGACTACTTTAACTGTGACAGTATCACGTTGCACAGGGCGCACCACGAGGAATTACTCCACTGTTACACCCCAAATTATAATAAATAACCTTACACCTACAAAAATATCTGAATATGACTTGATAATTGACGCACAGGCATCCTAAATGTAAATATATGAAAAGCCTGCGCATGGTAGCTGGGATATCATTATTATTATTATTTGTTTATAATAATTTATTGATCTGCAGTCACATTATGATGTATTAATGGATTCTGTACCCTGTTAGTTGGCCAAGAAATTTTGGATCATCTTTTAAATCTTGTTATGCTTTAGCCTTCATACGAGAGACCTTGACCTATTTGACCGAATTTGAATTCAACTCAATAACTTCCTAGCGACTTCTCCCACCCGTAAATGTGAATCGCTACGGTATTCCATGAAGAGTTATATCATTATGTAGCAATTTATTACGGAACAAGGTATGTACAGCCTGTATTTTGCATCCAGGTAGTAATTCAGAGGCATCGCTGCAGGCAGCTACTAAAGAGGTCTTGAGTGAGAGGGCTGTCATCAAGTTAAAGATTATCTCAAACCGCAAAGACAGCCTTTATATCATCATATGATGTTGAATCGAATTCTGAAGAACTTAGTAGTCATCGCAGCAGCGAGGGAGAATATACGATGTGCCTCGGGGCAAAACTGTTTATATTCCAATTACAAGCCAGTAAATTCCCTCAGAGTCTCGTAACATGCGAGTTGGGAGTGATGACAATGCTGAATATAAATCTCACAATGCTCCCACTACTCTTGCGGAAAGCAAGGCGATGAAGGTCCTCCAAGTTGTGGAAATTAAAGGCTTCTACTAACCTCTGAACTAAGGGGGATGCCAGGCCACCTTTTCCCTCCAGGAATTATCCTGTTATTCATTTTTGTGCAGGCTTCTCCAGCAATGGCTCTGAAGATCGCAAATGTTTCGACTTTCTGACAGGGAGTCGAACCTACATTCTTTCGAGGACACCTTTACCGCGGTGGCAATGCATCCCTGCATTTACTTGAGCTGCACTCTTACCTGAGAATGGTAAGTTGAGCAAAAACCCACATAATCCTAATTTCAGCCAGGTCTAATAAAATCCCTCTAAGCCGACCAGATGAAAAGAAAATGTTAAAAATTCTCAGTTCTACTACTACTAAACGTTTTCATTCTTCCCCTGAAGGGGGAGGCGGGCCTCTTAGACGGTGACGCCGTCTCTCAGGCCCGGAGATTTGTTACGGTGAAGGAGATGTGCGGTGAAGGTGAGGGGGTAGGCGGCTGTGGCCAATAATAACAAGTGTCCCGGCATTCGCCTTAGTGCACGAGAATGGAAAAGCACGGAAAACCATTCTCAGGACAGCCGACGGGTGGGACCAGGCGTGTAGTCTGGCACTGTGCCCCAGACCCATCTCCCGAATGCAGAGGCGAAGAGCCACGGTATCTCAGTTCTATTCCTTCAGGCAAGCAACTCAATGTCGGAAACATCCTAGGGATATGAGCTACGAATATTGTGCGTAAATAAAACATAATAAAGTATGATAATATATTATTTATTTAATCCTAAAATTGCAATCCTTTTCTTAATCATCGTTATCCGGTGGATTAGTTCACAGCCACCTCGATCCTTTTGATGCTGCCTGCTCTATGCCACTAGTTTAACGAGTTTAAAACAGGAAGGCGCGAATACTAATATTTCTTCAAGTTGCCGTAAGAGTGCAGTCATAGACGTACAATCTTCGCAGTCAGTGTGGGTGTTGCATTGTCTTATTGATGCATGTATGTGTACGGAAAGCTGAGTTACTTCGTACAATGTGTAAACGTGCCTCTTCGTTCCCGTTTGTACAAGTGATATTTTGTACAGAACTGTGAAATTAATTATGTTAAGCCTATAGATATTTTAAATTTCGTGTACAGTTTACCTTTCTCTTCCGTTTGTGCAAGTTAAATTTTTTGTAGGACTGGCACTTTAGATTTTTTCCGAAATATTCTATTATTATATACCACTTCGCAAATCTCGGCAAGGTGGTTCGCAGCCAGAAGGAATACAATTCCATAAAATACCGTCTAGAATGGAATTAAGAGAAATGTGGATATCGGCTATATCTAGGCAATCCTAATAAAGGAAGCATATACTGTAGATACCGTCAGATTACTCTCCGGTCTATAGCCTTCATTTTGATAACACGGACAATAAAGAGAACTCAAAATTAAATATTTTGAATCCGGGTGTCATACCAACTATTTCCCCCTCAGTATTCAAATTATCTGCAGTTACAGAAGGTTAAACCTCGTCAGAAACGTGCAACCTGTGCAACAGGCAGCGATGCGATCATGCGCGAAGACAGCAATGATAAGCATTTTCCCATTATATTAATACTAGTTTCAAATGGGTAGTGAGTCTACGACTCTTACTTTGTAATCAAAGAAGCAAGCTCAATTAAGGCTTATACTTCTTCGCCCGGGTGGCGATAATGATTAACACCAGGCGACTAGTCAGTGGAATGGGGCTATGTCAGTGACCTTCAACATCGAAGTGGATATCCCCAATGAAATTAGTTCCACTCATCACAGAAGGAAAATTAACAACATTCGATATCAAGTATTTAGATTTCAGTAGAAGATGACAGATATGAGAAATGAACTAGAAACTTTGCACGGGAGACTAGATAAAACTCCTGAATTTGACAAAATCACTGCTTTGAAAAACGGCTAATGAAATAAATCAAAAGGCCGCTTGTTTTATTATTGAGATAATTTTGGGAAGAATAAACTAAAATGGTCAGAGCTGAGTATTCGGCATTGCGTGGCGTAGAGACCAGTGTCTCCTAAAGGACATAAGCCCCGTCACGCAGAACATTAAGATCAACTGCAAAAGTCCTGGGTGTCTTAAGATTTGTCCTACCATTCTAACTCTTCTTCTCATCAAATTTAACCAAATCGATCTCCTGTCACCAATTCGATTCAGTATCTCTTCAATCGTGATTCGATCTATCTATCTCACCTTCAGCATTCTTGTGTAACACCAAATTTCGAAAGGTTCTATTTTCTTTCTTTCTAAGCTAGTTATCGTCCATGTTTCACTTCCATAAAATGCCAAGCTCATACGAAAGGCTTTAAAAAGTCTTTCTAATTCCTGTATCAATGTTCGAAGTGAGCACATTTCTTTTCTTAAGGAAGGCCTTAGTTGCTTGTGCTAGTTTGAATTTTATGTCCTCCTTACTGCTGCCATCATTAGTTATTTTACTACCATTGTAACAATATTCATCTACCTCCTTTAAGACTTCATTTCCTAATCCAGGGCCTCTCAAACGCCCAAAATCTCACGCGTGCAGAGCGAGGCGCAAGAGCTCCGTGCACTGTGCATCGGTGTTGCTCGGCAAGACTCGGATCAACGCTTCGTCTCTGGGCTACTCGGCTAAGCTCGGCTCTACTCGGCTATACTCGGCTAAACTCAGCCCGGATTTGGAGCGCTACGGCGCAAGTGGGGCAGAGGGAGACAGGCGGAGCGAGCGAGACAGGCGTGAGAAAAGAGAGAGTAAGCGCTATTGCTCCAAATCGAGGAGTGGGGGGTCTGCACTCTGGTCAACCAAGGCAAATCGTCTTTTGCACAGTGCATGCACCACGCGCATGCACCCTGAGAGGCCCTGTCCTAATCTAATATTTCCTGTACAACCCGACTTCGTACGACTGCACTCGATTACTTTTGTTTTGGACTTATATATTTTCATCTTGTACTCCTTATCCAAGACTTCTTCTATACCATTCAGCAGCTTCTCGAGATGTTCTGCAGTCCCAGATAAAATAACAATATCATCGGCAAATCTCAAGGTTTTGATTTCCTCTCCTTTGATTGTGATTCCCTTTCCAAATTCCTCTTTGATTTCCTTTATTGCCTGTTCTATGTAAACATTGAACAGGTGGCGGGGGGGGGGGGGGGGGGAGGAACAAACTGCAGCTTTGCCTCACTCCTTTCTGGATTGCTGCTTCTTTTTCAAAGCCCTCGGTTCTTATCAATGCAGACTGATTTTTATGCAGATTGTAGATAATTCTTCGTTTTCGGTATGTGATCCCGATCACCTTCAGGATCTTAAATAGCTTGGTCCAATCAACATTATCGAATGCCTTTTCAGGATCTGCGAACACAATATAAGTGGGCTTGTCCTTCTTAATTCGATCCTCTGAAGATCAGACGTAAAGTCAAGATTGCTTCACGTATTACTACTTTTCTTCTGGCGTAGAGGCGCGCGGCTGTGAGCTTGCATCCGGGAGATAGTAGGTTCGAATCCCACTATCGGCAGCCCTGAAAATGGTTTTCCGTGGTTTCCCATTTTCACGCCAGGCAAATGCTGGGGCTGTACCTTAATTAAGGCCACGGCCGCTTCCTTCCAACTCCTAGGCCTTTCCTATCCCATCGTCGCCATAAGACCTATCTGTGTCGGCGCGACGTAAAGCCCCTAGCAAAAAAAAAAAAAACTTTTCTTCTGAAACCAAACTGATCTTCTCCCAACTCAGTTTCAACTTGTTTTTTCCATTCTTCTGTAAATAATATGTGTTAATATTTTTTTTGGCATGAGATACTAAACTAATGGTGCCGTAGTTTTCACACTTGCCAGCACCGGCTTTCTTGGGAACAGGTATAAAAACATTCTGCAGAAAATCGGATGGCACTTCTCCTGTTTCATACATCTTACACACTAAATGGAATAACCTCCGCATGCTTTTTTCTCCTAAGGCAGTCAGTAATTCAGAGGAAATGTCATCATTTCCAGGTGCCTTATTCCTATTTAGGTCTCTCCAGCTCTGTCAAATTCTGACCTCAAAATTGGGCCCCTGCCTTCATCAGCATCAACAGCCTATCCTTGTCCCAGAACCATATAATAAAATTGTACAAGATCCACCTTTTCAATACAAGATATGTTGTTGATTAAAATTACAACCTCATTTATTAAATGGTGCCGGTTTCAACATCCATGGACGTCATCATCAGTCAAATAGCGTCATTATAAAAAGATACACATTAAAGTTAAAACACATAAAATTGATCCTCATAATTAAAACTCTCTATAACAACTTAAAATACAAAGCATATTTATGCTAAATGTCCAGGTTTGAATATGTAAATGTAATGTATGTAATCTTGCCCCATTTCCACTATCTGAGTTTAACTCGTTTTTTTCTTTCATACTACCGGGCGAGTTGGCCGTGCGCGTAGAGGCGCGCGGCTGTGAGCTTGCGTCCGGAAGATAGTAGGTTCGAATCCCACTATCGGCAGCCCTGAAGATGGTTTTCCGTGGTTTCCCATTTTCACATCAGAAAAATGCTGGGGCTGTACCTTAATTAAGGCCACGGCCGCTTCCTTCCAACTCCTAGGCCTTTCCTATCCCATCGTCGCCATAAGACCTATCTGTGTCGGTGCGACGTAAAGCCCCTAGCAAAAAAAAATGAATATCTTTCATACTAGAGGCCCGCATTGGATTGAGAATATTTTAACTTCTTCAACCCACAGTTCCGGTCACAAGATCCAACTTGCTCCAGAAAAATACGACATAACAACGTATTTACAAAGATATTTTTATATGTATTATCTACTGACTTAATATTGTTTTTATGCTCACAGAGGAACATCATCCACTTCCTTCAACGTATTTAATATCGCCGCATCGCACTTAACATATAGTTCTCCACATACATTGGTTTCCAATGCTGTACTAAGCACCAAGTCTACAAATTTTAAGACTATCAAAGACTTCGAACTTATTTTCTGTGAGGCTTCTCAGGTTCAGTTTTTTATTTTATTCGAGACTAACAAGTTCGTCACTTGTACTAATTATATATTCAACCTGATCAGGAAAGGAATGAATGAAACACCCATCTAGGGGCGAGGATAGGAACTGTGCCGGCAACCGAACCCTGTCGCACTCCTCAAAGCAATGATTAATGATTGACTGACGGAATGAAATTATATTGGACAGTGTTGCTGGAATAAAAGATGACAGGGAAAACCGGAGTACCCGGAGAGAAACCTGTCACGCCTCCGCTTTGTCCAGCATAAATTTCACCGGGTTTTATGCTTTGTATTTTAACTTGTTATAGATAGTTTCAATTATGAGGGTCAATTTTATGTGTTTTAACTTTAATGTGTATCTTTGTATAATGACGCTATTTGGCTGATGATGACGTCCATGGATGTTGAAACCGGCACCATTTAATAAATGAGGTTGTAATTTTAATCAACAACATATCTTGTATTGAAAAGGTAGATCTTGTACAATTTAATTTATTGTTTTGTAATCTCTATTCAATACGGACCAAATATGAAATTCTTGACTTTAAACCAGAACCATACCATCAACTTCTTTACCCTGGTACAACGTTTGGATATGTCACTGCCATCTTTCTGCCTTGTTTTCTTTCCCGAGAAGTGGTTTTTCATCTGATCTCTTAATATTTATACATCTAGTTTTTCTGTCTCCAAAGGTTTCCTTGATTTTCATGTATACAGCATCTACCTTTCCTAGGACTATACAACTTTCAACATCATTGCATCTCTACTTAAGCCATTCTTCCTTAGCTGTCCTATACTTTCTAGCCAATGATTCATACAGTTTTCACCGTCTCTTTGTGTTTTTTTTATTTTCCTCTCACTCCTTTAGGTAACGGTCACCATTTTCAACTGTATTTTGAATTTGGCTTTTCTTACATTTAAATTGATTTGCTAAACCACGTGGCGATCGTCCATTTTAATTTTCACGAAAATGACTTTTTCTAGAGAAAAATCCTATTGCAATTTTCTCTTTTACATGATGACTTGCTCTTACTTTGAAGGCTTTCCTTAAGATCTTACTCCCGACTTCCCACCCTGAAGCCTCCGTGGCTCAGGCGGCAGCGCGCCGGCCACTCACCGCTGGGTTCCGGTGGTTCAAACCCGGTGAAATTTGTGCTGGACAAAGCGGAGGCGTGACAGGTTTCTCTCCGGGTACTCCGGTTTTCCCTGTCATCTTTTATTTCAGCAACACTCTCCAATATAATTTCATTCCGTCAGTCAATCATTAATCATTGCTTTGAGGAGTGCGGCAGGGTTCGGTTGCCGGCACAGTTCCTATCCTCGCCCCTAAATGGGAGTTTCATTCATTGCATTCCTGATCAGGTTGAAACTGGAAACAGGTTGTGGATTTTTCACTTCTCACCCCCAGCGTTGAAGTTGCCTCGTTAAATCCATTCTTCGTGGAGCCTGACTCAGTACTGCAAACCAAAACAACCACAATCGTTACTTCAAGGATTGAACAACGTTTCCACGTCAATCGAATTGCATTTCTTTTGATGACACTCGAGACTGCAACATGCAAGACCGTTCTGAGAGAAAGGGTGGTCGAGTGGATATGGAATTTAGCAGGTACTGCTGGCAGGAATTTCTTTTCGAAAAATACTATTTTTTTTTTACTTATGAAATATTCATGTTTTGAGAATATATTCCCAAATTTTCAAAGCTAAAATAGCATTATAAATGGGAGCCACTGCTCCTTTCAAGTTATTTCCTATATTCAGTTTTCCGAATAAGTTTGACAGGCAAAGAATAAACTGGAATACTCTAGATGGCTTTTATGAATAATTATTGGATAGGTGCACTTCAGTTCATGTAATAGAAGTCAGTGGCCGTTGTTAGCGTTTTCGTAAGATCGTTAGTAATTTCTGGTTGATTTATTGATAAACTGCTATTTCCAAGTGAACGAATCATAGATTGACTATTTTTGTGATGGCTAGAGACGGTAGAGTGTTCAAGAAAGTAAAGAAGGCGCATATAAACAATACTAGGAAAGAAAAAATCAATGTTAAGGTTAGGAGATGAGTTTGCCAGTTCTGAGGACCAAACCACAGGATTTAGGATCATGGATTTCACATGCTGAGTGAAGTGATATAATCAGGTTCGTGAAGCTGTCCTTATGGCCATTACGCACTACGCAAAACCCTTTATGAGTGTTTACATTTTCTTATTTGGAAACGATGTCCAAAGACAACATCCGTTCCCCGCCATTGGGTGAAAATGGCTGCTTTTGAGGTTGTTGCAGTCTTCAATGTTGGAAACAAAGCCAGGCTTAACATCCTGAAGTAGCTAGGATTTGAACCAGGCATGTTTGCTCGAACAGCTCGACAGCCTTCGTGTCATGAACGCAAATGCAGCTATGCTAAATAATGCCAAATGAATAAGACAGAAGAAGAGGAGCAACAAGAGAGGTGCAGACGATCAGGAAGGAGAAGGGAGAGAACAATAATGAAGGAGTTTAGGCAGAGTAAGACTAAAGAAACGAACTTACAATTACATTTTCTTGTTTATTTATATATATATTTTTTAGTTTTCATAGTGCGAGTACATTTTTCTTCTAAACTACTTACAGGATTGAAATGAAATTTGATACCCACTCTCTACACTATATAATGTGAAAATAGCTGGAACCATTTTTGATATGCTTATTATTTTCGAAAGTGGGGTTGTACCAGTTGTGTGAAAAGTAATCTCTCAATAATGATAGTTTAATATCCTTAGTCACCCTTATCAAAAGGAATCCATTATCCTCCACGGCTTAATCACCTTCTGAAATAAAGTGTAAAGGCTACATAAATTATGCAAGAGTGATCAGAAAACTGTTAGTGATATTATCCTTAAGTTTCACTTCTAAAAAAAAAAAAAAAAAAACTTGCACAAACGAAAGAAACCAAGTACACTTTAAATTTTTTTTTAAAATATCTTTAAGCGCAACATGATTAATTCTTTGCATAGTTCTACAGTATACAAAATATCACTTTTACAAACGGAAGTGATCGTGCAAGTTTACTCATTCTACGAAATAACTCAGTTTTCCAAACATGTACATGCATCAATAACATCCACTAATCCCACACTGGCCTCGAACATCGTGCGTCTACTACTGCACTCTTACGACGACTTGAAGAAATATTGGTATTCTTGCCTTCCTCTGTTAAACTGGTGGCACAGAGCAGGCAGTATAAGGGGATCGAGACGGCGGTGATATAAGCAAAGCTATCTCCGTAGAGGACATGGAGGTTCTTGAATGAGTGCCACTAAGTGTGGTAGAGTGGTTAGCCCTGTGCTCGGCTCCCAGAAATTGACCTAGTGCTCATAATTTATGTAGGCTAACTGAACCTGTGAGCCACGTGCCTCTCCATAAGTAGAAATCTTGTTTCCAGAGTATTCGACTTCTTGATGGGGAATCGAATCCACGCCCATCCGTCTGGCTAGGCATCCCCGAAATTTTGAACTCATAATGTGGCATTACCCTTATATGGTCCAAGGTGTTTCAGGTTCGGTTCCTGGCCGTGCGGTTAGGGGCGCGCAGCTGTGAGCTCGCATACTGGAGATAGTGGGTTCGAACCCCACCGTCTGCAGCCCTGAAGATGGTTTTCCGTGATTTTCCATTTTCACACCAGGCAAATGCTGGGGCTGTACCTTCATTAAGGCCACGGCCGATTCCTTCCCATTCCTAGGCCTTTCCTGTCCCATCGTCGCCATAAGACCTGTCTGTATCGGTGCGACGTATAGCAAATAGCAACCCTATGCGTCCAGTCCCTGCTATGGTGTGAAAATGTAGCTCATAGGGTCGGTTGGTGCATGCATTTCAGTGGGCTTGGCAGACTGGTATATAATAGCAACTTCTGCCACAGTGAGGAAAGCAACGGAAAACTACCTCACTCCTCACTTCCCCAGTACGCTTAGGCCATCTATGACAGCTAATGGTGGAGCTGTTTTGGTTCCAACCAGCCTCCGGGCTGAGGACTGAACAGTGAACATACATACATATATACATACATACATAAACAAACACCAATATAATGGTTAATTCCGATAGCTCGAGAGCTTTGTGTGTGTCATATTCGTCATTAGAATGTCCGACTCGTTGGCTGAATGGTCAGCGTACTGACCTTCGGTTCAGAGGGTACCGGGTTCGATTCCCGTCCGGGTCGGGGATTTTAATCTTAATTGGTTAATTCCAATGGCTCGGCGGCTGAGTGTGTGTGGCGTATTCAACATTAGAAATCATCCTAGGTAGGGCCCTCATATTCACAGGCATGCAGGTCGCCTAATAGGCCGTCTACTATAATAAGACCTGCGCCAGGCCTCTCCGGAGGCCATACGCCATTTATTTATTTTAGCATTAAAATTCACCATTGATAGGGTTCCAGACTCACAGACACGCAGGTCACCCATAAGGAGTCAACACAAAATAACTGCATCAGGCCTCTTCGGAGGCCACGTGCCGTTATCATTCTGCAGAAATAGGGAGTGGAAAAGGCAAAGAGTGATTTGAGTAGAAGTGTAAGCATGAGTCAAAGTTTGCTCAGCCATGATCTTGGTTACGATACGTTTGTTTAGACTCCTCAGGAGATGGAAGCTACTGAGTGGGTAGGGAGCTTCATATGAAGCCAGTGTATTCAGACAACTGGCCCACACGAGAGTCACCGGAGTCGTGGTTTCACTTCAGGTGAAAGTAGAACAGGTGGAGGGAACACTCTGGGCCACATAACGAGTGTCCTTTATGCAGCAGCAGTTTTATGTGTGTGCGTGAGTGTGACGAGCTTTAAGGAATTCATGTCTCAACATCATGGAGCCAAGTTAAAGGTAAGATAACAGTAATGAACTACTAACTCACCGTAATCAATAAACACAGTAATGAAGTTATGCTTTTAGATTCAGAGAACCATGAAACTCAGTACGTTTACATGGGGATTGAGATCGATTTGAGTACACTTACCGTATTGAATACGATCCTCGTTTACATGTAGTAGGCTATTCGAGTATCGTATTGAATCCGCTAGGCAACATCGACGTATACGCAGAATTGTAGTAAAATCGATATCACCTCTTAGAATTTAAAAACACCAAATGCAGTAGAATCCCAGGAGATAACTTTCAGTTTTGAAAGTATGTGTGGTATTCCAAATGTAATTGGACGTTCTGCTGACAAGAATCTGAGTGACAGGTCTGCTACTAAACACCAGAACAACTGCACGAGTGCATTAGCCGTCCGCTGTGGATTTTTTCCTGCCGATGTCCGGCTGGCCATTTTTGTTCCGTACTTGACAACTATTTAACATGTACTATAATTACCTACTCGAAATGCTCTTCTTTCTTTCTTTCTTTCTTTCTTCCTCAATCCATTTACCGTCCAAGGTTGGCTTTTCCCCCCAGACTCAGTGAGGGACCCCACCTCTACAACCTCAAGGGCAGTGTCCTGGAGCATGAGACTTTGGGTCGGGGGATACAACTGGGGAGGATGAATAGTACCTTGCCCAGAAAGCCTAACCTTCTATGCTGAACAGGGGACTTGTGAAGGCGTGGGAAGATTGGAAGGGGCAAGCAAAGGAGAGTGGTGGAAGTGGCCGCGTCTTTAAGTTAGGTACCATTCCGGCATTTTCCTGGAGGAGAATTGGTAAACGACAGAAAACCACTTCGAGGATGACTGAGGTGGGAATCGAAACCACCTCTACTCAGCTGACCTCCCAAGGCTGAGTGGACCCCGTTCCAGCCCTCGTACCACTTTTCAAATTTCGTGGCAGAGCTGGGAATCGAACCCGGGCCTCCGGGATGGGCAGCTAATCACACTAACCACTACACCACAGAGGCGGACAATTCCCGTTACTACATGTTGAATTACTGTTATGAAAAATCAATTACAACATCGTATATCAATGGTACGCCTAATAATAAGAATGTTATGTGCTTTACGTCCCACTAACTACTTTTACGGTTTTTGGAGACGCCGAGATCCCGGCATTTAGTCCCGCAGGAGTTCTTTTACGTGTCTGTAAATCTACCCACACGAGGCTGACGTATTTAAGCACCTTCAAATACCATCGCACTGAGTCAGCATCGAACTTGCCACGTTGGAGTCAGACGGCCAGGCCACTCATCCCGGCTAAAGAAGACGTTAATGTGAAGTGGTTTGCCACCGAAATTTATTTTATTTTATTTTACATTTTATGGCCTACATTGGACCAAATCAAATCTATCGCTCAGATTCCCCTTAAAATAACAGTAGTCACATTAGCCCTGATTTCTTACTTTTAGAAGCAGAAGGGAGGTATAAAATTGACAGAATTAAATGCTTAGTTCTAAAAGAAATTATTTCAATGAACATAGTCTTAAAAGTTGAAGATTGTGCAGCAAGGATTTTAAAAATAATAAGGTTTATATTGAGCCTCCGTCGCTTTTTCTTTTAATTGTCAACATACTATATTACAATACATATAATGCAAATACCATTATACATCAAAACTGAAATTCGGAAACAACAAACACATACAGTCTGTGATTCAAAGACTAGGAGGGGTAAAATGATATCGGACACAATATACTGTACAATAATTGGGATAAATGAGCAAAAATTTCCATCAAATACACACGCCCTGTATACTAATCCCAAGATACCAAACAACCAGGCGTCACAGCAATAGGAGCAATAGGAGCTAAACCGGGCGAGTTGGCCGTGCGTGTAGAGGCACGCGGCTGTGAGCTTGCATCCGGGAGATAGTAGGTTCGAATCCCACTATCGGCAGCCCTGAAAATGGTTTTCCGTGGTTTCCCATTTTCACACCAGGCAAATGCTGGGGCTGTACCTTAATTAAGGCCACGGCCGCTTCCTTCCAACTCCTAGGCCTTTCCTAACCCATCGTCGCCATAAGACCTATCTGTGTCGGTGCGACGTAAAGCCTCTAGCAAAAATAGGAGCTAAAAGAATTAATGACTAACCCAACCTAAATAACATAGTGACTCGTTTACAACTGTTTAAGGTCGCTTATTAAATGACACTTCTTGTGACAGAGATGATAAATTTTATAGGAGGAACTATTAACACAAGTGCGTTCTTAGATGACTGCAACAAGTTTATTAATATACTCCCCACTATATACTGTAGCTTCGTCAGGAGGGCATGCAAGGGCGTTGTGTACACTGATACTGATGTCTGCAAATAACTCTTGTTGGGTGTATGGTCTCTTGACTTGTAGCACACAATGTACATAACTGCCTAATAGGAGCACTACAGTATTATTTAGCTGAGCTGGTCTCAAGCTAAAGGTAGGTCTAATAGTCCACTCAGAGTCAATATAGATCTTGGGCTGATTTATGACATAAGTAAGTTTCACTTTGAAGTCACTCCACAGCTCTTGCGTGACGTCACATCACGTCAGTCTATGCTGAATTGTATCCCTAGGAGCTCGGCAAGACCCACAGGCGTCGTTTTCCTGCATATGGATGCGTTGGAGTTTGCTATTTGTAGGGAATGATATCATGAATTACCTTATACCAAGTATCACATATTGTTGGAGGGAGAATGCGATTTCAGATGTTCCTCCAGACTCGAGTCCAGTTTATTAACAGCGCTGTCCGAACTATTTTCGGGGCTTGATACTGCTGTGTATGTATACACTTATAAAGTTTCTTCGTTTTTATGTCGGGAGATAAGAAGAGATCATGTGGAACGTAGCTCATCTCACAGCGCATATACCGTGTTTGTGGCGCGTGATGGTGGATATCATAAAATGCTGGCGGGTTCTTAATTTCTTCAGGGTTACACCATTCCGTTAAGAAGTCATTGGAGCGAAGGTTTCCTGCTGCTTGCATCATTCTGAAATTCCGTAACATGAAGAGCACTTTACTTTTAAACTGTACATCAATAAGACCAAGACCTCCTTCTGATGTAGCTAACATGAGTGTAGATCTTGCGATGCGGAAAAGTGATCCTTGCCAGAGATACCAGCCTACTGCTGAAGCAATACGGATACCAACTACTCTTGGCATTGGTAAAATTTGGCTTAAATACCAGATTTTGCTTAGACCATACATATTGACATATTGCACCCGTTGTTGTAACACCATGAATTTATATTTAAACTGTTGCAGGATACTTTTCACAGATGCAAGTGCAAGGGACCAATTTTTCTGAATCATCTGATGGATGCTATTATAGAACAGGATACAAAGTGTCTTAATCTCATCAGTTATCTTGATCCATGAGGGAACATTTCCGGGGGCCCTGCTTCGATGCCCTATCCGCATAGTTTTAGTTTTCTGGAAGTTGAGACGTTACTTTTATCTGTTATTTTTCACAGTTACTTTATTATAGCAATGACAGATGTAGCACTTCAACAAAAATAATCGTTTGTCACACCTCTACTGCATGAGCAAGCAGGCAACAATGCGTAAGAATGCCCGAGGGCCCAGTGTCCTCAAGTAAAAGCAAACAATGGGTTTACAAGGAACTATAGGCTTTGTCTGCAACATTCTAATAGTGTAGAACTCGCAAACGGAAATCACAGAATACAGTGCGCTAATGTATGGGAACGTGCAAAACACTTCTTTAGAGGTCATGAGAAAATTTCGCTTATAATAATGTGGCATAAGTGTTGGATTATTGTTTACTTCATAATGGTTGGTAGAAGATCCACTAGCAATGAATCACATGACAGTAAATAACAGGAAAGAAAAAATATGGAACAATTTAGATACCTAGGAGAAATTATAACATACGACTCGGACGAAAAAACCTGCAAGGCAAGAAAGAAGTAATAAAAATATTAATAATAATGTGTCAATCGATCAAAACAAAATTCAAACATTACAAGTCGGGCTGAGTCGCTCAGACGGTTGAGGCGCTGGTCTTCTGACCCTAACTTGGCAGGTTCGATCCTGGCTCAGTCCGGTGGTATTTGAAGGTGCTTAAATACGTCAGCCTTGTGTCGGTAGATTTACTGGTACGTAAAATAACTCCTGCGGGGCTAAATTCCGGCATCTCGGTGTCTCCGAAGACCGTAAAAGTAGTTAGTGGGACGTAATTCCAATAATATTATTACTGTTATTATTATTATTAAAATATTACAAGACGGTGGTTCAAACAGAGGTGAAACGGAACTCTTTTTAAAGTCACTTAGAGGAACAGAATTGAAAAAATCCTAAAGAATAGCTAGAACATGCATAAATAAAAATATCGAAGAAATGGAAAATGGTGGATAGTGCCAAATTAAGTGGTGTACAGATAACTGGAGTCCATCACAGATACGTTTTTGCTAGGGGCTTTACGTCGCACCGACACAGATAGGTCTTATGGCGACGATGGGATCGGAAAGGCGTAGGAGTTCGAAGGAAGCGGCCGTGGCCTTAATTAAGGTACAGCCCCAGCATTTTCCTGGTGTGAAAATGGGAAACCACGGAAAACCATCACATATACTGTACGGAAGAAGAGGAGCTCTTTTAATGGTCACATTTTGAGGACACCAGAAACCAAATTACCAAGAAAAATTATAGAGAAACTCTGGAATCTGAAGCCTTGAGTAGGATGGATTAAGGAAATCAGAGAGGATGTGGAAGAACTAGAAATAACTCTGGACGATTTGCAAAACAAAACAGAAAATTTAAAGAAACTCAAAATAAAAAAAAATAGCTTTAAGCCAAAAATAGACAAACGACATATAATGAAATGATTACTTACAAGTGAGGAACGACAGAAAATCATCAGAAGGAATGAAAGGCTACGGGGCAATTCGGAAAGAGAACTTATCGAAGAGGATCAGAAAATTATTGACTGACTGGTCCAACGAGGCCATAAAAGCAGAAGAAGTAGATGACGATTGAAAGAAAAATGGTTACCCCAGTATGTTTTCATAACAGACATGAGTAATGTCGAAAAAGTTGCTTCTGTTAACCAAAAAATCTTCGTAGCCTCCTATGAGAACATAGGCGTTGATAGGTTTTTTGTCTCGAACCGTCGGTGGAGGGCAAAACCATACATATTGTCACTTATAATGAAAGTATATGCCGACATTATCAAATCAAAATTTCTCGATATCAAATGTTTTATTCCAAAATACAAGAATTTGGAATTTTATTGAAGTACGTTCTGTAGTTCCAAGAAGAACAAAATTAATATGAGAAGGAAATATAACGATTACACTTTTATTTGAGACATTATGATCAAATGATTAAAAGTTAGTTATATTTTTACTGAATTTGGCACGTTTAGAACATTGTTTACAATGTAACACTGCACTGCCTATTTTTATCAACTACATCCACGCTGAACTAGTCGGATAACCATTTCCGTAAGTAACTATCACGAGAAACCACCGAAGCAAAAACTTTATATGCGATGAATAATTCAAAGAAAAAATGTCTACAATATTCAACATGCCAACAGCAGTGGGAATTTTTCGCTGGTCCTTTTTAAGGAAGGATTCGAGAGCTTCAAGTTCGCTGTGTGTGGTCTGAACAGTACAGTAAATACCGCTAAGTGTTATTTGTGTGTAATAAATACTGTATTGTTAAAACCGTTAATTACTGTTAATGAAATTCGTTAATGAAACAATGTTTGTAAATAATTCTTCCTCATTACGTCAGACAGTATTCGGGAGATAGTAGGTTCGAACCCCACTGTCGGCAGCCCTGAAGATGGTTTTCCGTGGTTTCCCATTTTCACACCAGGCAAATGCTGGGGCTCTACCTTAATTAAGGCCACGGCCGCTTCCTTCCCACCCCTAGCCCTTTCCTGTCCCATCGTCGCCATAAGACACATCTGTGTCGGTGCGACGTAAAGCCAATGCCAAAAAAAAATTCAATATTTTTTTCATATCGTCGCGTCGAATCCGTAACAATGGGATGCCGTTTGTTCCGGCGGCAAATAGAGAACGAAAGGTGGGAAGAGGAAAGGTAATTAAGACAAGACAACCGCTGACTATGAGCGTTGACGTCTACAAGCTTAGACAGACTTCCACGAATGTGTGAAGCAAATCGAAAATCGCCATCTGACATCGTAACCATTCCCTTGTAAGAATGCTCCTCTTCCTCTGGCTATCACTAATCAGAAATGCTGTCGATGAGGTCGTGTGCATAGGTCGCCTCCTGAATCGGCAGCGAAAGTAAATGTGCAAGGTCAGCCTTGCGCGTAGTTGCCACGAAGAAGAAGATGAGCTCATTTGTTCCGTTTGTGTGTGGCCAGGACCTGTTTTCATATCACGGAATGTGTGAAATGTGTGAAGGATAAAGTAGAGACGAAACGGATTTTCTCCCGTTTCTCATGCCAGTTTCATTCCAGTAACTCTACATAATGGCAGTTCGAGGGGGCTCAGATTGTAGAGCACTGGCTTCATGAATTATAACAAAGCAAAGTCGTCTCCGTATAGGCCACGAAGGCGCTTGGCGGGGTGAAAGGTAGCTTCCATTATCCGTAACCTCAGCACTTGATGGGTCAGAGTGGTTAGTTCTACGCCCGGCCGCCTTTGCCCCCACGAATTAACCTCGTACACATTTTTGGTGTAGGCTGAGTGTACTTCAGGACCATTTGCACCTCCAGAATTGGAATCTCGTTTCTTAAAATTTTCGACTTCCTGACGGGGAATCGACTCGACGTCTTTGCGGCGAACCATGCACGCCTTTACCACCTCGGTTGGGGAGCTCTCATGAACTCAAGGTGGCCCGTTAGCCCAATTAGGGAGGCGTGAGGGAGAGAGAAGAACGTGTTGAGGTGACACATTTACATCGGCCTACTGTTGAAATGTAAACGGACTTCCGCGAAAAAGAAATTTTCGTCAAGGTGCTCAAATACGTCAGCCTCATGTCGGTAGATTTTATGGCACGTAAAAGAACTCCAGCGGGACTAAATGCCGGCACCTCGACGCCTCCGAAAACAGTAAAAGTAGTTAGTGGGACGTAAAGCACATAACATTCTTATTATTAGGCGTACCATTGATATACGATGACGTTCTGCTGAGCGACAGGTCTGCTGCTTTACGAGAGCATTAGCCGTCAGCTGTGGTTTTTTTTTCTACCGATGTCCGACTGGCCATTTTTGTTCCGTACTTGACTACTATTTAACATGTACTATAATTACCTACTCGACAAGTTCTCCTTTCTTTCTTTCTTTCTTTCTTTCTTTCTTTCTTTCTTTCTTTCTTTCTTTCTTTTTTCCTTCCTTAATCCATTCTCCGTCCAAGGTTGGTTTTCCCCCCAGACTCAGTGAGGGACCCCACCTCTACAGCCTCAAGGGCAATGTCCTGGAGCGTGAGACTTTGGGTCGGGGATACAACTGGTGAGGAGGACCAGTACCACGCGTAGGCGTCCTCGCCTGCTATGCTGAACAGGGGTGTTGTGGGGGTGGGAGATATTGGGAGGGATAGAAAAAAGAGGGAAGGAAGCGGACGTGGCCTTAAGTTAGGTACCATCCAGGCATTTGCCTGGAAGAGAAGTGGGAAACCATGGAAAACCACATCGAGGATGGCTGAGTGGTGAATCGAACTCAGTTGCCCTCACGAGGTTGAGTGGACCCCGTGCAAGTCCTCGTACCACGTTTCAAATTTCGTGGCAGAGCCGGGAATCGAACGCGTGTCTCCGGGGTTGGCAGCTAATCACATTAATCGCTAAGCCACAGAGGCGGGCCCCGACACGATCTAATGAGTTGAAAGTCTATTTCATGTACCGGTACATCATTATTATTAATCTTTATTATAGATTCTTTTACATTTCAATGCCCAATCTTCAAGCCTCTGTGAATTTACTAAACGCCTCCACAATACTCTACTTATAACCAGCTCTGTGCCCCCGTTTAATTCCATTTAAATCATTAGAAATTGAGTCTGAAGTTTTTTCCAAGGAGTCCCTCGCCTGTCAAATGGAACTGGGACTCCGTTCTGAGCTCGGTAAATTCTGTGAAACAGGACATTACGCTATCTACACGCAGTCCCAGTGAGGATCTCTCCTCTAACAGGTTAGGAACCACTGGTGGATTGTATAGTCCTAGCCGAATAAACACAAGGAAGACCATGACTCAGAATATGTCCGAAATGCCCACAATTATTCCACAATAACTGGTATGCCGACTCTCAGAATCAATTACTAGGCCACTCAGCCGTTGCCCCTGATTTACGAGCTAGATCGTGACTGCAGTAACTCACACCACGAACCATATTATTATTATTATTATTATTATTATTATTATTATTATTATTATTATTATTATTATTATTATTATTATTATTATTTATTATTACCAAGCTCGATAGCAGCAGTCGCTTAAGTGTGGCTGGTATCCAATATTCGGGAGATAGTGGGTTCCAACCTCACTGTTTGCAGCCTTGAAGATAGTTTTCCGTGGTATCCCATTTTCACACCAGGCAAATGCTGGGGCTGTACCTTAACTATGGCCACGGCTGTTTCCTTCCTACTCCTAGCCCTTTCCTGTCCCATCGTCGCCATAAAACCTATCTGTGCCGGTGCGACGTAAAATAACCTGTAATAATAATAATAATAATGGTATTATTATTATTATCATTATTATCTCTCGGGAACTGGGTGTTTGTGCCATCACCAACAATCCTGCAACTCGTGCACCATACAAAACACTATACTCCACAACACTAACACGTATTTTCCCATACACGGCAGATACCGCCCACCCACGCCGAAGGGTTTGCCTTACAACGGCTGCACCAGACTATCAACCGTCACACGAAAGTTTCCTCAAATTATTATTACCACTGAATAAATCGAATTCCTCTCACGCAATCCCCATTTCTGTTCTGTCCTCGCACAAGGCTGATGTAGCACATGGTTTGCCAGTCACGTAGTATTACGTGCTAAATGTTCCACAATTAGGACCGAAACACTGCCACTGTCAGGTAGCTACCTGCTAAATGATGTGTCACCCTGCGCTTTCCTCGTTAACAGTGACTTGACTCATGAATGACAAGGACTCAACGCTTAATTGTTCGTCTGTGGACCTCGGGCACTTAATCCAGTTATTCCAATGAGGATTCTCTGATAATTTCTTCATACTAGTACGTTACAGACGTAACCGATAAAGTTCTGTCGGATTTCCACGATATTAGAGAACATCTACAATATCTCTATCAGCTTGTGAAACGGTTTAAAGAGTTGAAATGCCGCATGCCCTTTAGTGCCAGGAGTGTCCGAGGACAAGTTCGGCTCGCCACATGCAGGTCTTTTGATTTGACTCCCGTAGGTGACCTGTGCTCCGTGATGAGTATGAAATGATGATGAAAACGACACATACACCCAGCCACCCCTGCCAGCGAAATTAACCAATTAGGTTAAAATTCCCGACCCTGCCGGAATGGAACCCTGGACCTCTGTGACCAAAGGCCAGCACACTAACCATTTAGCCATGGAGCTGCACGTATAAAGTGTTAATGAGCTACGAGGAAAAGACGGCAACGTATACCTTCAAGAAAGGAGGTAAACGGGTAGGCATACACCACGGTGATTCTCATACAGTGTGGCAAAAACCCAAGGGGAAGGCACAACATACTTGACCACAGATAAATAGTAAAACTGGTGTATATAATATTATGAATTACATTAGAACGATAAAGACAAATGCTTTAGTATACAATACCTGACAGCAATATCTCAACAGCATTGAGTGGAGTGCGAACAGCGACGGTGGTGACATCTAGTGTGTACGTGTGACAAGCCTGGGAACTGCATACTTGTCTATGCAATAGTTGAGGGAAATGAGTATCCACTCATTGAAATATTTGAACAACCATAGTAATTAAGAATGAACTTGTAAAATAGGAATACCTCCTTCATAAACCTCCACAGGACCATTCTAGCAGCGCTTTTCACTATGTCTTAAAAATTGAAAGTAGAATTCTTCTGAGAATCCACCCAGCCTCCGGGAGGAATATTTAATAACTACTCTCTTCTCTTTTTTCTAGCCTTTTCTCAGTTACCTAGGACAGCACTTTGTATGGACTTAGCCTAGTTTTGCGTCCCGATGCCTTTCTTAATACCAATCCTATGTGAAGGAACGTATTCACGACTGCGTGTTTCTGTGGTTGTTTGTCGTGTGATGTGTTGTATGTATTTGAAGATGTGTATAAACACGGACACAAACCCGTAGCCCCAGTGCTATAGTAATTAACAGATGTAATAAAAATCTCCGACTCAGGATGAACGGAAGGCCAGTACGCTGACCATTCTGTGGTGATAAAGTTTGTTTAAGAGGAAGTACAACTGGCTAACCATCCTCTATTAACACTAATCAGAAGGAGAATGAAAAACGTCTGTCGTTTCGAAGACTGAACGTATCGTCAAAAGAAAGAGAAGTGGCACGAAGCGCTGAACACTCAACCAAAGCGCTGATCACTCAACCAAAGCGCTGGACGGGGCAGATAACTTAACAACATGCATGCTTTATTAAGATTTCGGGGAATATAATCTGTAAATTAAGGAACAGAAGTTTTGATCCAATATTTTGTTTTCTTGTTGTTCGGTACGATCTTCCCAAACTCTACACTTCACGCTGCAGTCTCGCTTTTGCTGTATTTAGAATTTTCTGTTTTACCTCTGAAGACAGAAATACATGTTATTGTGCGTAGATAATACATACTTGGGTTACGTGAGTGAACTACGATGCTCTTAACAAGGAAGTAGTGTTCAGAATTTCCTAAAGTCTCTCTTTCACAACTTTATGCTTGAAGAATCGCCATACATATGTATTAAATTAGTTGGCCTGGTGCTCATGCCTATGCCAATAATTCACTGAAATTGTTTTCTTACACTAAAACAAAATAATAATAAGCCGACTGGTTTCGAAACTCGTGGCCTTTAATCTCAAGATGACCACGATAACCATTACGCTACAGGAACACAAATTTTCAAGTGTAGCTTTTTTTGTTACTATTTAACAATGCGGACCCTAGTCAGGCTCCATGGCTAAATGGTTAGCGTGCTGGCCTTTGGCCACAGGGGTCCCAGGTTCGATTCCCGTCAGGGTCGAGAATTTTAACCATACATGGTTAATTTCGCTGGCACGGGGGCTGGTTGTATGTGTCGTCTTCATCATCATTTCATCCTCATCACGACGCGTAGGTCACGTACGGGAGTCAAATCAAAAGACCTGCATCTGGCGAGCCGAACATGTCCTCGGACACTCCCGGCACTAAAAGCCATACGCCATTTCATTTCAATGCGGACCCTCAAGTTTGAGTGTATTAAAAGTTCCATATTTGTTAATATTATTGGTTATACGTCCCACTAACAACTCAGTACAGTATTCGATTGAATTCTAAATATAATGGGTATAGACGGTAACCTTAACACAGATGCGAGGTCGTGATTTCTTAAATACTTGCAATCTTTATCAGTTTCTATGTCATTATCTGGCTGGGTAATTTATTCAGCGCATAACTCTTTTCTTTGAATATCCCTGCAATGGAAGATTATTTAGTGACACACATTGATACATAAAAACAGCATGCCAGTGGCACTGTGTTATTGAAGAGTTCGTCCACCAAGCCATGTAGGTAGCAGTATTATCGACTTTCTCGCTGAAAACCACAAGCTGTCCGGTATTGGCATAATAAAGGACCTAAACAGAAATGTACCAGGGATAATCTAAAAGTTCTGAGCTTCCGTGGCTCAGGCGGCAGCGCGCAGGCCTCTCACCGCTGGGTTCCGCGGTTCAAACCCCGGTCTCTCCATGTGTGATTTGTGCTGGACAAAACGGAGGCGAGATAGGTTTTTCTCCGGTACTCTGGTTTTCGCTCTCATCTTTCATTCCAGCAACACTCTCCAATATCATTTCATCTGTCAGTCATTAATTATTGCCCCAGAGGAGTGCGACAGGCTTCAGCAGTCGGCACACAATTCCTATCCTCGCCGCTAGATGGAGGCTTGATTCATTCCATTCCTGACCCGGTCGAACGACTAGAAACAGCCTGTGGATTTTTCAATATATAAGCAGCATCCATCACGGTGAAATGATCAGAATCAGGTTTGAGCTTGTATAGAGACGAGTTGCGCAGACCCGATTATTACATCGTGAAAGGATGCTTATCCTTTGGAAAATGAAGCATAGGCCTACCTGGAACCCACCGGACGAGTTGGCCGTGCGGTTAGTGTCGTGTAGCTGTGATTGTAGTGGTGGTGATTATTGCTATAAGAGGAAGTAGGCAACCATCCTCAATTAACACTAATCAGAGGGAAAATGTGGAAGGGATCCGACACCTCAAAAAAATGAAGACATCGGCAAAGAGAGACAAGGACCACGACGAGCATGTAAATGAAAGACTCCCTAGGCCTCGATACCTAATAACGTAGGGGTCGGAAAAGAACAGGAACTGACCACGGGAGGTCGGACAGGATGGATGAAAGTGAGGAGCATGGCACAAGTAAGTGGAAGCAATGTCAGGACTCAGTTAAAGACCCCGTGATCGCCAACACACGCTCTAAAGTTAAGAGCCCCCGGGGTTCTTTCGACAGACAGGGGATACGGTGGATGTATTCGGTAGAACTTGAAATGTGGTACTAGGGCTGGAACGAGGTCCACTCAACCTCGGGAGGTCACCTCAGCCATCTTCGAAATGTTTTTCCGTGGTTTCCCACTTCTCGTCCAGGCAAATGCCGGGATGGTACCTACCTTACGGCGACGGCCCCTTCCTTCCCTCTTCCTTGTCTATCCCTACCGATCTTCCCATTCCCCCTCAAGGTCCCTGTTCAGTATAGCTGGTGAGGCCGTCTTGGTGACGTACTGGTCCTCCTCTCCAGTTGTATCCCCCGACCCAAAATCTCACGCTCCAGGACACGCCGTTAAGGTGGTAGAGGTGGGGATCTCTCGCTGAGTTCGAGGGAAAAACCAACCCCGGAGGGTAAACGGATTAAGAAAAAAGAAAGAAAGAAAGAAAGAAAGAAAGATATTCGAAATGATTCCTTGGTCAAATTACTGTACGTAGTGGACTCGCAACTCTTCTTAGCCACTGTCGTTCCTGAATCATCCTTCTGTAAGCTTCTAAAGTACTCTAAATATGTATGAAATAGGCCTGATATATCCAATTTATAATGAAGAAAAGAATGGGATAATTTCCTTAATCTGTAGGCAGATAACTGTTAAAGTTGAAATGAAGCAGACATGGTCTGTGAAATAACTATTCACTGCCTTTTATTCAATAGTAGTTACTTTTCACAGTCACGAACTTGTTAAGCGATATTTATTAGCAATAAAAGAGCACATAGAAGGAAGACCGTGACTGGAACACGGAACTGCCAGTAAATCATGTTCTGAGACATTATAAGTTATAACAATTACACTTCCACGGTGGTGGCGAATAAATCGCTGAGGAGCGTAAGATATGTAATTAATAATCCCCTCAAGGCTGAGTAAAGAGCACGTTGTCTAGCAGGAACAGTTGTACGTTCATATTTATACCGCTGTGACTGATACTGAAATAAGCATTAGGCGCTACATAGCAGAAAATATAGCGGTCTCTAATCCAACCTGGCGTATAACTACCGTCTGACGTAGATTACCTGTAATTTAAATGTGATTATTATTTATACACACAGAGATTTGCAATTCTGCAGTAGTCAATGAATCATAGCCTACATTTTCATTATACAATTTATGGTATTGAATACTTTTCTTATTAAAATAAGTATTTTTTTCTATTTGACATTGATCTGTGAAGAAGTGTATCAACGTTTCACCCGCTTAATCACAGGTCGAAGTAATTCTGTTTCCGCTCACTGAGAGCTGAATAAGTAGATTGAAGTATGAGAAGTAGCAGATATATTCGACTGATATTCCGAAGGGAGAGGATACACAATTATAGGCATAACATTCCATTTTTCATTTCATTTAATTATTTACAGAATATACTTTCCTCTTTACTCTGGTGAACAGAATAATAATTATATTCACTACTTCAGTGAAAGTCGCTGTTGTCGAGTCTCAGTCCATAGACTGGTTTGATGCAGCCCTCCATGCCACTCTATCCTGTGCTAACATTTTAATTTCTACGTACAGTAACTACTACATCCTACATCCTACATCCTATCCTACATCTACTCTAATCTTTTTGTCATATTCATGCCTTGGTCTACTCTTATCGTTCTAACTGAACAAGTCCTGGGTGTCTTAAGCTGTGTCCTATATTTCTTCTTCTGTTCATATTTCGCCAAATCATTCTCCTATCATCAGTTCGATTCAGTATCTTTTCATTAGTGATTCGATCTGCCCATCTTACCCAGCATTCGTCCGTAAGACCACATTTCAAAAGCTTCTGTTATCTTTTTCCTGACCTACTTGTCGCCCATGTTTAAATTCATGCAATGTCACACTCTAGGCAAAAAGCCTTCGAAACACTTCCGATTATATTAACTTTGCCCGTATGGATGACAGCGGTGTCTTAGAACTATTTTTTTTTCAGATATTAAGTTAATATTAAGTTACCTTCTAGGAGGGAATGAAAACGGTTTTTTTTTTGGTAGAAATGACATCTTATCCGTTGGACTGCAGAGGTTTACTGTAGTAATTATTAGCACCTCAAGGGGAGATATAACACCCCATATTTATATCTATATATAGCCGGCTCCGCGGTGAAGGGGTAGTGTGCCTGCCGCTTTACCAGGTGAATACGGGTTTGATTCCCCGACCAGATCAGGATTACTACCTGGTTCTGAAGGCTGATTCGAGGTCCACTCAGCCTACGTGTTTATAATTGAGGACCGAGCTCGATAGCTGCAGTCGCTTAAGTGCGACCAGTATCCAGTAATCGGGAGATATCGGGTTCGAGCCCAACTGTCGGCAGCCCTGAAGATGGTTTTACGCGGTTTCCCATTTTCACACCAGGCAAATGCCGGGGATGTACCTTAATTAAGGCTACGGCCGCTTCCTTCCAATTCCTAGGCCATTCCTATCACATCATCACCATAAGACGTATCTGTGTCAGTGCGACGTAAAGCAAATAGCAATATATATAATTGAGGAGCTATCCGACGATGAGAGAGCGGCCCCAGTCCAGAAAGCCAAGAATAAAGGCCGAGAGGATTCGTCGTGCTGACTACATGACACCTCGTAATTTGCAGGCTTCCGGGCTGAACAGAGCTAGCGATATAGGCCAGGGCCCTTCGGGGCTGTTGTGCCATGGGGTTTAGTTTGGCTTTTATGTCTTTACGTCCCTGCAACTCTTAAATTCTCCGCTAGATCTTTGATATTCCCTAGGGATGCTTTCAGCACTTTCTTTACTTTTACTGAACAAAAATTATATGAAATGTATACTTCAATTTTAAGGAGAAAATATAACGTAAATATATCTTATTGATGAACTGCATGGGCTTCTTCTGTGATTCTCGTTCAAGTCATCTCTTAATTATTGTATACCTTCTCTAAATATATTTTTCTTTCTTCCCTCCTTTCCTTTCTTCCTTCCTTCCTTCCTTCCTTCCTTCCTTCCTTTCTTTCTTTCTTACATTCTTTCTTAATCCGTTTACCTTCCAGGGTTGGTTTTACCCTCGGACTAAGCGAGGGATCCCCACCTCTACCGCCTCAGGGTAGTGTCCTGGAGCGTGATACTTTGGGTTGAGGGATGAACTGGGAAGGAGGACCGCTATCTCGTCCAGGCGGCCTCACCTGCTATGCTGAACAGGGGCCTTGTCATGAGGGGAGGGGACTGGGAAGATCGGAAAGGATAGACAAGGAAGAAGGAAAGAAGCGGCCATGGCCTTAAGTTAGGTACCGTCCTGGCATTTGCCTGGAGGACAAGTGGGAAACCACGGAAAACCACTTCTAGGGATGGCTGAGGAGGTAATCGAACCCCCCCCCCCCCGTTCTACTCAGTTGACCTCCAGAAACGGAGTGGACTCCTTTCCAGCCTTCATACCACTTTTCAAACTTCGTGGCAGAGCCGGGAATCGAACTCGGGCCTCCAGGGCTGGCAGCTAATTACATTAACCAAGACATCATAGAGGCGGACTTCTCTAAGTATTTGAATATGATCAGCGTGATATTTTTTTAGATACGTCCGGTTTCTTGACGGAGTAGTGAGCGTATTGGCTTACGAGATGGCCCAGGCTTCGATTTCCGGCGGGGCTGGCTACGAACTTATTTAAAAAATTAAATGTTAGAAACTGAGGTCAATGTAATTTAAAATGATTGTAGGCTATAGCTCATAGCTTCGAAGACTAATCCGCTTTAAAAAATATATATACATTCGTCAGAATAGCTTACTGAAACATCTTCTTGAACACAGGCCGCACAATCAACAGAATGTGACTGTGTTACTCTGATGAAGTCGATCGGCTACATTCTGGTAGACCGGAGTACAAAGAATTTAAATATAAAAATAAAGTATTATATGTGTATGATGAAAGTGGTGCAGTCTCTAAATATTCAAGTCTCAAAATATCCGAACATGAATTTGACAGAAAACAATATCAAAGTACCCGCAAGAAATATATAGCCGAAATAAATAAGCTGGTGAGTCTCAAAATATCCGAGAAGTGTAGGTAGCTGCAAATACGGTGATTTCGTCAATTTGAATCGCGCGACCGGGAATAACAAAGTAGCATAATGAAATGGCGTATGGCTTTTAGTGCCGGTAGTGTGCGAGGACATGTTCGGCTCGCCAGTTGCAGGCCTTTTGATTTGACTCCCGTAGGCGACCTGCGCATCTTAATGAGGATGAAATGATGATGAAGACGACACATACGCCCAGCCTCCGTGTCAGTGAAATTAAAAGAAGTGGTTGTATGAGAATGCTAATGAGACGATTGGACATGAAATTAAATAGGTAGGACAGTGTATGTACGAATTTGGAATAGTGGTTCTGCATGATTAAATATCTTGTGTTGTCGATATTGGGTTTCTAGGTAGTAAGTAAGAAGAAATGAGGAATGAAGGTACGAGGCTCAGCAAGTTATGGGAAGGAAAAGGGGTAAATCAGCAAGGTTTAAGTACGGTGAGGTAGTTCGCGGCCTGGAGCATGCAGCCTTGTCGAAAATCAACGAAATATGATTAAAGGACGAGGTGTTGCAGTGTTCTAGGTCGTGGCTGACGAGTGTGGAATGAGAAATGGAGATTAAGACTTGCTGAGTCAACCAGGGCCCGCCCCATAGTGTAGGGGTAGCGTGCCTCCCTCTTAGGCCGCGTGCACACCGAGCGCGCTTCGCATAGTGTGTTGCGTGTAGCATGAAATGCTATGCATAGCGCAAGGCGTGCTTGCTGTTCACACCGAAAACTCCACGCCGTGCTCTCAGCTTACTTTGGCGCGAGGCGTTTTAGGGTCGTCGCAAACTAATGCCGTTATCCAAGTACACTAGAAACAGTTTACTGATGGATAACAGTTACCTAAAATTAAAAATTAGAAAGAAAAATAGAAAGTGGATTCATGAATTTAATGAAGAACTAATTACTTTCGGAGAATTCCATCGTTTGTACAGAGATGCAAGACTTTATCGCGATAAATTTTATGAAATGTGGCGACAAGTAGCAGAAAAAAATGAAATGGCGTATGGCTTTTAGTGCCGGGAGTGTCCGAAGACAAGTTCGGCTCGCCAGGTGCAGGTCTTTCTATTCGACACCCGTAGGTGACCTGCGCGTCGTGATGAGGATGAAATGATGATGAAGACAGCACATACACCCAGCCCCCGTGCCATTGGAAATAACCAATTAAGGTTAAAATCCCCGACCCGGCCGGGAATCGAACCCGGGACCCTCTGAACCGAAGGCCAGTACGCTGATCGTTCAGCCAACGAGTCGGACGACAAGTAGCAGAGAAGTATTGGGAGAAATTCAATTTTCCCAATTGTCCAGGAGCACCGTGCAGCAAACACGTGGAAATTAAATTTCCGGCTAAATCACGCTCTTCATATAATAATTATAAATAGTATTTTACAATACTGTTGCAATTAGCATACACAATTTATCATCGTAACAAAAGTGAAGTAAATGTGTGACAAATATATTTACTTCCAAACCCACTCCTAGCCTGCAGAGTGATATTGTTCATGTTACCACCCTCCATTTGCAAAGTTATAGATTTTATGCAATTTGTCACAAAGTGTCCAGCTACATGGCTAAATGGTTACCGTACTGGCCTTTGGTCACAGGAGTCCCGGTTTCGATTTCCGGCAGAGTCGGGAATTGTAATCATAATTAGTAAATTCCATTGGCACGGGGGCTGGGCGTATGTGTGTATTCATAATCATTTCATCCTCATCACGACGCAGGTCACCTACGGCCGTCAATTCAAAAGATCTGCACCTGGCAAGCCGAACTTCTCCTCGGACACTTCCGACACTAAAATCCATACGCAATTTCTTCCTGTCACAATGTTGAGCCTAGTAAAGTGTGACAGTAGAAGTAATATTACTGTATATGTTTACTGTGGGAATGCGATAAAACTGTTGTAGATACGTAAGGCCACTTATTTTGCAAAGCAGTTACATTTTTATAGTTTTTGTGTCTTGGGTTCCATATTTCTTCTCTTTGAAACACTGCATGAATAATTTATTCTTCCATAGCTTCAGAACAAGTTAGGTAACGCTAAGCAATTAACCAACACTGCGCGTTGTCTGGCGCTTCGTTTAGCTGTAAGGTAGGCGTTCAACGCAGCAGAGCGCGGACGGTGTGAACACCTGGCTTAGGAACAAAGCACTGGTTATGCTTAGCGTGACGCTTAGCGTTGAGCAACACGCGACACACTATGCGAAGCGCGCTTGGTGTGCACGCGGCCTTACCCGGAGGCCCCGGGTTCGATTCACGGCCAAGTCAGGGATTTATACTTGGACCTGAGGGCTGGTTCGAGGTCCACTCAGCCTACGGTGATTACAATTGAGGAGCTATCTGATGGTGAGATAGCGGCCCCGGTCTAGAAAGCCAAGAATTTTTTTCTATTTGCTTTACGTCGCACCGACACAGATAGGTCTTATGGCGACGATGGGACAGGAAAGGCCTAGGAGTGGGAAGGACGCGGCCGTGGCCTTAATTAAGGTACAGCCCCAGCATTTGCCTGGCGTGAAAATGGGAAACCACGGAAAACCATCTTCAGGGCTGCCGACAGTGAGGTTCGAACCCACTATCTCACGGATGCGAAAAGCCAAGAATAACGGCCGAGAGGATTCGTCGCGCTGACCACACGACACGTCGCAATCTTTAGGCCTTCTGGCTGAGCAGCGGTCGCTTGGTAGGCCAAGTCCTTTCAAGGGCTGTAGTGCCATAGGGTCTGGTTTGGTTTGGTTTGGTTTGATTCAACCAGGATTTGAGAGGCAGGCTATTTTTTCTTTGTTTTGTTTGTTTTGTTTTGTGTTTGCCGTTACACCAAGGAGGCTTGTTTAATAGGGTTTATTTGTTACGGTACTTCATGTTTTATATTTTGCCGTTATGCCAAGGAGGGACTGCCTGGCCGAGGCGGTAAAGGCGTGCTAGGTTCGCCCGGAAGGACGTGGGTTCGAATCCCCGTCAAGAAGTCGTACAATTTAAGAAACGAGATTTCCACTTCCGGAGGTGCATATGGCCCTGTGGTTCACTCAGCCTACACGAAAAATGAGTACCAGGTTAATTCCTGGGGGCAAAGGCGGCTGGGTTTAGAGCTAACCACTCTACCCCATCATGTGCCGAGGTTAACAATGGTGGAAGCCTTTACCTTCCACTCCTCCAAGGGCCTTCATGTCCTGTACGGAGGTGACTTTTCTTTGCTTTGCGTTATGCCGAGGAGGCTTGTTTAATAGGGTTTATTTGTATCTTTATAATGATTTTATTTTCTAGTTTTGAGTGTCTTCATTTGGTTTTGATCTTTCTATTTTCTCCTTAGAGATTAAGGTTGAAAACTTTAAATGTGGAGAAAATGGAGATAATGAAATTATGATGAAGACGACACATACACCCAGCATCATGCCAACAGAATTAACCAATGATGGTTAAAATTCCCGATCCTGCCAGGAATCGAACCCGGGACCCCTGTGACCAAAGGCCAGCACGCTAACCATTTAACTATCGAGCCGGACTAAGTAATTTTCTCGAAAAGAAAGTTTTCACCACCAATTCGATTGCGCCATCGTTCTTTATATAACACGAAGAACATCGTTGATTTTTTGTCGGTATAATTTAGATACACCTTGTATAACCAGTTTATCAGTTTTCTTCACGCTGTTCTTGTGTTGCAGTATCCCCGGCCGCACACCCCGGACAGGGGCGCTCCCTCAGTAAATGGCTGTACAGTCTAGTGAAGATGATCATCCAGCGGAAACAGGTTCCCGTCACCGATGCTGGACAGCAGGTACCTACTACTACTACTACTACTACTACTACTGTTCATTCCTTACCCTGAAGGGCTACAACTTGCCTCTTAACGCCCTCTCTCAGGAGAAGAGATTTGTGGTGGTGACTGTGGTGCAGGGAAAGTGAGAGGAGCGGCGACCGTGGTCTATAAAAATATATTTCGTGACATACGCCTTAGTGCAGGAGAATGGGAAACCACGGAAAACCTTTCCCAGGACATCCGACGGTGGGGCTAGCCCCTCCGCCTCCCGAATGTACAGTGGCCTCAACCTAGGAAGGTGTCCGCTGAGGGGAAGCGTAACGGCGAAAGAGGAGCTCCCACTGCCTTAAATAGAGTTGGAAACAATTCTCTAACCCATGGGTAAATAATCAAAATATCGAGCTCGATTATTATTATTATTATTATTATTATTATTATTATTATTATTATTATTATTATTATTATTATGGCCGCCTCTGTGGTGTAGTGGTTAGCGTGATTAGCTGCCACCCCCGGAGGTCCGGGTTCGATTCCCGGCTCTGCCACGAAATTTGAAAAGTGGTACGAGGGCTGGAACAGGGTCCACTCAGCCTCGGGAGGACAACTGAGTAGAGGTGGGTTCGATTCCCACCTCAGCCATCCTCGAAGTGGTTTTCCGTGGTTTCCCACTTCACCTCCAGGCGAATGCCGGAATGGTACCTAACTTAAGGCCACGGCCACTTCCTTCCCTCATCCTTGCCTATCCCTTCCAATCTTCCCTTTCCCCTACTAGGCCCCTGTTCACCATAGCAGTTGAGGCCACCTGGGCGAGGTACTGGTCATACTCCCCAGTTGTATCCCCCGACCAAGAGTCTGAAGCTCCAGGACACTGCTCTTGAGGCGGTAGAGGTGGGATCCCTCGCTGAGTCCGAGAGAAAAGCCGAACCTGGAGGGTAAACAGATGGTGATGATGATGATGATGATGATTATTATTATTATTATTATTATTATTATTATTATTATTATTATTATTATTATTATTATTTGCGTAGTTATGTACGGACTTTATTTAGGATAAATCGTGGTCGTAACAAAACATGTGAGGTTATGTTACGACACGTCTTCCGTATATATATTAATATTTTATTTAATGTAAGGAAACGTAATTAATAGTATATAAGTTACATTATTATTACCTGTAAATATGATGTATAAATCCAGTGTAGTGTTGTGCAACACACGGTAATTGTCCAGAACAACACATTTTGTCACTAGTGTTGTATAGAAAATTCCATTCATTGTAAATAGGTTATTGGAGACTAGAAATCACGAGAAAACATGTGTCATATTTTTATAGAATTCTGGCCAGGCAATGCATATAAAGAGGCAGCTTGGGAGTAGGAGTTGAGTTGTTAGCGAGACTTGTAGTGGAAGTCGTTAGCCGAGTGGATGAACTCATGTTGTGATTTTGTTGAGTTGGTAATCGATTGACAAGCTAATGGAGCAGTCTTCATCGTACAAGTGTCTTGTCAAAATGGTAGTTCATTAATGTGTGTGTATAATCTATACTAATATATAAAGAAGTAAAGTTTGTATGTAATGGCTAATCTTAGGAACCACTGGACGGATTATAAAAGTTATTTCTCTAATAGAATGATACATTATCCCCGAGTGCTATAGGCTATATTTTATTTTCAAAACAATTTGAGGGGGGAGGGCGACGTGGGGAGATATAAAAACTACTAGGCTAATATAGGCGAAATATCGAATTTGTCGTACAAGGAGGAGACAAAGCTCATTTTAAGGCCGTTGACGCAAAGAACAAATCTCGGTAAGCCCTGTGGGCCCGAAAACCATGTTTTAAGGCCCTAAAACCAACCGTTATTGAGATATTGGGACCATACTACCCTGCTCTAGGAACCAGATAAAGAAATGAACTGCCGTAACCATGGCAACATTAGCGCCAGTATGCGATATTATCTATATAAATAAAATTGTTTCTGTTTGTCTGTTTGTCTGTCTGTTTGTCTGTTCCACCATCACGTCGAAACGGCTGGATAGATCTCAACCAAACTTCATATTTAGAGTATACTGACCCCGGGGAAGGTTTCGATATGCATATCATTTTAAAATCTTTGAAAAGACGGGGGTTTTATAGGAAAAACGGTTTTCCTCCATTTTCTCTTATACTATTATAGGCAAAATATCGAATTTGTCGTATAAGGACGAGACAAAGCTCAATTTAATCCTCTTGACGCAAAGAACAAAACTCGGTAAGCCCTACGGGCCCGAAAACCATGTTTTAAGGCCCTAAAACCAACCGTTACGGAGATATTGGCACCACACTACCCCTGCTCTAGGAATCGGATAAAGAAATGAACTGCCGTAACCATGGCAACGTCAGCTCCAGGATTCTAGAGCAGTGAGATTATGCATGTACGTTTGGGCATAGCTGTCAACCAAAATAGGTACAAATAAGACTTAATATCTGGGAAAAAAATATACTGTTGTGTAAGGCACTCATAGGACTCCTTTGGGCGGGGATGGAAAGGGGGTGAAGAACGAGTGTAAAAATCTATATAAATAAAATTGTTTCTGTTTGTCTGTCTGTTTGTCTGTTCCACCATCACGTCGAAACGGCTGGATAGATCTCAACCAAACTTCATATTTAGGGTATACTCATCCCGGAGAAGGTTTTGATATGCATATCATTTTAAAATCCTTGAATAGACAGGGGGTTTATAGGAAAACCAGAATGGTTTTTCCACCATCACGTCGAAACGGCTGGATAGATCTCAACCAAACTTCATATTTAGAGGATACTCATCGCGGGGAAGTTTTCCATATGCATATCATTTTAAAATATTTGAATATATGGGGGGTTTATAGGAAAATCAGAATGGTTTTTCCACCATCACGTCGAAACGGCTGGATGGATCTCAACCAAACATTGTATTTAGAGTATACTAATCCCGGGGAAGGTTTAGATATGCATATCATTTTAAAATCCTTGAATAGACGGGGGGTTTATAGGAAAACCAGAGTGGTTTTCCCACCATCACGTCGAAACGGCTGGATAGATCTCAACCAAACTTCATATTTAGAGGATACTCATCGCGGGGAAGTTTTCCATATGCATATCATTTAAAATATTTGAATATATGGGGGGTTTATAGGAAAATCAGAATGGTTTTTCCACCATCACGTCGAAACGGCTGGATGGATCTCAACCAAACATTGTATTTAGAGTATACTAATCCCGGGGAAGGTTTAGATATGCATATCATTTTAAAATCCTTGAATAGACGGGGGGTTTATAGGAAAACCAGAGTGGTTTTCCCACCATCACGTCGAAACGGCTGGATAGATCTCAGCCAAACTTCATATTTAGAGTATACTCATCCCAGGAAAGGTTCCGATATGCATATAATTTTAAAATCTTTGAATAGACGGGGTGTTTATAGGAAAACCACAGTGGTTTTCCTCTATTTTCTCTTATACTATTGATTTTCTGTAAACTTCGTTTACCGTACGTGAAACGTCTCTTCATTATAAACAACTTTCGTTATGTTCATAATTTACCTTACTCTTCACATGACGGAGAAATTTACAATTTTCTGCTGGTATCATGCTCTGCATTTAGTGACCGACAGACCGACAACGAACCTACAGGTTACCATGGCAACGTCTCTGACTGCATGCCAGTAGGGAAGTAACGTATTGCCATTTTCCTCATCATGCTTTTAAATTCGTGGTTGTTCCTTGGGTAGATGGCAAGAGAGGCATCAATCGGCTCATCTGCGGGATATTGGCGGAATATCGTTGGAGGTTATAACCGCCCTCGAATAGATTAAGTAATAACACCATTAGTCATCTTCATATTTGTTTACCTAAGAATCACTGAACCTAAATTTCTCCTCTGTTAGCGCTTTATTATATCCATAACTCACGGCATTTATTTATTTGTCGTTATCCGGCTGTCCTCAGTTATAATCCATTTTCTATTAGTTTCAACATTCTTAACTGTATTATTTTCTTCCTTAATTACGCCGTATGTACGTGAATGCTAGAAACTACTGGATGCATTTCCACCAAGATTCGTATTTAGAATACACCTGTCCTTGATAGGTTTCAGGGCAAATATTGTTTCTAAATCCCTGAACTAACTGGGGGTTTATACGAAACCGAAACAGTGATTTTGCACTTCCAAAAAATATACACAACAAAAGTTTATGGAAGTCTACCTACCTTGGTAGAAATTAATGTCTAAACCTTTTTTTCTCATGTGCATCATTTCGATACGAGGATCAATAAGGGAGATATCATTAAAGGACCGTTTTTCTGTACAAGTCCCATCGGACTTAACTCACGAGCGGGTGCGTGTAAAGCGTATTCCTTACAACTTGAAAACTACTGAAGACATTCGAAACAAAATTTATATTTAGCATCCACCTGTCCAAAGGTAGGTTTTAAACGTAAATAACATTTCATGTTCCGGAATGGACTGGCGGTTTATAAGGAACCGAAATGGTGATTTTACTCTTCCACAATATATACAGAACAAGACCAACCTGACTGGAAATCGACCAAACCTGATGGAATTCCACCTCTAAACCTTTTTTTTCATGTGCATTTTTTCGTCAGGAGGATTAATAAGGGAGATATCATGAATGGTCACTTTTGCAGGTTAAGTCCAGCGGACATAGCCCAAAAGGTGTTTTACATGGAGCAGATTCCTTATCTATATAAATCAAATCGTAACGACTGTGTACCTCTACACTGACTATTTTGGCGAAATTTTCGTACAGCTTTCCGTTTAAGGGGTAATAATAACAATCTCCATAATTTTTGATTTCCTGAAAGTCCTAATTTTTACCCGCCTCGCCCAAAATCCACATTGTGGCATAATCTGCCAGAAGAATAAGAAGATAATTGAAATTTGACAAAATTATACGTTTTAGCCTGTAACGAATGAAAAATCCTATATCATTAAATTTTTCATTTTTTATCCCCGAAGAATATCGAAATATGCAGGCAATTTTAATGATGGTGCAGACCTTCGGAAATTCCTATCACGTAACGGATTGCACAATCTCCGTTCAATTTGGAATGATCTACAACCTTGGTCTTATGACTTTATGCCGTATCTGTATCCCTTTTACGTTTGATTTTTCTCTATTAATCGATGTTAAGTCAATTTGGAATTTTCACATGCATTATTCATACTTTCAATTACTTATATGAAATACAGAATCATCAAACTCTTCACGAAAATTGGCCCACTCAGTAGCCATATGTGAGCCAAATGCTACGTATGTAGCTGTCACATTATTATCCGAAAAGTAATGTAATGTGAGATGATCTTACAAAACCTTTACCCTGTTCCACGTTTCTAAATCTGACCCAAGAATAGATGACATATCATTGGACCAGCCATTTAGGCCACTAAAATCCGGCGTGTCTTATGGTATAATCCTTTGTCGATATGACGTACGTTTAGTAGCAGTTAATCTGTAAATGAAGGTCTTCAATATTGTAAACACGCATATACTTTCGTATGTCGATCTATATATATTCACTGATGTCGATTTAGCGATCGAGAAAGGGTCGGTCTGCTATTGTAATCAGTACTCCCCACACCGACTTTGACTGGCAGTAGGAAAGGGTTCCTTCTCCAACTCCTGTGTAACTGTCATTAGTAAGGAAAGCCTACAATTATAATGAATAGTTCCCTTCTCGATTTGACTTGCAGAAGGCAAGTGAGCATGCAGTTTTGTTTAAAACTCCCCTACCCGATTGTGTTTGGCAGTAGGCAAGGGTGCCTATCATTATAAAGAAATGTCCTCATCTAAAATGTGACTGGCATTAGGCATAGTGGCCTGCTATTTTGATGGAAACTCACCAACTTGGTGTGACTGGCAGTACGCTGGCTGGCAGTAGGAAAAGGGGCCTGTCATTATAATGATAACTGCACAACTCAATTTCGAGTGATAGTAGGGTAATTGCCTGCCATTATAATAAAAACTGTAATCTGTCTGGAGGTAGGAAAGGGGGGCTGCCATTTTAACGAAAACTCCCCAAATCGATTCTGTCCGCATAGTAGGCAATGGGGCCTGCAATTATAATGTAAACTTCCCAACCTGATTGTGAATGCCAGTAGGCAAGTGAGCCTGCCGTTATATCACAAATCCGTAACAAACACTTTACATTGGAAACGTACGGGGACCTCCCCATGCTCTTTCTCGGATAACGCTAAGAGACATGCAATTTTAAAACAATCTTATTTACTGCATGTACACTATTTACTTCGATATTCGAATACAATGTAGAATACCGTAGCGAAGCACGGGTACATTCGCTAGTCTACAATATATCCCACAAACGTTACATGTTACAGACATAAAATTTGGTAATTGGGATCTCCTTTAAAATAAAAGAACACAAATTTTTGTTTTCAGAAAATCCACTTAAGAGGTGAGGGTTGAAAAGAAGTGAGGAAGGAGTTGAATTATTTATATGAGGATACATATATCTCAGAAACGGAAGATGTTACAGACGTTAAAATTGGTAGGCCGTACTTGGAATCTCTTTTAAAAATAAATGAACGCACTTTTTCTGGAAAATCCACTTAAGAAAATGAATTTTATTAAAAGCGGGTGGTATTTTAAAATGAGTATCTTCTTCTCTTCTACCGGTTTTCCCACACCTGTGGGGTCGCGGGTGCGAACTGTGTCACACATGTGGATTCGACGCTATTTTACGGCTGGATGCTCTTTCTGACGCCAACCCTATGTGTAGCGATGTAATTACTATTACGTATTCCTGTTATGGTTGGTAATGTGGTGTGTTGAGTGAATATGAAGAGGAGAGTATTGGGACAAACACAAACAACCCTTCCTCGAGCCAGAAGAATTAATCACACGCGATTAAAATATCCGACACAGCCCGGAATCGAACCCGGAACTCTGTGAACCAAAGGCCTCAACCAGTAGCTTTGTCATCTTAGCCCCAAAAGGCAATGCCACAAACGTGGCTTACAAAGAGGTTCTGGCGTAAATGAAATGCAATTTCTCGGCGAGTTTTTATACTTTAGGGATTTTCAGATAATGTCTTAGTGCAGTGCCGAGAAGCAATTAATTTTTATCAACTTACAAAATCCTCGCGAGCGAAGCCGTGGGTAACAGCTGGTATGTATATAATTTGTAAATAACGTAGTGTATTCAAATGACAGCATCGCGTGTGTGCGTCTTTGTAGTCACAAGTTGCGTACTGTCATTTAGAAATAAAGTAAACCGCATGATCTCAGGCAATTATTGAATTATGATGAAATAAACATGAATAAATATATACTGAGTCAAGTATTTCAGAAATCATTATATTTGAAATTGAACACCTTCCTGGAATAAGGATGTAACTAACAAATCAGTAATTTTTCAGGAGAAAGGAAAATTATTTTTGGGGTTTTGTTTCATGATATATTCTTGAACCAGTTGCATATGTAAGTGTACAAATGGTTTCATCTACTAAAAACAATATTTTATTGCTAAAGTTCAAAATAATGAAAGTATTGGAAGTGATAAAATGGAAAATAATCTTCTTGTATGTCTTACGTTTGTATATAACAGAAGAGAAATCATATGCATGCTCTTGAAACAAAAATGATTGCAAATAATATTAGTGTCACAATAAAAATAACAAAAATAACAAAAATAACAATAAAATTTGTTAAGAAATATTTCAAAATACAGATGTGATTTCGTCTATGAACCAACATAAGCACTGTCCACCACTTGACTGATATTACATCTTTACACCACGAAGTACAAAGTTTTGCTGGCTGTAAACCTGTTTGAAGTAAGGCATAAGGAGACACCACAGCATAGAGGCATGATTATACACCCTGTTTCCACTGAAAATAATTTTTCAAAAATTTGTTGGTTACAGCCTTATTCTGGCAAGGTCTTAAGCTCATTATAAGTTTCTTGATAAAACTAATAGGAACCTATTTTAATTCTCCATGAGTAACAGACCTACATAATCCGTCAGAACGCGCCACTCGTAATATACGAGCTGATCGCAGCATAACAGCATGGTGTAAAAGTCCAAACAGAGCTTTAATTTCCTATTTACTGGTTAATTAGGTCTCTCTCAGTCTCTCTCTCTCTCTACCGTAACTGAACACTATACTACCTTTTTTTCTTACAATTTGCTTTCCGTCGCACCGACACTGATAGGTCTTATGGCGACGATGGGATAGGAAACAGCTAGCAGTATAAGGGAAGCGGCCGTGGCCTTCATTAAGGTACATCCCCAGCATTTTCCTGTTTGAAAAATGGGAAACCACGGAAAACCATTTTCAGGGCTGCCGACACTGAGTTTGAACCCACTATCTCCCGAACTTTGAATACTGGCCGCACTTAAGCGACTGCAGCTATCGAGCTCACTCACTATACTACGAGACGAACATTTAAACTTCACTTGTTTTCTTACATACTCTGCTTCAGCACGTGATACAATGAGCATAGCTACTCTAAGGCCGGCGGATGATGTTATACTGTAAGATTAATACATAAGTACAAGATTGTGAGCAAGTGTAAAAATATCTCGACAGTGTTGTAAGATGGACGACAGGCAGGGGTTTAAAGTCAGGTTGTGAGTTTCACTAACAGGAGAATTCCTCCCATTTGTAATCACTGCGTTGATGGGGTGGTCGTTCCTTGTGGGGGTCATTGTAAGTACCTAGATGTTAATATAAAGAAAGATCTTCATTGGAGTAATCGTAATCTGAAATAATAATAGATACGCAACATAGGCCTAAAATCCGCTTCGATGGGTGACCACTACATTTCACGGAAGGTGAATAGCTCTCATGAACATCAACATATGTGGTCGGTTTGAGCCATCAAACCCCATTTGAAATATATATACGAGGGATGAAAATAAAGTCGTGGCAACGTAGTCCGGACACTCGCAGGAGATCGGGCATGCGCAGAAAGATATGACAGAAGTCAGGTGGCGCAGTTGTCAAGTGCAATTTGACGGCCATCCATTTGGGAGTGTTGATCCTGTGTGGCATTGAAGTGAATAGTGTCGATTTCACCGCTGTTTTCAAAAGATGATCAGCGTTCGTGGATAAAAATCGAGGTGGTCCGTGGCAAAAAAAAAAAATGCATCAGAAAAGTTTATCGATGATTACGTGAAGACTGTGGCGAGAATGCATTACCATATCGGACGGTTGCACGGTGGGTCAAGGCTTTTCATGCCGGTCGGAATGAGGCTGCGGATTTACACCGCACAGGTCGGCCGTCCATTGACATCGTGAGTGGTCTCGTTTCCGTAGACCATCGATGGACTGTTCGGGAATTATACGTAGAGGTTGGTCAGATGGTACGGCTCATACTGACGAAATGCTTTGACAAGATGAAAATTGTGTCCCTTTCGGTTCCACATCAACTCACCGCCGTACGGAAATGGCACCGGTGTGCAATGGCTGGAGTCCATCTGGACAGATACCGCATAGAAAGGGATGCATTTCTGCAGCGTATTGTTGTCATTGATAATAATAATATTAATAATCGTATGGCCTCAGCTACCGTGTGCAGACATTTCAATTTGACGCCATCTTGCTGTCCGCTCGTCAACTTCGACGTTCCGTTTTACTCTAGGCCCCCACTAGATGGCAGACCGAGTAAACCGAAACTCTCTTGGGCGTCTATGGCTGAGATTTAATGAATTTTGTCGGGTAAACACCAAATGTGTCACCAGAGATCTTTTACATGCCGACATCGTACGACATGGGGTGTCGAATGGACTTTTTTCCACCCTTCAAAAATCCGACTACGTCTGCCGGGTTTGAACCCGCTATCTTGGGATTCGGAGGCCGACACTCTACCGCTGATCCACAGAGGCAGCTGTTGTCATTGATGAGACGTGGGCACGAACCTACGTGCCTAAATTAAAGCGTCAGTCTAGTGAATAGTATCACCCAGGTTTACCACGTCCACAGAAATTTCGACAGGAACCCAGCTGGGTGAAGCTTATGCTGATTGTGGCATACGACTACGGGGCTGTTCTTACGCATTCTGTGCCTCAAAGACAAACCGTCAACAGTGACTGTATTACCGATTTCTGGAGCAACATCTGCGTCCGGCTGTGCGGTGCAAACGTCCACCTTTACTGTGAGACACTCACCCTATCGTGTTGCATGACAATGCACGTTGTGATGTGGCTCTTATTGCAAAGGTGGCATTGGGAAGTCTTGGAACACCCTCCGTACATGAGTCCTTGTGACTTTGAACTGTTTCTGAAGTTGAAGGAACCTCTGCGAAGCCGCCAAATCCCGTGGCATCTGTACTCCGCGCAGTAGGGCGCTCCGCCGCTCTCATGAACAGAGAACGCCTTGCGAACGGTCCCCAACGGCTTCCCGACATTTGGCAAAATGTAATAGACTTCTCGGTTGACTACACTGAAGGAATTTTATGCAATAGTGTTTGTAATTTCATTAAATGTTGCCGTGACGTTATTTACACCCCTCTTACACTACACCATAACTGTGCGAGAATACCACTCTACTGCCAAGCTGAACTGTCCACTCCGAAGTGCGATCGTAAATCAACGAAAAAATAAAAACTTACTCTAAACAACTTACGTTGCCACGCGCGCTGGGTAGAAATTTCTCCAAGACTGGTATCAACACACAAACATCAGCTCGAATAACACGGATGCTCCGGCAATGACGGCTGTTTGGGAGAGTCCATTAGGAAACTAACACGGGTAGAAGACAAAATATTAGAACAATAATTATTAATTATTCATTTTGCCATGGGTAAGTAGTACTCATGCACGTCTTAAGGGCTAACAAATAAGAATGAAATTTACTAGAGTTATACAGGGTGTTAGGTGTATACGTGCAGATATTAAGCTAGTCGGCAAAGAAAAAGACATATCACAATATATGCTATGTACTTTTTACCTTGTCCTATTAGTTTGCCCATAACTGAGCCAAACATTTCAGGACCTAATGTGTTTTGAACGGCCGTAGCAGGTTATGCCGGTTACGTCATTCTGTCCACGCGTAGTGGAAGTACAGTAGCAGAATATAGGGCTTGTTGAACCTGTTTCTTATCGCAGGCCAACGCATGTTGTTGTGCACTTCCCTTAAAGGCTTGGCAAGTAGGAGAGGATGGCTCACGTGCCAGCCACTTGCTGTACTTGAAAACCGGTCTAGGGTACTCTGTATGAAATGTACACAGAATCGTTACAGTGACCTCGAAGATACGTACCAGCACATACATGCGAATCAAGTATTGTGTAGGTGTGTGTGATTCATAAGACGTCAATGGCAATACTCAGTGATCCAAGCTGACAAAATGAAAGGAAATAGTTAATAAGTAAATGAAAAATGAGCGCAACATTTCGGTGCTGTTATTGCGACAGGCTACGATGAATTTCTGACAATAGACAATGCGAGTTGTCTATGCTTATTCATAAACTTTTCAGGTCAATGAAATGACGGTGGACACTGAAAGAAAAGGCTGTAAGTATTCAGTCATATTGTTATTAATGAGACAGATTTCAAAAACCGTAGTTGCAACCATGCGTGAACATTGCTCGAAGGAAAAATAGCTACTGTGGATTTTTTTGCTAGTTGCTTTACGTCGCACCGACACAGATAGGTCTTATGGCGACGATTTGACAGGAAAGGGCTAGGAGTGGGAAGGAAGCGGCCGTGGCCTTAATTAAGGTACAGCCCCAGCATTTGACTGGTGTGAAAATGGGAAACCACGGAAAACCATCTTCACGGCCGCCGACATTGGGGTTCGAATCTGCTATCTCCCGATACTGGATACTGGCCGCACTTAAGCGACTGCAGCTATCGAGCTCGGTCTACTGTGGAATTGCCGCCGGGCATTTCTAATAGAAGGCTTATTCTTCTTTTTCCTAATCTGTTTACCCTCCAGGGTAGGTTTACCCTCGGACTCAGCGAGGGATCCCACCTCTACCGCCTCAAGGGCAGTGACCGGGAGCGTGAGACATTGGGTCGGGGGATACAACTGGGGAGAATGACCAGTACCTCGCCCAGGCGGCCTCACCTTCTATGCTGAACAGGGGCCTTGCGGGGGAATGGGGAGATTGGAAGGGATATACAAGGAAGAGGGAAGGAAGCGGCCGTGGCCTTCATGACGTTACAGCCCTAGCATTTGCCTGGTGTAAACATGGCAAACCACGGAAAACCATCTTTAGGGCTGCCAACAGAGGGGTTCGAACCCACTACACCCCACTCATGAGCTGTGGAACATCTCCATTCAATAGGACAAGGCGATTTCCAGCACCGCTTCTAATTAACATCTGGATGGGTGTAGTTGGAGGTCGGTTACATCTTTTTATTAATGTAGAGGCAGTACGTTACTGGAGCTTTCAGAGGATGTGTCGCTTCGACTACGCCGAACCACGTGGATTTTACACGATGGTGCAGACATTTCCTCAACGGTAGACAGGACGATGTGGAACTATCAATTGGCCAGCCCTTATTCCAGTGGATTGTTATGTCTGGCGGGACATGAAACACAAAGTATACTGAACTGAAGTAACCACTTCGGATGACCTCTGTAAACATAATTTTTCGGCACCAGAGGATATTCTGAACAACACAGGTTCCTTGTCTCGAATGCGTCGCAACTGCATTCGGAGAAGTGAAGCCTGCAGAGAAGCCCAGGGTGGTCACTGTGAACAATTGCTACGAGTTTCGCTTTGGTATGTCAGATGTTACGCCATTTCTGCCCCGTAATGACTTGGGAGTACAGTACAGTATCGATATAGTATTTTGAGTCCCGATAGTTCGATATTCTCATAAATCCGAGCAGTGAAATTGAAGTACCGGTAACAAAAATTATAAATCGAGAGTTTCAGTGCGCGAGTGACTTGTACGTGCCGAAAGCTGAACACAACACAGGGAAGACGTGCTTGTTAAAACTCTAGACATTGACCTTGAACGCATTTTGGCAATTCCTCAATTCTACCCTGCATGTGGTTTTGGTTTTTTACGTGTGTTCGAGCAATTTATATTTTGTTTCTTATTCACTACGAGTTAAAACAAAAGGCTCTTTTAAGGGCCGATGACCTTAAAACAGCAATCATCATCACCATCACCATCATCATCATTAACACGTATAAAAATTCAATAAAATGCTTGTGTTATATTCATCACTACTGAAATAGGAAAAAATTCAATCAAATTAGTTATTTCATTCCCAGACCTCGTGGAGGAGTGGGTGGGCCTTCAGCTATGCGTGTAGCTCATGGGCCATGTAGTAAGAAAGTAGAGTTGTGAGGATGAAATAATTCAAGTTGGACGTATGTCTTGTACATACAATAAATTGAATTGAATACGTTAGTAAATATGCTTGTTGTTTAAAGGGGCCTAACATCGAGGTCATCGGCCCTGTTAGTAAATACCTGACCGCGCAGAGAGATAACCGCAGCAACAACACGGACCCAAGAGGAGGTCCGCAGAGCACCCCACCCAGGACAGAGGTCCCCCCAAACACCCCGTTTATTGAGTAAATTTTCATGGTACGATGTTGACATAGTACAGTGTTGACATACATACATACATTGGTAAATAAACAAACAAACAGAGAGAAGTGGTTGGCCTTGAACTTGCTGGGCCGATTGAGACGCGTTCTTAGTCCAGTTATGTGAACAAAACAAGCACTGAGGTCATTGACCATGCTACACTCTTAAAGGCTACAGAGCAGATTAAAGGTGATGTATCACAAGGTCAAACTTAAACATGTAACAGAACGTAAGATGTAATTGTGACACATGAGAAACGAAACGCAATCCGGGCTGGGAAAACAAACACAGACCTTGCAGCACTGTCTTGAAGCACAGACAGAAACATAGATGTACCGGCACACGACACAAAAGGTGAATTAAAGACGGAAAAAGTATTGTGTCACGTGAAGCTAAAGAGAAGTTATAAATAAACGAAATAAACTAAATCTAAATAATAAAAATAACAATAATAATATAAAAATAACAATAATATTAATAACAAAATATCAAATATGAATAAGAAGTATACGACTTAAAAGGAGAGTAAAAAGAGGAATAAGACGAAAATATGAACAGGTGAATAATAATAATAATAATAATAATAATAATAATAATAATCAGACGAGGAAAAGAGTAATAAGAAGTAGTTCAATATGAGTAGTAGCAATAATAATAAGACTGAATAATAATAATAATAATAATAATAATAATAATAATAATAATAATAATAATAATAGTAATAATAATACCGGTAATGTTATTTGCTTTATGTCCCACTAACTACTCGTACTGTTTCTGGAGGCGCTGTAGCCTAATTTAGTCCCACAGGAGTTCTTTTTACGTGCCAGTAAATCTACCGACACCTTCGAATACCACCGGATTGACCCAAGATCGAGCCTGCTAAGTTGGAACCAAGAAACCAGTGCTTTAACCGTCTGAGCAACTCAGACTGGCCACTTTTATTTTGATAAATTTATTAAGCACTGCAAAGGAAGCAGTACGTTATACTTTATTTTACCATTACACATATGCTTTTCGTTTGTAAGCACGAAATAATAATGTAATTTTTTACGTCCTAATAATTACTTTGACGGATTTTGGAGACGCCGAGGCGCCGGAATGTTGTACCGCAGGACTTTTTTTAATGCAAGTAAATCTACAGACACGAAACTGGCGTATTTCAGCACCTTCAAATACCCCCGAATTGAGCCTCCATCGAACCTGCCAAGATGGGATCAGAATACCAGCGAACTATCGTCCGAGGTACTCAGCCCGGCATTAGAGCTTGGAATACGTTGGTCGTGCGGTTAGGGGCGCGAAATTGTGAACTTTCATTGGGGAGATACTGGGTTCGAACTCCACTGTCGACAGCCCTGAAGATGGTTCTCCGTGGTTTCCCATTTTCACATCAGGAAAATGCTGGAGCTGAACCTTTATTAAGGCCACGAACGCTTCCTTCTCACTTCTACACCTTTTCTGTCCCATCGTCACCATAAGACCTATCTGTGTCGGTGCGACGTAAAGCCAATTTTGAAAATCATCATATTTAGGACATTATACAACTGTCGAGATCCATAGTTATAAACGATGAGAAGTATTTTCTGGGCAGACATTATTGGCGAGTAGTCAATAAAAATAATAATAATAATAATAATAATAATAATAATAATAATAATAATGATGATGATGATGATGGTATTTGCGTTACGTTTACGGTTTTCGGAGACGATGAGGTCTCGCAGGGGTTCTATTTACGTGTCACTAAATCGACCGGCACGAGTGTGACGTATTTGAGCACATTCAAATACCACCGGACTGGGCCAGGTTCGAACCTGCGAGGTTGGAGTAAAAAGGCCAGCACCTCAACCGTCTGTGCCATACAGCCCGGCAGGAAGCACGAAATGTAGGTACGTACACCGGTAGCAGCCTTCAGCTGCTATCGTACTTCAGTTGCTCGTAAACATAAAACCAGTTTGGCAAGTATATTACGTAACATCTCGTTACAGTAGTCAATTTGCTCTGAAACATAAACAGAAACCGGTTTGGCACGGGTGGCGCGTGACTTGCCTGTTATCAACGGAAAGCTATTCATTCGCAGAACAAGGCATACTACCTATTCTAAAAACATCGTACCCCTTTGCTTTCGAAAATAACTTCCGCTGATTACTAAAAGTTTGATATATAGTGGTTCGTGACATCGTTCTCTATTGCTACAAGAAATATCTGCACGTATACACCTAACACCCTGTATATCGTGTTAGCCCAAAGCTAAGAAAATATAGTCGCTGACTAATACATTTTCTTACAAGAAGATTGTAAAAGGTTCACTATCAGAACACATAACGGTAGGGTAAATAATATGTCTGCGCATGAATGAGACTGACACCTTCCTGCATTGAGGCCGCTGTAGAGCTGCAGAGCTAAGCCAAAACGTGCTATACTCGATCAGAATACGTGCTCTGGTATTACAAAATTAAGAAAAACAGAAGACTTCTGGAGGGGCGCTCTCACCGGTGAATAAAACTCGCTACTGACTCATAGAATTAACCATTCAAGACTAACTGGCAATTAAAACCCGAATCAGTTCAGTTACCAGACATATACATTATCGGTTTTTTCTATGGGGCCATCTTGAAAGAAATGTAGAATAAAGCAGACCCGAAATCATTATCGTCACCCAAATGTAACCCAATCTAGTGGCAAGATAATGAACTATTTTCAGCATTTAACCATCATCAGCCGATAAATGCATCCTAGGACCATATTTAAGAGTAGAGGCAATTTAAGAACAACACTTGAATTTTAATAATGTTCTTGGCTAAAGATCCTGGTCATAATTCCTAGCGAGTATAGTATTTCCATTGCGGATGATGTTATACTGTAAAATTAATACATAAGTACAAGATTGTGAGCAAGTGTAAAAAGATCTCGACAGTGTTGTAAGATGGACGACAGGCGGGGGTTTAAAGTCAGGTTGTGAGTTTCACTAATAGGATAATTCCTCCCTTTTGTAATCACTGCGTTGATGGGGTGGTCGTTCCTTGTGGGGGTCATTGTAAGTACCTAGATGTTAATATAAAGAAAGATCTTCATTGTAGTAATCATATAAACGTGATTGTAAATAGAAGTTACCGATGTCTTCACATGTTATGAGGGTATTTAGGGGTTGTAGTAAGGATGCGAAGGAGAGGAAGTCTGTGGTAAGACTCCAACTAGGGTATGGTTGCAGTGTATTGGATCCAGGGGATTACTTGATTCGGGAAGTGAAAAAAGTCCAAAAGAACAGCAGATCCATTAGTTGTGGATGATTTCCGACCAGGGACTATTGTTACGATAATATTTAATAGTTTGGAATGGGAAGATATGGGAGAAAGGAGACGAGCTGCTCGACTCTGTAGTATGTTCTGAACTGTCAGTGTTAGATGGCGTGGAATGACATTAAAAGACGAATAAGTTTGAGTGGGTGTTTTAAAAGTAGGAAAGACCACAATATGAGGATAAAGTTGGAATTCAAAAGAGCAAAGTGGCGCAAATATATTTTAATAGGAAGAGGAATTAGTGATTTAAATAATTGACCAAGGGAAATGTTCAATAAATTTCCAAATTCTTTACAGTTATTGAAGAAAAGCTAGGTAAACGACAGATAGAGAATCTGTCAAATTAGTGACTGTCCTAAATACAGATCAGTGGTGATTGATTGATTGATTGATTGATTGATTGATTGATTGATTGATTGATTGATTGATTGATTGATTGATTGATTGATTGATTGATTGATTGATTGATTGATTGATTGAAGGGCTGCATCCAGTTGTAATGTCCACGTACATTTACAGTAGAAGCTCGATTTAACGCGGTTGTCGGGGGACATGCTTCACCCCGTGTTATTGCTTAACCGCAACAAAAGGAAAAGCCACAGAAGATTGGGAAAAAGAGTAGTAGGCTACACAGAAATATAATTTTATAAAATACACTGTACCTGAAATACGCACATTCGACATTGCGTTCTTCACAGGATCAATTATGTTCATTTTATTGTTCACAGAGTACACTTCTTTTATTTCGTGACATCACAGCACCTGCACCGAACTCAAGACTTAACTAGGAGGTATCTAACAAACGCTAAAACGAATACCGTCACTTGTTGTGTAAGCACGGAGCAGGCAGACCAGTTTGAGCTGCCAGCACTGGGGATGGGGAAAGAAATGCTAGCAATACGTTGGCCAACCTCTTTGCTGTCCATCTCACAACATTATCGAGGTCATTTTGCAGTTGTGAGCAACTGCAAAATGACCTCGTTCGTGTTGTTGAAGAGAGAATGGAGTGTGAAATTCGCGTCAGCAACATCTCACTGCCTAAAGCTTTGACACGAATAAATGGAACTGATTATGCATCATGGCAGAGAAGGACTTCGATACATAAAATCTTGTTTTGTTGCTCTGATGAAGCATCTGCAGGAGTTTGTCGAAGCCGCTGTACACTACTATCGGAAGTCCTTCAAACTAACGAGCGTAATACGAGGACATGCTACTTCTTCCCTTGCAGAGTGTGTTCTGTCACAGTGTGAGGAAAAATAATATCGGCAAACTCTTAGTGATATTATGCTAATCAAGTTCGTAAGACCTCTATTAACTGATATTGCGTTGGCAAGAAACCAAATGTTAACCGCTCACTGTATGACTCCAAGCCTTCGTCTAGGGAAATCTTTAAATTCTGACATGAAGAGGCGAACTACGACTTCATATAGGTAATATTACTAATGTAATTTACGATCTTCATTGAACGTATGACTATAATGCATAGTGTTTTGTAGGCTGTCGTCATAATAATGCGTTAAGAATTTTGTGCGTCTATACCCTCCATCTAGCAGAGAATTTTGTCGCACTCTATTTGCAAAAAGCCTCGCATAGAGCAGGCAGTATAAGAGAATCGAGACGGCGGTGTTCTGACAAAGCTTTTTGTATGCTAAAGGAGAAATAAAATGGTGTGTCATAGATTGTGCAGGAGATATTGTGACGGTGCCATGTATAAAAATCGGTAACATTCATTCGCTCGTGTTCATGTAGTTCGGCCATGGTTCTAGCCAGCTAGTTGATGCCAACTTGTTATGTATTTATCTTTTCTTACGAGCGTGGCTTTGTATATGGTCACAGCCTGTTTGAGATTATTATCTTCCAAGTATATGATCAATGTCAAAGAAAGGTTATACAAACAAAGTGGCTGCACTTCAAGACTCAAAACAATCAGAACAAACAACGAGATCTCGTCCCTAACAGCACAGGTAGTGTAGATAGCACCAATACATATGTAAAACTCACTTATGCACCAGGAAATGTAGCTAAATGCCGCTAAGAGAGCACCATTGGTTAAGTATATCATGTGTATCAGAGTGATGATATCATAAATCATATGGCATACCATATTCAACGCCGCATATTTTTTATTTTGATGTTGATGCTTAGACTATTCCAGACTGGTGTGAATAGAAATGTAAAGTGTGATGACTTGTTCTGGTTGATATGTTCCTTCACTACGCGGCGCTGGTGTAGATAGATAGGGATTAACTGTCTCTGAACATTTATTTCTAAATGGGAACTGATGTGATTTAATTCGGAATTTATAGTTTAAATAAATGATTTGAAACCGTGTATTCATTACTATGGTGCTTCAGGGCTGCGCTTTGTGTTTACTGACTGATGACTTTTTCATGTGCTATATATGTTTAGTTCAAATCAAGATATAGTGTTTCATGTTTTGAAAGTAATTTGTGAAATATATGTAGGAGATAAGGACATTACTTCAGAAATTGGCTCGTAAGTAAAGTAATCAATATCTCGAACGTTTGTGCATAGTTGCACTCAGTGGCGGCCGGTCAGTACGTGCTACCGGGCTCCAGCACGTAGCTTGGAACTGTAAGGAATATTATTTATGTACAGTACAATTATCCTGGTGCTTTTTCGTTGTTTTGAGTACGATATGAATTTGTGTTTTGTGCAAATCAGGACGAGATCTGTCGAACACCTAGCGCCGTTCTCCCGGGGAACAAGGCTCGTGCTCATGTGAAATGAGCCCTTGCCTGTAGCCTGAAGGAAGCAATACGCAGGCGCAGCCAAGCTTGCAACACTCCCCCTAGCCGGCGGAGTATACCGTAAACCGGGATCAACTTTCACTGATCCCGTTTATAGTTACTTCCTCTCCCGCAAGGGGGTAGAATTACTCGATGTCTCCTGCTACCCGGAGCGCAGCGAGGGATCCAGTCGGCCGTGCTTATGTTGAACGTGGTAAGCGAATCGGCCACTAGAGAGTAGCATCGTCTGGGTTCGAAAGTAAAGCGTAAGTGGAGGCAATCTATCTCACACATGCTTATTAAAATATCCATCTTCCTTTTGTGTCAAAAATAAGGAATTCGTAGGTGAGTCAAAGAATCTTTGAGTGACCCTAAATGTTATCCCGCATTACAATGTACAATTTACTCTGGTGAAATGAAATAGCGTATGGCTTTTAGTGCCGGAAGTATCCGAGGACATGTTCGACTCGGCAGATGCAGATCTTTTGATTTGACGCCCGTAGGCGACCTGCAAGTCGTGATGAGGATGAAATGATGACGACAACACGTACACCCAATGATGGTTAAAATTCCAGACCCTGCCGGGAATCGAACCCGGGATCCCTGTGACCAAAGGCCAGCGCGCTAACCATTTAGCCACGGAGCCGGACATTTACTCTGGTAATAGGGGAGGTCTCAATGAATCAGTTGGCAGCTCTTTCAGTTGCTTTGTGCGGTTTTTAATCTCGCGGTTATATTACTGGTGCGTGTTTTTTCTGTCATTGTGTTAGTGCTAAAGTTTATACGAAGATTTATCAAATTATTTATCCACTGCAATGTATATAAAGTGAAATTAAATTAGTGTTCTTAGTGGGGATCTATATTCCCACGATTCTATTTGCACTGATGTAAGTTGCGCCATTAGGTTAGTAAAAACAATATTTCTCCAATGAATTATTTATCTCGTAGACAATTGTCGAAGAATTCATCTGCTTCCAAATTAATGTTGTTTTTGTTTGTTCTGAGTTATAAACTGTGAGAAAAGTTGTATTATTATTATTATTATTATTAGTAGTAGTAGTAGTAGTAGTAGTATTACCAAGTTTGAAGTATGCGTTGTTCATCATGGCAATATGCAGATTTAAAACAGCGTATTTAGCTTGTTTTTTGTAGCACGTAGGACGATTTTTTCACGAGCCGCCACTGGACTATGTGTTCTTGTAGTAATTCGACACGTAACCGACTGCATATCAAACTCTGTGGCAATTATAAGTTATAATCTTTACAGAAAATATGTCAACTCTTTAGTGTACATGCTGCGAAATATATCGCAGTAAATATATTAAACCTCTGCAAGCTTGCCACATTATTCTTATAAATACGTATGTCGTACACATCTAATTCTTACTTAACTACTTAATTTAATAATGTATATTACTAGTAACTTCCTGTAGAGATGCTTAATTCTCCTTTTAAGATGAGTTCCTGCTGGTTATCAGCACTAACATTGTGTTATCACCGGCACTAGAGCATACAGAGCTAATATTAGAGGAGTCCAGTATGGAAGGAACATCTGATTTAGTAGATTGGCGTTGATATAGAAATCTTTTTACTATAATATTTCAGGATAAATATAATGGGAGAATTGGAAAAAAGTGTGGTAATGCTATGGGATTCAGTTTGCGTCTCTGTCTTGGAATTTTCTTTTTTCCACCATTAATAATGAAACTGCCACAATTTTGGGTGATGGTAAAATGCGGATCACGGATACGACGTTGATCACTGAAAGGCAGATCCTGTCATGGAGTCGACCACTTGGAGAACAGACTGGGATCCTCTGGAGTGAAAAATAGTTTTTTCTCGACTGTTTATCGTAACCCGACTGAAATGAAATGGCGTATGGCTTTTAGTGCCGGGAGTGTCCGAGGACAAGTTCGGCTCGCCAGACGCAGGTCCCAGTGCCAGCGAAATTAAACAATTATGGTTAAAATTCCCGACGCTGGCGAGAATCGAACCCGGGACCCCTCTGACCAAAGGCCAGCACGCTAACCATTTAGCTATGGAGCCGGACGCAACCCGACTTGTAACCCGGGACATAGCAAGTTGTTGGCATATTCTCATGTGGTAGTAATTTTTTGTTTTACAACTTGTTTTACGTCGCACCGACACAGACAGATATTATGGCGACGATGGGACAGGAAAGGGTTAGGAGTGGGAAAGAAGCGGCCGTGGCCTTTATTAAGGTACAGCCTGGTGTGAAAGTGGGAAACCGCGGAAAACGATCTTCAGGACTGCCGACAATGAAGTACGAACCCACTATCTCCCGAATACTGGATACTGGCCGCATTTAAGCGACTGCAACTATCGAGCTCGGTCGGTAGTAAATTGAAGCATATGCCAAAGTATACGCCTTATTCCTCAAAATCTTAATATTTTTCACTTTTCAGTTTACGAAAATTTAACACCATATATTTTGCGCGTATAAAACTACCGAAAAAGCCCAGAAGTTGTTTACAAGCTTCCTCTTTAAGCCCCCCCCCACCCAAAAAAAGCGCGCCTACTTGGCCTTTACATCGACAGCAGCGCTGCAGGCGGCGGAGAATATGTAGCCTACATCGTGTCTGTTAACATGTGATTCCTAGGGAGTAATCACACTATTCGCCAGACTACACTAATGCCGTGACACTGAAGCTTGGCAACACAGCATTGCTACTCCTTGGAGTCTTACTTGTAACATATGGGAGGTTAATCTTACAATCAAGATGTTTTCTCCTAGATACAGCATCACCTACAACCCTTAAGATACTTGATACCATCCAATTTCTGCTTTACAACTTTGTATTGGAGCTCTCAGGACTACCCCAACCAATGCATTATTAGTAGAGGCAGGCGAATTTCCCCTAGTACTTAGACGGCATAAACTTGCTCAGAAATACTTGCTAAAACGCCTTGCCTGTTGATCCTCTCCATTATTTCCGAAGCTACAGCTCTTATATGAATATTATCAAACACGCCCTCCCCGTAATGGACGATTTCTTCCTATATACACAGCTTATATTTCCTTGAATCAATTTCGACCTTCGCTTCTTTAACTACTGTATATACGCTCCCTATGTATTCTTTCCCCTTTATGTTTTTCACTATATGCTTACCGCTATTTATTCTAATAAGACTTCACTCTCTGTATCCACGACCAAATCCAGTCTCCCTTGTCCCTCCTTGAAAAAACCGCGCCTAACCCCTTTCGTAGGTGGTGTAAACATTTATACTGATGGTTCTAAACATTCCCAAGGCGTTGATGCTGCTTTTTACATTCCTCATTCCCACACAATAGAACCTTTTCATCTCCCAGCAACATTTTCCATTTCCTCGGCCGAATTGTTTGCCATCCAACAAGCCTTACTTTATGCCCAACAACATTTCTTTCCCAAAGTCACAATTTATACTGATGCTCAAAGTGTTTTACATACTCTAACATCCTTTTCCCCCTCTCTCAATTGGTACAGACGTACACATTAATGGTGTCCCGACATAAACAATCAACACTGCCCCACTCCAGTACAGAAAAGAAGGGGAGACTGTGAAGGGGTAGTGCTGAAGGCCAATCCAGTACACAACATGGGGGAAGGGAGTGAAGAGGTAGTGTCGAAGGCACAATGACTCACCTTTTCGCTTAACGCATTGCTGCATGGACTGCATGCAGACAGCCCGCTACAAGACTTCGTTGTGATCGAATGGCGGATGTATTGAAGTATAGCATTAGGTTACCTACTCGTCCGGCCCAGCGGTGTACGGGGCAACGCGTCCGGCCGCCCCGGTTTCGATTCCCGGCAGGGTCAGGGGGTTTTAATTGTAAATGATTATATTCCTGGCCTGGGGACTGCGTGTTTGTGTAGTCCTTAACGTTTCTCACACTCAACACTTCCGCAATTCCAATTACATGCAGGTTCATATATTGTGCAAGTAGGGGCAAAAGAACTCTATAGGTCGACGCCCCGAACAAATAGCATTTTAACATAAAAACATAAAAAGTAACCTACTCTGATAATTACAGTGTTAGAAGGTAAAGGAGGTTTTTAACCGAAAAGTATTTTATACTAGTTAGGAATATTTTGTAGCTGCGTTATATCCGCTCTACCAATCCTTCTTCACCTCGTTCTTGCCATATTTCTATCCATCTCCAAACTGTCTTACGACTGCATGGTATTGCTTGTGCTATTGCTTGGGGGACCATGCGAGCCTCCCACATGCCATTAATACGTCCTCGATTCACCTGTGATAGGATATGAGCCATCTTATTACAATGTTACATTATAACGCCGGAATACACACACTGTGTATTCAGCACTACCTGTTCACTCCCTTCCCCTCCTTTTCAGTACTGGAGTGGCCTTCAACACTATCCCTTTACTCTCTCCCCTCCTTTTCAGTACTGGAGCGGGGCAGTGTTGATTGTTTATGTCGGGACACCATTAATGTGCGTGCGTGTACGTATACCATGTTAAATCTTTACTTCTCCAACTTGAGCGTGATGGAGTATATTTAACTCTTGTTTGGATCCCAGGGCATTCTCAAATTGCAGGTAATGAACACGCCGATTCAGCTGCTAAAGAAGCCAGTCGACTTTGTACCACTCCGCTCTCAGTAGATATACCACCCCTAGAGTACTTCCCGTTTTTACAGGAGACTGCCTATCGGGCATGGCAAGATCAATGGAGTCAATCAGCACGTTCCAAAGGTCATTACTATTATCAGCTTCAACCATTCATCCCCTCACAACCTTGGTTTTATAAGGGAACATATTCACGACGATATATCACTAATATTATACGCCTCCGGTTCAATCATGCTCTTACCCCTCAATATAACTTGCCTTATTGTGTGTGTGGTGATTCTGATGGTGACGCTAATCATATTTTTTTCGAATGTCCTGTCTATTTACATCCTCGCCGTAAATTTCTCCATACTCTCATACGGATGAAAATTCCTTTTCCTACAAGTATTCCTTATTTGTTATCTGACCCTTCCCCTGGCATGATACAGGTTCTTAATCAATTTCTTGATGACGGTCATTTGACTTTGTGAATTTCATTCTCGCTCCTGCTTCCATTTGAATTGTGTATACGATCTGTGCTCTAAGTGACTTCTGTATCTCATAATAATTCTGCTCATAATAGTTTTTCTGTTTTTACGTGAGAATCATCTTTATCACATATGTGTCTTTATGGAATTGTATATTTTCTCGTGCCCGTTTTTTCTTTCAATATTAAATGTGTAGTGGCTGGGTTAAAAGTATCAAGAGCCCATAAGCATCATGGAGAAGAAGAAGAAGAATATGTTTTCTTCAATAAAACGCTGCTTGAAGAGTAGTTTTCATTCGATACATATAAAGCAAGGTGAAAATACAATAAATACGTCAATGTAAATATGAACAATAAAGGAACATATGGCTGCTTGCATGCGTACAACTGGAAAAAGCAGTACAATCCTATGCCCATCAAATTACAATTTTGACAAAAGGATTCAATTTACACACAACATAATCACTACAGGGTCATGAGTTTTATTTTCTTGCCAGTACACTTAACCATAGCATCGTCATTATTAACATGTTTTGTGTAACTGTTGATTAAAATATTTACAAAATAGGCAATGATAGGTAGAGAATTTCATATAGAGGTTTTTCACAATGTGAGCAACACTCCGTTGTATCCTCCACACTTTGTCTTGAAAGCTGAATCAATGCACACTAGGAATATACAGTAGGATTGCTACTTCATATTCCTCTAAGATTAAAATCTGCATGATATTACAGTATATACACTTGTACACACATTTATGAGCAATTCTGATTGGACCGATAACCCACCACTGTATAAGCTAATAAGCATATCATTTTCCACTGTTTCGTTTGATATTTTTGAGATAAAACTATCTGCAATTAAGTTTACTGCCTAGCTTGAAAGCTACATAACCTGAAATGTAAATGACAGGAAACACATTATCGAAGTCTACTTCTATTTCAATTAGTTTAACAAGCACACTGGAAAATTCACTGCATACGTACTGTTTCGTCAGTTATGTTCAATGAATTGAAATCTAATTCAAACATGTATTTACTTAAAGTTAATTCTTTATATTTTGCAAACCTTAATACTAGCAAACATTGCACTCTTATCTTCTTCTCAACTTCAAAAACTTTTAAAATAGATACATTACAATTTGCACCACACAACTGTCTATAAGAACTTATCTCATCTCAAGTTTATCGGTTTGAAACTTCCCTGGCAACACATACTCGATTTGAGGTAAATCCAAACAAAACCTTATATACTCAATCATGGCACTTGTTTGTATGAGAGGCCTGAGAATGTCTACTGAAAAGTGACCTATTTCAAGGTCATATTAAACCATATCCTCAACCAATTCACAAATCCTTCAAGAAACTGTAATCATATATCATATCCTTATGAAAGGAAAAGCATCCACTTATATCTTTCTGCTTCTCTATTTCCTTGCTCTTAATGTTCATAACTGTCCACCCTCTATTAATCAAGTTAACAAAATTTTCTTTTTCAGAATAGCCCCGTGTAGACAGTGCTGTAATTATCTCATAACAACAAATATTACAAGCAACAGTCACGTTCTGCCTCTCTTTGACTGATGAAAACACTGGCTTGTCATAAGGCCTAAAGGAATAATTCAATAACAAGTTGGACTCTAACGTGTACAATGCTCTCAACCCAGAAAACTAGGCTTTGAGAACTGAACAACCAACGATAGGATCAAATTGGAGATAAAATAAGGTTGTAGCTTTATCACACAGATTTAACGAATTATTTCTGATAGATTTAAGAAGCTGAACATTATCAAATATAAAAGAATCACACTTTGGTTTGGGCATCTTATAATTTAAACTTCCACCTAGAAGAGAAAAAATGTTGCGATTTATCCGAATATTGTCGGAAATAAAGAAACAATGCTCAGCACAGTAAACCGGTAATTGTGGACAGCACTTATAGCTATTTTCGTCCAGTTAACTACGTCTCCTGGCACCAGTGTAACTACAACAGAAACACTGCAAAAAGCAGATGTTATCATAAAGGTTTTCAGTGGCTCTAGCTAACTTTCCTGTTTGATTCTGAGCACGGCCATGCACTACATCTGACCTTAACTGACAACGTGAGTTCACGTACATTTCATCTAGAAGGAGATTTACATATCGCTGTCTTACGAAAAAATAATTACCCTAATCAGGCGGCACATGTAACGCATTTGCTATGCGTTTGAGATGTCTAAGAGTGAGGAAGGAACATAATCTTTTGATTGCAAATCACAGCATAACAAGAAGAAGATATGTAGTAAATTAGAAATAAAAACTGAAACAGAAGGCAGGAATATAACTTGCTGGACACACACAGGAGTTGAAACCGATGGCTTAAAAACACTGCTTGCTTGGAGTCTGGAAATTCTTCATCTGAATGAGATTAAATAAAAGTCTCAAGATCCGATAGCTGGCCATTGATATGGTTAAAAATTTTCTTGTAATGCACCTGAGGTTCCGGCTCATTATTTGCATGACATACACAATAATTGTTCATAATGTCTCTAAGTTGTGACATTTCTGTGATTTTTCGTTTAATAAGGGATCATCCTTACCTACATTTTTCCCTTTCTCCAACAACACTGACACTCTCATTGCTACCTCAACCTTTGGTACCTCACTGATTGACAGAGTGTAAGTTACAAATTCATTTTCACTACTTTCTGTTCATTTTCTGTTTCCTAAACAGTTAGCAAATGGGGTTTTGTAGTCTTTTAAGACTACAAAATCTACAATTGTGTCTTGTTCAACAAGTTTCTGAAATTCTTCCTCATATTTCTGAGTTTCTTTACGGCTGCCATCCGGAGTTTTTTTGGTGGATGAACTGGGTTTGGTTAAGTAATTGGGAAGGATTGGGAAAATCCTAGGAGGAGCACCAGACCTTAATGGAGGCCTGCCTTTTTCCTTGTTTTCCTTTCACCATTGTGATCAATGTGTCTCAAATACTGTATGTTCACATCTGCCAGAGAAAAGTGTTTTACACAGGCTATACTAGATGAAGTAGGGTTCTAGTTGTCTCTGGGGATACATTTCATCCATTAAGCTTTCCCTGCATCATCCTTAGGAAATATGAACACTGAAATGTATCCTTCTTGATTGGAATCCTAGTTGATGAAGCAAGAGGGAACTCAGCAATTTCTTGGCATCTGAAATTTAGCCTAACTTTAGTTTTGGTTGTCGTACTTGTGAAACATAAAATAACACCATCATGCTGCACATTTGAACTACGGAAATTTGAAAAATACAAACACAGAACGACTTTAAAAACGATGTGGATTTTCACTATTATACATACTGCAATGAGAAAGCTCACCATTTCCGTAAATTAATGTCGTTCCAGGATACCGAATAACATGTAGGTTAATTTCTTAAACGATAACACATAAAACATCTTCAATATACTCTGAATTTGAAAAAATGCCATCAAGTTAATTCACGCACGACACAAAATATAATGATACACCACGTTAGATTTATTTATTTATTTATTTATTTATTTATTTATTTATTTATTTATTTATTTATTTATTTATTTATTTATTTATTTATTTATTTATTTATTTATTTATTTATTTATTTATTTATTTATTTATTTCTGACTTGCATTTGTGGCGAGGTTAGGGTTTACGGCCCTCTCTTACAGAGGGAAAATGAGAAACAGAGAACTGTCGCTGAGAAGTGTGAAAATAGGAGGAAGGGAAAAGGTATGAAAGGGAAATGTAGAGTAAAGGATAGGAAAAGACAGGTGGAACAGGGTCATGGGAGGGAGAAAAAGTAGGAGGAAGCAGCTTCTGCACCTGTCAGGAAAGATAGGACTGGCCAGGTTGGGAGAAAATCAAATGAGGTGGGTGTAGGGTTGAGGCTCTGGTCATGGGGGATTCCATTGTTAGACTTGTGGGGAAAGAGTGTGGAGGAAAGGGAACCAGGGTAGAGTGTTATCCAGGAATTAGGTTGAGGCAGATGTTGAGGAATGTAGAAGATAAGGAGGAGGAGGAGGAGGAGGTGGTAGTGTTTCTCGTTAGTACGAACAACGTATGGCAAGCAGATATAAGTACAAACATAGTTGGGGTTGTGTGAGATCTGGTAAATGCAGCACGGGTGAGGTTTAAGGAAGCGGAGATTGTTATCACAGGAATATTTTGTAGGAGGGATACTGACTGGAGGGCGGTTGGGGATTTAAATGTTTCTATGGAGTGGATATGTGGGACTGGGAGTGAGATTTCTAGATCTTAATGGGTGGGTAGGATATACGGATCTGCCCTCAGATGGCCTTCACTGAAACCGCAATGGTACGTATAAGTTAGGAAATTTGTTTGGAAGAGTTAAAGGGAGGTACATTCATGGAAACGGGGTGGTCTAGGGAGCGGTGATAAGGGTACGGAGATCTGGATATCAAGTAGGGATGACATAAAAATGTTAGTGTTGAACTGTAGATGTATTGTAAAGTAATGAATAGAATTAAGTAATTTAATAGATATATACTTACCAGATGTTGTGATAGGAGTTGAGTCATGGCTAAGGAATGATATAATGGATGCAGACATTTTCTACGGATATGGAGTGTGTACCGTAGAGATAGGATAGGAATGGTGGGAGGGGGAGTATTCATTCTGGTGAAAGAAGAATCTGTAAGCTACGAAAAAGTTAAAGATGAGAAACATGAAATTCTAGGTGTAAGGCTCATTTCTAAAGATAATAGGCAACTTGATGTCTTTGGAGTGTACAGGCCGGGAAAGGGTAACGCAGACGCTGATTAAGATTTATTTGATAAGATAATAAGCAATGTGAGAAACGACATTGAAAGGAATGTGATTGTAGCGGGAGATCTGAATTTACCAAATGCCAAAGTGGAAGGTAATGCGAACGACAGGAAGCATGACCAAAAATGACAAGTAAGTTAATATGGGAAAGACTGCTGATTCAGAAAGTGATGGAACCAAATAGAGGGGAAAATATCCTGGATGTGGTGCTGGTAAAATCAAATGAGCTCTATAGAGAAATCGAAGTAATAGATGGCATTAGTGATCATGAAGCTGTTTTTGTCATAGTTAAAAATAAATTTGACTGAAAGGGAAGTCCTAAAAGTAGGACTATTATGTAGTACAATATGGCTGATAAAGCAGGCATGAGGGAGTTTTTGAAAAGTATCTCTGATCGGTGCAAAAACGGTAAATAAATTTGTAAACAGACTCCGGGATGGGCTTAAAGCAATTGTTGAAGAATGGAAAACAGGGTTGCACCTTTAAGGATGGTAAAGACTCACCTTATTATAATAGAGAAATACAGAGACTAAGAAGGATGTTCAGATTGGAAAGGAATAGAGTTAGAAATGGCTGGTGAAGTAAGGAGAAATTGAAGGAACATACTAGGAAATTGAATCTAGCAAAGAAGCCAGCTAAGGATAACATGATGGCAAGCATAATTGGCAGTCATATAAATTTGAATGAAAAATGGAAGTGTATGTATAGGTACTTTAAGGCAGAAACTGGTTCCAAGAAGGACATTCCAGGAATGATTAATGAACAACGGGAGTTTTATGTGAGAATCTTCAAAACGCAGAAGTATTCAGTCAGCAGAATGTAAAGATTCTTGGTTACAAGATGTCCAAATAGTGAAGGAGACTAATGCTAAGGAAGTATTCAAACTTACATATTATAACAATGGCATTTACAATAAGATACGAAATTTGAAATTTAGAAAAGCGGCTGGAATTGGTGAGATTTCTGGGGATATACTAAAGACAATGGTTGGAATATAATGCCATATCTGAAGTACTTATTTGATTATTGTTTGGTTGAAGGAGCTTTACCAAATGAATGGAGAGTTGTTATAGTAGCTCCTGTGTATAAAGGAATGGGTGATAGACATAAAACTGAAAATTGCAGGCCAGTTAGTGAGTTGCATGTAAGCTTTGTGAAAGCATTCTTTCTGATTATATCAGACATTTTTGCGAAATTAATAACTGGTTCGATAGAAGGCAATTCGGTTTTAGGAAAGGTTATTCCACTGAAGCTCAACTTGTATGATTCTAGCAAGATGCAGCATACATCTTGGATTCATGAGGTCAAATGGACTGCATCGCGATTGACCTGTCTAAAGCATTTGATAGGGTGGATCATGGGAGACGTTCTTCAAAAATGAGTGCAATTGGACTAGACAAAAGATTGACTAGAAAATACATCTCAGAGAATTAGAGTAGGTGAAGCATTATCTGTCCCTGTTAAAATTAAGAGGGGAATTTCTCAAGAAGCTTTAGTTTTTCTTATGAATGTGTGTATGTATGTACAGTATATGAGTATGTGAGTATGCATGTGTGCACAGTATGTATGTATTACAACTGTCCATAGTCCGTGGATATTGAGGGTTCGTAGGTGTTGGGAATATGCCTCGGCCAGGGTCAACGGTGATACATGAGTTTCCACTCAAGGCATGGACATTCGATGAGCATCGATGTTCTATTTATATTTAACGCAAGACCCTTCTTGTCGTGACAAGTAATCGTTCAACTAACTATGTAAGGCTAAAAAATACCTCAACTAAATAAAGAAAGGTATCAAAAATATTAGTTTCTTGGAAGGATCTTCGAATTTAATGAAATCACAATAACTAAACTAAATGACAATAATATTTACATCGCAAAGTGATTGGAAATTATTAAAATAAAAATGACGTCAAACTCTTTGTTGGATAATACCATTACAATTCATCGTCATTAAAATTTAATTTAAACTGAAAATCCTATCGTGATGAAATCAAACATGGAACTTGCTGAAGGTTTAATTAATAGTGTAACTCATAAAAATATTCCATTATCATTAATTTTGTCCGACCGTTACATAAAATAAAATGAAAACCTTAAATGTCTCACTTATTTTCACTCATAAAAGTATTCCATTATCATTAATTGTCCGCCCGTTATATAAAATAAAATGAAAAACTTAAATGTCTCACTTATTTTTATCGTTCATTGATCCAAGATTTCATCTTTCAATGCCCTATCGTCATTATCGTTCTTCTCATAAATTGTCTAAGTGCTAATCAACTTGAATTTCCTAATGATGGCCTATCATCAGTGAGGCCATCCTTAAAATGAGCGATCATACAGTATTTAAAGACATTATAACTGGATTTAGCAATGATTCAAACGAATAAGAAGAGCATTTCCCAGGAACTCACATCCGCCACCTAAAATCCACAATGTCTAGATAATACCATCATAATCGACAAGATCTAGAAACGATTAACAGCATCTGGTCTCGCCGGAACTGTCCTCCTGAAAGAAAATCGTGAAGATCTACTATCTACAAAAATCCATGCTACAAACCAACTACACAAATGAATACAACTTACACTACGCCAGGTGATAATAACTTGCTTAATATGACATTCCACTACATCCATGTTAGTGTTATTCAATGTCGAAGACTTCTTATCAATGATCATCCGTTCAAAATATTCAGTTTCCGTACCGCATCATGCCGCAAAATAATGTCTTAATGATCGTACATCAATCTACACTTATGACCTTTGGTCATGTTACACGAAAAATATTAATGAGAACCTTACTGCTTGCCTAACTATGGATTCTCTTAATTTGTATGATGAACGCTTAAATCCACTTCTCAGTCCTAAATTCATTGAAAATCTCGAATATTGCTTATTACGCTTCCGTAATACCTATTCTCAACAAATTATTTATTATAATAACTTCATTTCACCATTTAAACACTCTATCGACGACCCTACCATTTGTCATTCACCATACTTTCAAGCGCACCATGCTTATTCACAATTATTAATCCCAAGAAATTCAAAATCATCTTCTTCGAAGAACTGTTATCATCATTGCAAGACATGTCACAATCATCACGGCACCAATCTCACGAAATATTCGCAACTGTACAATGTACGCACATGGAATTATCACACAAGAAGACCTTTTAAAATAGGCGTTAAATCATATCACCTCACAAAAATATTCACGCAGTGCTAGTATGATTCAAAATTATGAAGAAAACATCTCTTTACATTCACGACAATTATAGGGAAATCCCGGGTAACTCACGACAAATATCCGTATTCTACAAGTTGAATCTCGCATAGGACAAATGATCTCAATACTTTCACATCAAACTTAACTGTAATCGCGAGTATCACTAGGCACTTGCGGCGATCGCATTAGGTCACTCAAGCTGTTTCAATTAATGTCACTTCATTATGAAATGAAATAAAATCTACTCTACTACTATGCATTCTACAAGATAGAATAAAGAAGATGAAATCTTGAGTACTTATCGGTGAAGATCACTTAACACTGCTCTCATCTCTCCATTCCATCGGCCTCAGTTTGGCATTCATCTTCGCATCATTCCGGGCCTGTTAGGACACTAATTCTTTTACGCCCCCTTGTCGGCTCTCATCATTACATTGCGGGAATAATTTTCAATCATTGTGAACCCAAGCACCTGAAACTTGTATAAATAGAATTAGTACAATGATATAGGCGTTATGTAATATTCTACTATTATTCCAAAACACTCGCCTTGTTTTAACAACAAATATTGAATCGTTATTTAATACAATATTATTATCTCCCTAATATGTTTTTAAAATGCCTTTGCTGGTAGGACCTAGTGCATTATGTCTTCTGGTGTGGGTTAGAGCAATTTTGTTACTCTCATTAATCTGTCGCTGTCTTATCCTTGGCTTAGAAAATCTGAAAGTGACTGAGGTATGAGTGATGCTAGTAATGCCATTCCTTGTGCAGCTGGTCCCTGTTATGAATGGTGTGAAAATGTTGTTCGTAGTGTCGGTTGGTGCATGCATTTCAGTGCGCTTGGCAGACTGATATGTAATAGCAACTTGTGGCTCGGTGAGGAAAGCAACGGGAAACTACCTCATTCCTTATTTCCCTAGTACGCCTCTTCAGAAATGCCTAGGCCATCTATGACAGATGATGGCAGAGCTGTTGAGGATCCACCCAGCCTTAGGGGTGAAGACTGAACATACACATGTTTTTCCTTGTTTGTCCAACCCTTGTCCCGTTTCCCTACGGTGTCGGGTATGAGGTGAGATGAATCTGTCGTGGCGGGTTTTTATAACCGGATGCCCTTCCCGACGTCAACCTCATCAGAGGAGTTAATGAGATGAAATGAATGAAGTGATATATGATAGTAGGGAGAAGGTGGAACCCGGTGCCGGCACATAGCCTACTCCTGTCGAATAGCACCAAGGGGTCTGCTCAAGGCTTAACGTCCCCATCCGACGGACGAATCACCATCAACAGCATAATATGCCCTCACTTCATATGAGCACTGCGGAGAGGTTTGGAATTTAATCCAGGCTTTTGGCACGCAACCTAGTGATTAGAAATTGTATACCACCACCTCCCCTACCCTGCCGGCCAACATTCTGATTGTGAAAATGTTTTCGACCAGCGGGACTCGAACCAGCTAACCTCGGTGTCAGACCGTTTAGACCAGCGCCTTAGCGATCATGGCCACCAGGCGGGCTTACACATGTTTTTCCTTATTATTTTAAATTCTACTACTCCAAATAACTTCTTCTTACTGCGTGTTAATCGCTCTCGTGATTACCTTCACTCCGTTTTAGCTCTCTTATCTACAAAATAATTGTTCATAAAAACAAAATTTAATAAAAAATGTTACATTAATAATATTTGTCCGCGTTTCATATCTTCAGCTAAGTTCGTTAATTTATAACTTCTTTTCCATATGTTTTTGACATTTGAGGAATAAACTCTGTGATAAGGTCATCTCTTCTGATTAGGAAGTTGTACAAAGGAACACTTCACCATTTATTTGTCTTCAGATGACGTATACAATCGATTTATCTCTTTAGCGCTTTCTTGATCATTTAATCCATACCGTTAAGGCATGGCCTCCGCCACGTTATTACTGGACATAAATGTCATATGGTAGACTAGCCTCTTCTTCTGCTGCTGAAAATGTAAAATTTACTTACTGGTCTTGTGGTGTAGTTTGTCAATGTGGGGTGCTAATAAATATTATGTTCATACCAATGGCAAAAAGGACGAAAATCTTAGCATAGATAATAATAGGATGGTCGACCCACAACATCAAAGATCGTCAAACGGTAATCATTAGCACACCATAACGCTAAAGGCAAACAAATGTTATTTCACTGGTGGTGACTTGTCGGACCACGGAAAGGCATGCGCTTAATGCCTCGTTGGGTCAAACCTAGTATATCAGACTTATTATTCATCAATCAGCAGACCCAGTGGACGCCACGGCGGGCTAACCGAGAGGGGTGTCCGTGATAAGTACAATGTAAAAAAAAAGGGAGAAGGAAAAGGTAAAGAGTGAGAGAGAACGTACAACAAACCAAATGTAAGAAAGGAGAATGGATTTAAAATAAGTTGTATTTAAACTTCAAATGACTAGAATAGGCAGTGTATAACAAGCAAAGAAGGGGAATTACAAACTTTTAACAAGGGCTCAGCCCGTTTGACAACCAAAATACAATCAAGAATAATAATAATTAAGAATTCTTGGGAATAACGATTATGATTTTCAAGAAAAGCCCAAGACCAGAGTTCGACAGAAAAAACCAGAATCAGCACCTATATAAGTTCACAACCTTTTTTTAAACACTTTGGTTAAGAAATAAAGCCACTAAATATTTGAAAAATAATGATTTAAGGCCACCCTTACAATCTTCATTTAAAACCCAAATGAGGGCAAGAGAGTTATAGCACGTCGGGAGACAAAAAATTTTTCAACTTAATACCGGAAAAGAAAAAAAGGGAAAGAAAAAGAAACAGAGTGAGAAGGGAAGAAGAGAGGAAAAAAAGGGGGGGGGATCCTTCCAGGCTGCTTAAACGCTATCACGTTGGCAATGTAAGCGACCACTCGGGCCTGTAAAAAAGTTCAGGATGTGGCAACACTTCTATCACTTGTCCAAGCACAGTTTATTTTGGCGTATGAGATAGATAAAGGTATCAGTCTGAAGGACTTAGTTAGAATGGAGACCATGAAGCCACTAAATAATTTAACATTCAAAGTTCAAATCTTGATATAGACCACGAAATATATAAAAGGTTGTAACATTTTGCTCACCCAGTCTGTTGGTAAACAATGCAGCTATTCACAAATAAAAGTAGGTAAAACGTCGCAATGGGCCAACCGTTAGCGAACAGTTCCGCTCTCTCCACTCGTGTTGTTTTCCAACTCAATGTCTGACCGCGGAAACTAAGGAATAGCTTGCTTATATAGGTGGTGAACAGATTCGAGAAGTTACTCGATGAAAAATACGTAGGTGTGACGTCACAACGAGGAAGCAGCAACAGTGCCGGAGAACAGACCAGTTAGTGAACAGCTGGGCGAGCAAGCAGATGAATGCGACAGAAGGCAGAAGGTAAGATGTAGTAGAGCGGTCGTAACAGTCTTTGCTTATATATTAAATGACATTTCATGACTGTATCACCCGATTACCACGGGGTTCTGAGCTTATGAATCTCCATCCTCATTTTGTATCCATCCAATTTCTTATTTGAATGAGCGAGTTATTCCGGCTATTAGACACAATAAGACGTATGACAACTGGACCTGTAGCTGCTGGACGTATTTTCCGAGTAATTTACGTTGATCTTGTAGTTATTGATGGTGGTTATGTACTTAAATGAATAATAGAAAAGGGATGGTGTATTTATGTGTTTAATTAAGACTCCAAGTATCGTGGGGACGAACGTAAAACATGAATAATCAGAGAGAATATAGATAATATTAGAAGCACAGAACATCAATATACAGAAGCCTTCGAAACATAAACAAAGTTCAAGTAGTTTATAAACATATATGAGTTTATACACATATATTAATACTCGAGGCCGCCACACACTCCCTCCGCAGTGACAGCGTCCATATATTTTCGAGGGAAGGTGACCCTTCGACCTGATCTGGCGATCCGTGGTGCGGGTGTATTGGGTTGAGTGCTGCCTATCTTCTTCTGAAGGTTGACAGTCTTTGGAATGGAACTCGACGGAATGTCCAGAGTAGTTTCTCCAGGTATGTCTTCCTTGTTGTCCGATGATTGGTCTGCCAGAAGGAAGGCAGGTTTCAATCTGTCAATGCTAATAGTTTGTTTCCCTGTTGGCATCTTCACCTCGAAGTGTTCGTCACTGAGAGACAGGACTGGATATGGCCCGTCATATGGTGATTGAAGAGGTGTTCTGACAGCATCATGTCGGGGTCACCAATGTAGTTATTGATGATAGTTATGTACTTAAATGAATAATAGAAAAGGGATGGTGTATTATGTGTTTAATTAACACTCCAAGTATCGTAGGGACGAACGTAAAACATGAATATAGATAATTTTAGAAGCACAGAACATCAATATATAGAAGTCTTCGAAACATAAACAAAGTTCAAGGAGTTTATAAATATATATGAGTTTATACACATATATTAATACTCGAGGCCACCACAATCTCTCCCTAGCATAACCTTCAATGGCTCAACAACTGACTCACATGCCATTGAACGGTTACAGTATGTATGTATGTATGTATGTATGTACAGTATGTATGTATGTATGTTTAGTCCTCAGTCCGAAGGCTGGTTGGATCCTCAACAGCTCTGCAATGAGCTGTCATAGATGACTTAGGCATCACTGAAGAGGCATACTAAGAAAATGAGGAGTGAGGTAATTTCCCGTTGCATTTCTCACCGAGCCAGCTGTTGCTATTATATATCAGTCTGCCAAGCCCACTGAAATGCATGCAACAACTGACCCCATGAGCAACATTTTCACACCGTTTATAACAGGGACTGGCAGCAGAGGGAATGGCATTACTAGCATCGCTCATACCTCAGTCACTTTCATATCGTCAAAGCCAAGGATAAGACAGAGACAGATCAATGAATGTAACAAAACTGCTCTAGCCTATATCAGAAGATTCAGTGCACTGTAAATACTAGCTCCCGCCAAAAAAGGGCCAATGTTTTCTTACATACAAATGCTATGAGTAAAGAAGTGGAATCAGAGATAAGGCTTTTTGCAGATGATGCTATTCTCTATAGAGTAATAAATAACTTACAAGATTGTGAGCAACTGTAAAATGACCTCGATAATGTTGTGAAATGGACAGCAGGCAATGGTATGATGATAAACGGGGTTAAAAGTCAGGTTGTGATTTTCACAAATAGGAAAAGTCCTCTCAGTTTCAATTACTGCGTTGATGGGGTGAAAGTTCCTTATGGGGATCGCTGTACGTACCTAGGTGTTAATATAATAATAGATCTTCATTGGGATAATCACATAAATGGGATTGTAAATAAAGGGTACAGATCTCTGTACATGGTTATGAGGGTGTTTAGGGGTTGTAGTAATGAGGTAAAGGAGAGGGCATATAAGTCTCTGGTAAGATCCCACCCAGAGTATGGTTCCAGTGTATGGGACCCTCACCAGGATTACTTGATTCGAGAATTAGAAAAAGAATAGCAGCTCGATTTGTTCTGGGAATTTTCCGACAACAGAGTAGCGTTACAAAAATGTTGCAAAGTTTGGGCTGGGAAAACTTGGGAGAGACGAGATGAGCTGCTCGACTAAGTGGTATGTTTCGAGCTATCCGTGGAGAGATGGCGTGAAATGATATTAATAGACGAATAAGTTTGAGTGTTATCTTTAAAAGTAGGAAAGGTCGCATTATACAGATAAAGTTGGAATTCAAGAGGACAAATTGGAACAAATATGCATTTATAGGAAGGGGAAAAATGTACTGGAATAACTTACCAAGGGATATGTTCAATAAATTTCCGATTTTTGCAATCATTTAAGAAAAGGCTAGGAAAACAACAGATAGGGAATCTGCCACCTGGACGACTGCCTGAAATGCAGATCAGTAGTAATTGATTGAGGAAAGTAACAGAAAGTTTCTCTCTTCTCACTTAACTAGCACACCTCTTTACTGTCACTTTTTCTTCCTGTCACAGTTAATAATTGAATTTCTGATGATCCATTCAGACTTCGAACCAGGGCTTCAACAAACAACAGGATCACATTCCTGTCAACTGAATTCTCTCAGAACCTTGGAAATCGCGTTACAGTGGTTTTATAGACAACTCGCTACTTGCCTAAACGATAATATTATAAAAGTACATTCACGTTACAGGACGTTTCGATGGAGGGGTTTTATCGGCGTAATTAAATAATTAGGTATTTAATGACCTGCATCGCCATTAGCTTGCACAAGTCCACTTTATTCCATTGTTTGAATTTTACTGTTTGTACCCCTGCTGTGTTCCGTCAAATTATGAACATGTTGAACATGCGTAGTGGTTACATATGAAAGTACTTCATTACTGTGCTGTATGATCAGGTGATATTTTAATTATAGTACAGCGGTGAAGCTAATATAAAGAGAAAGCTCCTGCTAGTGAATGTGCTATAAATGATTTCTGAGGTCTAAAGTGCTGTCTCGTTAAGTGGTAAGATAGAAATCCTGAAGTGGGTGAGCAGACGACGGCGGAGGAAGGTCCACAGTAACACAGTGACGTGAGCAGCTGGTCATCGTGTAAGTCTGAGGTAGGCCTACATTTTTCAGTTATATTCTGTGAGTGTTGCTGAAGATAGGTGATGGTATTGGTGATTACTGTTTTAAGAGGAAGTATAACTAGTAACCACTAATCAGAGGGAAATAAAAGGAAGGGATCCGACACTTCGAAAAATGAAGGTATCGGGCAAAGAAAGACAAGGGCCAGAGGGACGTGAAAATGAAAGACTCCCTAGGCACGATTTCCCTGGTGTCCGACTCGTTGGCTGAACGGTCAGCGTACTGGCCTTCGGTTCAGAGGGTCACGGGTTCGATTCCCGGCCGGGTCAGGGATTTTAACCTTAATTGGTTAATTCCAATGGCACGGGGGCTGGGTGTATGTGTTGTCTTCATCATCATTTCACCCTCATCACGACGCGCAAGTCGCCTACGGGTGTCAAATAGAAAGACCTGCACCTGGCGAGCCGAACCCTTCCTGGGATATCCCGGCACTGAAAGCCATACGACATTTCATTTTCATTTCATTTCCCTGGTGGGTGGGGGCGTTAGGATATCACCCACGGTAGCCCTTGCCTGTCCTAAGAGTTGACTAAAAAGATCCCCAGGGGCTCATAACTTAAGGAGCGTGGGTTGACGACCACCGGGCTCTTCGCTGAGTCCTGGTTTTGCTTGCAAGTGCTTGTGCCTGGCTCCTCACTTTCATTCTATCCTATCCGATCTCCCTTGGTCAACTCTAGTTCTATTCCGATCCCGAAGCTATTAGACTCTAAAGTAAATAAATATTATTACCTTACTTAGAATTTAACTGGTAACCAATAACGAATAGTGAATAATGGATATCCAATGACCAGATTTTAAAGACGGGGTACGCCTAATAATTATTTACTGGACATTTCTAGTAGAAAATTGAAGTGTATTAGAGCATAAGATAGATGAAATTGAGGAGTTCCGTACAAGCACTACAGGAACAATAATTTGCTCTATGAGCAGCCCTTTTGTTTACAATGGTACCATGATCTTGGTCACCAAAACTCGCCATAGATACTGCCATATTTTAGATACCAGAGGTACATAATTATTTTTATGTTAGGTATGAATGTGACATGCACATCTTTGTATTGCATTTAATCAAGAAAGAAAGTAAATTGCTCCCAAAATTCAAAGACCGTATTCTTATTAATGACTAGCTGTAGTACCCGGCGTTGCCCGGATAGTTTCTGAATATTTACCTTTAAGATTTGCATTACCAGTTAGTTCTGTGTGATGTGAATTTTTATAGAATTCCTTTTTGACTTGCAGATTGATATGTTATGATCTATTATGTAGTTTTAAAATTATTTATATGTGTTTGATTTCAAGTTTTAGATTATTTAATTTTCGAGTAAAACTTCGTCCTTATGGAAGTTCGAATCGACTGGGAAGTATTTGATCCTGTCAAAAATTAATAAGTGATAACTATATGTATTTAGCCGTCGCACTATAGATACGATGTACAGGATTTCATCTGTCAATGAGACTGTCCCCCTCCCGCCCTCCACCACTAAGGGATATAACATCTGGATTGTCACCATTAATCTCAGTGACCCAGAAAACTGTAGTTTCGACACTGTTTTCGATTATTTATATATCTCACTCCCCCTCACCCACACCCCAAAGGGGGCTGAACATGAATTTTAAAAAATTCGGAGTGTCACTAATTGTTTCAGCTACCACGAAAACCATGGATTCGATAATATTCTAGATTATTTGTATACCATCCCCTCGCCCCCTGCCCATAAGGGTGCTAGGGGTGTCTTACCCTCACGCGGTTTGTCTCCTGATACTAACTGATAAGTGTACCAAGTTTGGTGAAATTGCTCCAGTGGTTTAGGCGGAAATTTGTCATTTACACACCCACATCCACACACCCACGCACACACATACATTCATTTTTATATATAGTAAGAAGAAAATATCTTTATATGTAGTTTTTCGATTAATTTTATATCTCACCCCCTCGCTCCCCACTTGGACTTGCAAAAAATCCGGAGTAATACTATTCATCTCAGAGACCCTGAAACCTATGGATTCGAAACTGTTTTTAATTATTTCTATATCTCACCCCCCCCCCCCTTTGCTCCCCACCTAAAAGTGGGCTGGACTTAAAAAAACAATTCTAGAGTATAACTTTTCAACTCAGCGACCCCGAAAATTATGAATTCGACACTATTCTCGATTATTATTGTAATTAGCCCCCCCCCCTGACTTTGTACCAATTTTGGTTGGCAGCTATGCCCAAACGTACATACATAATCTCACTGCTTTAAAATCCTGGAGCTGACGTTGCCATGGTTACGGTAGTTCATTTCTTTATCCGATTCCTAGAGCAGGGGTAGTGTGGTGCCAATATCTCCGTAACGGTTTGTTTTTAGGGCCTTAAAACATGGTTTTTGGGCCCGTATGGTTACCGAGTTTTGTTCTTTGCGTCAAGAGGATTAAATTGAGCTTTGTCTCGTCCTTATACGACAAATTCGATATTTTGCCTATAATAGTATAAAACCGTTGTGGTTTTCCTATAAAACCCCCGTCTTTTCAAAGATTTTAAGATGATATGCCTATCGAAACCTTCCCCGGGGTGAGTATACTCTAAATATGAAGTTTGGTTGAGATCTATCCAGCCGTTTCGACGTGATGGTGGAACAAACAAACAAACAAACAAACAAACAAACAAACAAACAAACAAACAGACAAACAGACACGAACAACTTTATTTATAAGATATAACATGTACATTATTGTGTTGAGCAATGACCATGATCTCTTTCACCAGGTGACATCGTGCGGTCTGCAGTTGGGTGCATCCTTATTCTTACCATGATTTCTGTCCATGGAGAGTCATTTGTTAGTATGGCGATCCAGAGAGCACGATCCATGAAGCCCAAACTCTTCATGAAAGCTGTAAGTACCCGAAAACTAATTCTTAAGGTACATTCATTACTGTTGTGGCAGTATTGCTTGAAGGAAGGGATTTCTGACAAATATCAATGACAATTTGGTGTTATACTTGAAAATAATGCCTTGACACAATTCGACTACGAGGGGATAAGCCTAGTGATTCGGATATTGGTCCATGGGCGTAGACAGTCATGCTATTAAGGTTTCAATTATGTATTGAATCAAAGTGAGACGAACTCTTTCCTTAAATTTGAGGTGTTCAAAGATATGAGCTTCATTGATGTTTCCGTATTGAGCTGAGATCACAGAGGTGAGATATCTATTAGGTACCACCTATTCAATACCAATTACGTGTTGATGTTACTAATAGCTTTTATTCAACTTGGGACCGGTTTCGACAAATATAATGTCATCATCAGTCATAAAATGAATCAAAAATATATAAGCAAAGACATAATAATCAAAACTATTGTGGATAAATATTGAAATATGATCATTAGAAATCTTCACACCATGTGTTATGGCGATTTATCTTAACACATGGTGTGAATGGTCGGTTATATATTTTTAATGATCATATTTCAATGTGTATCCACAATAGTTTTGATTATTATGTTTTTGCTTATATATTTGTGATTCATTTTATGGCTGATGATGACATTATATGTGTCGAAACCGGTACCAAGTTGAATAAAAGTTATTAGTAACATCAACACATTAATTAGTATTGAATAGGTGGAACCTAATAGATATCTCATCTCTGTAAATTTGAGGTGAGAAAACACATACATGACGTGTCTTCATTGAATTGGCTTTGACCGGATTATGACGGAATTATCAGAAAATTAAATTTGAAGTAAAGGAATCTTATATGCAGGTGGTTTATATAAATATAAGGGCTGTGGTACAGGGAGTTTCACTCAAAGTGGGGCCGGCGCAGCGCAGCGGGTAGAAGGGCGACCCCGTCAGACGAGCGCATGGCAACTCGCTGAGCTTGGGGTCGGGAGAACGCCCGTATGAATTGCATGTAAATAACAAGCTCACATAATAACGCATAATCAATGTAAAATAATTTCTCACCTCGTCCCGGAAGTTGTAGAAAATGTCCTCCACCTGCATCTACACATTTCTGGCATCATCTAAGGACATTTTCATTCATACGCATTAGTTCATCTACCTAGATAGCCTCGATTTCTTTCGTGATATTGTGTTTGAGTTCATCTACAGCGTGAGGGTTTCTTGCAGAAAGATTATTTTTCAATTTTTCCCATAAATAAAAATTTAAAACCGTATGATCCGGGGATCTTGCGCGCCACAATGGGTTACCAATTACTCTGTTGTCAAAAATTTCGTCAATTAATGACTCGTTTGCCGTATGCACGATTGTCGAGTTTTGATGGAAATATCCAGACTGGCATTCATTGTCCGTCAATTGTTAAAAAGTGGTACGGGAATGTCACTCCTCTATATCTGCCCAGTGATTGTGGTTTCAAAACTATAGGCCCTATTATGCTGTCTGCAGTTACTGCCGCCAACACTCCCATTTTCACACTGTAGATGAACTCAAACAATGAGAAATTATTTTACTTTGATTAAGCATTATTATGTGTGCTTGTTACTTGCATGCGATTCATACGGGCATTCTCCCGGTCCCACGCTCAGCGAGTTGCCATGTGTTCGTCTAACCAGCTGCGCCGGCCGACCGGTCGGCCCCACTTTGAGTGAAATACCCTGTATGTTTAACGGATATTCAACGTTGTTTCTAGATCGGCTCCAAGAACATAAAATTTCGCTTTTCCAGTCGGCTCCTGGGTGACATCCCAATTGGCTTCGAATATCTGCTCTCATTCCCCAGTGCATCAATATTTTGACATAAATAAGTCTTAGAGCTGGCGCTCATCCTAAAATTGGGGTAACGACATAGTGTCATGTAGTAAAATGTGTGACGTGATGTTACCTAGCAACAATACCATGAGAGCTGTCATGGCCATCCATCAATACTTCACATCACGGCCTGCACGGTTGGTAGGCAATATCGCGCCACACATTTTATTGAAAGACATATTTATGATCATTTGATTTTTGAAATTTAATAATTTCTTTGCTCACAAATGTGACAAATATTGGACTTTTAAAGTAAAAACTTCATGATTGTTCCGTATTGATTAGAGAAATATACAATATTAAATAGAATGAAAATGTTCTATTCCGAAGGAAACTTAAGAATAGTTGTATGAGAGGCACTACCATAGTTAGACTAAAGTCTGGTCCACCTTGTGCACTCATGTTCTTTAATGGGTAAAAGCACGGTCAAAGCAAGCTTATTCTCACATTACTGCGTACAATTACAGATCGTATGTGTTCACTGACTCATATAAATACACTCGCACACTTATAGTCTACAAAGAAACTAACATTTATCGTTTACTTTCATAAAATTACACAGACTACATACGATAACAACAAACCAAAACATACCCAGATTTCCAACAATTCCGGCTACTCGATTAGCCATCTTTGAACGATCGAGAGTAGCATTAAGGTCTGAGGATTGGAGTCGGTCTTGGTCTGAGTGAAGCATTCAGGTAAGTAAGTACTCGTATGATGTGCATTACTCTCTTTACCCCCCTCCCCTATAATCATGAATGCTGAGGTAGTTCTGAGTTCCGTCCAGAGATCGCGCTACTATCCCCCTTGTTCTCAGATACTGCATAAAGGGAGACCAATGTGGTCTAGCTCTGGGATTATCATTCTTGAATACATCGAGCGAAAGTATTCGAATACTTTTATCAGGACTCGAGAACTTGTAAGAATCAAATTCTTCGACATTTTGGTCTCGAATACTCCCATCACTATCAATAGCTTGAATACTTGATTTATACTTCAGCTAGATCATAATTGTACCTTTCTGTTAAAGTCCATTCTAAAAGGAACATCAAAATACATTAAACCAATTAATCCCGTAATAATTGTTTTAACAACACAATATCTTTCCTTGATTTACTAATCGAGTAAATATTTTATTTTGACCACATGAAAATATTTAATTCTTTTCGTATAATTGTTTCATTTGTTTTTACACATTAGTGTGTTACAAAAAAAGCAGATTTTCTTCTGGAAATTTATGGACTCTTGACGTGTCGCTCAGTCATAAAACAATAGCACGGTTCACTTGCTCTTAAAACATTGAAGTACCGATATTCACACACAGACTTCTCGAAGGGAGTAACATATCCACATCACTGAGACAGATAACCTTATTTGTTATCCCATCCAAGAGATACATGTTATTAAAATGCAAGTGGAAGCAGGAGAAAAAAGTTTACAAGGAAACAAATGCAATCGTAATGCTTACAACGTTAAAAAGAAAAGCAGGTCTGCCAGCATGGTAAACTGGAAAAGTACTTTTACACAACGTGCAAAGCAATTTCTCACTTTGCTGTTCTAATTGCAGAAATGGAAACTCCGCTTTAATTTCGTCAGTAAAAACACACTTTCATTTTGATATTTTTTATTAAACCATCAAGTTACTGGTGACTCTAATCATACTTATACACAGCATAAGCAACAGGCAATGCACAAAGAGACCGGAAACCAAGAACTGCACGTTATGTGAAATCATTAAGCACTACCAACCAAAGAACTTCAAAATTCGTGTCTTGTTCAGTTTTGTTTTTGTTTTTGTTTTTGCTATTTGGTTTACGTCGCACCGACACAGATAGGTCTTATGGCGACGATGGGACAGGAAAGAGCTAGGACTAGGAAGGAAGCGGCCGTGGCCTTTATTAAGGTACAGCCCCAGCATTTGCCTAGTGTGAAAATGGGAAAACACGGAAAACCATGTTCAGGCCTACCGACAGTGGGGTGCGAACCCACTATCTCCCGAATACTGGATACTAGCCGCACTTAAGCGACTGCAGCTATCGAGCTCGGTGTTCAGGTTTTTCATTAATGGGTGTATTTTCTTTACTCTTTGGGTATGACCACCGTGGTTCTCCATTTGGTTGGGCTACACGTCACGCTGTCTCAAAATATACGGGATCATTAATAAAAAAGGGCATAATTTGCGCCACGTATATATTTTATCCGGACAATGGGACACTTCCGAGAAATAAGGGACGATCTCATAAAAATTCATGACGTATGGTCACCCCAGGTTAAACCCTTGAAGAAGCTAGAACGTTTTACTTGTAATTTGATATATTGTCCTATTTCAGCCAGAGAGAGCTGAAAATGATGGTTACCGGATGGAGACTCACCACGTCCAGACAGATGACGGCTACATTCTTGGTCTTCACCGTATCCCTGGAAAGAGAGAGTCCTCCAAACCAGTGCTCCTGCAGCATGGTCAACACTCCATGTCGGATTGCTGGATTGCTTTCGGCCCCAGCCGCTCTCTCGGTAGGTACTCACTAACAGCAGTTTGTCAAGATCAAGCTGCAGGATTAGATCAGGCTTGATGTGGGGCCATGTGTGTATGTGCGTTAATGCATTATCATCTTAATTTCCATCCGTTAAAGGAAGCTGGCACACCACTAAAGGCCAAAAAAGTAATTTTTTAAAAGGAATTTTAGTTAATTGAACCATGTTTAATTTTAGTAATTATATTGATGAAAATCATTTCTACCGAACGAGTTGGCCGTGCGGTTAGGGGTGCGCAGATGTGAACTTTCATTCGGGAGAGTGTGGATTCGAGCCCCACAGTCGGCAGCCTGAAGATGGTTCTCCATGATTCCCCATTTTCACACCAGGCAAATCCTGGCTGGGGCTGAACATTAACTTAAAGGCCACGGCGCTTCCTTCCCAATGCTAGCCCTTTCCTATCCCATCGTCGACATAAGACCTATCTCTGCCGGTACGACGTAAAGCAACTAGTAAAAAAAATCCACAGTTGTAGCCCTTCAAGCAAGCAAATCAATGTTGAAAACGTCCTAGGATATGAACTACGAATTTTTGATAAATAAAATATAATAAATTATAACCTTATATTGTTTTTTTTTTTTTGCTAGTTGCTTTACGTCGCACCGACACAGATAGGTCTTATGGCGACGATGGGACAGGAAAGGTCTAGGAGTGAGAAGGAAGTGGCCGTGGCCTTAATTAAGGTACAGCCCCAGCATTTGCCTGGTGTGAAAATGGGAAACCACGGAAAACCATATTCAGGGCTGCCGACAGTGAGGTTCGAACTCTCGAATACCGGATACTGGCCCCACTTAAGCGACTGCAGCTATCGAGCACGGTTATATATTCTTTATTTACACCTAAAAATTACAATCATTTTCTTGATCATCGTTATCGGGTCCATTAGATTAGCAGTTTGCCCTTTCTTTTTACCACTACGAGCGCTAATGTGAAAACCACGGTAGCTAGAAGAGAGACGGTAGGTGTCACGAGACGGATGCGCAGTGGACTGCCGTGGTCGTGACGTCCCTGGCCCTTCTCTGCCCATCCCTCCCATTACACTACGCGTTGTTTGGCGCGCTAATATCAGTCTCTGATACCTTTGGTGTCAGTGATTTCACTCAAGTAGTGAAGTTCGGTGCATTGTTGTTCGTCTGCGGTCTGCATATTGTTTCTCTAATTCTTTAATTACTTTTGAGACTTCTTAACAGAATCCCTCATCATCCAACAAACAAGTTCAAAAGTGCTTAAGGAAGTAGCTTAGAGGAACAGGATGTTATCCTGAATAAAATATCCGACCTGTTTTCATCAGCAAGAGTTACTGGAAAGACTGACTTACCACCTTTTCAAATAGGCTGTATGGTTTCCATCCGTAGCTTGCAAGGATTATTTCGAAACCTAAAATCTGAAGGATATCAATATCTACTAGCATCGAAATATAATTTTTCTATGATCAGGGGCGTAGGTCGGTTTTATGCCCACCCCCTGCCCTCAACAGTTATCCAGAAAATAAAGTCCCTATTAGTGAGCAAAAGTGCATAATGACATAATTAAAACTGCAAACTGAAACAGGGAAGAGTGTGAAACATTAACTGTAGATGTCCTCGACCTAGTAGACTGTGTTGTTACTAATGACACCATAGAATCAGTCGAAACTAACTTGGAAATTTATGACTCAGAGTTTGAAGACTTTAATTGTATAGTTGACTCATTAATAGATCAGTTTACTGAGCAGCACAATCTCGAAGAATGCTTACATAATGAAAATAAGGACTTACTGAAAACGTTGGCGGGGTATATTGCATACCGAGTTACGAGAAAAAGGAATCACCACTAGCTTCATCTACAAAGGAAAAACTGGGAAATGCATTATTATTATTATTATTATTATTATTATTATTATTATTATTATTATTATTATTATTATTATTATTATTATGAACTCTGACCGGATGGATCTCGGCTTTGTCTAGATGAGGCCTAATGAATCCATCTCTCCAGTGGCTCGACCCTGTTTGCGAACTAGAAAAAGATTTTCCAAGGTTCCACGGAAATAGTCTAAGGATGTGCCCAAGAGTGATGAAGGAACTGATAAAAAAGTGAAGTCGACGACTTCGCTGTTATGTGTTTTGTGAGAACTCGTTCATTTATTAGAATGAAAGAAATGAATCAAAAGAGAGTACTCAAGAGGTCAGTGAATGAAAGCTGGACTACGGACGCGTTGCTGACGCTGCACGGAAAGAATCAAAGAAAGTGAACAAAATTAAGTCCTGAAAGGTAAGCCTGATTTAGCAGTAATGTTATTTTTGTTATGTAGATTTATTATTATTATTATTATTATTATTATTATTATTATTATTATTATTATTATTATTATTATTATTATTATTATTATTATTATTATTATTTGTTAGTAATAAAAAGGCAATAATGTTAGTACAGTACTTACTATTTTCATGGAAAGTAACAACATGCAGTATTTAACCTTGTGTATTTCATTTAGACATTTTCGATTAAGGGGGGAGACCTAGCTTAACACGGGGAAAATAGGCCAATATTCATTCAATTGTTATATATGCTACAAACGTTGTTGAAAAATACTGCACATATCCCAGTATTGGCATGCTTCAGAGCAATCAGAAGCAACTTCAATAATGTCATAATTCTAATTATAACAATTTAAAATGAAATGTTCAAAATTTCCCGCATTTTTTACAATATATCACGGTTTCCTTCATAACTCCCTTACTGTTTCACGGATAATTATGATTTTTTCAGAGTTTCCTCCCATAGTGTTATGCTACAATCTGTACCTCACTCAATCAATCAATAGGATTTAAATTAGATTTTATATAACATCTTTATTTAAAAAAGCTATTAATATTTTCTAGTGCTCGGAATAAAACCGCAACAAAAATCCAAATCACAGTCTATGTTAATGATTGAGGTTCATTTTGTAGTTTGAGGTTTGATACACACTTTAAAAAAGGAAAAGTACGAACATTCTTATAAACTTGGATTTTATAATGGAAAAAGTGATATATTGTTAAAAAGGCGGGAAATTTTGAACATTTTATTTTAAAATATTAAAATTATTAAAATTCTGAAATTATTGAAGTTGTTTTCGGTTACCAGGTAGCATGCCAATACTGGGATATGAGCAGCAATTGTCAACAACAATTTAGCATATTTAATAATCGAATGAATATTAAGTTTTTCTTCTTTGTTAAGCTGGGTCTCCCCCCTTAATATCATTTCTTGATTGTTAAGCTTTGGTTTATTTAATCTGTACGTGTATATGGTACTTACGTAAAAAAAAAAATTCAAGTAATTGGGAACTGTAAATACTAACATTTCCGGTGTATTGAAGCATCTAAAAATGATTTTTAAACTATTCTGGGTTTTAAAGTAGGTCTGCAATATTTACGAAAGCACACAAACAAAATATTAAAAATAATAGTTTTAGGCAACATCTTAGTGGTTTTCGCGAGAAAAGATTATATTACAATGTAAATGTATTTGTGATAAGGAAGATAAGAACGGGCGCTCAACACACTGGTTTGTAGTAAGTTACAGCGCCTGGCAGACGGTCTACGGTCCGCTGACGTCACACGCTCCTGGCCGGCTGCGCGTGACACCTACCGTCTCTCTTCTAGCTGCCGTGGTGAAAACATCCTAGGGATATGAGCTACGGATTTTAGATATTTAAAATATAAAGCATTGTTTTACTTATGCACCACTACGAGCGCTAATGTGAGTCAATACAGAGTTTCAACTCCGTTTGGTGTGGACTTTCTTCAAGAAATCAAACAACGCCTGAGTATTTTGAACCAAGGAACACATCACAGAAAGAATTATGTAAATAAGTTGATTTGGCTAGGATTTGAATAAAAAATAAAACGAGTAAAGAAACAAGCGATTTTAGGCTTTTTTTCCGGAGCTGAATTTAGGCTCAAAGTGATTTTCGAAATTTTCTTTTTAGTTTGGTAGAGCTATCCAAGACTCATAATTTCAACCCCCGCCTGCGGGCCCTTTTAAATTTCTGCGAAATTGAGGAAATTGCTTAATTTTACGTTTTTCGTAATGATTTCATCATTAAAATAGGGGCTGCCTGGCCGAGGCGGTAAAGGCGTGCTCGGTCCGCCCGAAAGGACGTGGGTTCGAATCCCCGTCAGGAAGTCGTAAAATTTAAGAAACGAAATTTCCACTTCCGGAGGTGCATATGGTCCTGAGGTTCACTCAGCCTACACCAAAAATGAGTACCAGGTTAATTCCTGGGGGAAAAGGCGGCCGGGCGTAGAGCTAACCACTGTATCCATCCCGTGCCGAGGTTAACAATGGTGGAAGCCTTTACCTTCCACTCCTCAAAGGGCCTTCAAGGCCTGTACGGAGGTGACTTTGCTTTGCTTTGCATTCAGCATTAAAATATTCAAAACATTCGTTGTGGGTGAACATTTATAGAAGTTTGTGAATGTGTGCATAAAGCTTTATTCTTTCAGTGTGCCAAGATTTTTTTGCTCGTTGCTTTACGTCGACCGACACAGATAGGTCTTATGGCGACGATGGGATAGGAAAGGCCTAGGAGTTAGAAGGAAGCGACCGCGGCCTTATTTAAGGTACAGCGCCTGGTGTGAAAATGGGAAACGACGGAAAACCATCTTCAGGACTGCCGACAGTGGGGTTCGAACCCGTGCCAGTAAATTTACCGACACGAGGCTGACGTAGTTGAGCACCTTCAGATAACACCGGACCGAGTCAGGATCGAACCTGCCAAGTTGGGTTCAGAAGGCCAGCGCCTCAACCGTCTGAGCCACTCAGCCCGGCAGGACATTCATAAAGAAGCATCGCTGCCAAACCGATTCTATAAAAACTTCAACAGTGCCTTCTATGAAAATAATGCCTAATATTTCACTATCTCTTTGGCAAAGTTTTTAGCAACATTTAATAAAACCAGCCAAAGAAGAATATATTTCAATTTGTAAAATATTCAGTTTTTGGCTGTTATTCGATTTGTTTAGCACAACTTTACATTTTCATTCCGTAAATAAATAAAATGATAAACAAATCTGTAAGTGAACAAACAAATAAGTACATAAATAAATAAACAAATAAGTAAGCGAGTGAATAATAACATACGCAAGTAGTTACTAAATAATGAAATAAACCTCTTATTCTCAACAGTGCAGAAGCTAGTGGTGGGAGACAGTTCGCCAATTCCCCTTAAACTTGCTTTGGGCTAACAACCGACTTGACTACGGGCGCAGTTCCATATCCCCCGTCCATTTTCAGTTGCTGTTTAAGACAGACTAATAATGCACTCACAATTCCCACGAAACCCGAGATTCTCGGTTTGACTGCCGTGGCCTTGACTGATGGAGCAGCTGGACCGCATCCACCGCGCACACGGGCAACTCATATTCTGTTCACCACCTATATCAGACATTCACGCCACTAAAATCCATATGCTAAACGAATCAGACACACAGTGACTCGCATAATTATTCGGACACACATGATTGATTACATTTTCCTTTGTATTAGTGATTTCAGTAATAATAAATCACTGATATAAATTGAATATAAGTTTCTGCAAGAAATATCAAAACTAAACGTCCATCATTCTTCTAATGAGCACTGTTAATGAAAATATAATAATTAGAAAACAAAATAAAACCAAAACCACTATTGCACAAAATTATTCGGACACTTTCCTTTTTTACTTATGTTCCTAAAGTTTCAGGGCCTGGTTGTCTTTCCTTTCATTTTAATTACTTCCCTGAGTCGATTTGGCATGCTCTCCACTGATTTCCGGGTGTAATCGGGAGATATCTTCTGCCACTCTTCTTGAAGTCGGCTTTTCAGCTGTTCTGTAGATGTGATTGTTGTTTTTCTTATTTCTTTATCAAGTTTGTCCCAAAGGTTCTCAGTCGCATTCAAGTCCGGTGATTAAGGGGGAGGATGAAGCACCTTTGGGCAATTATACAATAAGCACATCCTTACATTCCAGGTCATATGCTTTGGGTCGTTATCTTGATAAAACTTAAAATGTTCACCAATCCCCATCTTTTCGGCACTATTTTTCATATTGTCCCTCTGTATTCTAAGGTATTGAAAGTGGTCAATTTTACCTTCAATAAAAACCAGTTCACCAACTCCATTCGTCGACATGCACCCCCACACTATTACATGCCCACCGCCATCCTTCACGGTTGCTTTCAGATTTTTCTCTTAAAGCTCAGTATTAGGACGCCGCCAAACTGTTATCCTCTCATCAGACTGAAATATGTTAAATCTACTCTCATCAGCAAATATAACGTCATTCCACCACTCATTGTCTTCTCTAACATGCTTTTTAGCAAACAGCATTCTCTTTCTTCAATTTATTTGATTTATGAAGGGCTTCTTTCTGCAATACGACCGTGAAAGTTTTCTCTTCTGAGCAATCTCCAAATTGTTTAGGGATGCACTTTCTTTTTGGTGTCTGCGGCAATCTCCGTGACGAGTTTTGGAGCACTTTACTTGCGTTCTTTTTTTGTCTTTCTGGTGATATAACTCCCTTCTCTCACAGTGAAAGTTCTTGGATGTCCCGTATGTGGTAGATGTTCAGTCCTATCTTCCTCCCGGAATCTTATGATAATAGCAGAGACTGTACTTTTCTTCATTTGTAACATTTCAGCAAATTGACGACTTTTACCTTTGGCTCGGTGGAAAAATTACTAGCTGTCGCTGTTCGATTGTGCTCTATCTTCCTCTGCGGCCCATTTTCTCTTAAGTTGTACACAGTACTCTAACTCACTGAGTGTTTATGTTCATACTGTACGTGGCTCTTCTATACACGAGCTCTACATAGCAACTGACTTGTGTCCGAATAATTTTGTTGAAGCACGTTAACACCGTTCTGAGGTTCCAGGGTCACTGGTTCTCTTCTGTTAACTAAAAGTACACATTTCAACGCCGTGTTGAATCTGTAAAACTGGGTTCTGTCAGAAACTAGTTTGCGTGCACAATATTTTCTCTGAAATATAGGGACAGTGTGTAGCAAAGGCTATAATTACTAACGTGTCCGAATAATTATGTGAGTCACTGTATAGTGCTTCTTGTTTACAAGAAACTTAGAAACAACACTGTATTATTACTTTGCCATAACATTTTAATATATTATTTTTATATCATTTCAAGAGCTTGTTGTTGTGTACTTTGTAAATCCGAATTACAGTTTACCTGATGAAATGCATATGTCTACACTTGTCCACTTTCTACTGTATTCAGAATCTGAAAAAATGAAGATAATGTGTCTATTGGAGTTGTCATTATTATTAATGATGTGTTGTGGAAAATCGGTTACGGGCCTTACCTAAACCCCATAAAACGATTAAGAGGGTGGAAACTGCAGCTAGGTTAAGAAACAACTCCTTCATACTAATTTGAAAATAACTAATGTAATATAACATAATTCATGTAGATGCGTTTAGTCAGTTCACACAGAACAAACAAACAATCACAATAATCAACCCTTTCTTCAATAACAAAATACTCTAATGATCTCCTTAGCTTGAACATAAAAACACAAGTAGAGAACTTGCTTTGTAAGGATATATTGGTACTACCAGCACCACTCTTCGTCGACTAACGCACAAATTGAACAGACGTCATCTTTCTGACGTGCAAACACGCCTCCTGAATTTCGTTTATTTGATACAACTCTTTCTTGGAGTTGCGATTTCATTTTCCGCCATTGAAATACTTGACTACGCTTATCGAATGCAATTTTGAAGACAATAGATCAATGCTATATTTTTTTGCTATTGGCCTTACGTCGCACCGACACAGATATGTCTTATGGCGACGATGGGACAGGAAAGGGCTAGGACTGGGAAGGAAGCGGCCCTGGCCTTAATTAAGGTACAGCCCCAGCATTTTCCTGGTGTGAAAATGGGACACCACGGAAAACCATCTTCAGGGCTGCCGACAGTAGGGTTCGAACCTACTATCTCCCGAATACTGAACACATGAATGTTTTTATTTCACAAACGGTATGGTTTACTCAGACACATGTTATATTTTTATTTTATACCCAATTGATTGCAGAGATTTATCAATTAGTAATTGTCCTATGACAAAAAGGGAACTATAATGATAGTTATGTGAAAAATATGCATTTTTGCATTAAAAACGTTAATATGCATTTTCTCTAGTAATACTCAATTATACGCACTATCAAATACCGAGCATATTGTCTGCGAAAGTGTGGCTTACTTACTGCAATACCTTTAAATATAATACAGTCGGAAACAAAAGTCAACATACGCCCACTTATTCCATTTTTTTGGACAACCCTGGTGCATGTTGATTGTTTTGACTTGCGCTTGTGACGTCCTTCCAAACACTGAATACGTCTGTCCTTTATTTCAGTGTGATAGAAAGGAAAAAGCACGGATAAAACCTAATAAAAGCCTCCAAAAGAAAAATCTTGTTCCACTGGTCAAACATGGAGATGGGAACATTCTTGTTTGGGGTTGCATGTCTGGTGCTGCGATAGACAACAGAGTGTTTATTGAATATAAAAGATAAATGGGAGTATCTGTACACATTCGAGGTAAATCTTTGTTGAAAAACGGGTACTACAGGGTCATTCAGCAAGGTAGCGACCCAATATTCCGGTGCAATAGTGAAAAATTGGCTGCTTTAAAATGTTCCCATGCAATTTAATTCACCTCCTGACCCTTAACCTTGTTGAACACCTTTGAGAAGAACACCAAAATGGATTAGGAAATATTCCATCAAGAAGGGAGATTTGAAACTTGCCATAAGAACATAGTGGAACAAAATTTCACCAACCGAGCTCGATAGCTGCAGTCGCTTACGTGCGGCCAGTATCCAGAATTCGGGAGATATTAGGTTCGAACTACACTAATAGGGTTTTCCGCGGTTTCCCATTTTCACACCAGGCAAATGCTGGGGATGTACCTTAATTAAGGCCACGGCTGCTTTCTTCCCGCTCCTACTTCTTTCCTGTCCAATAGTCGCAATTAGACCTATCTGTGTCGGTGCGACGTAAAGCCACTTACAAAAATGAAATTCACCAGAAGTCCCCAAAAACCCAATGGATTCGATGAAACCTGCGTTTGGAAGCTGTATTAGCTGCAACACGTGGAAACAAAATATACTGAACCTAATTTGAGAGCGAAAAACGTTTGAGTGTATGTTCACTTCTGTTCCTGAACATTTGTCTCGTTTCAGAAATGGACGATACGCCTGCATGGCGTTCATGTAGTTCTACACTCGGTTATGAATGCCATAAAGTATCTACAAAACCACTAACCGAATGGCACTACAGCCCTTGAAGGGCCTTGCCCTACCAAGCGGCCGCTGCTCAGCCCTAAGGCCTGCAGATTCCGAGGTGTCGTGTGGTCAGCACGACGAATCCTCTCGGCCGTTATACTTGGCTTTCTACTCCGGGGCCGCTATCTCGCTGTCCGATATCTTTTCAGTTCTAATCATGTAGGCTGAGTGGGCCTCGAACCAGCCCTCAGATCCAGGTAAAAATCCCTGAGACCTGGCCGGAAATCGAACACGGAGGCTCCGGGTAAGATGCACGCACGCTACCCCTACACCACGGGGCCAGCAAAGTATCCACAAGTCTATCATTTTATTTTGTAAGTGTAGGTAAGTAACGTGTTCTGTTTTGATTACATTTACATGCAATTTTGAAATGTATGTAGACTTTCGTTTCCGACTGTTCAATAAAATTCCGAGCTCTAGTCATAAGGTATTGCGGGCACTTATTCTGTATACCAGTATGTTCGTGTGTCCAAGTGATCTTAATATAAAACCATCTCTTTTACAGCCTACCAGTTGGCGGACAAGGGGTATGACGTATGGCTGGGCAATATTAGAGGAAATATATACTCTAAGGACCATACTACTCTAAACCCTTCAGACTCAGCATTCTGGAATTTCAGGTAACTACCGAAAGCATGGACTGGTTTTTAAATCCTTCCTACACAGTCCTTGCAATTGCCTTCTTTACACTGGAAGAGACGAGTGGAAACTGGTCTGTTTGTGTACTGCACTCAGGAGGAAAAAGTAACTTCAATATTCGTACGTTCATTGTGATGCAAGCTTCCCCCGTGATCAAGCAGCAACTGCTACACCGGAGAAGAATCTTTGGCTAATATTAGGTTGATACAACTTTCGGTCAGACTTTTGTTGCTCTATTCGCTGTAGCTCACTGTTATAGACCACACTGAATGAATTTCTGTTTGGAATATCAAGTTTCATATTCCCCTCACATTCTTCGAGATTCAAAGACTATCGCCATGTTCCCTACATTCAGTATAACATACAGCATTCAACGGTCCTTTCAAATCCGTCTCCCAACTATTTTATTTTTAATATGAACAAGAAACTTGGGCTTAACATATCATCAAGTAAAGATATATTCCAAGACCGGGTACATACAATGTGTGTTTTTTTTTTTTGGACAATTTTCTTTACGTCACACCGACACAGTTAGGTCTTATGGCGACGATGGGATAGGAAGGGCTTATGAGTGGGAAGGAAGAGGCCGTGGCTTTAATTAAGTTACTGACCCAGCCAGCATTTGCCTGGTGTGAAAATGGGAAACTATGGAAGACAATATTCAGGGCTGCCGATAGTGGGGATCGAAGCCACTAACTCTCGAATGCAAGCTCAAAGTTGCGCAACCCTAACTGCATGACCATTTCTTAAAGAAAAGGTAATGATGCTAATGTTTATGGCTTTACGTCCGACTAATTACTTCTGCGGGTTTTGGAGACGCTGAGGTGCCGGAATTTAGTCCCGCAGGAGATCTTTTACGTGCCAGCAAATCTACCGACATCAGGCTGACGTTCAAATACACCGGACTGAGTCATCATCGAACTTGCCAAGTTGGGGCCAGACGGCCAGCACTCTACCGTCAGAGTCACTCAGCCCCCGGCTAAAGAAGAAGTTAATGTGAAGTGATTTGCCACCATAATTTATTTTATTTTACATTTTATGGCCTACATTGAACCACTCTAGTCAATTATACAAAGGATTTCTTGATTTCTTATCAGCCCAATATTGGCTGAATGGTCAGCGTACTGGCCTTCGGTTCAGAGGGTCCCGGGTTCGATTCCCGGCCGAGTAGAGGATTTTAACGTTAATAGGTTAATTCCAATGGCCCGGGGGCTGAATATTTGTGCTGCCCCCAAAATCCCTGCAACTCTCACACCACAATAACACGCAGTTACCTACACATGGCAGATGCCACCCACCCTCATTGGAGGATCTGTCTTACCAGGGCTGCACTCGGCTAGAAATAGCTACACGTAATTATTATTATTAGTCCAATATTTTTTTTCATTCTGAGAGATGCTGCCTTTCTTTGTTCTGTTGAAAATACCCTCCCATTAAACCTTTAATTGATAGTGGTCTGTAGCCTGCTGTATGAGTCTTGAAGTACCTTAATTTTTCTGTTTTGTTTTTGACATCGTCTATTGTTATTTGTAGTTTTTTTTAATGAAAATGAAAACCTACAACCTGTTTTCCAGTCATTGACCGGGTCAGGGATGTAATGAATGAATCATATATAGGCTATTAGTACGATGGGGTCGCCACTCCCAAAGTGATTTAGTAATGACTGATAGATGCTATGAAATGAGAATGGAGAGTGTTGCTAGAATGAAAGATGACAGGGAAAACCGGAGTACACGGAGAAAAACCTGTCCCGCCTCTGCTTTGTCCAGCACAAATCTCGCATGGAGTGACCGGGATTTGAACCACGGTATCCAGCGGTGAGAGGCCGACGCGCTGCCGTCTGAGCCATGGAGGCTCAATGGTTTTTTTATATCATCCTTAATTTCCGTGATCCATTTAATCCTGGTGTTGCTATTCATATTTTTTCAATTATTCTTCTCCTAATCCTGGTGTCAGGTGTTCTGATAAGATGCCCAAAGGTTGATATACGTTTTTACCTAATCGTGCCCAATACTGGTTCAATTCCCTTATAAAGTGTTTTATTTGATGCTATTCTCCATTGTCCGTTAACTTGATAATGTTTATTTATGCATGTTCTAATTATTCTTCTTTCTGCCTTAAGTATGTTGTTTATTTCAGTATTAGAGGCTTTTAAAATGGGTTCACTAGCATAAGTTATTTCTGGTTGTGTCTTCTTCTTCTACTTCTTCTTCTTCTTTCTTAATCTGTTTATCGTCCAGGGTTGGCTTTTCCCTAGGACTTAGCGAGGGATCCCACCTCTACCGCCTCAAGGGCAGTATCCTGGATCTTCAGACATCGGGCCGGGGATAGAACTGGGGAGAATGACCAGTACCTCACCCAGGCGGCCTCACCTGCAATACTGAACAGGGGCCTTGGTGGGGGATGGGAGGATTGGAAGGGATAGACAAGGAAGAGGGAAGGAAGCGGCCGTGGCCTTAAGTTAGGTACCATCCCGGCATTTGCCTGGAGGAGAAGTGCGGAATCACGGAAAACCACTTCCAGGATGGCTGAGGTGGGAATCGAACCCACCTCTACTCAGTTGACCTCCCGAGGCTGAGTTGACCCCGTTCCAGCCCTCGTACCACTTTTAAAATTTCGTGACAGAGCCGGGAATCGAACCCGGGCCTCCGGGGGCTGGTAGCCAATCACACTAACCACTACAGCACAGAGGCGGACTCTGGCTGTGTCACTGTTTTATGTCTTAATTTTGCTGCTATCGATAAGATTTTTTAATTGTATGTAGTCTTAGTAATTTAATTTGTTTTGTTTTATGTATTTATTCTGTTATATCAAGCTGGTTTCTCATTAATATGATAAGTTATGATTTCTCCTAAATACATAAATTTATCAACTATTTTTTGCCCATCAATTATAATTTTATTTACCAGTGGGGGCTATGTAAACATAATCTCAGTTTTTGAAAGGATAATGTAAGACGTATTCTTGTGCTGTAGAGATTTAATTTGGTGTCGAGTTTCCTAAATATTGTTGGACAATAGAGCAAGGTCATCAGCAAATCCTAAACAGTTTAAACTTAAATTTTGTTCGGAGCTTCCAAATTTTATGTTCTTTGGGTTGACCTTGTATTATAAATTTTAAGTCACAATTAAATAGTAATGGCCATAAACAGTCTCCTTGTCAAAAGCTGCGTGCGTTCACTGTGATGCAAAGTCGAGCTTCCTCGTGATCAAGCACCAACTGCTACACCGGAGAAGAATCTTTGGCTAATATTATTCTCAAGTCGAAAACATACAAATTTACAGTTAATGTACAAGTCAGTCTGAAGTAAATAAAACATGGTCTGAGATCTTCATATTACACATGACCAGTATTTTGCAATGACCAATGCACTCGGAGTGGCTTGCAGGATATCATCTTCTGTACAAGATTTTGGACACAAAGGGCACTGAAACATGTAGTTCGTGGTTTGTCCCTGTTCACATTACACCGTATCACTTGTACTGAATCTCCATTTCTTCAGGTTATCCCAGGATCTTTCCACTTCTGTTCAGGGACGTCCACACCAGACAGCTTTCATTATGTCCAGGTGGTAACTGATCAGCTGCTGGCATCCATCCGCGAAGGTGAGAGGTCTTCTTCTTCCACATCTCCTGCCTTGCCTTTTCTGGTGAGACGCTAAGCACCAAAGATGACCTCAGGAAGCTCTTCCTGGATTTCTACCGTTTCTGAGGAGGATTATCAATGAATCAGTCACAACTGATTTGCATTTAGGGCAGTCGTCCAGGTGGCAGATTCTCTATCTGTTGTTTACGTAGTATGTTCTTAAATAATACGAAGAACTTGGAAATTTATTGAACATCTCCATTGATAAGTTATTCCGACCTCTAACTCCTCTTCCTATAAACGAATATTTGCCCCAATTTGTCCTCTTGAATTCCAGCTATATCTTCATATTTTTTATTGTCAACAAACTATACTACAATACATATAATGCAAATATCAATATACTTCAAAATGAGATGATTCGGAAACAACAAACACATGCAGTCTGAGATTCAAAGACTAGGTGGGGTAAGACTGATAACTGACACGATACACTGTACAATAATTGTGGTAAATGAGCAAAAACTTTCATCAAATACACACGCCCTGTATACTAATCACAAGATACCAAACAACCATGCGTCACTTCAACAGAGACAACGTACAGACTTGTTTACAACTGTTGAAGGCCGCCTTTTAAATGACACTTCTTATGACAGAGATGAGAAATTTTACAGTAGGAACTATTAACACAAGTGCGTTGTTAGATGACTGCTACAAGTTTATTAATATACTCCCCACTATATAGCTTCTTCTGCGGGGGTGGGCGGGGGGGGGGGGGGGTGCGAGGGCGTTGTGTACACTGACACTGATTTCTGCAAATAACTCTTGTTGGGTGAATGGTCTCTTGGCTGGTAACACACAATGTACATAACTGCCTAACAGGAGCACTACAGTATTATTTAGCTGAGCTGGTTTCAAGATAAAGGTAGGTCGAATAGACCACTGAGGGGCAATGTAGATCTTGGGCTTATTGATAACGTAATTAAGTTTAATTTTGAAGTACCTCCACACCTGTTGTGTGACGTTACATTGCGTCAATCTATGCTGAATTGTATCCCTAGGAGCTCGGCAAAACCCACAGGCGTCGTTTTCCTGCATATGGATGCGATGGAGTTTGCTATTTGTAGGAATGATATCATTTATTACCTTATACCAAGTATCACATATTGTTTGAGGGAGAATGCGATTTGATATGTTCCTCCAGACTCTAGACCAGTTTGTTAACAGCGCTGTCCGAACTATTGTCGGGGCTTGATACTGCTGTGTATGTATATACTTATAAAGTTTCTTCGTTGTTATGTCCGGAGATAAGAGGAGATCATGTTGAACGTAGCTCATCTCACAGCGCATATACTGTGCATGTGGCGCGTGGTGGTGGATTTCATAAAATGCTGGCGGGTTCTTAATCTCTTCAGGGTTACACCATTCCATTAAGAAGTCATTGGAGCGAACGTTTCCTGCTGCTTGCATCATTCTGAGATTCCGTAACATGAATAGCACTTTACTTTTAAGCTGTACATCAATAAGACCAAGACCTCCTTCTGATGTAGCTAACATGAGTGCAGATCTTGCGATGCGGAAAAGTGATCCTTGCCAGAGATACCAGCCTACTGCTGAAGCTATACGATACCAACTACTCTTGGCATTGGTAAAATTTGGATTAAATACCAGATTTTGCTTAGACCATACATATTGACATATTGCACCCGTTGTTATAACACCATGAATTTATATTTAACTTGTTGCAGGATATTTTTCACTTATACAAGTGCAGGGGACCAATTTTTCCGAATCATCTGATGAATGCTATTATAGAACAGGATAACGAGCATCTCAATCTCATCAGTGATCTTGATCCATGAGGCCCTGCTTCGATGCCCTACTGCATAGTTTTAGTTTTTTGGAAGTTGAGGTGTGCACCGGAATATTGTCAATAAGTGTCTAGCTCGGTGAAAACATGCTGGTGGTCAGCATTGCGATCCATAATGAGTGTGATATGAGGCAAAGATGTCGATCATACCGGGAGTGAAGGTGCGTGATACATTGGTAATAAAGGGTTCCAAGGAGAGAACAAAAAGCATCATTGATAAAGGACAACCTTGCCGTACGCCTCGTTTAAGGGTTTGAAAGATAACCGTTAACAGTAATTTTAGAAGAACCGCCAGTCAGTATCTTACCTATCAGAGTTGTAAAAGGCATAGTGAATCCTAATGCTTTGAACACTTCGATCAGATTGATAGATAGATAACATTTTGCTTCCTGCGAAGAAATTAATATGCGTGGTCAAAGTCCAAAGAGATCAGCTGTCTCCGTTTATTCTCTACAAGTGACCTATTAATTATATCGCGAATTGCACAGACGGTGTTCAAAATGCTTCGACCCTGAACAGCTCCTGATTTTTGGCTGGATGTTACATCTGCTAAGAAATTATTGAGCCGTTGTTTCAAGCATCGAGTGAGTAACTTGTAATCAAAGTTGAGGAGTGTGATAGGTCTAAAGTCAGCTCTAGTCGTTGGTTTTCCTTTCTTGGGTATTAGAACTATTTGACCTTCCTTCAACTTTTCGATGTTCCTTCCAGGTTGCAGGGCGGTGTTGAGTATCAGTACAATTTCGTCTTTTATGATTGACCAGAACTGTACATAGAATTCCTTCCCCAGACCATCTATTCCTGGTGATTTATGTGACGCGCTCTGCTTGATTGCTCGATAAATTTCTTCTTCCGTTAACTCAGCCAGCAGACTCTCTTGGTCACGGTGCTGAATCCTTCCACGTATTCCATCGAAAAACGTGTGTCGGTGATCAATATGTGTTACTTCGCCTCATCCATACAAGTCTTGAAAGATGTTTTCAAGTATTTCTTGTATCTTTGGGTGGTCTTGAACAATTTGTACGTCCTGGGTAGTAAGCTGATGGATATATTTCTGCCGACCCCTGCGACATTCTCGAAGTAAGTGATATATGGAAGGCGCCTCGTCGCTGTTATAATGTTTGTCTTGAGCGCGGATTTTCAAACCTTCTTGGTGTCTTCTGTGCAGTGTTAAAAGCTGACCTCGTAGCTGCTTGATTCGCTGGTACGTTTGCGGGTTGGTAGGATCTTCAGTACAGAGCTGACGTAAACCTCTGTAATAAAAGTCCGTAGTCTGGTTGAGCATCCAGCGACGTTTAGAACTGTATGCCTTCAATAACCCTATTGTTCGAGGTTTGGCCTATAACAACCACCAACCTAACATATCGTGATATCTGTGTATATGCCGTTTCCATCTGGCCCATTCAGTGGAGAATTGGTCCTGTAACTCCTCTTCCCTCAAAATATTGCAGTTTAATTTCCATGTACCTCTTCCACGGGCCGGTCCCATAGCCGGCTGTCGTATCTTACAAATATAAGCACTGTGATTTGAAAATTCCACCGGGCATAAATCAACTTCGCGTAGCTCTCCTTGTAAATAGGGACTTATGTAAATCCGGTCCAAGCGGTATGCTCCCGTGTGGTAAATATATATATATATATATATATATATATATATATATATATCCAGGGCAGTGAGGTTTCTTCGGTTCCCACGTGTAAACCTGTATCAGCGCAGCTAAGACAGGGCAGCCCTGAAAGTGACCTGTTTAGTCTTTAGGCGAAATTACGGCATTGAAATCGCCTCCGAGGATCATATTACCGTTGTAATGTTGAAGAAGGGTTAAGATGTCTGTCGTAAAGAAGATCCGGCTTTCGAGTCTGGCGTTCGAGCTTGATGATGCATAAATATTCACTATCAGTAGGTCGTTAATACGAATACTAATACCGCGGGAGTTGAGAAGCAGAATAGTATCTGTATATTGAATGTTGTCTTTGATATTGGCCCCATCATGCCGGCCTCAGCTCGCCGGTGAGCGAGAGTCTCAGAGGTAGACCATTCGCTTATCGGCTGTGCAGAAAATTTTAAAGGCAGGAATAGATGAAGGACTAGCGACAAATGAAAAGAAGCTAAAATAGGTTTATACATTTATTAAAAACTATCACTCTTCCAATAAACAATTAAATTTACAAAATCTGGGACTAATTCTTGAAAATCTCTTCTCCTCGTGCTATCGTCTATAAGGAATCTTGATCAAATTAAAGCTCAACGAACGTTCTTGTGTGTAATAATAATAATAGGGATCATTAATTTACTATAAACTGGATTGAAAATCAAAATACTATCTGGTATCACTCTCTCCAATAATGATAATTAAATTGCTTAAATTAAAATATTCCTTCTGGATCTCACTTAATTCTGCAAGAAAATATTCATTTTCTTTCCCTTATTAAAATTATTGAAAAATGTTTAATTCAAGAAATTGTGGTTAATAAGTCTTCCGTAGACTTTCCCTTCATCAATCCATTCATTTTTATAATTATTAAGTGACTTAACTTCTCATAATTAATTCTTATTTGATCTCATATCAACCTAAACGTTACTCGCTGTTATGCAATAAGTGACTGTACAATAACTAAAAATTCAGCCTCGTGACATCAATCCACGGATGTTGCCTTCTCTTATTCAATTTATTTTAGTGAATTAGATCCTAATCTACCTTAAATTATAATAAAATCTTCTAAAGATTCATAATTCATCAAATCACGGACACGCGAAAATAACGTAATTCGGTCAAAATTTGACGCGCGCAGTGGAGAACATCATCATAAAACCATTCAAGAAAATTCACAAAACACAGAATATAATCAAATCACACATCACACATTCAACATAGGTACACGACAATATTAAAATATTATTTACACGAACACTAACCCATTATTATTAAATTTTGGATTTATTCCAAATTAGGGAAATCATTCTCTAGATGACAATATCATGTATATTCTAGGTATCGATCTAGGACGTGATAGAGTTGAGGTTATCACTTTTATGCAGAAATTAATTATACAACGATGTTCAAGGGAATCCTTTAAATAGAAATCACTCAAAATAAGCAAGTAAAATACCTACAGCACAGGTCAAAATATTAGAATACGCGCTTACGGTACATGAGTTGCGGCATTTATTCTTATTCTCCTACTATATCGTGGCTCTCGATTAATCTGTACTCAAGCTCGAAGAAATCATGTCCAGTGACATATTTCTTCCAAAAATGACTCTAATGGATGCATAAATTATCACACAAAATATAATGTCCATCTGCAAGTCATAATCAAATTAATAGCACAGTAAAATATACGTATAATTCATCATTACTCCGTCTGGAGGATGCCATGTTCCAGGCCTACTTTACATAAAGTGAGCACACGATAATTCTTTCCAAGAACAAACCAACATTAAACCCATGACCTTATTCAAATTTTAGCCCGTAATTAGGTTTAATTATTTTTACTCATTATTATTATTATATTTATTGACCGTGCCTAATCACACCTGCAAAGCTATCGTACGGAATTATTCAGATGACTCTAAACGAACTAAAGTCCACAGAAATGTCGTATAATCGTAGAATGAAATTTGACACTTAGAAAAACACTAGAACACTGTCCTAATCTGTCTCAATTAATTTTCAAACTATTTCAAAATCATTCAAGATTAACGCGGAGGTCATTTACTTTTATTTCTCCTCCCGTCTAAAATTTTTAAGACAGTTGAGGTCTCTCTCGATGACATTCACTCTTATCTCGAACTAATAGAACCGAATACACATTCATTCCAGAGCACAAACTACCTCCCACCGAGGAAAGAAGAATGAAAAGTCAAACTACTGCTAAGCTAATATAAAATCTAAATGAATAAGGTAAGGCTACGTTTTACAGACATTTTACAGAAAGATAGAAAGATGAATTCTTAAAGAATACTCATGTGTCTGGTGTTAACTGGATTCTGGCTGATGACCTAGTACGTGGTCACATCACCTTCCATCGAACAAAGTCTTGCCCATGTCCGACGCCTTACATAATTAGTGACTCATGGAGGAGATGAAGGTGCACAGGAAACAGTAGGATTCATCTCGGAAAGGGATAGCCATCTTGAAGCGAGCTCGAACCAACGACCTTCCTTCTTCTGAGTTCTCGTAGAAAAGCTGAAACTAATAAAAGTCTTAGCAATAGTCCAGGATACACACGCGATGTTTAATAATTTAGAGATGGACACTTATCTTATGACAGTCATAAATAAATCGTAGAGAAGTTTTTCAAATGCCTGAATTGCAGTTTATTCAGTCCTCAGTGCCTTCTCTAATGCAAAGTCTCCCAGTAAAGCAAACGACGTCCAGTCTCGATCGTAGCTGCATTCAGAGTAACGCTCAAATCAAGTGTTTAGAAGTAAAAACCCTCTATAAAATTTCCTTTGGAATTACCATAAATTCACTGTCTTAAGACGGAGGTGTGCCTCTTGATTATATCTGATTGGTGGATCTGTTGCATTCCTGTGAAGGTTGTCATTTTTATTGGCTGTCCTAGTTTCACGTCACACGACCTTGCAATTATTGATCGATTATAATCACGCTGCCCGCCCGATCACGTGGCACCCACACATATGTGTCTGAAGGACACCTAACAGGAATTTCACTCTGCTTCCTCGTTCTCTTAGTAGGTTGGGAAAACCGGTTCGCAGGCGGCTTGTTCACGCTAGCACGGGAGTGTAAAATCTCACCCTCCTGGCGATCGAAATAATGTTTCAACTCACTGATGAAATAAATCATTCTCCCTTAATAAATTATTTCCACTTTTGAAGGGGACAATATAAATGGCAGTACCACGTTTGTATTCATTAACATTTAACATTTTCTCATAGCCAGGTATTGATTGCAAGTTCTCCGTAGCTACTTCTTGAAGAAGAGCAATATCAACGTCCTGTTCACGCAGAAGTTGTCGTAACAAGAGCTGCTTACTGGGAGCCTGGATAAAGTTTATGTTAAGAGATAGTATCGTGTAAGTCAGCAGCATGATCCGAAGAGTGACCATTATATGTTGTCTTCCGAGTTATTATTGGGAAGTTTAATTGACGAGTATGCGTCCTACTCTTGTGCTGGTGGGTTTATGTTTACTATATGGCGTTCCATTCAGTATTGTTGTCTTCAGTGTATAGGTTGACAGTCGCATCATCAGAGGTCACATTTCCTGAGCGGACAAAGAACAGAGGGGTAAGTGGGGGGGAACGGTCAGGGGTTGGTGGGGGGAGACTATTTTCTTTCTGGAGCTCGACTTCCTTGTAGACGCGGATCCCTTGTCGTGTAGGGTTTATGTGTTTCTTCCCGCGAATGTCGTTGTGTTTTTAGTTTTGGTGTGATTTTCGCCATGGCGGCTTCTTTGATTGTTGGTTCATCTACCTTCATGCTTTCTTGGGTCCCTGATCCCGTATCCTGAGTTTCCATAAAAGTAGAGGTGTCGTCTTCTACGTTCGCAACCCACTGCATGCTATTTGTCACTGGATCTTGAGTGGAGTTCTGACTCAGTGATGGGACATTTATGTTCCTCTCCTCAGCTGTCTCAAGTTCCGTAGCAGTTAACACACTCACCGCGTCAGTGTTGGGAGGTGTGCGGCTAGTTTCCTGTTGAAAGTTGTTGACAAGCAGGCTCTCGGTTCCTACAAGGCTATCTATCTTCGGCTGAGTATTGGCAGATGTTTGTTGTTGCTCGTGTGTGTCCGGTTTTGACTGCTTTTTTTGTTGTTGTGTACATATTGCAGTTGGTGAGGCGACCGGGCTGACTGGTATCGGCGGGACGACAGTGGAGTGGCTAAGTGAGTCATCCGTGTGTTGTTGTTCTGCCGCTTGTGGTTGGACTGTGGCTTCACGCCGTCTGATGCAGCATGCAAAACAGCGCATGCTGTTCTTACTTATATCTCAAAAAGTAATTATCCGATTTTAGAAATACTTACATATTTGAATTTGTACCCAGATGAGCTTTTAAATCAGCTGTATAAATTTGTGCCATTACATTTAAAAATATTGACTTAGTATCAATATCTCGGTTGTTAATCACCCCATGAGGCTAAGTAGCACGTTATTTTACAAGACCCTGCGTACCATTTACGAATATGAAAACAGAATGCTGATATCTTTAATGGTTTAGAAGTTATTTGCGTGTAACAAGTTAGGTGAATAACCCTGTATATTATAAATATAGGTTGAGGACCACCTCTCATTCCGGATTTCACTTACCTTTCCATACGTGCTAAAGAAAGACAGTATTCTTTCACTTGGCATTTCTATGGGGAGGTTCACGATTCTCACTAATTTGCTATCCACGTCTGCACATGTTATCACCACATCAGATAGAGAGCCATTAAATTTTCGTACCTGTGAGTGTCCATTGGTCGTGAGTAAGATCTTCTCCATTAACAGTTTACTGGTTAACTTGACGTAGACTGCCGTTTCCAAATTGTCAAGTTGTATGGCCTCCAGTTGGTCGACATTTAATTTTAAAGTTTGCTGGATCCACTCGTGTATTTCCGCAGGTCCAGTTTTATTGGCCTTGTCGGGAAAAGCACATTTAATTGTATATTTCCTGATGCCGTTTTTTGCCATATTCACTTTACGTTATTACACTAGAGAATAATAGAATACCACGCGTCACACGGAATGAGGCCGTCTCGCGAACCGTCCTCTGCCACAGCTCATATTGTGATGTTTCCTATTTTTTAAACACCACTCTAATTTACTCGTCTACTAATGTCATTGCACGCCATGTCTCCACTGACAGCTCGGAGCATACCACTTTCTCGAGCAGCTCGTCTCCTTTCTCCCAACTCTTCCCAGTCCAAACTTTGCAACATTTTCGTAACGCTACTCTTTTTTCGGAAATCGCCCAGAAAAAATCGAGCTGCTTTTCTTTGGATGTTTCTCACTTTTCGTACCAAGTAATCCTGGTGAGGGTCCTATACACTGGAACCGTACTCTAGTTGGGGTCTTACCACAGACTGATATACCGGGAGAGTTGCCCGTGCGGTTAGGAGCGCGCAGCAGTGAGCTTGCATCCGGGAGATAGTGGGTTCGAACCACACTGTCGGCAGCCCTGAAGATGGTTTTCCGTGGTTTCCCATTTTCACACCAGGCAAATACTGGGGCTGTACCTTAATAGAAACCACGGTCCACTCCTACCCGTTTCCTATTCCATATCGCCATAAGACCTATCCGTGTTGGGGCGACGTAAAGCAACTAGCAAAAAAAGAGAAAGAGACTTGCCCTCCCCTTTACATATTTAATACAGCCCCTAAATTCCCGCATACTCAGCCCTTGATGTCCATGCAGCGGATGGACTCTGTTCCTTTCCACTTTAAACCTCTCCCTGTTGGCAGCTACATCTCTACGTACATAAGCGCTATTGTAGCTTATCTGTCGGACGAGGCGTTGAGCCACCTGTAAGCAACCTGTAGGTTTCATTGAGCACCGTATCTACCCGTCTGGCATGAGATGTATTGTGCCAGATTGGGGTAGCGTATTCAGCAGCAGAAAAACACAGTGCCATCCTGCTTCGTGTGGAGATTTTCATCCGACGGATTGGCTATGAACATAACCGAGCTCATGATTTTCAGAATGTTCAGTTACTGTAAACAATTCGTCATGTTACTTGTTTGTTATGTTAGTTATAATTCATCGTGCATGTCAGCAGAGTTAAATGTTGTCAGAATATAGTAGCTGAATTTTCTTAATTGATACCGCGGATCAGTAGTGATATATATTTACGCAGTACTCAACGAACCCTAGTCCTTTCTGCCAAGTGATCTACAAGCAGATAAACATTCTACTGAGTGACTCGGGTCCGCGGTACGAATCGCCGTCATTCGTGCATGCTGCGAGTGAGTAAACGAAATCGCGGTTACCGTCACGCCATCCTCGTATTGCCGTAGAAAACCTATCAATTTCAATGAATGAATAATCAGATAGCGAAACAATAAAGTGCAATGGAATACTCTCCCTCACCCTGTAGACGACTGATATAGCACGTAATGATATTCTCATTCACTCCGTGCAGTACAATCTTACGAATCTACAACATTTCATGTGAAATGAATTTTAAAGACCATAGCACAAAACCGATCAACTGTACAGGCCATGAAGGCACGGGGATGTGTGGAAGGTAATGGCTTCCACTATCTGTAACCACGGCACTTGATGGAGTAGAGTGGTGTAGGCTGAGTGAACCTCATAGCCATGTGCACCTCCGGAGGTGGAAAATCTCGTTTCTTAAATTTTTCGACTTCCTGACTGGGAATCGATCCCGCGTCCTTCCGGTTGAACTAAACACGCCTTTACCGCCCCTTAAACTGATCAATTACTGCTGTATACTATGAAGCAACAATGCTGTATGCAAGCGTACCGCTTACCACTTGCCCAGACATGGCACACAGAATAACGCCAACGAGAAAGCAGTGAAATCGTTACTGGATTTTCACCGAAGTGGCCATGATTCGTATATCAATCAATGCAACTTAGAAATAAAAATGTCACTCCCCAGTTGTTCGGATTCCACGTTAAAATAGAAGTGACGAAGGTATGATCACACATTACCAACAGTCACGTAAAACTAAAAGTTTCTTCGGGTATGTATCGTATAGTTAAAAATGAAATGGCGTATGGCTTTTAGTGCCGGGAGTGTCCGAGTACAAGTTCGGCTCTGTAGATCCGAGTCTTTCGATTTGAAACCCGTAGGCGACCTGCGCATCGTGATGAGAATGAAGTGATGATGAAGACGACACATACACCCAGCCCCAGTGTCAGAAGAATTAACCAATTATGGTTAAAATTCCCGACCTTGCCGGGAATCGAACCCAAGCCCCTGTGATCAAGGGCCAGTACGCTAACCATTGAGCCATCGAGCCGGACATCGTGTAGTTACAGTTTGTATACGTGAGACTGTTTGTTTGTAGACCTGTCTTAGATATTGTATATACTGGCATCACCGAAAACCGATCTGTGTTAGTGCGATGTTGAACAGGTAGGAGAAATAATAATAATAATAATAATAATAATAATAATAATAATAATAATAATAATAATAATAATAATAATAATAATAATAATAATAATAATAATAATAATATATTTTAATATTATAATAATTATTAAAAAATTAAAAAATGCGGACAAGACTAAGACACGTCTCGAAAGTGCTCTAAGATGCTTAGTGAATATCGCTGAAGAACGCGGTTATCTGAAGAAGGAAGCTAAAGAAACCATGCATAAAGTCGTAAGTGATATTAGAAACCTTTTTACGAAACTGCAGTTCGCCCTAGATGATAAATGTCAGTCGAATAAGAATCAACAGAATGAGGTTGGAATAGACAAATCAACGAATACAGAGTGAGAAGATAGTCGACCTACGGAACAGGTGGCGACATCTACCGGCCCAGTGCAGGAAGTGAATGAAACCCAAATACTATCGACAATGTCTATCGGACAGCAATGTAATCATGACATTCAGATGACATCTCTCGGCCAAACACACAAAGTCTGTGTAGATTCCGAGATACAAGACATGATTACACAAAATTTAACACCGAGGTTACAAACCATGATGGAAAGTCTTTCGAATAATATGGCAGAGCAACAAATCGTCTTGGAACCTATGCCCCAAGAAAATCCAAGGAATAATGACCTATGGACAGATATCGCTGTCAAACCCTCCACTTCAAAACTCTGGAATATTAGTAAGAGAAAGATGACGTCAACAATCGTGGGCACAAGAAAGTCCGAATGTGGGAATGATAAATCCCAAACAGATAAACTGCAAGCCGCAGATCGTAGAGCTTGGTTATATATAGGGAAACTGCACCAAAATACAACCTAAGAAGCAGTGAAAAAGCACATCTCCAACTTAAATGTAGCCGACATATTAGAATGTGAAGAACTCCAAACTAAAGGCACACTTAAAGCCTTTAAAGTGGTGATCCCAATGCAAGACTTACCAAAAGTCAACATGGCTGAAGTGTGGCCAGAGGGAGTCATCGTACGACGCTACCGTATCTGCTTCCGTGGAATGTGGAAGGACTGAAAAGCACTCTAGCGCTATCTAACAACGATCTTTTGCACACACAAGACATATTAGTCTTCGTAGAATCTCTAGCAACTAAAGCCTTGGAAATAAACGGATTCTACTCCTAACATATACCAGTGACGCAAGGACCAAGAGGACGGCAAAAACAAGGAATCTCCTGCTTCTTCAAACCAAAAATGGGAAAAGTGCTAAACACACATCAGGATCAAGACACACTTGTGATACATTTCGAGAACCTTTCCATAATAGCCATATATCTTGAACCATTAATGCCAATAGAAGACATAATAACAACCATTATGATTGTCTTAAGACTGGCGACACCGGGACGAAACATTGTTATAGCTGGAGATCTGAACTGCAGATTAGACGTTCCAAATCACAGAACAAATGAACTGTTAGATATGATGATAGAGGAAGGATTCATCCTTGTCAACCAGGCGGATGAACGAACGTACTTCTCACACTCAGGGTGTAGTACTATTGACTTAATATTCTATAAAGGACCTAATATTACATTGAATAATTATATAGTATGTTATTCAGCAGATGAGACCCCCCTAAAGAAGTATTGCCCAGTCGTGGCCAATTTTTCCATTCCAAATGTGATGAACAGAATTGAAACCACAGAAATCACAGTCTCACGGCAGCTAAGAAACTGCGTATTAAGACAAAAGAAAGAATGGGAAGAATTCGATAATCACATAGAGAGAAATGACATTGATTCGGCTGCCATGACACTGGAAAAAACGATTCAGTCTGCTATGGTATATAATCAAAAGAGAAGAGTCCGCAAATGGTTTGAAGCAGAATGTTATGAAAAGAGACAGATTTCCCTTCTTGCTCTACATACAGCCATAGTTTAGAGGATATAAAATCCTACAGTCAAATCAGAAAATAAAATAAAAATCTACTGAAGATTAGAAAAAAACTATTACATGGAAAAGGAAACAAAAAGTATGGCGGAAGAAGCCAGAAAGGACCCATACATGGCATTGAGGCCACGGAAATCTCAGAGCAATAACAAAATAGACATAACAGTTTTGGAAGAACATTTCAACAACATTCTCAGCATTGATAAAACCTACACCGCATATGAACCGATCAATGTGAAAACATGTCTAGCGGAAACTGAACCTTTCACGACAGAAGAGGCAATAACATCTCTAAAAGACAATAAGGCGTCGGGTTCCGACGGCATATATAATGAACATATCAAAGGCTCTGTTGGCTTATTACACTGACTGACAGAGCAAATGCAACACCAAGAAGGAGTGGTCAGAACTTTATGCCAATTGCAGGGTAGACTGACGTCACTGAGGTATGCTCATGATGTGAAATGCGCCGCTGTGCTGCGCACGTAGCGAACGATAAATGGGACACGGCGTTGGTGAATGGCCCACTTCGTACCGTGATTTCTCAGCCGACAGTCATTGTAGAACGTGTTGTCGTGTGCCACAGGACACGTGTATAGCTAAGAATGCCACGCCGCCGTCAACGGAGGCATTTCCAGCAGACAGACGACTTTACGAGGGGTATGGTGATCGGGCTGAGAAGGGCAGGTTGGTCGCTTCGTCAAATCGCAGCCGATACCCATAGGGATGTGTCCACGGTGCAGCGCCTGTGGTGAAGATGGTTGGCGCAGGGACATGTGGCACGTGCGAGGGGTCCAGGCGCAGCCCGAGTGACGTCAGCACGCGAGGATCGGCGCATCCGCCGCCAAGCGGTGGCAGCCCCGCACGCCACGTCAACCGCCATTCTTCAGCATGTGCAAGACACCCTGGCTGTTCCAATATCGACCAGAACAATTTCCCGTCGATTGGTTGAAGGAGGCCTGCACTCCCGGCGTCCGCTCAGAAGACTACCATTGACTCCACAGCATAGACGTGCACGCCTGGCATGGTGCCGGGCTAGAGCGACTTGGATGAGGGAATGGCGGAACGTCGTGTTCTCCGATGAGTCACGCTTCTGTTCTGTCAGTGATAGTCACTGCAGACGAGTGTGGCGTCGGCGTGGAGAAAGGTCAAATCCGGCAGTAACTGTGGAGCACCCTACCGCTAGACAACGCGGCATCATGGTTTGGGGCGCTATTGCGTATGATTCCACGTCACCTTTAGTGCGTATTCAAGGCACGTTAAATGCCCACCGCTACGTGCAGCATGTGCTGCGGCCGGTGGTACTCCCATACCTTCAGGGGCTGCCCAATGCTCTGTTTCAGCAGGATAATGCCCGCCCACACACTGCTCGCATCTCCCAACAGGCTCTACGAGGTGTACAGATGCTTCCGTGGCCAGCGTACTCTCCGGATCTGTCACCAATCGAACACGTGTGGGATCTCATTGGACGCCGTTTGCAAACTCTGCCCCAGCCTCGTACGGACGACCAACTGTGGCAAATGGTTGACAGAGAATGGAGAACCATCCCTCAGGACACCATCCGCACTCTTATTGACTCTGTACCTCGACGTGTTTCTGCGTGCATCGCCGCTCGCGGTGGTCCTACATCCTACTGAGTCGATGCCGTGCGCATTGTGTAACCTGCATATCGGTTTGAAATAAACATCAATTATTCATCCGTGCCGTCTCTGGTTTTCCCCCAACTTTCATCCCTTTCGAACCACTCCTTCTTGGTGTTGCATTTGCTCTGTCAGTCAGTGTACTTGAAGCAGTCACAGATATGTTAAACCTATGCTTAAAAGAGAGCAACATCCCAGAAATATGGAGGATCTCGACAATTAGCATACTATGTAAGGGGAAAGGCAATCAGTTGGACCCGAACTCTTACAGGGGAATCGCCCTGGAAAAATGCATATTGAAGGTACTCACAAGCATCATCACAAAGCGAATTTCTAAGGAAGTAGAACACAGGATTCCGGAAGAACAATTTGGTTTCCGAAAAGGCAGGAGCACTCTCCACGCCATTAGCAACTTAATTGATGATATAGAAGATACATTAAGGCACCCTCAAGGAAAATTCCATGTCTTCGTAGATTACACCAAAGCTTTCGATACAGTAAACAGACGTATCTCAAAGCTAGAAACAATAACAGGAAGAAATAAGCTCACTGTACTGATACATAACATGATGACCGCCAATTTCATTCAGATCACAGATGGCGTAACCACATCGAAAACAATAACTCAGACCAACGACGTCCTAGAGGGAGACCCATTAAGCCCCCTATTATTTAATGTCGCCACATACGATGTTGTACAGATGATTAGGCAAGAGACGGAAGATATATAAATCTACATATATGTGAACGACATGGTCATTGGATCGAATTCCACCTACAACCTGCAAACAGCCATAAACCAACTTGAGAAGTGGGCACAGGAAAACAAAATGGAAATTAACACCGAGAAAACTGTACAGATGACATTCCGCAACGGAGGCCGAGAAGCTGCGAAGGACAGGATATATCTAAGACCGAAACCTCTTGTGACAGTCAACAGCTTCAAATACCTGGGAGTGACTCTGCAAACCACCGCCAGATCTTTCAGAATACACGTGAAATCCCGTGCAGCACCTGCCACAAAAGCAATCTTTGACACGAAAGTATTATCCAGATTATCATTAACAAGCGCTATGGCCTTATTCAACGCAAAAATAGTTCCCATCGCAACATACGGAATAGATATTATTTGGGATAAGTATAGTCTAAAAGATCTAATGACTTTGGAAGCAGTTAAATCAAGATTCTTGAAAGCCGCTCTAGGTGTTTCGAAACACACAAAGTCGAGGCTAGTATACGAACTCGCGAGAGAACCGTTCTTTATAGAAGAACTGCATATGAAACTTCCATCTACCGACAGCTCGAATAAACTGCTCCTCGATAGACAAAGAAACGAAGAGAAATCTGGCTGGATTTTTATACTACAGAAGCCATGGTAAATAGATCCTGGGCCAACACGAATCAAGACCTGCGACACCTGGTACCTCAATAGCTGTGCGTGGGTACCACCACAATTTATGCAAGAACAAGCGTTTTCACGATCCCGGGAATAACTGTATATGTGAGTTGTGCGATCGAACTTGTGATCGTTACCACATTACCACTTGTAAGAAACGAGTAATACCCCTGGTAGACTATTGTGCTTAATTACGTATGTAACTTATGTAACATACTGTATATACACAACTTGTGTGCATTTCTTAATAATAAAATAATTATAATATCATATATTATAATGTATTATAATATAATAATTATATTATTATTATTATTATTATTATTATTATTATTATTATTATTATTATTATTATTATTATTATTCTGCTAGGGGCTTTACGTCGCACCGACACAGATAGGTCTTATGGCAACGATGGGATAGGAAAGGCCTAGGAATTGGAAGGAAGCGGCCGTGGCCTTAATTAAGGTACAGCCCCAGCATTTGCCTGGTGTGAAAATGGGAAACCACGGAAAACCATTTTCAGGGCTGCCGATAGTGGGATTCGAACCTACTATCTCCCGGATCCAAGCTCACAGCCGCGCGCCTCTACACGCACGGCCAACTCGCCCGATATTATTATTATTATTATTATTATTATTATTATTATTATTATTATTATTATTATTATTATTATTATTATAGGCTTCCTTAAAAAGTTGATAATTGGCTGCAGTGAGATATTTAATGGTAGAATGAGTTCTTGGCGCAAGATATTTTCTTTAACGTCGCTCTGCACATCACAGGTTTTCGGCGACGTAAGGATGAGATAGAGCTAGGATTGGGAATGTAGTGCCCATGCCTTTAATTAAGGAACAACCCTAGCATTTGCCTGGTGTGAAAATGGAAAACCACGTAAAACCATCTTCAGAGCTGCCGACGCGACGTTGGGATTCGAAGCGACCATCTCCCGAATGCAACATCATAGCTACGCCACGCCATCTTAAACGCACAGCCAACTTGCTCGGTTTTCAAGATAACAGGGGTTACTCAAGGCTTGATTCCTTCACCTATGTTGTTCATAGTTTACATGGATCGTCTACTGGAAGAAGAAGTGGCAGGGAGGGATTCAGTTAGGCGGAAATTTTGTTAGCACGCCGACGACTTGGTCTTAACGGCCGATTTTGCTGAGAGCCTGCAGTTTAATATCTTGGACCATGAAAATAGGTATAGTGAGTGTGATATGAAAATTGACCTTCCCTGTAGTAAAACGATGTCTGTAAGTAAGATTCCTAAGAATTGATTATCAGGTTGGGAATACAAAGCTGGAAGAGATAGATCATTTCAAGTATTTATGATGTGTATTTTTCCAGGATGGTAAGAAGCCTCCGTGAATCAGGGAGCAGCGCGCTGGCCTCTCACCGCTGGATACCGTGGTTCAAATCCCAGTCACTCCATGTGAGATTTGTGCTGGACAAGGCGGAGGCGGGGCAAGTTTTTCTCCGGGTAATCCGGTTTTCCCTGTCATCTTTCATTCCAGGAACACTCGCTAATATCATTTCATTTCATCTGTGAGTCATTAATCATTGTCACAGGAGAGTGTGACAGGCCTCGGCAGCCGGCACAATTCCTATCCTCGCCGCAAGTTGGGGGCTTCATTCATCCCAACCCCGACCCGGTTATTGACTGGAAAACAGGTTGTAGGTTTTCATTCATTCTTCCAGGATGGTAGTATAGTAAGTGAGATTAAAGCAAGCTGCAGCAAAGTCAGTGAAGTGAATTCACAGTTGCGATCAGCAGTATTCTGCAACAAAGTAGTCAACTCCGGGACGTAACTACCTTTACACTGGTCTGTTTTCAGACCCCCGATCAAGTTGGCCGTGCGTGAAAGCTGTTGGACTCTGAATATCATGCTCATAACTTAGAGTCTACTGACATGAAAGTAGCGAGAATGATCGTCAGAACAAACAGATGAAAGCAATGAGCGGGGGGTTCGGAATGAGGAGATGAAGGCTACGTACGGGTACATATGAAGCAGTGGAAGATAGGTTACCAAGAAGAATAATGGACTCGGTCCTGGAGGTTAGAGAAGTGGAAGGAGAGAAAGACGACGATGGTTATACTTCGTTTCTAATGACTGAAAGATAAAACAGTATAGAACTAAACGAGGCCACAGAGCTAGTTATAAATAGAGAATTGTGGGGGCATTTAGTAAGTTCACAGCGGCTTGCAGACTGAACGCTGAAAGGCGAAGATGTATGAAAGTGTTAATAATAGCAATAATAAATAATCCCAAAGCTTGATTATATTGCTTTGATTTTCGATCTAGAGCCGTGGAAACCTTCATTGGCATTGTACCTCCATGGGGAGTATATTCTGCTTCTTATTCTTCTTCTTTTTAATAACGAATTATCACTTCTCATTTCGTAGGTTAGCAATTCCTATTTTCTAATCCGCGGAACTTTGCTAATAGTCTGTCACTGCTAAACGGCGTCTTGGAAAGGAGATGAGTCCAAATGGCACCCTCTGGAAGAAACTCTGGACACACACACACACACACACACACACACACACACACACACACACACACACACACACACACACACACACACACACACACACACACACACACACACACACACACACACCAAACTATTGGTTCTACTGCTGTGATACATAAGTTTGTTTCATTAGAAACTTGTTCCAATCTAGTGAGATGATACTACTGTACTTCAGTCAATAAGTTCGTGGAATGTGGTCTACAGTGTAGGCAACACGTCATGCACTCGTGTAGTACAGCCAATTACTTCTTGGACTGGTGCTTACAGTGTAGGCAGTACCGTGTATACCTATGTACGTACTACAGCCAATATGTTCGTGGACTGGCGCTAACAGTTCAAGGATCACACATTTTTTTACCTGCCTTTTCGCGTCTTTTTCTTGTTGTGATGTTTTGGGTTAATTCAACTTGATCATCGCCGGCCCCGTGGTGTAGGGGTAGCGTGCCTGCCTCTCACCCGGAGGCCCCGGGTTCGATTCCCGGCCAGGTCAGGGATTTTTACCTGGACCTGAGGGCTGGTTCGAGGTCCACTCAGCCTACGTGATTAGAATTGAGGAGCTATCTGACGGTGAGATAGCGGCCCCGGTCTAGAAAGCCAAGAATAACGACCGAGAGGATTCGTCGTGCTGACCACACGACACCTCGTAATCTGCAGGCCTCCGGGCTGAGCAGCGGTCGCTTGGTAGGCCAAGGCCCTTCAAGGGCTGTAGTGCCATGGGGTTTGGTTTGGTTTGGTTCAACTTGATCATCGCAACGGATTTGCCTAATTTTTGGCAGAACTTAAAATTTGCCCGTTGCTCAAACTATGACATTCTCAAGTTCCGCCGCTGACATTCACAACACATTCTGCTTCTAGACCTTCGCAACTGTCTCTTGCTGGGACTAACGAAGAACACTGTCACGGCAACAACTTGAGGTGGAAACTCTCCGTTGTAGTGCACCACAGCGACACTAGACGGCCAGTTCACGAACTTAATGACTCTACTATGTATATAAGTGCTTCTGCTTAAGGGGATACGGAGCCGCCTATCTTACCAATGTTAAATTTGTTTAATTCATGTTCCTTTTTATCAGGATCTGATAAAGTTATGAAAATAGAATTAATGTCACATTTTATTCAAACCTTATTTGACATACTGAGGGAGCGTTTTTGTAATTGGACTTAAGGGGACTCAGATACATATTTCTTTAAACAGTCAATAAATAGAATATTTTTTCCCTAAAAACAGCCAGATCTCAAACAGTTTTGTATATAAATCAGGAAATCCCTCCGTTAAAATGTTAACCGATATGAGACAAACTAATGATGAAAATTACACAGCTCTGTGATAAATAGTCACCTAGGAAAAGGAACATACATTTGAAAAAATTGGAATCTGAGAAAATTGCATTTAAAACTTTCCACACATATGATCTTCTCATTGTTAGCGCAAGTGTAAATTAAAATTGTGGCAACTTTTAATTGTTAAACTATAATGTATTATACAGCATTTTAAAGAGCAGACTTCAGAGATAAATTATATTTTGACCATTTTAACCGTTCCGTATCTCCTTAAAACGCCAACCTCTTAGAGATTATCAGAAAATGTATTTGCTTCTGATCATTCTTGTCAACAGCTGGCACGAGATGGGGTTCTATGACCTGCCGGCAATGATCGACTATATACTCCGCACCACTGGACAGAGCAAACTGTATTACATGGGGCATTCCTTAGGTGGCAGGATAGTGTTCGTGTTGCTCTCCATGAGACCAGAATACAACGATAAGCTCCGTCTAGTGGTCGCCATGGCAAGTAGGTTATCTGCTCCACCTGACCAGCAGAGGACGCCCGAATTTAGACCACCAAGAAATGTAAACCTCTTCCAAGTAAGTTCTAGACATACGAATACTTACGTAGGTTATCCGCCTCCTTAGCTGAATGGTCAATGGAGTGAACTTCGGTCAGAGGGCCCCAGCTTCGATTCCCATTAGGACCGAGGATCCTAACTACATATTGTACATTCCTCTACCTGAGGAAATGGGTGCTTGTGTTCGTTTTAATACACATCTCTTCATTTACAAACTACACACACCACACTGCCAACCACCCCAGGAATATGCAAAAGTAAATGCTTCCCTCCTAAAAGGGTTGGTTGGCCAACGGGCTCTTAACCTGACCGTAGAAATTCAGTATCTGCGCCTTAACGTTTATAACATTATAATGGATTTGGAATGATACAAGTCTTACGTGGAATAGCTTGTAGAGGAGAGATGTGTTCACTGCGGCAGCCCGGGTCCAACCGACCGGCCTCCAGAAGTACATTTACTTCTATAACCTAATGAACCACGCGGTAGTATTTCCATTGGTTGACGCACAATCGGATATGACGTGATTGCCAGCAATCAAGCCAAATGTATCCGTTACCAATCCGTGCACAATAAAAACACAACAAATGGTTTTGTCACTAGCTGGACCTAACCAATCCAGACCAATACCTTTGTCACTAGCCGGACCTAACCAATCCAGACAGATGGCTTTGTCGCCAGCCAGAATGATAATTTAATTCACCTTTTTGTCACTGCCCAACATCGTACACGCTGCTGTCGCCATATGTAATGCTAAGGGCCTGACATCCGCTTCAGGGCCTTCTTTGCTTGATAACAGTCCAATGGTTTGTCACTAACTGGGCCTGAGCATTCCATACCAATGGTTTTGTCGTAAGCCGGATCTAATCAGTCGAGGCCAATGGCTTTGTCACTAGCTCGAATGATAAATTAAAATTGAAGAGTTGACAGCCTCGCGCAGCGCACAATCACGTTGACCCAGAGAAGTCCGTGAGAAGGAAACAAATGACAGTGTAATCGCACCTGGGGTATGTCTGCGTTTTGGCTAGTTAACAACGTATGAAATTAATAGAACGGAACTGTATCGAGGTCACGGTGGATGGATAGGTAGATACTGTCGAAATAAAGAGTAGTCAGTATGGGTTTGAAGCTGATATTTTATGTCTTAATTGCAAATAAATTGTAATAATTATAAAAAATTGATAAAATGATCACATTAGGACAGAGCCTCTCAGGGTGCATGCACCAGTGTCTTGCGCGATGCACGGTGCACCAGCTCCTCGATTTGGAGCCATAGCGCTGTCTCTCTCTTTCCCCACACCTGTCTCGCTCACTCCGCCTGTCTCCCCCTTCCTCACTTACTCCGTAGCGCTCCAAATCCGAGCCGAGTTGATTCGAGCTTATCCGCGTCGCTTCGAGACGACGCCCTGGTCCGAGCTGAGCCGAGTGGGACCAATGCACTGCGCACAGGACCTCTGCTCCTCAGTTTGCACACGTGAGATTTTGGGCGTTTGAGAGGCCCTGCATTAGGATATTAGGACCATTAGAACTGGGGTTCCGAAAGCGTAGAACTCGCCTCACGATGGACGGCTACCTTAACTTGGAGTCAATGCCGAGAAGCCCTTTGACTTTCAACATTAATGACTAGATCCCGGAGTTTTAGGAAGTATTAGGTTAGAATGCAAACTAATTTGATTACCAGGATGTGTCGACTAGACCGTTCTTTCGTAATGGAGTGAGAATAACATAAATTCTAGGGGTTCTGATGGGCCGAACCCCTAATGGTTATGTAAAGTTATTACATAACTGTTGTGCAGGTTAGACTATACCTGTTACCCGCTTCAGCAAATTTGCATTTTAACCTATAACTGATCACAAATCCGGGCTCTGTAATAATGACTCTTTATTCTTGGAATGCTGACAATCTCTTATAATATTTCAAATGTGTTTTCGCTCAACTTGAAGCCACTTCGGTTCTATAATATGTCGCTAGAAATTTTGAAATAAATAAATTGAACCTGTCTGGCTTAAATGAGAAACCTATTTCCGCATGTTACAAAATTCAAAGCCGGCCCGGTGGTGTAGGGGTAGCGTGCCTGGCTCTTACCCGGAGGCCCCGGGTTCGATTCCCGGCCAGGTCAGGGATTTTTACCTGGACCTGAGGGTTGGATCGAGATCCACTCAGCCTACGTGATTAGAATTGAGGAGCTATTTGACGGTGAGATAGCGGCCCCAGTCTAGAAAGCCAAGAATAACGGTCGAGAGGATTCGTCGTGCTGACCATACGACACCTCATAATCTGCAGGCCTTCGGACTGAGCAGCGGTCGCTTGGTAGGCCAAGCCCCTTCAAGGGCTGTAGTGTCACGGGGTTAGTTAGCTAGTTAGTTATGTCTAAAATATCTACTGACTTCCCACCCGAAAATTGAGGCTCGAATTCTGGTCTATCCAGTGTTTAGATCTTCATCACGTGGCGTCAGGAAGGGTATCCAGCCCTGAAACTCAACCAAAGTCAAAAGGACCCTGAGTGGCTAGAGAGACCACAGAAATAACTGAGATAAGCTGATTAAATCTCTCTCATATATCAAATTTCTTCTCAGTGAGTTATGGGAATATTCCTTCTTTCATTCCATGTATTGGTCAATGCACGTTACAATTTTTCATACTCTACCGGTATTTCGAAAATATTTACTTTTCTTCTGTGTGAGCCTTTTGTCAAATGGTGTGAGCAATGGGAAGGTTTCGATTCCTAAGATTGATACTTGAATTGGTGGAAGGCAATTAAGAAAACTTCAGTGTAGAAAGATGAGTCCCAGGAAGACATTTTTCAGAGAAGACTGTGCCACTTCAGGCTGAAGGACATTTCATTCAAATAATTTCCTGTAGGTGGGGATGGTAGAGTGCATCCGCTTTATAATCATTTTGTCGTAACAAGTGATTCTACTTACTTGTGCCAGGCTTCTGACATTCAACTGCCATGTCAGGACTCACTTGGTCGATTCCTATTCTCTTCCGACACCTAAGGTAGTACCTGAAAAAAATACATGTTTCGTTCTACAAGAGCATCCTCAGTTTCTACCGAATCACTTCAATCATGTATATGAACGAGTATTAATAAATAATGACTGTCAGCATATTAACTTAATGAAATACACCGTACTGATCTTACGAACACTCTTTGTAAACAACGGACAGCACTTCGGCAGACTAGATGAAGTTAATACGGTGATGGTTGAATACTAATACAATCATTATTTGCTAATACTTGTTAATATTATCACCACACTCTCAATCAATGACAAGTTTACACAACGTAAACAATACTGCACATATACAGGCATGATTTAAGTTATTTGGTAGAACCTGAGGATGCTCTTGTAGAACGAAACATGGCATTCTCTGATTAATAGTATGTAGGTTTTTTACACAGATATGTTATAGAGCTATAATTTATACTAAAATTGCGTGTTTGACAGACTGGAAAGCTTTTTAAGTTACATTTGATCTAAATAATTAAAAATCGACAATTTTTGAGTTGTCCCACGTTTGAACCAGATGATAGATTTGTCCTTCAGTAAATATTTAGTGGAAACAATAATTCCGAAGATTTTCTCTTTAAAATAATCATCACTACCATAAATCAATGATTTTATAATTTTAATTATATTTTCGAAATGTGAAACGGTAAAACCAATGTGTACTGTAAATATTTAACAAGAACTGTTGCTCATGTTTCAGAGATTCGTGGAAGTGGCAGGGATAAACGAACTGTTTCCATACTCAGAACGAAGAATTGCTATGTTGTACTACTTCTGTAGCAATTCGATTACAAGAGCAATCTGCAGAAAATTCGTACAGGACTCGATGGGGGAAAGTGAAGTCATTAGTGAGGTGAGTATGCCCATGTACATAACTTAAATTTGCGCTCCGAGTGGTTCAGGCCGTGCAGCTTTGAGCTTGCATTCAGGTGTTGGTGGTTTTGAATCCCACAGTCGACAGTCCTGAACGCTGTTATTTCAGGCTGTACTTTACAGAGGCCACTTTCCTACCGCATCATCACCAAAAAAGAAATAGTGCGCGTTAAATGGCTAACAGAAATAAAAGTTTAGGACTAGAATAAATATTGTCATGGAAAGGGGGTAGCAGCCTTTCGGAAGTTGCAAAGGCGGCAGTCTAGATGATTGACTGATATGGCCTTGTAATAATATTCACCATGGCTTAGTTGTGTTGATACCGCTACACGGTTGAAAGCAACGGGAATGTACAGCCGTAACTAACTCCCGAGGACATGCAGCTCTTTCTGTATGAATGATGTACTGATGATGGCTTCCTCCCGGGGAAAATATTCCGGAGGTAAACTAGTCCCCCACTCGGACCTCCGGGTGGGGACAACACGAGAGGGGGCAATCATCAGGACAATGAATACTGACATTTTGCGGGCCGGAGCGTGTAATGTTAGAAGTTTGAATCGTTGTGGCAGGTTACAGAGTCTGAAAAGGGAGATGGATAGACTAAATTTAGATGTAGTTGGTATAAGTGAAGTACGTTGGCAGGAAGAAAAGGATTTTTGGTCAAGCAACTACCGAATAATCAACACAAAATCAAACAGAGGAAATGCAGGAGTTGGTTTAATAATGAATAAGAAAATAGGGCAGCGGGTAAGCTACTACGACCAGCATAGTGAAAGAATTATTGTCGCGAGATAGACACGAAACCAATGCCCAGCACAATAGTGCAGGTCTGTAGGCCTACAAGTTCAGCGGGTGATGAGGATATCGAAATAATATATGAAGAGATAGAATATTTAATACAATATGTAAAAGATGACGAGAATATAATTGTGATGGGAGACTGGAATGCAGTGGTAGGCTAAGGAAGAGAAGGTAATACTGTAGGGGAATTCGGATTGGGACAAAGGAAGGAAAGAAGAAGGCGACTGGTTGAATTCTGCTCTGATCATAATTTAGTCCTTGCCAATGCATGGTTCAAACACCACAAACTACGGCTGTATATGTGGACGAGACCTGGAGACAACCGAAGGTATCAAATAGACTGCATTATGATTAGGCAGAGGTTCAGAAACAAGGTGTTGGATTGCAAAACTTTCCCAGGAACAGACGTGGACTCTGAACACAACTTGCTGGCCATGAAATGGCACGTGAAGTTGAAGAAATTGAAGAAAGGAAAGAATGCAAGGAGATGGGATCTAGACAAGTTGAAAGAAAAGAGTGTGAGGGATTGTTTCAAGGAACATGTTGCACAAAGACTAAATGAAAAGGCTGAAGGAAACAACATAGAGGAAGAGTGGACAGTCATGTGAAATGAAGTAAGTAGGGCTGCTGAAGAAATGTTAAGAAGGAAGAAAAGATCAACTAAGAATCAATGGATAATTCAGAAGATACTAGGCCTGATTGATAAACGACGAAAATACGAAGAGGACAGAAAAGGAAAAGGATACAGGTGATTGAAGAATGAAGTGGATACAAAATGCAAGATAGCTAAGGAAGAATGGCTGAAGGAGAAGTGCAAAAATGTCGAAGGTTGTATGTTGCTAGGAAAGGTAGATGCTGCATACGTGAAAATCAAGGAAACCTTTGGAGAAAGGCAATCTAGGTGTATGAATATTAAAAGCTTAGATGGAAAGCCACTTCTTGGGAAAGAAGACGAACCAGAACAATTACGACAGTTAGATAGATAGATAGATAAAGAATGGGTGAACCCTGCCATCGCAGGGCTCCACACGTAGGTCTGTGAAGACCCTTTGTGCCCCTTAAACGGGTTTGCCTAGTTCAGACCTAGTGCTCCTATAAATGATACTAGTGTCCGGATGTTGGCATTCCTGATGTCTTCCAGGCTCACGAAATGTCAGCCAAGGTATCGATGTCTAGTGCTTGCAAGAGCCTCACACTGACATAACACATGCGCGGAGGTCTCCTCCTCCCTACCGCATCTTCTACACATCGGATCCTGACTGATTTTCATGATGTGTAGGTGTCTCTGTAAGGTATTGTGGCCTGTCAACAGTCCAACTACCATTCGCATTCTGGTCCTATTCAAATTTATCAGGACCTTTTTATAACTTTGGCTAGGCCCTTTGATAAGTTCACGTGCCTGCCTTGCTATAGTTAACCTCTTCCAAATGTCTAAGTGAGACTGGTTTGTCCACTGGGATATTACCAGTTTCACGCTTCGGAGTGACACTCCCAGGAAGGGCTCTGGTCCTATAAAAGGACCTTTTGAGCCTTGTTTCGCTAGTTTGTCAGCTTCTTCATTTCCGCTGATACCTGTGTGCCCAGGGACCCATAATAGGGTAACTGAGCTAAATTCACACAGCTGATCTAACATCCTTTGGCATTCCCATACCATTTTTGATGTTGTTTTAACTGCACAGAGTGCTTTTAACGCTGCCTGGCTATCGCTGCAAATAGTGATACATCTTCTGTGTCCAGGCATTTTCCATATATATACAGCACAGGCCAGTATTGCATATACTTCGGCCTGGAAAACAGTAGCGTATTTACCCATAGGTAGGGAGAGCCTTGTCTTAGGCCCCCAGACCCCGGCACCTGTGCCCGTCTCTGTCCGCGAGCCATCTGTGTACCATGTACAGCCCCCAGACCTAAGACGGGCCCCAGCATCCGCGGCCCACTCCTCCCTTGTGGGTATCACCACTGTGAATTTATAGTTCAAATTAAAACTAGGCTTCATCAGGTCCCCAATCATCATTGTCATAGGGCAAGTCTGGTGAAGCCTTGTGAGAATAGAGGCATGACCTCTATTCGGATTCTTGAAGGACCATCCTCCGAGTGACCAAAGGCGGTAGGCACTCATTCCCGCTATTTCCTTAACATATAGATGTAAGGGGGGAAGACCTAGGATGGCCTCCATTGCACATAATGGTGTAGTATCCAGTGCCCCTGTTATTCCTAGACACGCAAATCTTTGGACACTGTTTAACTTGGTGGTCACAGTTTTACTCTCCGAGCCTGGCCACCAGACTAAAGATGCATAGGTCATCGTGGGCCGTACAATAGAAATATAGAGCCACTGGACCACCTTAGGTCCTAGGCCCCAAGTCTTTCCAACGGCCCTGCGACAGGCCCACATAATCTTGCGAGCCTTATCCACCTTATGGTCTATGTGTTTCTTCCAGCTCAGTCTTGCCTCAAGGATTACCCCTAGGTACTTAACTGAGGTTGTCTTAACTAATTTTTTCCCAAATAGGAAAGGCTCTGACAGTCCGTCTAGCCTCTTCCTCCTGGTAAATACCACGAGCTCCGTCTTGTCGGGATTAACCGACAAGTCCGTGTCGTGGCACCATCTTTCCACCCTACGTAGGGAGCTCTGTACGAGCTCTGAGACCGTACTGGAGAAATTTCCCACCGCCATCAGGCTAATGTCATCTGCATAGCCTTGGGCGTAAATTCCTCCAACATTTAACCTGGTAAGTAGTTCATCCACTACCAGACACCATAATGTTGGTGATAATACTCCTCCCTGTGGACACCCCCTGTCTATATTAGCTCTCAACATAACTGCGTTGAGGGTAAACAGAACTTGACGGCCCTGCAGCGAGGCCATAATCCATTTTATGAGCATCCTGCTCACTCCTCTTCTCTCTAGACTAAGTTCTATGGAGCCCAAAGATGTGTAGTTAAAGGCACCTTCTATATCTAGGAATACAACCATAGCAAGTTGCTGCTGATCCAAGGCACTCTCCAGTCTAGAAACTAGCTGGTGTAGTGCCGTCTCAACCGACTTCCCTGGTTGATATGCATGCTGATGAGGATGCAGGGGACAGTCTCTTAAAACTTTCTCCCTGATATGTCTATCCACTAGTCTTTCCAAGGTCTTAAGAAGAAAAGACGTTAGTCTGATGGGTCTATAATCCTTAGGTCTAGTATATGAAGACCTTCCGGGTTTAGGTATATATACTACCTTCGCCTGACGCCACAAGGAGTACACGTACCCCATAGTGAGACAGGCTCTAAAAATTCTGACCAGGTATGGTATAAGGACCTCACCTGCTTCCTGAAGAAGCGCCGGGAAGATCCCATCCATTCCTGGGCTTTTGTAAGGGGCAAAAGATTCTAATGCCCACTTCACCCTTCTGTGGGTAACAATCTCTGCGGCTTCCTTCCAGCCACTTCTATCGGGTCTGAAGGATCCGCTCGATTCTACTTCACTGTTCGTGACTGCTGAACCTGGAAAGTGGGCATCAAGCAGTAGGTTCAGGGTCTCCCTCTCTGTGGATGTGTATCCGCCCGAAGGTGACTCCAGTGAGCCCAGCCTTGCCCTTCCATCCAAGGTTAGAATTTTATGAAGCCTTGCCGCTTCATGTTGACTTTCAATGGAGTCACAAAACTGTCTCCAAGATTTCATAGAAGCCTTTTTGACTTCTGACTTATACCTTCTTTGTGATTCTTTATAAGAATCTAGGCTTTCTTGATCCTGAAGTTCCCTGTATTTATTCCATAGCCTTCGTGTGTTTCTCCTCAGGTGTTCAAGATAACTATTCCACTTGAAACTTCCTGTTGCTCTTTTTGCCTTAACAACTGGGCAGTTTAATTCATAAGAGGTAACCAGTATTTGTGTGAGAAAGCTCACACTGAGCTCCAGCTCCTCTTTGTTCTTAATTATATTTGAGGGTCCTCCTTCAAGTCCCCTCCTCACGTCCTCCCTAAAAGACGTCCAGTTGGTTCGTCTAGGGTTTCTATAAGGTGGGATCTCGAAGGAGCCCTCTATATGAAACACAATGTGTCTATGGTCTGACAAGGAAGGTTCTAAAGAAACTTTCCAGTCTTTAAATTCCTGTATGATTCCGATTTGAGAGGAACATGTTTTTTCTTTTGTATCCCACACCTCATGTCTTTGCACCATGTCAAAATCTGCTCTTAAAATTAGTTCCAGGAATGTATACCAGAATCTTCCCTCTTCCAACATATTTTCACAAATTAATGGCATTTCTTACCGCATCTGAGTGATGACCGTTCTTCTTCTGCTTCCTTCTCAATCACTTTTTTTCAGTTTCTTCTCTATTATTCTTGAATAGCAGTACTTCACAACCACACTATAAAATCTGATGGTCCTATAAATATTATAGCCTCTTCTTATCTATCAGTATGATATTCTTCTCTCAGTCATTATGTATTTCCTATTTTTTTCCAATTTCTCCTAGAAAAACTGCGTTAATACTTCCACTAACTTTGGTCCGTCCAATATTACGTATTCATCATCCCAGTCAGCTTCATTTCATCTTTCCTCTTTCCTCTTTTACGTGCTTTACTTGAGTCTTACACTTCAGCTCCATAGAAATATAGATAGATAAATTTATTATCATTAACCGGTTATTTGCCCAATTATAGGTGATTCAATTAAACAATATAAACAAGAAATACACCTTAAATAAATAAATAAATAAATAAATAAATAAATAAATAAATAAATAAATAAATAAATAAATAAAATGAACCTCCGTAAATAATTGCCATGATTTAATTACCGTACGTCTAGAGACATTTACATACACGTATTTATATATTTTATAGAGATTACCGGTACCTCACATTCATGAGGTCGTTAGGGCACGTCTAATTTTAGACGAGTGTGATTGAAAAAGGTCCACTGATCTACCCATCCCATTAAGTGATTTTAGTGCCCTCAGCAGGCTTTAGTTTGCCCGAACTACAGTTCTCACTTTAGGCAAATAGAAAGTGTACCTTTGCCTACTATTGCGACGAGGAACGTGTAATGGGAGCAACTCCAATAATGTTGAGCAATACACTCTATTCGTCAGACACTTGTAAAGAAAGAGTAATGAATGAAAAACGTCTTCTTCTCTAGTTCGTTCAAGAAAGGGAAGTAGTTTAAGGAAATTTACTGTAAAATCTGCAAAATGAGTATTCACAACTGTGGAACATCCGACATATCCATGCCTTCATCAAACTAAAGTAAAATATATTATTACATCTATAAATTAACATATAACTGAGATTTAAAGTCATCAGAAATATGCCCACTCCACATAGCCATTGTTTGTGGAACAACTGGATGTTTCTGATGGAAGAAACGAGTTCAGATTTGCCTTTGTGACCTTCGAACAGAGATTCAGCAGCACTGTTCATTGTTTCTTGAATTCTTTCGCCATCTCTGAAAGGCTTCCTTCTTTTAGCTAGCAGGCGGCTGATTTCGTAAAACTCTATCGTCGTATTACTTGATTACTAAACGGGCTTTGTAAAGATAGATTTTTGCAATGTTAAGTCAGATGTAAGATCCTTCGTTCTGTGTCTCCCTAGTTATGAATTTATCGGGAATTCACTACTGAAGTTCTTATGTTTAGTCAAAAATATCCCTCTAAGTTAGTTTTCTTTTTTGGTGATAGGGAGGAAACAAACATACACATACACTAGCATTAGGCTACACAGTAAACACACCGATTTGCCTTGTGCTATTAAATTATATTAGATATGTATTATATAATAGATAAAATATATTTAAAATGTAGGTTCGCAACCATTTATTCATGATTATAATCACTGTGTAAACTAATATTGCGAATTAATAACTGATGTATTCTTTCACTGTCAATATAAATAAAAATTCAGCTCATTGAATATACTGTACCCTGATGAGATAGGCCCTAGTTTCATGATTTGATTTTGATATGAGAAATACAGATATATAGAAATATTAAATGAAATACAGTGTCAGTTTGTGTGGACGGGAGAATTTCCACATAGCCCGGCGTGATCGCGACAAACCGTCGCCACATTTAAGCTTGTCATTATGGGGAAAATGTTTCTTGGCCAGAAGATAAGAGGATTAAAGCTAGAGCTCACAACAACGAAGTAATGGCTTCGAGGAAGTGAAAGAGTATATATTTCGGACCAAGGGCGAGCAGATGTATCACCAATACCGGGAATATGACGTACCCGTTTTTCTACGCCCGAGGCATTTGGTGTTGTCAACGTTACAAGGAAGAGATTTCAAACTAACCGAAGCGGTGTTGACCAATGAGAAAATTTATCATAGGCCCGCAGATAAACCAACATAAGAAAAACTCAGAGTGAACTCCAGTTAGCTTCTCCGATAACAATAATTAAATTATTCCAACCACATAATTGAATAGAGGGGATTTTTGTGATATTCCCATGTTGATTAATTGTGATCGTAATAAATTAAAGTAATGAATTCGTGGAAATGACCCACGCTATCTCGCCATTGGTCGAGATGAGCACGCCATCAGGGACGCCGAGTTAGCGCGCGAAAGGTGGAGGACAGAAATTAAGTAATATTTCCATGATCACCGAACGATAGGAGTTCAGAATACGACATATGAATGTGTATCGCCAGTGCATTAAGTGGGATAAAGCAAGAAATCCAAATCCACCTGCATATGTCGATTTAGGATAACCAACCCCCTCTCCAGGAGATGACCGCGGATGACCCCGGCGGGAAACCATATCGTCCATAAAAGTCCAGTAGTGGAACCTCACATCACCCCAGTCGTTTGAAGTCACCAGTTGTGACCGGTCACCAGTCGTGTCAGTCGTATGAAGTAGTTGAGACTCTGACACGTTGACTCTGTAAGTCAGTACCTCGGGACGCATTCGAAGTCAGTTAAAGCTGAAAGTGCGTGAGTTATCAGGAGAATGAATACGAACAGTGAAATTATCCATAGTACCGAGTGTAAATATATCAGTACAACTGTATGTTGAATTTAATAAATGTCATGTGATTAAATAATAAATAACTAACGGAACGCCGATAGTACCTTTGGAAGGCAGTGTGCGGAGCCTGAAGTAAACACCTCAAGATAGACGGTGAATGACTATCCGAGCAGGGAATTATGGGAGCTAGGCGATTATCAAGACGGCTTAGAAATAAACCAGGAAGTGCCGGTTGAAGACGCGATACGCGCCGGTTCAAATGAACGACATTTCGTCGTAATGTGTCACGACGTGTGTTTCGGGCGTATATGAAGAGTATATTGTGCGAGTGTCAGGGGTCTAGGAGCACCTATAAGTGTTTTTTTTTGTTATTAGTATTCTTGTGTAAAATAGTGTAATAAGGTATAAATCATGGGTAGTCACCCAGAAGTGTTTTATTGTGTTAAATTTGTATTGTGCGACATGATGGACGAGTAGATCACCATGGGGCCGTAAGGCCTATATCTCATCCGCTACGAGACAATGGAATTCTACATAGGAATGAGTACACAATTTTGATATTTGGGGGATGTTATCGCGACTAAACGGGGTTCAGTGTAAATTAATTATGGTTACTTAACATGGTCCGCCTCCCGAGTCCATGATTTTATTTTTTTGTTAGACGGACAAATTTATATTAACGTAATAATGGGTTAGGTTAATTAATTTGAGTATATGTTTGTTGTATATAATGTAAATATGGGATATATTCCTTTCAATTAATGCATGCTATTCGAAATACTTTGACTTAAGTTCATTTCAAGTGTTAAATTCTTTTTTTTTGGTGCTAACCCATTTATTTGAATTTCATTCACTGCGGTGATCATTTGTATTTTAATTAGGAATAATTTCTATTAGACAGCCAGATTATGAAAGAGCCAGAGTATGTAAAATTTGTGTTGCGTACGGAAGGTCATTAAAATACTAATAATAATAATGTTTGTGAGTTGACAAAGGAAAGTAATAATAATAATATTTGTGTGTCTGCAAGTTAAGGTATAATAATAATGACAGTGCCTCGTGAGTTAGCCAGTGCAAATATAATAATCAATGTGGAGATGACATGTAGCGTTAAAGACTTTCATTCGCGTAATCAGTTTGATTTTACGTAAATTTTTGATTTTACGTTTTTGGACTTTATTTTAACCATTAAAAATTTGTTTAAAAGCGATAAAGGCACGTGAATTAGAATGGTCACGATATGTTAAAAGCCCAGAATGATTTGAGCCCATATTTAGAGTTGGAAGTCATGAGGGACGAATATCCGGCGTGAAATAAATTGAGCCGTATTGTTTGTAATGATGAAATAGATGTATCTCAAGGCCTAAGATGATATAAAATACAGATGCCGGTGTTATTAGTGGTAGAATCCACGCACCGAGGATTAATTTATGAATTAAATGTTTGAAGAGTTCCGATGAAAGGAAATGGACTTCAAATTGCAAGGAATAGTTTAGCAATCGCCGGCATTGGAGGTATTTGCCCAGCCGCGATGTGCCATAGGTTGTGAGATGTGTCTTGGGAGGACGTGTGTCCCCATATAAAATTAACGGCAGTACGAAATTGAAGGTACGGTCCCGAATACAGTGTTGTCCCGACCAACATAAAGCAGATCTTAGTGGTTCATAACGGGATTTAACATATGTGACTAAATTCTAAAGAGTGGAAATTAAAATATCATCTTTCCATTTTTAATAATAATAACAATAATCATACTCCAAGTGAATCTTGTCTTAAATCAAGTGCTTAGTGCCAGGATAAATCGGAATTGTAAAAGGGGTTATGCGTTAAACATATTAAGAGTGGACTACCGTGTAACAGGCGAAATTAATTTTTTAAATTAATAATAATAATAAATAAAAAAAACTAAGTTACTTTTTTTTTAAGAATTTACTTTTTTTATATTTTGGACATAATAATGATGTTGGGAGTTGAAATGAAAGATTTGAGATTTTAAACTAATAATAATAATAAATAAAATATTTGAAGAAGGAGAAGAAGAATAACCAATGAAGCTACTTTTTTTATTTTTTATTTTTTTGATGAAAATAATAAGAGAGAGAAGTTGAAGTATTATAGCGAGGATGATTACGGGTTACGATAATCACGATTTCCACTATCATAATAACAATAATAATAATAATAATAATACTAATAATAAAAATATTTATGAGGAAGCTGATCATTATATTGTGCGGATAAATTAGGAGGAAGAACGACCCTTCGTTTGAAACGTCGGCAAGGGTTGGCATATAATCATCCCGGATGACAAATGATAATAATCAAATACAGGATTATAATTGAAATTAATGATAATAATAAAATTAATTGATGGTAGTCAAAGAATATGATAATGATCAGATAAAGAATGGTAATGATATTATTTAATAATCATAGGAGGATATGATAGGGACAGTCATCCTGTGTCGAACTGCTCCGAACCAGATGTTGGGTTTTCACGGGGAGATTGTTAGCGGTAGATACGTAATTAACCCACGGACGGCACATGTCTTCAGGGTCAGAGCATAGTAATGAACCTTTCCGTACGTCTTGTCGTATTGACAAGTGTAAATATTAAAGTAGCTTTTGAGTTAATGAACTCTACCTGGTGTGTTTGTGAATCTGGAAATAATAGGCTAGGGTTTGTCCGTATTATAAATTCCCGTTTTTTCGAGGCGATAACATTTTCCACGGTGGGTGTCCGGCTCACCAGAATGTACATACCGGAAGTGTCTCATGTCCAAACGGAACGAGGAGACGACAGTAAAAGGTTACTGTCGTGCCTTCGTCTCCGAAAGAAGATCTCCAGCGGTGAAACGTCCAATCATACGGATGTGAATTCGATCCCCAGTAACCAATTGGGGCGAATTCACCAGATGTTTTACACTACCAGAGTAGTGAGGTAAAATCCAAGTATTATGTCATTTATTTTTCAGGATTAAAGTGTCCCAATGTAAAATTGTCATCATGTGTAGTATGCAAAATAAGTGAATAAATTGCTCCTCATTGCAATTTCAATAGGAAACAGTTTCCATATCTTTTCATTGTAGTTAGTCCAGTATGCCCATGGAATTTAAGTTGTCACTTCCCAGTCCTATTGTGGAGTCAAAAATTTGTATCCATGAATGAGTCATCCCCCGTAACCTTAATTTGCATGCCCCGTTCATCCCTGTGTTCATTTGATGCGCCGATATATTTTTTGATTTTCTTTATATAAATTTTTTTATCGTTTTCGAACTGATCACCCCTGAGATAAATGCTAGTCTGGGACTCAGGAGGTGAGCGGGTGCAATACCTACATAACGTTTTAAACCTGTACGCTAAAGAGAAGAGCAAATAAAGCACACTGGTTCTTGTCACCATACAATCTGAATTCATCTGAGGATTCCCTGAAACTACCCGTTCCACGGTGAACAGCAGATGTTTTGTGTGAATATTGACAAGGAGGAATTTATAAGATATTCACATTGCGATGCTTACTAAGTGTCAACATATTCATCTCCTCCCTCAAGCTTTTATCTTCAATTGCTGGCACTCAAGAGGAAGCATGGATTAAAATTTACGGATTTGTCACAATACTCGCACAAATAACTGGAGAGAATAGAGTGAAATATCTGACGGTGTGGTCTTTAGAATGAGTACAGCTAAGACTAACAAGAGAAAGAAGTAAAACAAAATTATGGGAAAGTCAGGGGAAAATTAAGCCTTACTTGTACGTTTAAAATGAATCCTAAACTTTTCCCTACGGTCAAAAGTGGTAAAACTAAATCCGCATATAAGGACATTAAAAATACAACACCGGCGCCGAGCTGTAGGTGAGGCTATTCTTGAGGGTGATCCTTTACCCTGAAACTGTAGTCCTAAAACGCACTGCTCCAGATATATTCCAAGATAAGGTTCACTCTTCTAAAGTCCTCGTACAATTCTTGAATGCAGGGAGTTTATGACCTCCACATCTCTTGATGAATGAGAATATTGTTCACCAAACTGTTGATTCCCCTAGTTCTCTTGCTCTACCCATGAAATACCAGTCTTATCTTTCTCATACTCACTGATATCGCTTGGAACTATTCGCAGAGCTCCTGATTTGACCTCAGGTGGAATGTGAAACCATCTCCGGGAACGTTTTTGGCCCTAAAAGTTTCCTTAAGAATTTCCTTCCTTTTTCATCTATTTCCCAAATTCCCATTCTGGTTGAGGTTTCTGCAGCGTACAGGCACTCTATATGGTTTGACTACTGGATGGTAGTGTCTGTACTTGACCTGATAGGAAAGAGATCTTGGTTTGTATGTCTTAAGGCAGACCCTGAATATGCCACCCCCATTTTTCTCGTCCCTCCTCATTCAAAGCATTTTAGACGACGATTGGGGGTTAGAATTTCACCCAAGTAATTACATTTTTCTGTCCTGTTAACACTCTCACACTGGGTGCTCATTTCTTGAACTGAATCTGATCTGTTCAAGTTCATATACTGTATTTTGTTTTATCGAAGGAGATTTGCTTCTCGAGCGAATTAAAAAGAGCTTTGCGAGGATATGCACGTGATTTAAGACCGGATTGAGAGCTATGCCAGGAAATCAGCGTCCATCACACCATAGCTTTCATCTGGTGTCACCGTAGCATATTTGCTATGGCATGATACTGTCAGCCTGGAGGTTCCTCCACTGCTGAAGTGTTTCTTCCCCTGAAGGTCTAGACAGTCTTAAGCCACGCGCTAATTTAGCCACACCGCCTCGCAAAGCCCATTTAAACTCCCCCGCGAAATAATTTGATTTGCTAACTTCAGCAGCTGATAAAATTACATTTGCTCAAGATGTCGAATTATTTTTTCCAATTATTTATCAGTATGACCAACTCTCTAACGCTTATGTAGACGGTTCACTTTGATTCCGACCATTCTATACATAATATTTATTTATTTATTCTTCACTTAGAAAACCAATTCCCATGGCACAGCGCTTTCGCCTTCATTGTTCAGCCCGAAGGCCTTCAAATTACGATTTGACGTGTGGCCAGCACGACGAATCCTTTCGGCCATTATTCCTGGCTTTCTAGACCGGGGCTGCCATCTCACAGTGAGATAGATCCTCAACTGTAATCACGTAGACTGAGTCAACCACAAACCAGCCCTCAGATCCTGGTAACATCCGCTAATCTGGCAGGGAATCGAAGCTGGGGTCTCCGGGTAAGAGGCAGGCAAGCTACCCCTGCTTGCTTACACTTAACCAGTACCCAATATAACACTCTATCGCCATTAGAAACTACACTTAACGAATACAAATAATAAAAAATTGTGATGATGATGACGGGAATATTATTGATATGAAATCAGTGGTGAAAGAATGGTAGAACCATATTTGTTTTTAAGTATAAGGTTTGTTTTACAAAATAAGCTTCCTAGAAGGAAAACATAATTTAATTTCACCGAATGCAAATGTTAAAAACATTTAAGCTCTTTAAGACTTTAGGCTTTTCAATCGTGAAATTACCAGCGTTTCGCCACAGTGCAGCAGTGGGCTCATCAGTTGGAGCGCTATACCTTCCCAAGACAGTGGCACTGAAGGCTTGCAGTGGTGTCTCAACGGCACACTAGCGCCACAGAATAGCAGTGGGTTCATCAGTTGGAGTGCTACACCTTCCCAAGACACTGGCACTGCAAGCTTGCAGTGGTGTCACAACGGCACACTAGCCCCACATTGTAGCAGCGGGCTCATCAGTTGGAGTGCTACACCATCCCAAGACACTGGCACTGCAAGCCTGCAGCGGTGTCTCTACGGCACACTAGCGCCACAGAGTAGCAGTGGGCTCATCAGTTGGAGTGCTACACCTTCCCAAGACACTGGCACTGCAAGCTTGCAGCGGTGTCTCAACGGCACACTAGCCCCACATTGTAGCAGTGGGCTCATCAGTTGGAGTGCTACACCATCCCAAGACACCGGCACTGCAAGCTTGCAGCGGTGTCTCAACGGCACACTAGCGCCACAGAGTAGCAGTGGGCTCATCAGTTGGAGTGCTACATCTTCCCAAGACAATGGCACTGCAAGCTTGCAGCGGTGTCTCAACGGCACACTAGCGTCACAGAGTAGCAGCAGGCTCATCAGATGGAGTGCTACACCTTCCCAAGACAGTGGCACTGCAAGCTTGCAGTGGTGTCACAACGGCACACTAGCGCCACAGAGTAGCAGTGGGCTTATCAGTTGGAGTGCTACACCTTGCCAAGACAGTGGCACTGCAAGCTTGCAGTGGTGTCACAACGGCACACTAGCGCCACAGAGTAGCAGTGGGCTTATCAGTTGGAGTGCTACACCTTCCCAAGACAGTGGCACTGCAAGCTTGCAGTGGTGTCACAACGGCACACTAGCGCCACAGAGTAGCAGTGGGCTTATCAGTTGGAGTGCTACACCTTCCCAAGACAGTGGCACTGCAAGCTTGCAGTGGTGTCACAACGGCACACTAGCGCCACAGAGTAGCAGTGGGCTTATCAGTTGGAGTGCTACACCTTCCCAAGACAGTGGCACTGCAAGCTTGCAGTGGTGTCACAACGGCACACTAGCGCCACAGAGTAGCAGTGGGCTTATCAGTTGGAGTGCTACACCTTCCCAAGACAGTGGCACTGCAAGCTTGCAGTGGTGTCACAACGGCACACTAGCGTCACAGAGTAGCAGTGGGCTTATCAGTTGGAGTGCTACACCTTCCCAAGACAGTGGCACTGCAAGCTTGCAGTGGTGTCACAACGGCACACTAGCGCCACAGAGTAGCAGTGGGCTTATCAGTTGGAGTGCTACACCTTCCCAAGACAGTGGCACTGCAAGCTTGCAGTGGTGTCACAACGGCACACTAGCGCCACAGAGTAGCAGTGGGCTTATCAGTTGGAGTGCTACACCTTCCCAAGACAGTGGCACTGTAAGCTTGCAGTGGTGTCACAACGGCACACTAGCGCCACAGAGTAGCAATGGGCTTATCAGTTGGAGTGCTACACCTTCTCAAGACAGTTGCACTGCAAGCTTGCAGTGGTGTCACAACGGCACACTAGCGCCACAGAGTAGCAGTGGGCTTATCAATTGGAGTGCTACACCTTCCCAAGGCAGTGGCACTGCAAGCTTGCAGTGGTGTCACAACGGCACACTAGCGACACAGAGTAGCAGTGGGCTTATCAGTTGGAGTGCTACACCTTCCCAAGACAGTGGCACTGCAAGCTTGCAGTGGTGTCACAACGACACACTAGCGCCACAGAGTAGCAGTGGGCTTATCAGTTGGAGTGCTACACCTTCCCAAGACAGTGGCACTGCAAGCTTGCAGCGGTGTCTCAACGGCACACTAGCGCCACAGAGTAGCAGTGGGCTTATCAGTTGGAGTGCTACATCTTCCCAAGACAGTGGCACTGCAAGCTTGCAGTGTTGTCTCAACGGCATACTAGCGCCACACAGTAGCAGTGGGCTCATCAGTTGGAGTGCTACACCTTCCCAAGACACCGGCACTGCAAGCTTGCAGTGTTGTCTCAACGGCACACTAGCGCCAGCGTCTTGGAAAGGTGCAGCATTCCAACTGATGAGCCCACTGCTACACACGGGCGAAACGCTGGTAATTTGACAATTGAAAAAAGCTATAGACTTAAAGAGTTTAAATGTTTTTAAGGTTGTTTTTTTAATATGAATACCATACTAATCCTCTCTCTCAGAGAATTTACAGACAGAGAGCGTGATTATCTACATTTTTTGTTCAATAGGTCTCTGCCACTGCTGACACTAGGAATAAATCACAAAGTGTTTCCCAGAATAGAGTTACTAGTAAGTCTCTCAATATCCACCTACGATTATCATTTATGGGACCAATTAAAAGAAAGAACGTGCACGATATGAACCCGCTCACAATAAAGAAATGAAACATAGTATTATTCATGAAATTCCCAGGATTCCTCGACGTGAGTGCCAAAATTGTGTTCAACAGCTCCTTTCATAATGCGGTAAGTACTGTAATGAACATCCCAAAATTGAAGGGCGTATTTCCAAAATGACGCAACTCCACTTTTATGTATTTCAAGCTGAACATGGGAATGTATTCCCACAAAATTTCTTTCTCATGTGGAAAAGTATTTATTTCCAAAGTAGAGTGTATCTTGGTTAAAACTGCATTTATATGTTCTATTTATTTCCAAAGTACCGCAACTCCACACGACCAACAGCCCGGCGCGCGCATATCACCTGACCGTTTACCGATTGTGGTGGGACTCTGCTCTTTCGCTCACGTTTCGTAATTTCTCTGCGGTTTCCTGTAATAGTGGCGAATATTAGTGCAAATGGTGACGTTTGATGAAGAAACGGCGAGGCAGGCAAATAATAACCTGTCCATAAAGGAAGGAGTGATAGACATAAAGCTGAAAAATTACAGGTCAGTCAGTTTGACATGCATTGCATGTAAGCGTTGGCAAAGCATTATTTCTGATTACATTAGATATGTCTGCAAATTTAATAACTGGCTTGATAGAAGGAAGCTTGGGTTTGTGAAAGGTTATTCCACTGAAGATCAACTTGTAGGATTCCAGCAAGATATTAGCAGATATCCTGGATTCAGGAAGTGAAATGGACTGTATCGCGATTGACCTGTCTAAGGTATTTGATAGGGTGGATCATGGGAGACTTCTGGCAAAATGAGTGCAATTTAACTAGAACGAATAGTGACTGAATGGGTGGCTATATTTCTAGAAAATAGAACGCAGAGAATTAGAGTAGGCAAATCTTTATCTGACCCTGTAATAATATTAAGAGGGGAATTCCTCAAGGCAGTATTATTGGATCTTTATGTTTTCTTACATATATCAACGCTATTTCTGAATAAGTGGAATCATAGATAAGGTTTTTGGCAGATGATGTTATTCTGTACGGAGTAATAAATAAGTTACAAGATTGTGAACAACTCCAAAATGACCTTGATAATGTTGTGAGATGCACAGTAGGCAATGGTATGATGATAAACGTCATTAAATGTCAGGTTGTGAGTTTAACAAATAGTAAAAGTCCTCTCAGTTTTAATTACTGCATTGATGGGGTGAAAGTGCCTCTTGGGGATCATTGTAAGTACCCAGGTGTTAATATAAGGAAAGATCTTCATTGGGGTAATGACATAAATATGATTGTAAATAAAGGGTACAGATCTCTGCACGTGGTTATGAGGGCATTTAGCGGTTGTAGTAAGGATGTAAAGGAGAGGGCATATAAGTCTCTGGTAAGACCCAAACTAGAGTATGGTTACAGCGTATGGGACCCTCACCAGGATTACTTGATTCAGGAACTGGAGAAAGTCCAAAAAATAAGCAGCTCGATTTCTTCTGGGTGATTTCCGTCCAAATAGTAGCGCTACAAATGTGTTGCAAAGTTTGCACTGGGAAGACTTGGGAGAAAGGAGACGAGCTATTCGACTAAGTGTTATGTTCCGAGCTGTCAGTGGAGTGATGGAGTAGAATTATATCAGTAGACGAAAATGTTTGAGAGGTGTCTTTAAAAGTAGGAAAGATCACAATGTGAAGATAAAGATGGAATTCAAGAGGACAACTGGGGCAAATATTCGTTTATAGGAAGGGGAGTTAAGGATTGGAATAACTTACCAAGAGAGATGTTCAATAAATTTCCAATTTCTTTGGAATCATTTAATAAAATGCTAGGAAAACAACAGATAGGGAATCTGCCACCTGCCCTAAATGCATATCAGTAGTGGTTGGTTGATTGAAAATGAAAAGAATACGAGAAGAATGGCAGAGAAATAAGGACAAAATTAGAAAGTGTGGAAGTGATGGTCGGCAACTGGCGAAAACGTGTAATCGCAATGGTAAGCGATGTCGGGCCCAGGGCTTGAGTAAGACAGACTGTGACAGGTTTCATCGGCTTTAACTTAAGATAATCAGCTTTGTTTTATTAGCAGTCATATATTAGGTTTTGATAAATTAATTTTGTGTTCTTTTACATTGTAGGTATTTTTTATTTCTATTCATGTTATGTGCATTTTGAAATTCACAAATTGTAAATAAATAGGGCATTATTGTGAATTTTTGGTTAAATATATCATTAAGCATTATTTTTGAAAGTTTTAGCACCTGTATTGTAACTTAGTCTACACCGTTCGGCATAATTTGCGTTGACGAACCCCCTTTCGCTCCGAAGTGACGTAAATCGAAGATCTGACCCCCACCTTTTAATGGTATTCTCTGCATTAGGATTTTAGCCACCATGACAAGCAAATTATGTTTAAAGCGATGTAGCTGCATAGAAAAATTAAGTCTGTTATCTTATCAGGAATCCACTGATTAAAAATTTGCGTTTCCTGAAAAGTTTCATTTCTTGAAGGAGCATAACTTTGGTAATAAGCCCTTCAATTGTTTGTGTTCCGTTGTACGGTTTACCTTCCTGCTACTGACCTCAACTAGCACGCGGCAAACGAGCCCATTCTTTCCCACAGTAAACACACCACGCGTCAAAGTAAAGTATATGTGATCACTTTGTATACCAATGTGCTTTTTTAGTAATTACTAAGAAGGTTCTCCCACACTTACAACGTCTATCTCCGGATCCTCAGAGTTAACAATGCTGATCTTTGTTCACAGGATGATATTCTCATGATGATAGTTATTGGAATGGGAGGAAATTCTGCTAAGACAAGCCAGCATTATACTCAACTGATTGAATCTGGTAAGTGAAAAAGTCTGTTCAAGTAGAAATGTGTTTTGTGTGCGTTATGGTTCATAGTACGTCTATGATCAATCAATCAATCAATCAATCAATCAATCAATCAATCAATCAATCAATCAATCAATCAATCAATCAATCAATCAATCAATCAATCAATCAATCAATCAATCAATCAATCAATCAATCAATCAATCAATCAATCAATCAATCAATCAATCAATCAATCAATCAATCAATCAATCAATCAATCAGCCAATAAATCCGCATTTGAGTTACACAGGTGGAAGATTCGCTGTCTGCTGTTTACCTAGTCGTTTCTAAAATACTTTCAAGGAATTTGGAAATAGCTTTAAACATCTCCCTTTGTAAGTTATTCCAATCCCTAAATCCTCTTCCTCTAAATGAATGTTTGCCCCCAATTGCTCTTCTTGAATTCCAACTTTATCTTCATATTATGATCTATCCTACTTATAAAAACACCACTCAGACTTACTCCTGTACAGATGTCATTTCACGCCATCTCTCCAAGGACAGCTCGGAACATATCGCTTAGTCGAGCAGCTCGTCTCCTTTCTCCCAAGTCTTCCCAGCCCAAACTTCGCAACATTTTCGTAACGTTACTCCTTTGTCGGAAATCACTCAGAACAAATCGAGCTGCTTATCTTCGGATTTTTTCCTGTTCTCGAAACAGGTAATCCTGGTTAAGGTCTTATACACTGGAAACATACCCTACTTGGGGTCTTACCAGAGACTTACATACCCTCTCATTTGCATTCTTAGTACATCTCCTAAATATCCTCATAACCATGTGCAGAAATCTGTACCCAGATGTGGCGACTCCCTCCATAAATGGGGAATACTTAATTCGGCAGCGTGCAGTTGTGGTGCTGTGAAGCAAACAGTTCGGCACATTGTGGAGCAGTGTCCTCTCACTGCCTACCAGGGAAACCCAAGAGACTTTTTTCTGCTCTCACCCTTGTGTGTTGAATATGTAAATAATTTGAACCTGTAAATACTTCAAATTGTAAATATTATTTATTATTATTGTATCTATAATGTGATGTGTTAGCCATACGCTAAATAAATTTACAATCCCGTTCATGTGAACACCTCAATGAAAATCTATACCTGGGTACTTGCAGTGATCCTGAAGGAACTTTCGCCGCCATCAACGCAGTAATTAACTAAGACTGAAAGGATATTTCCTGTTAGTGAAACCCACAACCTGACTTTTAACCTCATTTATCTTCATACCATTGCCTGCTGACCATCTCACACAGACGGCAATCACTAGTCAGTTTCTTGTTAATAAGCTATGGAAATAGTTCCTTCATGGACACGTGGTAGATTGATGGTCTTCGAATTTAAAGATCATGATTTTAAAGCAGGTGAAGTTAGTGGGTGAACGGAGCTCTATTCGGCACTATACGTCGTGTGATCTCGGTACGTTTTTGAAAAATCCCTGGCGTTTACCCAACCAGACATTAAAACTCAGTAATAGACACGCAATAAATTACTTGTTTCTCTGCAGTCTCTCTTGACTGAAAGCAAAACTATCGGCACAGAGTAACGGACGCTCTACAGCTACTAAGAGTGGAAATCTGCTGAGTGACTTGCTTGGTAATTCTAAATTTTGGCAGAGGGTTTGAAGCTGGATATCCTTTCTGACACCAAATTATTTTTTAAAAAAAATTCTGATTCGGGTTGGAGCGGGAATCGATCCTCTGCCATCCAGGTGAGAAACCGGAATCCAAGCAACTACACTGATCACACCCAAAGAGAAGATACTATATGCTTTGGAAATAACAATGTTTAGGCTAGCAGTCGGAGAAAAGAACAGATTCGAAGGTAGAGTATGGGTAGGACTGTTTATCAGGAATACTATTGCACACAACATAGTTTCTATTAGGCACGTAAATGAGCGAATTATGTGGGTAGATATGGCAGTTGGAGGAATTAGGACGAGAATTATCTCAGCTACAGAGTAGATAGTGGTCTACATCATCGTAAAATCCCCCAAAAGCCCGTACATTCCTAACAGATCTCCTGAATTCGAAGTCGGATAAGATATACAGTAGTCTATTATGGATCGGCCACCCCTAGCCTAGTATTTTCAGAAATGTCTCCTAACAAAGGCTGATGCAGACAGGGAATTGTACGTAGATGAAGGAAACAGAGCGAAATATATAGTTGTTGAATCCAAAAAGAATTTGTGGAAAAATTTTGGTAATAACCTGGAACGGCTAGGTCAAGCAGCAGGGAAATCTTTCTGGACAATAATAAAGAATCTTAGGAAGGGATGGAAAATGGAAATGAACAGGTTTTTTTGGTAATTCAGGTGAACTCATAATAGATCCCAGGGAATCACTGGACAGGTGGAACATGTGAGGGTGCAGAAGAGGATCAAGTTGACAAATCTTATGAAGCATTGAGTGACACCGTAGTCAGGGTAACAGCAAGGATAGGATAGTGCTAATGGGCGATTTCCATGAGAGAGTTGGAAATAGAACTTAAGGATACGAAAAGGTGATTAGTAAATGTGGGGAAGATAGGGAAGCGTAAGCTTAAAATCTGTGCTAGTATAGGTTTATCAGTTACGAATACATTATTCAAGCATAAGGCTATTCACCGCTACACATGGGAGGCTAGGGGTGGCCGATCCATAATAGACTACTGTATATCTTATCCGACTTCGAATTCAGGAGATCTGTTAGGAATGTACGGGGTTTTGGGGGATTTTACGATGATGTAGACCACTATCTACTCTGTAGTGAACTATCTCTAGGCATAGGATAGAGAAAGTGAAATCTGTCTGCAAACTAATAAGGGTAGAGAATCTCCAGGACGAGGAAATTACACAGAAGTACATGGATATGATTAGTGAGAAGTTCCGAACAGTGGACAGTAAGCAGGTTCAGGATATCGAAAGAGAATGGGTGGCATACAGGGATGCTGTAGTAGAAACAGAAAGGGAATGCCTAGGGACAGTTGGGTGTAAAGATGGGGAAAAGCGAACATCTTGGTGGAATTATGAAGCGAGAGCAGCTTGAGAACGTAAAAAAAAATGTATTTTCAGAAATGTCTCCTAACAAAGGCTGATGCAGACAGGGAATTGTACGTAGATGAAGGAAACAGAGCGAAATATATAGTTGTTGAATCCAAAAAGAATTCGTGGAAAAATTTTGGTAATAACCTGGAATGGCTAGGTCAAGCAGCAGGGAAATCTTTCTGGACAATAATAAAGAATCTTAGGAAGGGATGGAAAATGGAAATGAACAGGTTTTTTTGGTAATTCAGGTGAACTCATAATAGATCCCAGGGAATCACTGGACAGGTGGAGGTTATATTTTGAAAATCTTCTCAACGTAAACGGAAATCTTCCTGGTGGTGTCGCGAACAACCGAGGTCATAGGGAGAGGAAAATTATATTGGTGAAATTACTCTTGAGTAAGTGGAAAAGTTTGGTGAATAGACCCCTTGTCATAAAGCAGCACGAATAGATGAAATTAGACCTGAAATGGTAAAGTACAGTGGGAAGGTCAGGTGTGAAATGGCTTTATAGAGTAATAAGATTAGCATGGACTGTTGGTAAGGTACCTTAAGATTGGACAAAAGCAGTAGTTGCTTAAGCAAGGGAACAGGATGGATTGCAACAACTATCGAGGTATCTCACTGAGTAATATTCCAGGCGAAGTATTCACTGGCACCTCGAACGGGAGGGTGCAATCAGTGGTTGATAGGACTGGATGAAAACTTTGGTTTCAGACCACAGAGGAGCTGTCAGGATCAGATGTTTAGTGTGCGCCAGGTAATTTATAAATGCTACAAGAATAATAAGCAGTTATGTTTATATTTCGTAGATCTAGAGAAAGCATATGACAGGGTACCGAGGGAAAAAATTTCGCCGTACTGGGGGACTGTGCTATTAAGGGTAGATTATTAAAATCAATCAGAGGCATTTGTAAAACTGGGCTGCAGTGTGAATTCATGGTAAGAGTTCTTGGTTCAGGGTACGTACAGGGATTATACCACGCTGTAATCTCTCATCTTTGTTGTTCGTGGATCATCTGCAGAATGGTATCAATCAATCAATCAATCAATCAATCAATCAATCAATCAATCAATCAATCAATCAATCAATCAATCAATCAATCAATCAATCAATCAATCAATCAATCAATCAATCAATCAATCAATCAATCAAGCAAGCAAGCAAGCAAGCAAGCAAGCAAGCAAGCAAGCAACCAAGCAAGCAAGCAAGCAAGCAATACTGATCTGCATTTAGGGCACTCGCCAGGTGGCAGATACCCTATCTGCTGTTTTCCTAGCCTTTTCTTAGAGTATTTCAAAGAAATTGGAAATTTATTGAACATCTCCCTTGGTAAGTTATTCCAATCCCTAACTCCCCTCCCTATGAACGAATATTTGCTCCAGTTTGTCCTCTTGAATTCCAAGTTTATCTTCATACTGTGATCTTTCCTACTTTTAAAGACGCCACTCAAACTTATTGGTCTATTAATGTCAATCAACGCCATCTCTCCACTGAAAGCTCGGAACATCACTTAGTCGAGCAGCTCGTCTTCTTTCACCCAGTTCTTACTATCCCAAACTTTGCAACATTTTTGTAACGCTACTCTTTTGTCGGAAATCATCCAGAACAAACCGAGCTGCTTTTCTTTGTATTTTTTCCAGTTCTTGAATCAGGTAATCCTGGTGAGGGTCCCATACACTGGAACCATACTCTAGTTGAGGTCTCACCAGGGACAAATATGCTCTCTCCTTTACATCCTTACTACAACCCCTAAATACTCTCATAACCATGTGCAGAGATCTGTACCCTTTATTTACAATCCCATTTATGTGATTACCGCAATGAAGATCTTTTCTTATATTAACACATAGATACTTAGAATGATCCCCTACAGGAAATTTCACCCCATCAACGCAGTAATTAAAGCTGAGAGGACTTTTCCTATTTGTGAAACTCACAACCTAACTTTTAACTCCGTTTATCAACATACCATTGCCTGCTGTCCATCTTACAATATTATCGAGGTCACGTTGCAATTGCTCACAATCTTGTAACTTATTTATTACTGTATACAGAATGACATCATCCGCAAAAGGCCTTACCTCTGATTCCACTTGTTTACTCATATCATTTATATATATATAAGAAAGCATAAAGGTCCAATAACACTGCCTTGAGGAATTCCCCTCTTAATTATTACAGGGTCAGATAAAGCTTCGCCTACTCTAATTCTCTGAGATCTATTTTCTACAAATATAGCAACCCATTCAGTCACTCTTTTGTCTAGTCCAGTTGCACTCATTTTTTCCAGTAGTCTCCAATGATCCACGATATCAAATGCTTTTGACAAGTCAGTCGTGATGCAGTCCATTTGACCTCCTAAATCCAAGATTGGATTCAGTTAGGTGGGAATGTAGTAAGCAGTTTGGCCTATGCTGACGACTTGGTTAATGGCAGATTGTGCCGGAAGCTGGCAGCCTAATGTCTTGGAACCTGAAAACAGGTACAATGATTATGGCATGAAAATTAGCCTTCGAAGACTAACTTGATGTCATTAGGCAAGAAATCCAAGAGAAATGAATGTCAAATTGGTGATACAAAGCTGGAACAGGTAGATAATTTCAGGTATTTAGGATGTGAGTTCTCCCGGGAGATTGAATCATGGTGCAGTAAAGCTAATGCAGTGAGTTCGCTGTTGCGATCAACAGTATTCTGTAAGAAGGAAGTCAGCTCCCGGACAAAACTGTTTTCAAACCAACTTTGCTTTAAGGGAGTGAGAGCTGGGTGGGCTCAGGATATCTTATTCATAAGTTAGAAGTATCAGACATGAAAGTAGCGAGAGTGATTGCTGGTACAAACAGGAGGGAACGATGGCAGGAAGGTACTCCGAATGAGGAGAGAAAGGCTAAGTTAGGAATGAACTCGATGGATGAAACTGTACGCATAAACCGGCTTCGGTGTTGGGATCATGTGAGGCAAATGGAGGAGGATAGGATACCTAGGAGAATATTCGACTCTGTTACAGAGGGTAAGAAAAGTAGAAGGAGACCAAGACAACGTTGGTTAGACTCAGTTTGTAATGAATTAAAGATACGAGGTAGAGAACTAAATGAGGCCACAGCAATAATTGCAAATAGAGAATTGTGGCGAAGTTTAGTAAGTCCATAGAGCCTTTCAGAGACTGAACGCTGAAAGGCATAACGGTCTATAATTAAGACGTATGTATATTATTATTATTATTATTATTATTATTATTATTATTATTATTATTATTGTTGTTGTTGTTGTTGTTGTTGTTGTTGTATCCACTAATGTTATGACCTCTTCACGTGACGTTCTGCCTGTGAAAGTTGTCAGTGTTATTGTTTTATTGACTCATCCGTATATGAAGATGTTTGAGTTCATTGTTTTGACGAATTTGTAAAAAAAACAAGTGGACTTTGGTACGACGATAATTCGAATCGATAATTTTGCCATGAGAAACAGCTGTTGATTGGTTGAAATCCCTGATATTCTAAATAATCATGGAAGAAACCGCGAGTTTACGCAAGGCTTTCGTTAACTTCTTCTCTACGTCTGCTGCGTACCTGACTATTACCTGTGGCGTAACTGGCAGATATCCAGTGTCGATACCTGTTCCACACTTCTCACTCATGCTCTATTGTCGAGGAATGTGGTGATTGCACTGATCAGGTGAGTTGTAGAAAATCCTGTTCAGATGGTCCATCTACACGTGTGTAGTACGCCGGTCTTTGCTCTCAAACGAAGCGGTCGCGCTCTGATTGGTCGAAGAGCGGTAGGAGGGGCGACCTGTTTAGATCGCTAGTGCAAGATCGCAGCACTCTGCAGAAGGCTCAGTAAAAGGCCACTTCAATTAATACATATGCATGAAACCTTAGAGGAGTTCGCTTTCAGTCCACAGACGGAAATATAATTAACATGAGATGAGCAATTCCAAGATCACTTATAGTACGGAAGAAACCACGTATGATAAAAGTTTGTATGAAAAGAATTTCCACGGCGATATAGTCAGTTCTAGACTGTTTTTAGGACGGGGCATAAATACATTATTCCATAACATGGGGTAGTGAATGGAATTATTCTATCTTCAAAAGTCTAACTATCTCTGCCTGGTTTGAACCCGCTATCTTGGGATTTGGAGGCCGATACTCTACCACTGATTCATAAAGGAAAAATTGGGGATAGCAGTACAATATTGGCCTAACCAACATTTCGGAGGAAATGCGAATATTGGGCTAAAATCAGGGGCGGCTGTACCTTATGTGCTGAAGTGCTGCCGCACATTGCCTATTTGCAAAATAAATTACTTTAAAAATATTATCTACAATCAAATACAATGCATTGAAAAAGACGTCAGCCAAAGAACAGGAAATTATTGAATTCCCCTCACAACCAGGTAACTACAGTATAATACCCGTGCGCTCCACGCCGGGAGGCTGTGCGATCACAGCTCAGTGAGAATACCTGAGCCTTTATCCAGGAACCAGGAACTCTGCCTTTTGTGCATGCGTGTCCAATTCTTCCGATAGGCTGTGGAAACAACAGCCAAGGCATCACTTCACAGCGAATCTTCGTTCGACCACAGAGAGGCAGCACTAGCACCAGTCACACTTGCATTACGATCGATGTGAGAAGGTGGCAGGTGGCACACTCTTGACTCAGCGGTAGGGGATCGCTCAAAGCAACCGGGAAAACAAAATACTGTAGAGCAGTTCCCGCCAGGGAAAGAGGATAGAATACTACCAACTTGGCTATTCTATAGCCTCATTTGTAAATCGGTGAACTATAAAAATTGTACTTTTTATGATGTCAAAATAAGGACATGATATTGTGATTTTCTTTAATTAAAATGGCTAGTTTTAAAATGTCACTATAAAAACGCACCATGTAATTTTGCATTACGACGTTGCTGGTTTTATTTCGATGATGTTGGTAACACTGGGAAGTTCTGTTTTTGCGCGCTCACACCAAGTGTTTAAGTTCGTGAATATTTTGCCATTGCAGCTGTTATTGTGTGTTTAATTATATAATTCTTTTTATGAGGAATGTAATATATGTGTTGGGTAGTTTTCGTGTTTGTTCAATGTGGAAAACTCAGTGGAGAGCCTCTTGAAAACCGCATACCGGTATATTTCTAAATATTTTTATTTTTTGGAGGGGATATGGGTTACAGCACACAACTGATTTCCTGCACCAACCGCCACTGGCTAAAATAGAAATTTATGACCTACCCTCAGTGTCTACAGTGGGCAAAGCTATCTGCTACTAACATTCACGAAGTTTCAGCACAATAACATGTTTCTACGCCGGATTCCGGGGCCGGAAAGTCTGATATCGCACGAAAGAAATATTCCTTATGCTACTTTTGCGCTGATAACCATATTCTAAACTGGGGTTTTCGTTTTTGTTGCAGGTAGATTCCAGCAGTTCGACTACGGTCCAGAAGTCAACCTGCAAATGTATGGTTCAAACCAGCCTGCGGAGTACGACGTGACTCGGGTGACTGCCCCAGTATCCATTCACTACGGAGCCACTGACAAGCGCGTTCCGGAAGAGGTCAGTATTACGAAGTATTTAAACAGGTTTATTCGTGTCAGAAGCACTTACAAGGATTGAAGTTAATATGGTAATAATGCATAATATGTGTATGATACGTGAACAATATAACATTGAATTGACAGTTCGTTTACACTATTGCTGCCCAGAGGTTAGCAACGTCGATTGCATTTGGTGTAGCACAAATCAGGTCTTCAAGAGTACATGATTTTGGAAACTGACTGCATTGGAAAAGGTGGGAGGATGTCTGCACTTCGTCACATTCACATAGCGGCGACTACGTACGGAAACTCCATTTCATTAAGTTATTCTTGCCTTTAGTAACACCTGATCGCAATCTATTGAGCGATCTCCATGTGGTCCGTTTCTCTGTGTATCTAGCGGGAAGTTTTTCACAGGGTGTGAGCCATCCTTCAGGGCTGTTAAACCTTGCACACCAGAGATCAGGTCGAGAATGCTGTGTTGTTCCGACAAGTGCCTCAGTTGTTCTGTGGGAAATGTTCCTTGATTTTAGTCGTGGGATTTCTGGCTGTGCTTGAGAAGTTCGAACCTTGTTCATCTCACGTTTTTCCGCTACCTCTCTACGGATGTCAGGAGGTGCAATACCAGCAAGGCAATGAAGCTTGTCTAGCGGAGTGGGCTTTAAGCACCCAGTGATGGTCTGACAAGTATCGTTAAGAGCAGCATTTACTAATTTGGCATAACTAGATCGAGACAACACTGGGCTTGTATACTTTCCGGCAGAGTAACAGAGTGGAAGGGAAGATGTTCTTACAGTGGAAAAGTTAGCTCCCCATGTTGTGCCTGTTAACTTCCTTATTGTGTTGTTTCTGCCTGCAGCTTTTTTTTTGTATTCAGGCAATTCCTCCTGTAAGCTATAGCGCGATCGAGGGTGATTCCTAGATATTTTTCACTTGTGCGGTGTTCTAGTGTTATTTCTTCCCAGGTAATATTATGGGTTCTTGCTGCCTGTCTGTTTTCAAGGTGGAAGTGCAAGTCTGTGTTTTACTGGGATTTGGTCTCAGGTGGTTCTCCCTATAATAGTCAGATAATTCTGCCAATGCCTTAGTAAGTGTCTGTTCAACATTTTCAAAATAATGAGCTTGAGCAAGTATTGCACAATCATCTGCATAGATAAAACTCTTTGTTCCCTCAGGTAATGATTGATCGTTAGTATAAACGTTGAACAGCACTGGAGAGAGCACACTACCCTGGGGTAATCCGTTCCTCTACGATCTCCATCTGCTTCTTTGTTCTTAAAATCCAATCAAAAGTCTCCTATTTTCAAGAATATTCCTTATGAAGCAAGTTAGTTGGTAATGTTTGCTAGTATTATAAAGTTTCATAAGAAGTAGTCTATGATTTATTGTATCATAAGCCGTTGTTAGCTCTATACATACAGCTCCTGTAATCTCTTTCCTTTGGAAACCATCTTCTATGTGCTGTGTTAGTTTCAACACCTAATACGTGCAACTCTTCCCTGATCTGAATCCAGCCTCTTGAGGTATGTAGACTGCCTCCATCTTCTCCGTTATTCTATTTAGAATGAGCCTTTCAAGAACTTCACACAAATGATAGAGGATAGAGGTAGGACCGTAAATTCTAGTATCATACTTATCCTAGCCTGGTTTACGAATAGCTATAACTTTAGTTTTCCTCCAGAGTTTGGGAATCTTACAAGATCGGACACAGTTATTCATCAGATCTACCAACAAACACTTAGTTATCGGGCCAAAGTTCTATTCTGCTCAACTATTATGTAATCAAGGCTGCAGCCTTCCCATTTTGGCATTTATTCAGGGTGAGATCTAACTCAGGCTGAGTAAAGGGTCGTAGCAAGATAGTAGTTTCTTGGTCAGATTTTCTCTCAAATGTCTTCATACCGGACTTGGTTGTAGAAGGGCGTTTCCCATTTTCTAGGAGTTAACGGGCAATTTGATCAGCTCGAACATTCGCATACGTATTTGCCTGTGAAGGATCATTATTCAGTCGTCTTAGAAGTCTCCAATCCTCTTGACTGCTCCTGCTCATATCACATTCCGCCATCAATTTTTCCCACTGTTTCTTCTTTACCTCACAGATTGAGGAGAGAACAGATCTAGCTGTGTGAGATGTTTCCTCACTGAATGGACTTTCATCATATCGTGTATAATACTCCTCAAGCAGTGTAACTGCTTCTGAAGTCACACTCTGAAGATAGGTCGTCCCGCCACCTCTTGGAACAGATTATAACAGATTATAACAAACTCAACAAATTGATCATCTTGAACTTTTCCATCCAACTTTTTAGAGAATTTCACCAATCTGCCTTCTTGAAGTTATACCTTCTTCTAGAAAAGTCAACACATTATCGGTGTGCGCTATGTGCTGGGGATAGGAAAACACACAGATTTGTTGCATTGCTGTGCTACGTTTTCACTTACAAAGAGGAGATCACGGTTGTACACTTGTTGCCACCTTCCACTTTTGAAGGAAGAAGGTAGTGTACTGTCATTAATGAGGGAGAGAGAATTGATTTAGGCCCATGATTGAACAGCTTTACCGTTTTCATCCTCATGTATGTATCCCCAAACATGACTATGGCTGTTAAAATCTCGTATTACTACAGATGTTTTTTCTTTTGAATCAATGTTGTAAGGAGGAGCAAAAGAGTATTTCTCTGAAGGCGGCTTGTAAACTGACGTGATCACAAAACTACTAAGCTCCAAGGTTATGATCTCAATGTTATTCTCGTGGGTAAAATTGGCAATCTTGACTTGCATTCGTGTTTGGCAAAAATAGCACTTCCATTTGCAGCATGTGGAATTTCTACCACTAACTGCAAACCAGGTATACATGGTCGTCTCTGCTGAGTATCTCTATGAATTTCTTGTATGCAAAGGACATCACACATCAGTTCACGGCATAATTCGCGTATCATTTGTTGTTTAGACATTGAAATTCCTTCGATATTCACAGAAATGACTGTCAAGTAAATAGGTAACATCCAATTACAAAGCTATTTTGCGCAGATGAGTGGAATAGTTCAATAATAACAAAACTAATTATAATAACAATAGTCTGATTCTTCTTATTCTAACGGGCGAGTTGGCCATGCGGTTGGAGACGCGCAGCTGTGAGGTTGCATCCGTGAGATGGTAGGTTCGAACCCCACATTCAGCAACACTGAAGGCGGTTTTCCGTGGTTTCCTATTTTCACACCAGAAAAATGTTGGAGCTCTTCCTTAATTAAGACCACGACCGCCTTTCCTATCCCATCGTCGCCATAAGACCTATCTGTGTCGGTGCGTCGTAAAGCCAATTGTAGCACTTCTTCAACTTCTTAATTTGTTTACCCTCCAGGAATTGTTTTCCATCGAACTCAGTATCCTGGAGCGTGGGACTTTGGTCGGGGATGTACAACTAGAGATGAGGACAAGTACCTCGCTCAGGCGGCCTGACCTGCTATGCTGAACAGGGTCCTTTTGGGGATGAGAAGATTGGAAGGGATAGGCAAGGAAGATAAAAGGAAGCAGCCATGGTCTTAAGTTAGATACCATCCCGGCATTTGCCTGGAGAAGAAGTGGGAAAACCACGTAAAACCACTTCGAGGATGGCTAAGGTCGGAACCGAACACACCTCTACTCAGTTGACCTCAGGAGACTGAGTGGACCTCGCTCCAGTCCTCGTACCACTCTTCAAATTTTGTGACAGAGCCGGGAGTCGAACCCAGGCCTCCCGAGGTGTCAGCTAATCACACTAACCATTACACCACAGAGGCGGACCCAATTCGACTTAAAGAGGTTATTTAAATTACCTTACACTCAGCGAAATTAGTGAGGTTTATAATATTATAATACTTCCGTTCAGAGTGTCCCGGTTTATATTCCCGGAAGAGTACAGAAACGACGAGGCCCGAGAACCCAGAGCATTCTATATCTGGAGGTTTCTATGGGGTTCGACTGACCAAAGTATCTCGAAGTGCCGCCCAGGTATATACCAGGTGGCTCAAGAACGCCGTACTTTCTACTTCCAAATGTCCCGCATGCACAAATGATGAATGGGATGTCTACCAACTGATTTTCACAGGGGCACTACTGCCAGCGGGTAGGTTACGTCAGAATATGCAGAGAGAAGGACCAGCCTGTTCGCTGGCAGCATGTTACTCAGCGTTACAGGTCTAATGCACCCCTTGCAATAGTAAACCTCGTTTTCCACAGCATATTTCTAGGCTGGTGTATGGTACAGCCGCACGATATTTGCTGTCAGCATATCGGCAATGGATAGTGTGTTCAGCAGCGACAAATACACAGACATTATTTTAATCTGGACAACCTGGTCGGAATGGAGCCGAAGTTCCAAAGAAACGTAGGCCAATGCCTTCTTCACACGTATTTTTCCTAACAGTGTTCGTTTTTGTATCATACAAGCAACTCTATTATCGATTTGAATTTCTACACGTTTATAAATTAATAAGTTATTCAATTTCGTTTTCTGCATCTTTGGCGTGTTTACAAACAGTAGCGGTGATTAGGGGTGGGGCGAGGAGGGACAGTGGCACCTTCCCCCCCCCCCACATATTGTTTGGAATAAACATTACATTTTTTCCACTTTAGCCAGCTGGAACTCGGAATTATTTTTAAAAAAAGGCTATTTGTACAAGCCTTGTTTTCTTATCTGCTAATTATTTCCTTTATTTTTTAATTATTAACATAATTATTGGGGGAAATGCGCAAATGTGCCGTTCGTCGCGGCTAACCGATTTGTATAGCGCTGCGGCAAGTAGTGGAGACTTTGCATGTGCTGTGAGGAATGGTAGTAGGGGTACATATTTGTTTCACAAGGTCGTGGGCACTGAGTTATAATTCACCCGATTGCCGCAAGCATCCGTCAGTCTGGCAGTCTCGTTTAGCGTCTGTTGGTTTCCTAGTGTGTATTCAAATATTAAATGATTTTAATTACATAATCATACCGTACTTCTATTTAATTGCACCGAGCGTGCAGGCCATGGGGTTAGGGGCGCGCGGCTGTGAGCTTGCACGCGGGAGATAGTGGTTTCGATTCCTACTGTCGGCAGGCCTGAAGATGGTTTTCCGTGGTTTCCCATTTTCACACCAGGCAAGTGCTAGGGCTGTACCTTAATTAAGGTCACGGCCTCTTCCTTTCCACGTGTATTCCTTTCCTGTCTCATCGTCGCCATAAGTCGTATCTGTGTCGGTGCGACGTAAAACCAATTCTTCTTCTTAATCTGCCTACTCTCCAGGGTTGATTTTTCCTCGGACTCAGCAAGGGATCCCACCTCAACTGCCTCAAGGTTAGATTCCTGGAGGGTGAGACATTGGGTCGGTATAGAACTGGGGAGAATGACCAGTACCTCGCCCAGGCGGCCTCACCTGCTATACTGAACTGGGGCCTTGGTGGGCGGATGGGAAGTTTGCAAGTGTTAGACAACTACAAGGGAAGGAAGCTTCCGTGGCCTTAAGTTAGGGACCATCCCGGCGTTTGCCTGGAGGAGAATTGGGAAACCACGGAAAACCACTTCGAGGAGGGCTGAGGTGGCAATCGAACCCACCTCTACCCAGTCGACCTCCCGAGGCTGAGAAGGCCACGTTCTAGCCCTCGTACCACTTTTCAAAACATCGTGGCAGAGCCGGGAATCGAACCCGCGCCTCCGGAGATGGCAGCTAATCACACTAACCACTACACCACAGAGGCGGACGTAAAGCCAATTGTAAAATAAATTCAATTGTAATTGTAATTTCAACGGGAGTTAATACCAACGTTCCTTTCACTGGGCTAAATTATTTGTTTTGTGTTATATTATTTATTAAGTAAATCTATTTAACCTGCCCAGTGGTTTGTTTGCGAGACCTGGTGAAAGTTTTAGTATAAAGCAGTTTATCACAATCTCAAAAAAGTATTATTACAAATAAACCACGGGGCAGGTTAATTACATTTACATAATAAATAACATAACACAAACGAAAGAATTTAGTCCGGTGAAAGTAAAGTTGATATTATCTCCCGTTGAAATTACATTTGTTTTACAATTGACTTCACGTCGCAGCGACACAGTTATGGCTTATGGCAACGGTGAAACAGGAAAGGGCTACGCGTGGAAAGGAAGAGGGCGTGGCCTTAATTAAGGTACAGCCCCAGCACTTGCCTGGTGTGAAAATGGGAGACCACGGAAATCCATCTTCAGGGCTGCCGACAGTGGAATCGGAACCACTATCTCCCGGGTGCAAACTCACATTTGCGCGCCCCTAACCACACGGCTGGTACAATTAAATAGAAGTACGGCACGATTATTCTATTAAAATCATTTTTGTATTTGAATACACACTAAGAAACTAATTTGCACTAAAAGAGAGTGCCAGACTGATGGATGCGCGCGGCAAGCGCGTGAATTATAACTCAGTGTCCACGACCTTGTCAAAAATGATGTACCCCTACTACTCTTCCTCACAGCATATGCAAAGTCTCCACTACCTGCCGTAGCGCTATACAAATCGTTTAGCCGTGACGAACGACATTTTGTGCGTATTTCCACCAACAATTATGTTAATAATTCAAAAATAAAGGAATGAATTAGCAGATAAGACAACAAGGCTTGTACAAATAGCTTTTTTTTAAATTTCTAGTTACAGCTGGCTAAAGTGGAAAAAAATGTAATGTTTACTCAAAAAAGTTGGGGGGAGGGTGCCACTGTCACTCCTCGCTCCATCCCCTAATCACCGCTACTGTTTGTAAACACGCCAAAGATGCAGAAAAGGAAATTTAATAACTTATTAATTTATAAACGTGTAGAAATTCAACTCGATAATAGAGTTGCTTGTATGAAACAAAAACGAATACTGTTAGGTGAAATACGTGTCTAGAAGGCATTGGCCAATGTGTGTTTGGAGCTTCGGCTGCATTCCGACCAGGTTGTCCAGATTAAAATAATATCTGTGTATTTGTCGCTGCTGAACACACTATCCATTGCCAATATGCTGACAGCAAATATTGTGCGGCTGTACCATACACCAGCCTAGAAATATGCGGTGGAAAACGATGTTTACTATTGCAAGGGGTGCATTAGACCTGTAACGCTGAGTAACATGCTGCGAGTGACAGGCTGGTCCTTCTCTCTTCATATTCTGACGTAACCTACCTGCTGGCAGTAGTGCCCCTGAAAATCAGTTGGTAGACATCCCATTCATCATTTGTGCATGCGGGATATTTGTAAGTAGAAAGTACGGCGTTCGGGAGCCACCTGGTATAAGTCCAGCGCGAACTGCGAGTTTGGTTCAGTTCAGTTGGAGCTCAGCCAGTGAGCAAAGTAGAGCGAAGAGTATGCTACAGTCACGAGTTCAGTGCTAGTGAGCTTCGTGCGAGCTCGGTCAGTCAGTAGTCGAGTGTGAGTTACAGCCTGAGCTGATTGCGCTTGTCTGCTAGGGTGTCTACCTGTTAGAACTGTGGGCTAGTTCTGTGTGCCTGTTATCGTGTGTTTTCGTCTCTTTCGCCAACTGTTGTGGGAGGACGTCACGGGTCCTGGTGCAACGTGGAAGAGAACACTGGATATCGGCAAGGGATTGTGAACAGAGTTCTACCGGAGTGTGTGGACAGCGAATACCATCCTGGAAGTAGCTGCGTTAGTGACAAGGAAACTCTTCTAGCTGTAAGTCTTCGATCTGATTGAGATTTCGTGCAACGACTTCAGTAGGAATATTTTATTCATCTATATCAAAATTAGATGCTTGGTCGTATACTTAGTACCTGTTTTGGTGTGTCGAGATTTGCTCATTTAAGCACAGAGTAGATAGGAGTGAATGGCGGGAAGCAGGTAGAGGTGGGGAAGTAATGTGTGTACCTGCATCCCACCGCTCACTTCTGTCTTAAATGATCAAACTTTGACACAAGAAAACAGGAGCTAAATACACGACTAGGCATCTAATTTTGATATGGCTGAATAAAGTATTCGTACTGAAGTTGTACTAAATCTCAATCAGAGCGGAAACTTATAGATGGAAGGGTTCCTTTGTGAGTGAGACTGTAGTGCTCGTGAACGAAGAGTGAGTGAATTAGTGGTAATGGACAGTGAGAACCAACGGAGAGAGAGTGCGCGTTGTAAATCCCAATATAAACTGGACATTTGTCCTCACCAGATGATGATGATGATGAAGATGATGATGCCGTTGGGTTCGAATACTATCGACGACAGCCTTGAAAATGGTTTTCTGTGACTTTCCGCTTTCACACCAGGCAAATGCTGGGACTGTACCTTAATTAAGGTCACGGTCGCTACCTTCCCAATCGCACTTCTTTTCCATTCTTGCGTTGCCAAAATACCTTTGATGTGTTAGTGGACGCTAAAGTAGCAAAAAAAGAAAAGAAGGAAGGAAATAAAGAAAGAAAGAAAGAAAGAAAGAAAGAAAGAAAGAAAGGCTACGGAACGGACCGATCTGGAGCTTCCCAACCTCACTCGTCAGCGTACTGCCTTCCATTCAGAGGTTCCCATGTTCGATTCCCGGCTAGGCCGGATTTTAATCGCTTCTGATAATAATAATTGTATGGTCTCAGCTATCGTGTGCAAGCAATTTAATTTGACGCCTTCTGGCTGCTTGCTCATCGTTTTCGACATCCCTTTTTACTCTCCCTAGGCCTGCAGATGGCGGAGTAAATTGTATCTCCATTGGGCGTCAATCGCTGAGTGCCACCAGAGATCTTTTACATGCCAACATCGTACGACACGGAGTGTCGAATGGAATTTTTATCCACTCTTCAAAAATCCGACTACCTCTACTGGGTTTGAACCCGCTATCTTGAACTCCATAGAGGGAGCTTTTAATATAAGTAGCTTGTTAGAATTAATGAGTGATATTTCTCTGTTTCAGGGAGTTCTGTACATGTCAACTATTCTACCAAATGTAGCTGAAGTTCGAAAGGTTCCATCAGAGAAGTTCAACCACATGGATTTCATCTGTCACATGAATCTAAAAGAACTGTTGTACGACCACATATTGAGCTGTCTAGAAAATTATTAAATATTGTTAGGAATCAAATAGTGGTTGTTTTATTGAAATAATTTAAGGGAGGATGACTCAGAACACACGCACAAGATGAATAACATCACTTGACTAATTACTGGGAATTTTTAAAAGACTCTTGTCCACGCAGTTGGTCTTCGGCTGGCAGTCTTTACTAAAGCTTGTGATCCTCCATAATCATGATTGACAGATTTCAGCTTCAGTTTTCACTTCACTTCGTACACACCGCGGTCGCTTTACACAGCAGTTCCATGTGGACGGATTCGTAAACACGTCTGCTGGCTATCACAACGCAGGACTGCTGTACATTTGGCTCGACTCCAGACAAGACCGATAACTCGCATAGTCAGTTCACGTGACCGCTCCACACTCTCAACTCTCAGCTCACAATTCCTAACTAAACAACAACCCAACACCAACTAGTCCATTTCAAAGCGAGACTACTCTTCTAGTTTTAATATCTTCGGGCTGCGGTCAGAATACGATTGATTATTCTAGTTTCGACTTCCAGAATATTCAAGGGGCACAAGAGAGTCGAAACATACAATAGAAACATAGACACCGAGCTAGTTGGCCATGCGGTCTTGTTCACGTAGCCATGAGATTGCATTCGGGAGATAGTCGTTTCGAATGCCATCGACGACAGCCCTGAAGATGGTTTCCCGTGGTTTGCCTTTTTTCACACAAGGCAATGCTTAGGCTGTACCTTAATTAAGACTACGGCCACTACCTTCCTAATCCCACCCCTTTCCCATTCTTCCGTTTCCAAAAATACTTTGATGTGTTAGTGTGACGTTAAAGTATCAAAAATAGTAAAGAAAACTGAAAAAGAGGCTGTGATACGCAACGCGGACCGACCTGGAGCTTCCCAACCTAACTCACTCGTCAGATTACTACCTTCGATTCATAGGGCCCTGGGTTCGATTTCCGGCTAAGCCGGATTTTAATCGCTCCTAATTAATTCTTCTCGGTCTGGAACGGGGTGTTTTTGTCTGTCCCAACACTCTCCCCTTCATATCCAGACATGAAACCATCATAAAAGCACGCAGTAGTGATTGCATCCCTCCATACAATGTTGGTGTCAGGAAAGACATCCGGCTGTTAAACAGGCGCAAATCGACATGTGTGACGTAGTTCGCAGCTTCGGCCCCCAAGTGTGGGAAAAACGATAAAAGAAGAAGAATATAGCATATGCTTGTGACGGATTTACACATCAAATATTATTATAAACATTAGGAGAGATATTGTAAAAACAAGAAATCTAATCACGTCTTTAGATGTCCCTAACCACTGCCTGCTCGATCTGCTGCTTATAATGTCTGCTCATAACATTTTAACATGGTACTAAATGAAACAGTGCGTGTACAAAAGCTCACGGTAGGTGGCAGCACCAAATGGCTCCAGTGCTGACAAAATGAAATAGCGGAAAATAGACTGGTACTGTACTTCTTTTCAGTGAAAATGGTGTATTATACGGGATTCCATTTGTTAGCGGATTGCTTCTCGGAAAGATTTCGAGTAGGACAGAGCTCAGATTTAATATAGTCACCTTCACGTAGCACATTATATACTGTGGAGCGATGAAGTATTTCACCGTTAATAAAGAAAAGATTGCAAACAGAAGCCACTAGTCTGAGTGACCTGGAGAAAGTTTACTCTCTTATTTGCAATGAAATGACCATTATAGAGCGGCTGCTCTATAATAAAGAATAAAGAAGAGGACAGATTCTATCGAAATGGTAAGTAATCCCACACCGTACACACCAATCCACTGTGTTAGCCATATAACAGCAAGCAACCAACGGTCCTGGTCACACCACGTACGAGACAATATACATATAAAAACACACACATTAAATGCTTGCACGCATCAAATTACCAGTCAAATATTAAATAAATTAAATTTTAATAATTCTCAAAAAAGTACAAACATATACATGACCGACAGAGGAGCGTCAGGAGTGCACCGGCATAGGTACCCCTCACACCACATGTCTCTCCGGAGACAGGTGACACATACAGATAACCAGGGAGTATCTGAGACCGTGGAAAACCTAATCAGTAAGAACCCCACCCCCCATAAAACTTCCCACCAAGATTATCAAGACAATCTCACTTCCTTATACTTCATACCCTACAGCCTTATAAATTTGCCGTTAAGTGCCAAAACACCAGAATATAGAATAGAATAGAATATATTTATTTATCACCTACAGGATGATGTAATAGAAAATTAAATAAAACATTAAATTAAATAATTAAATAAAATAAAAGATAAATTAAATAATACACATACAAATATACATATACATACAAGCAGATATAAATCTTCACATGTTTTATACAGATTATTTACATAATTTACAAATAATCACGTTCCATCCTTGAGAAGAACTTTACGAATTGCAGTGGAAGGGTGATGAAAAATGTCGAGCGACCCTTCCAGCTGATTTATTGTCCTAAGGGCTTGCATGAACCAAGAATTTTCATGCGCAACCGTCCTACACTTGGGCAGGTGGAATGTACATTTCTGCCTCGTTCGTCTGCTTGGAACATGAAGTGGGATCAACCCCAGTATAGCCGGATAGTCCACTTTACTCTTCAAGCATTTAATCGCTAACATTGCGTTCGCACACATTCGGCGCGTTGTCAGCGTATTCATTCCAAGAATGTTTACATACTCTTCATACCTGCTTGAAGAGAGTGGCATGCCCAGGAATACGAAACTAATCCACTTCATGAACCTTATCTGTACTCTCTCGAGATGGTGTATGTGGCCTTTCTGATACGGGAGCCACACCTCACAACCATACTCGAGACAGGGTCTCACCAGGGAACAAAACAGAGTTTTGACACATGAAATATTACTGAAATCTTTACAATTCCTCTTGACAAACCCCAGGAGTCTGAAAGATTTCTTTATAATACCATCGATGTGTTTCTCAAAGGATAAGCCATTCCTGTTACTAAGAATTACACCTAGATCATTAAACTCCTCCACACGATTTAAACTTTCTTCACTGATTTTATATCTGTAAAATACAGGCGTTAATTTCCGAGTAAATGACATGACACCACACTTGAATTTATTCACTTTAAGGAATCACTTATCACACCACTCGCAAATTTTCTTCAGATCCTCTTGTAGATAATCGCCTGCACTGTCTTCTCCTATGACTTTATATAATTTCAAGTCATCAGCGTACAAGAGACATTCGCTGCTCTGAAGACTGTACTAATATCATTTATAAACAAAATAAATAGAAGAGGCCCTAACAGTGATCCCTGTGGAACGCCAGATGAAAGTTGATACGGGTTAGAGATCAAACCCTCGGACTTTATAAAGCATATTCGTTTTGTCAAGTAGCTCTTTAGCCACTCGAAAACACTCCCGGACACTCCATACGCAGACAACTTTCTCAAAAAGGCTTCGTGTTGTAAAGAGTCGAAGGCTTAGGAGAAATTAGTATATATCACATCAACCTGTTTACCTTTGTCTAATGCATCGGAAATTGAAGATAAATAAACTGCCAGATTGGTAACAGTTGACCTGCCTTTAACAAACCCATGCTGAGATGGGTCTATGTACTGAATAAAAGAGTCATACAGGCGTTTATATATAACTTTTCCGCCATCTTCGATAAAAGTGAGAGCAGCACTACTGGTCTATAATTATCGAACAACACCTTTTAACCTTTCTTAAAGATGGGGATTACGTAACACTCTTTCCACTCAGCTGGAAAACACCCACACTTAAATGATTTATAATTTCACATAGTGGAATTGCCAGTTGGGAAGCACATTCACGGAGGACGATGCCAGGCATCTCATCAGGCCCACATGATGTTTTGATATCCACCGATGACAGGATCCGTCTCACTTCTACCACAGAAGTTTGAATAGACACTCGATCTATTGAAAATGGGGGAGAAAAAGTTGAATTGCAGGGCTCGGAAGGAGAATGGTACTTCGCGAAAGTTTGCGCAAATGTGTTTAGAATTTTATATTTCTCGTGGATTTCAGTTCCGTTTATTAGCATAGTGGGAGGCAGACGGGAAGATATTCTTTTATTATTAATGAAATTCCAAAAGCGCTTAGGGCGTGTGATGACGTCATCTTCTACCGACCTAACGTAGTCCCTGTACTTAGCACGCTGCAGTTTTTTTACATTCACTTCGTAATGTGGAAAACTGCACATAGTCGCACTCTTGGCCTGATCGTTTGTATTTCCTTCTCGCCCTTTCTTTTTCCTTCAGTTTCTGGATTAGTCCTGAGTCGTACCAAGAAGGATATTTTCTGATGTTAATTTTTCGAAATGGTACGCTGTCTTTTATGACAGCATATAGTAAGTCATAAAAAGTGCTCACAGCTTCATCTACAGAGTGGGACTCTTTAATCATATCCCAGGGGCACAGGGATAAAAGCTCCCTCATTAAAGAAAAATCAGCTTTCTTCCATGCGAATATGACTTTGTTTTGCGCTTTGAAGCGAAATGTTCTTGGCATAGGCAGAAAAATTTCGATGGCTTGGTGATCTGAGAGAATTACATTTTCAGTTTTGACGCACTCTCCATTCCGAAGTAATTCGTTTGAGACTAAAATTAAGTCTATAAAATTATCAATCCTAGTAGGGAAATCACAAATCTGACTGAGATCGAATTCATTAATAATTTCTAGAAATAAGAATACATCCTCGTTTCTCTGTTTGATAATGTGTTGTACTTTCGATGACTCATCAGTTTTCCAAGCTAATTGGCTCAAGTTAAAATCACCGCACACTATAACAGTGTCCCATGAGTTGAGAACAGATGTAATGTTTCCCAATGTTTGACGTAGGTCGCTAAGCCGGTCATTCACTTCATCTGGAGGCAGGTAGCAACACACTATGAAGACAGCACGACCGGGTTGAGGGTTGACTTTCACTACTTGACACTCCTAATTCCCAGCAAGCTCAGGCTTCGACACTGGTCCAAGGTCAGGCTTCACAGCTAGTAAAACTCTTCCACCATCCAGTTTTGCAGTGTTCACGGAATTTCTGTCCTTACGAAATACAATGTAGCTGTCCGTTAATATTTCAGTATCAACTACAGTTTCGTTAAGCCAACTTTCGCTGATACAAATACAGTCATAGTTCCCTTCACTTAGTCCAGCATTAAAGTCAGCAAGCGAGTTACGCATACTCCTCACATTTTGATAGAAAAATGTCATACCTTGATTGCTTTGGTTGGGACCTGGGTTCAGTTGTACATCTCCGGAGAGCGCTAGCATTAGGACGGCTAGTACATAGCTGCATACCTGAGGACGAGCCGCACCTTTCACTTCGGTGTGGCGACACCAAGTACCTCGAGCCGTTGGGAGAAGCCACGAGGCCAGATGAACTGCATTTATTAATCACTAGGACTCTTTCCCAAACTGTGTCTCGCGCACTGTCAATCTTAAGAGCACTGTAATCATATCGGCACAAACGAACCGGACCGTAGGCGTATTTAACTATCGATAACACAAGTATTGCTTGGAGAACTACCGACACCTGAATATGACAAGCCGTGGTTCTCGGAGCCGAGGCAAGGTGCACCGCCAAATGCCGATAAACGCTGCTCATTCAAAATAATATTGCATTTCAAAATTTAAAACCCACAAACTCACATTTACGTAAAAGTGTCAGTTTGAGAAAATGTGTCAGCCACTAAGAAAGTACCAACGGTACAGTGCCGTTGCCATACCAAAGCAAACATTGGTCGTGTCAGCACCTGGATGGGCGACTACCACGGGCTTCCACATACGGAAGCACATCATTCACTGTGCCAGCCTGGACACGAGTAATACGCCGTCGCCTTGGTAAAAAATTATTAAAATATTTTTCACACCTCTAACGTTTAAAACAAATCAACAATTCACTGAAATTAATCAAATACACGTACAGTATAAGAACATCTTCAATGGAAAAAATAATGACGGACAGAGGAGAGCAATTAAGTGCTCCGGAATCGGTACGTCACATACGCATACGGATAACCAGAGGTCCAATATGCTGGCAACTAACTTTTATCCTATTTTAAACACAGTACGCAGTTGTTAAGCTCATGGCTAATCGCACGGATTGAGGTATGCAACGGTTCGAGCAGTTGTCGAATGAAGTCGCTCGTGCAATTACAATGCTACTCGCATTGGTACGTTGTCAGAATTCCGCGGATTGCTGAGGATACTATTTGGTAAATGTATAAATTTTTCCAGGAGACTGCAAGTGTTGTCAGGGGACCTGGCACGGCCTAGCAAAATAAAGCAACCCCAGAACAGGATCGTTTTGTGCATGTACAAACTCTCCGAAACCGCCAAATTACAGCACAAGCTCTACAGTAGGCTTCTGGAGTACGAGTTAGCGACCCAACTCAGAAACAGGCCCCGAGGGGCCAACTTTAGATCCCAAAGACTCGGTCAAGTACCTGCACTGGACAGACGACAAGAGATTGCAGTTTGCTAGAGGTCATCTGCACTGGCAACTAAAATACTGGCGGCCTGTGGAGTTCTGAGATGAATCCCATTTCGCGTTATGTCGTTCATATGGTCGTCTGCGAGCCTGGGGAAGGTGTGGGCAGAGATTTCATCCGACAGCTGCCCAGTGTACCGAGGTGGATCTGTTTGATATAGACAGGCATAGCTGTTGAAACGAAAACCGATCTCCTGAACATTCGCAAAGGATCCTTAAGTGCTCGATGGTGCATTGACGAGATCTTAGTGCTACAGGTGATAGATCGCGCAAGGAAACTTGTATTAAAAGCAGTATTTATGCATGATAATGCTAGAGAGCATGATGCCACATCGTTTAGAGATTCCTGCAAGAACACCATGTGCAACGAATGGAGTAGTCATCCAGAGGTCCTGACTTGAATCCAATGGAACAAGTCTGGGACCAACTGGAACATCCGAGAGAGAAATCTACCACCCCGAATACTATAAATCAATTTTTGAAAAAGTGGGGACTTCTGCCTCCTCTGAACGTGCGGCGTCTTGTCAGAAGAACGAGAAAACGTTATTCATGAGATGGGTGGTAATGACACTGAAATATCACTTAGCCGTTTTGGTGTTTGGCCAGGAACCACTTTGTTTACGACGCTTAGTGCAATGACGTCGTGAGTGTCCAAAGAAAGTGTTTCTCATAATGTTAATACTTCTTCTGAGGTACACGAAATGGTTAGTGATTTATATATTTTTTTACATGTTGCTTTACGTCGCACCAACACGGATAGGTATTCTAACTACGATGGGATAGGAAAAAGGAGAGGGAAGGAAACTACCGTGGCCGTAATTAAGGTACAGCCCCAGCATTTGCCTGGTGTGAAAATGGGAAAACACTGTAAACCATCTTCAGGGCTGCTGACAGCGGCGTTCGAACCCACTATCTCCCGAATGCAAGCGCATGGCTGCGCGCCCCTCACGGCACGGTCAACTCGGTCGGTGAAGGATAATTAGGATGAAATTAAATATCTCAGAACTAATGGTGTGTCGACAAGAGTTTACGAATTACGAGAGGTTATGTGTTACTTTATGGATAGCTGCAATTTGTATATAAAAGTTTTCGTTGCTAAGCTCATGGCTATTGATAAGAAATGAAGGAATACAACAGGCTGGTTGGAAACAACGTGAACCGAGTATATGAGCGTTACGGCGTTAGTCACGCTGATAAGTAATTTACAAAGAAATTGGTCGGTATATCGCGGCGTTGTCATTTTATCACCTGCTGAAGTTAACCAATCAAATCGCTTCGCTGGCGAATTCAAATGGGCTGTACGGTACGAGTCATGCCGAGAAATGAGCATCAAATACTAACACACCGTGGATTTCAGCCAGTGCCACAGCAGCGTGCTTGCTATGGACCGAGACTATCAGCAGGGAGGTTCTTGTTCAAGTCCCTCCCCTGGAGAAGTTTATTTCTGCTATTGGCGCTCTCAAGCCGGCCATACGCAGATTTAGCAACACCACCTCGCATAGCGCATCTTAAGTTGCCCACGAACCGAAATAATTGGCTAACTTCAGCAGCTGATAATTAACGGCGCAAGATACCTAATTATTTTTCAGTAATTACCAACCCTCTAACACACATATACCCCGTTCACGTTGTTTCCGACCATCCTGTATATCAGGGCCTCTCAAACGCCCAAAATCTCACGCGTGCAAATCGAGGTGCAAGAGCTCCGTGCACTGTACATCGGTTCCACTCGGCTCGGCTCGAACCAACGCTTCGTCTCTGGGTTACTCGGCTAATCGCAGCTCAACTCGGCTAGGATTTGGAGCGCTACGGAGCAAGTGAGGAAGAGGGAGGCGTGGGAGTGAGAGAGAGGCGTCGGGAAAGAGAGAGACAGCGCTATTCCTCCAAATCGAGGAGTGGGAGGTCTGCACTCTGGGCAACCAAGCGAAGTCATCTTTTGCACCGTGCACAGTGCATGCACCAGGCACATGCAGCCTGAGAGGCCCTGCTGTATATAATTCCTGTACTGATCTTATCTTGAGTGTTACTACCGTCATTTTAATGGAAATAGGTACGCAATGACAACAAACATTCTTCTTGGCAACAATTAACCCTTTCAGACCTGGCGTTCAGTGTACTGGACACTAACGTTTATCTTGTTTTAAACACAATACACAGTCCGTGTACAACTTCCGTGCCGGTAAACTCCCTGGCATCGATATAGTTATCGGCACCCTTTTTCTGGATAGATTTGTGTACGGGGGTGAGGAGTAAGGAGCGAACTCTCCAGGTTCCGGTAGTGCTGCCAACTGAATGGAAATGAAATCTGAATTGAATCGATAATATGACCGATCGATAAGAAGTTTCTAAACCGTATTTTATCTTAAGCCAACAACTGTGTCACACACACATTATATAACATTATATAACATTTCCCGATGCGAATCTTGTTCCTAGCATGAACTCTATAGTTTGGCTTTGCTGTGTAAACAACAACAGTACTAGTACGTGAAGTACTAGTACAGCGATGCATAAGCGATTCATAGTTTGTGTTTCAAAGGTTGCCAGTACGAATCTCGAAGATTGCCTCGGTCTACTGATTCAGCACCAGGGTGTAAATCAATCCAGAAAAGGTGCGCCGATAATACCTAGCTTAGCTCTATCGTTTCCTTGAAAAAAATTGATAGCAAAAACTGTCAGTTCAACAAATCTTCAGTATGGAATTATAGGGTGAGATTACTACTAGCATAACATTAAAACATCGTCATATACAAATTCACACGAACCTAATTATTTCAAAATAGTACACTTTGACTTACAACAGCAACTACAGCAACAATTAAAACAACAGTACAGCAGGCAATTCCATGGAAAGAAACTACTACAAGAAATAATAATTGTTTAAAGTTCTAAGTCCAGCATCATCATCTATAAATTTTCGAAGACATCTAAGCAGGTCTCCCTGCACATTATCAACACAATTGTTCCACAAGTTCCATCCTACAAATATTTTGGGACGATTGTGACTGAGTATTGCGATCCCAAGAATGAAATCTTATCCAGAATTGGCCAAAAATTTGTACAACAGCTCTGAATTCGCAAGTTGCGATCTATGTTTAGGTAAGGTTATCCGCTGAAGCTCAAATTGTAGTATTCTAGCAAGGTACAGCATACATCTTGGATTCATGAGGTCAAATGGTCTGCATCGCGATTGACGTGTCTAAAGCATTTGATAGGGTGGATCATGGGAGACATTCGTCGAAAATGAGTGCAATTGGACTAGACAAAAGATTGACGGAATTGGTTGCTATATTTCTAGGAAAGAGATCTCAGAGAATTAGAGTAGGTGAAGCATTATCTGACCCCGTTAAAATTAAGAGGGGAATTTCTCAAGGCAGTATTATTGGAGCCTTATTTTCATTATGAATGTGTGTACGTATGTACAGTATATGAGTATGTGTGTATGCATGTATGTACAGTATGTATTACAACCGTCCATAGTCCGTGGATATTGATGGTTCGTAGGTATTGTGAATATGCCTCGGCCAGAGTCAACTGTGATACATGAGTTTCCACTCAAGGCATGGACATTCGATAAGCATCGATGTTCTATTTACATTTAACACAAGACCATTATTGTCGTAACAATTAATCGTTCAACTAACTATGTAAGGCTAAAATATATCTCAACAAAATAAAGAAAGATATCGAAAATGTTAGTTTCTTGGAAGGATCTTCCCAATTTAATGAATTCATAATAACAATACTAAATTACAATAATATTTACATCGCATGTCATTGGAAAATATGAGAATAAAAATGACGTCAAACTCTTTGTTAGCTCATACCATTACAATTCTTCATCATTCAAATTTAATTATATTGAAAATCCTGTCGTGATGAAATAAAACAATGTTGCTGAAGGCTTAGTGTCACTCATAAAAATATTCCATTATCATTAATTGTCCGCCCCTTATATAAAATAAAATGAAAACCTTAAATGTCTCACTTATTTTCACTTATAAAATTATTCTGTTCCGAGATATCTGTGGAACAGTAGAGGTGAAAGAAGGTGCGGGCTGGAATGGGTCTAACTACAAGTCCGAAAGATGAATTAAAATTTCAATAAAGTTATATTTTCAATAGACAACAAGATTTAACAAATTTTCACTAGGTGAAATAATAATGAAAAATCAGGTACGAGTATAATTTTACAAACTCAAACACCAGTTCCGGGACCTTTACAAGTTCTGGGCTTTGAGCCCCAAATTTCACAATCCTTGGGCAATTAGCCCACCTTTACACATTTGTTCAAAGGGCAGATATCCCCTTCAAACCAGGAGCATAAGCTCCAAAAATCATACCGGGCCTCCTAGAGGCACTTTTTACCACAAACAAAGAGCTGACCCGCTCTCAATTTTTCAAGCCTATTGAAGGCAATACCATACTTTACAATTAACTGCCATCAAGGCACAACTTACAAATATAAACAGGAGTATCTCGTACCCAATCTACTGTGCCTTCGCAGGAAGGAAAACAAAACGGGTTAAGTTAATAGCCCAAAATGAATGATTAAGACACACCCACAGTCGTTTATTGGTCGGCTAAAAGTTACAAGTCAAAAATGAAGAAGAAACCTGTGATTGGAGGGAAATTAATTACAGAAATTACTGATTGGGTAAATTCAAAACATGCAGAAAGAAAGGATTAATATTGCCAACCCACCAAGGAAAGAACGAAATTTAGTAAAGACAACAACTTATAAATACAAATTTTCTTCAAAAAACGTTCCTTCACTTCACACCAGGGTGCTTGATCATAGTTTTTTAGGCCGTGACATCTATAAGAGAAAGTCCACACTTCTTGATCACTGAAAAACAACAACAAATCGAAATACACACAGTGACATCTTCTGAGAAACTGTGGAATTAATTCAGTCCTTAAAGTTCAGCGTTTCTCCAGTAGAGAAGTACTTTAAGGCGGAAATTTCAAATGTGCGGCGTAGAGGTGTACCAGCCGGTACAGACCTCCCCCCTCCCAAATGTCCTTCCCTGGGGTTACACAAAAGAAGTTCTTTCACAAGGTTATTTTAAAAAAATCCATGTTTAGTGGTTGATATTTGAAGTTAGTAGGATTCCAGCTTCCTTGCAAATAGACTTGTGGGAGCCTATGGATGTGACATTAAGAATTTCCAAGGTTTTGTAAAAGTTTCTGAAGAACATTTAAACCAAAAAACTTTTTTTTTGTGTGTCTACTTTTTTAGAAGTAGATAGTAAGGTAGTTGAACTCCGGCTTGAGAGTGTCTTTGTTGCCTTGGAATGCCCACCACACGATGAAGATTTTGACGGCAAGAACATCCGCCGCTGCCAATGTGCAGTCGAGGTCGCCCGGACCCCTCGAGTACCCTGAGATACCTTTCTCCCGCACTATGAGAGGGATAGTCGTGATGAAGCACGCCGCAGATGCGAAATTTGTTTACAGTCCCCAGATAAGATTGCGGTAGGTGCGTCGCACTTCAGCCTGTGCCGGGAGATAGACTCCGGCACGCCGTACACAGGTTATCACTTAGTGGAGTGGGCCCTTACCCCACCACGGTGGCGGTAAGGCGACGAACGGCTGCTGGGCACTAAAACAATAAGATCTCAGTGGCAGAATTGTTGTTGACATATGATTTCTTATTTTAGGGTACGATCTTTGTGGTGAGGCTCAGGGGCCAGCGGCGTGGAGATTTTATTGCCACAGGTATGGTGTAGCAGGAGACGGGAGCTTGGTAATGGCCGTAAGGGAAATGACAGCAGAGTAACCGGAGAGGAAGGTCGCACAGGTTTATGCAGAGCAGATGAGAAAACAAAGGGCAGAAGGCTTAAGATTAATGGAAATTATAACCTTTACACCGTTGTAAGGCACAGATGGCTAAATTAACAATTACTCCGGTTTCACGTGAGACAGGTGAACCCTAAAGATCCCCTCGGTGGCTGGATTGCTCACTAATAAGATTACCGGAGTTAAGAAATCCAAAACGGTGCACAGCCCATGAAATCTGGGAGCAAGCTTGCCCGCGAGAACAAAGTTCTTGACCATGACTTGGTCTCCTATTTTTAGATTGGTGGGCCTCCGTCAACGATCATATCTTTCCCTAACTTTTTCGTAAGAAACTTTAAGATTGTCCTTAGCCTTCTTCCATAAATCTCTAATATTATTTGGATCTATTGTCTCAGGTAGAATATCATTAAGAGACCAAAGGTTAGAGAGCGGCGTGTTGGGTACGAACTTAAACATCAATGAAGCTGGAGTAAATTTATGAGATTCATGAACCGCTGAATTCAAGGCGAAGACTAACCAATGCAGGGATGTGTCCCACCTGAATGATCGTCGTGATGATAGGCAATTATAGCCGACCTCAGATTACGATTGACCCGTTTAGCCAAAGATGGTTGAGGATAGCACGCCGATGTAGTCACATGAGAGATGGACAGATCGAAACAGAATTTCCGAAAGAGATTAGAGGTAACAGCTTTAGCATTATCAGACACAATGTATTGACACGGACCAAAGGAAGCAAAGATGGAATTTAAACAAGAAATAGTGGACTGAGCGGTAGCCAGCTTAGTCGGAAATAACCAGGAAAATCTTGTGAAATCATTCACACACACAAGAATGAATTTGTTGGCGTTCCCCTTTGATTAGGGGAAGGGCCTTACGTAGTCGATATAAAGGCGTTCCATGGGGCGCGACGCTTGATGGGAGGACAGAAGTCCTAGCTTAGTGTACATGGTGCGTTTACTAAGGAAGCCAGATTTACAAGCCTTTACCAACTCACGGATTTCACCGTCCATACCTTTCCAAATGAACATCTCTCTGATCTTTTCTCCAGTTTTGAAGATGCCTAAATGCCCCCCTAATGGGGTTTCATGGTAGTAATTGAAGATCATAGGTACAAGAACAGCTGGAACCACAACTTTCATCTTCTTATCATGCCCTGACGGGCAACATAGAACACCATTCCTCAATACATAAGGGACGACATGTTCCCCAGAAGAACGGGTTTCCATAATCGGGGCCAGCGTCGGATCTTCAAGTTGATATTTTTCGATATCCCGAAACAACATGAGAGCATCGGTTAGAATGGCATTTACACCAGGGGATATGGGCTCGGGAAGTGAAGAACTATTTTACTGTTCACAGGGCTCTACATCATTAGAAAATATACGGATTAGTCCGTCCGCCACAACATTTTCAGAGCCTCTTATATGCCTAACATCAAACTGGAAGGCAGAAATTCTGATGGCCCAGCGTGCTATACGACCAGTACAACGCGGCCTAGCTAAGACCCAACTTAAGGCTTGGTTATTCGTCTCCAAGTCGAACTTGACATGTTCCAGATAGAGGCGCAACTTTTCTAGTGCAAATAAGACTGCCAAACCTTCAAGTTCACAAATGGAATACTTGGCTTCTTGAGCCGATAATGTCGTAGATGCATAGGCGATGGGTCGCCTCTTTAGTTCAGTTTCTTGAAGAAGGACTGCAGAAACCGCCGACGACGACGCGTCGGTTTGGACGATGAATTTCTTCGAGAAATCAGGCATAGCAAGGACAGGGGCATTACAAAGAGCTAGTTTGAGGTCTTCGAAAGCGGCTTGTTGAGAAGGCCCCCACTCAAATTTGACGCCTTTCCTACGTAGTAAGTTCAAGGGCGCCGCCCTGTTAGCGAAGTTAGGAATAAATTTCCTGAAGAAATTCACCATGCCAATGAATCTGGCAATACCTTTGATGTCCTTGGGAGGTTTAAAATCCCGGATGGCCTGTGTTCGGAAATGATCCACTGCGACACCATCGGGCGACACAATATGTCCTAGAAATGACATGGAAGGCTTAGCGAAAGCAACCTTGGACAACTTCACCGTTAACCCTGACTTACGAAGGCGATTAAGGACCTCTTTCAGATGATCTAGATGTTCTTCAAAGGTCTCAGAAAATACGACGACATCATCAAGATAATGATATAAGTATTAAAACATGATGTCAGAGAAGACCGTATCTAGCAGTCTCGTAAGCACATCTGCTCCCGTGGGGAGCCCGAAATGCACGCGGTTGTACTCATACAAGTTACAATCCCTGGCAAAAGCTGTCAGACGTTTAGATTCTTCAGCTAGAGGGATCTGATAATACGCCTGATTGAGGTCTAAGATGGTGAAGAATTTAGCTTTCCGAAACCACGAGAAACAAGAGTGAAGGTCTGGAAGGGACACAGATTGTAACACCACCTTCCGATTTAAAGCCCTATAGTCAATCACAGGCCTGAAGCCACCTTGGCTTTTCGGAACTAGAAAAATGGGCGACGAATACGCCGACTTAGAGGGCCGAATTATACCATCTTTTAACATCAGATCTATGATCTCCTTCAGAGCCTTCATTTTAGGTGGAGATAACCTATAAGGTGGAAATCGAACAGGAATCGAATCCGTAACTTCAGTCTAGTATTCGATAAGGTCAGTAACGCCAAGAGTATCGGAGAAAACCTCTGGAAACGACTGACACAACTTACGAATACTATCAGCCTGCTCCTCAGGTAGATGTCTAAGGACTAACAACATCTCATCCTGGGTAGGCGAAACAGATGAACATGATACAGAATTACATTTCAATAAAGGGATTTTACAATTACAAGCAAACTTCAAGTTGCACGACTTGCTCTGTTATGTCGATCACAAGGCCGGTGTGAGACATGAAATCCGTTCCTAATATAATGGGGCAAGAAAAGTCCTTAGCCAGCAACAGTTTAACTTTCCAAGAAAATTTAGCAATTCTAATTTTGACATATAGGAAACCCAAAATTTCTAATGGAGATGAGTTAGCCGAAACGCATTGAACCGAAGACGAACAATAATCAAGAAGTTTACAAACAGATTTTAATTTAGAGTACCACGCGGCCGAAATAATGGAACACACACTGCCAGAATCTAATAGAGCAGTAACAGATTCATTATTTAACTCAATCTTGAGATAAGGTACAGGTGCGGGGGTATCCGCAGCAATCCTAGAACATTCTTTGGGACTTTCAAATGATAAATTAGAAGACTGAGTTTTCTCTGAGATTTGATCGGATTTAACCAGGGCTGAGCCTGAAGAAGGCGGACACGCCGACTCAGCCGATGCCACTAGTCACTTCTGATTATTGGTGATGTTGGAAGCTGCACCAGAAGTTGAGCAGGAGGGGGTGCTATTAGTATTCGGGCAATTCTTGGCTATATGGGAAAACGGGCCGCATTTAATACAGCCTTGGGATGACCCTTTTCCATTCCTTGTCCCATTTGTTCTAATCAAGGGGCACTTGTTCCGAAGATGGTCAGGCGACCCACAAGCATAACATTTGCGGGGTGTGACGGTTCGGCGAGGTGGAGGTCGAACAGTACTTGAAGATAGAGGAGGCTCCTTCGCGACACGTAATGTGTCCGCATATATAACTCCTTCTGCTGATACAGCCATAGCCTCTAACTCAACAAAGGTTTGAGGACGCGACGCGAAACACAAGTATTACCTATATGAAGGGGAAATACCTTCTACAATAGCGTGCACAATTTGGTCTTCAGGAAAATGAAGAGCAAATACCCTCGTGTAGATTTTAATGTCTTGGATGAAGTCTGACAGGTTTTCAACCAATCGCTGTACTCTGTAATAGTATTTCTGTATTAGAGAGAACCTTGTCCTAGCCGGGATGAAGTTAGCTAGCAGGTGGGCATGGAAGTCTTCAATAGATGATTGTTCAGCAATGCCTCTTACTATTTTGTCTGAAAGGACACCAATGGAATAAGGGTAAATAATCTGAAGGATTTGACACGGAGAAAGAGAAAAAACAAGAGTATGATCCTGAAACTCAACTAAAAATCTTAAAAATGCAATGACTTCATTAGTAGAGTTAACGGAAAATTTAGAAATACCCCTGAGCAACATTGCTAAAGTATGGGGCAAATTGCTGAAGCCGGGTGACACAGTAGGTAACGGCCTAAGGGGTGGAGAAGCCGTTTCAGAGGGTGCATTATTAAACACAAATGGAGGGATGGATGTACGACGACCTGACTCAGTTTTCAAGGGGGCAGATGTTTGTTTGGTTGCCACGGATTTTCTACCTCCTTCACCCGTGGGAGAATCCTCCTCGCTAACTATGTTTACCTGAGTGGGTTGGTCGGTTTTGGTTGGTACTGCCCCAGTTAACAATAGGCTACCCTCACTGGACAGTTTAGAAAGGTTTTCGAGAAGAGTACTAGCCTCCTTCCCTTGAATGTCATTTAACTTAAGAGACAATAGATCAGTAACCCTATTGTAAAAACGGAACAATCTAGCTTGCACACGTTTAAGTTGATTAGGTGATGGATCACCCCATTAAAGAATCTAACTACAGATGCTAGCTCAGTAGCATTATCAGTGATCGTGGAGAGAGCGTCGTCAATATCTTTCTCCCCCAAGATGGGGATACTAATCGGCAAATCAAGAGAATCTTTAAACTTAGTGGTATCGGCCGCAACCATGCCTCCAGATTGAACATTTCCAATCGTTAATTCGTAAATCAATTCCTCCTTTCGTAAATAGCCGGGATGTAGGACATCGCGAGGGCCGGACATGATGACAGACACTTTACAAATTTAGAAAAATCGAAAAATTCCAGCGACTGAGAAAATTGTTAGAGTTCAAAACAAAAGCAATATTTAGCCGTCAAAAAGGGGTAAAATGAGACCCATTCAACCACGATCTGCTACCACTTGTTCCGAGATATCGGTGGAACAGCAGAGGTGAGAGAAGGTGCGGGCTGGAATGGGTCTAACTACAAGTCCGAAAGATGAATAAAAATGTCAATAAAGTTATATTTTCAATAGACAACAAGATTTAACAAATTTTCACTAGGTGAAATAATAATTAAAAATCAGGTACAAGTATAATTTTACAAACTCAAACACCAGTTCCGGGACCTTTACAAGTTCTGGGCTTTGAGCCCCAAATTTCACAATCCTTGGGCAATTAGCCCACCTTTAAACATTTGTTCAAAGGGCAGAAATCCCCTTCAAACCAGGAGCATAAGTTCCAAAAATCATACCGGGCCTCCTAGAGGCACTTTTACCACAAACATAGAGCTGACCAGCTCTCAATTTTTCAAGCCTATTGAAGGCAATACCATACTTTACAATTAACTGCCATCAAGGCACACCTTACAAATATAAACAGGGGTATCTCGTACCCAATCTACAGTGCCTTCGCAGGAAGGAAAACAAAACGGGTTAAGTTAATAGCCCAAAATACAAGGATGAATGGAGGCGAGTACTTGCACTCCTACATGAAAGCTTGTTAAAACCTAATTGGCGCTAGGCCGATTCAACAGGGCTATTCACACACTAGGGAAGTGACTCGTATAAGAACATTCTAATACATAAAGAAAGAGAATAAAATCGGTTACGAAAACGTAGTCACCTCAGATCAAAATGAAGTGGAGCTCGAGAGGGTAAAGCACTCTCTATCCCCGATTTACAGTTAAAGTAACATGAAAATTTTACATTGCAATGGTATAGGTTACATCAAAAACGGTTTTGAACCTTCCCCGAGGATTAAACTGCTGAGCTAGCAAGAAAATAAAGATGTTAAACGGCCATTACCTTGTAGAAGAGCTGCTGGCGGATGAAAGAGGCGCTTCCCATCTCCTGCTATACTTCCTTACACTAAGCTATATGTTGTACGAGTGGCCGAGAGCCAAGAAAATCAGCAGTTTTTATACTCTCGGGGAAGATTCGAGACCTTACATGAATGATTAAGACACACCCACAGTCGTTTATTGGTCGGCTAAAAGTTACAAGTCAAAAATGAAGAAGAAACCTTGATTGGAGGTAAATTAATTACAGAAATTACTGATTGGGTAAATTCAAAACAGGCGGAAAGAATGGATTAATATTGTCAACCCACCAACGAAAGAACGAAATTTAGTAAAGACAACAACTTATGAATACAAATTTTCTTCAAAAAAGGTTTCTTCACTTCGCACCAGGGTGCATGATCATAGTTCTTTAGGCCGTGACATCTATAAGAGAAAGTCCACACTTCTTGATCACTGAAAAACAACAACAAATCGAAATACACACAGTGACATCTTCTGAGAAACTGTGGAATTAATTCAGTCCTTAAAGTTCAGCGTTTATCCAGTAGAGAAGTACTTTAAGGCGGAAATTTCAAATGTGCGGCGTAGAGGTGTACCAGCCGGTACAATTCCATTATCATTAATTGTCCGCCCGTTATATAAAATAAAATGAAAACCTTGAATGTCTCACTTATTTTTATCGTTCATTGATCCAAGAATTCATCTTTCAATACCATATCATCGTTATCGTTTTTCTAACAAATTACCTAAGTGCTAATCAAATTGAGTTTCCTAATAATGACCTATCATCAGCGTGGCCATCCTTAAATGGGCGATCATACAGTATTTAAAAACATTATAACTGGATTTAGCAATGATTCAATCGAATAAGAACAGCATTTGCCAGGAACTCACATCCGCCACCTAAAATCCACAATATCTAGATAATACCATCATAATGAACAAGATCTGGAAACGATTAACAGCATCTGGTCTCACCGGAACTGTCCTCTTGAAAGAAAATCGTAAAGATCTACTATCTACAAAGATCCATGCTACAAAGCAACTACACAAATGAATACAAGTTACACTACGCCAGGTGATAATAACTTGCTTAATATGACATTCCACTATATCCATGTTAGTGTTATTCAATGTCGAAGACTTCTTATCAATGACCATCCGTTCAAAATATTCAGTATCCTTACCGCATCATGACGCAAAACGAAAAAAATTAATGACAACCTTACTGCTTGCCTATTTCTAGATTCTCTTAATTTGTATGATGAACGCTTAAATCCACTTCTCAATCCTAAATTCATTGGAAATCTCGAAGATTTCTTATTACGCTTCCGTAATACGTATTCTCAACAAATCATTTACTATAATAACTTCATTTAACCAATTAAACACTCTATCGACGACCCAACCATTTGTCATTCACCATACTTTCAGCGCACCATGCTTATTCACAATTATTTATCCCAAGAAATTCACAAGCATCTTCTCCGAAGAACCGTTATCATCATTACAAGACATGTCACAATCATCACGGCACCAATCTCACGAAATATTCGCAACTGTACAATGTACGCACATGAAATTATCACACAAGAAGACCTTTTAAAATAGACATTGAATCATATCACTTCACAAAAAATATTCACACAGTGCTAGTATGATTTAAATATTATGAAGAAAACATCTCTTTACATTCTCGACAATTATAAGGAAATCCCTGGTAACTCACGACAAATATCCGTATTCTACAAGTTGAATCTCGCATAGGACAAATGATCTCAATACCTTCACATTAAACTTAACTGTAATCACGAGTATCACTGGGCACTTGCGACGATCGCATTAGGTCACTCAAGCTGTTTTAATTAATGTCACTTCATTATGAAATGAAATAAAATCTACTCTACTACTATGCGTTCTACAAGATAGAATAAAGAAGATGAAATCTTGGGTACTTATCAGCGAAGGTCACGTAACACTGCTCTCATCTCTCCATTCCATCGGTCTCGGTTTGGCATTCATCTTAGCATCATTCCGGGCCTGTTAGGACACTAATCCTTTTACGCCCACATGTCGGCTCTCATCTTTACATTGCGGGAATAATCTTCAATCATTGTGAGCCCAAGCACCTGAAACTTGTATAAATAGAATTAGTACAATGATATAGGCGTTATATAATATTCCACTATTATCCCAAAACATTCGCTTTGTTTTAACAACAAATATTGAATCGTTATTTAAGACAATATTATTATCTCCCTAATATGTTTTTGGATGTTTTTCCTTTAAATTCTACTACTCCAAATAACTTCTTCTTACTGCGTGTTAATCCCTCTTGTGATGACCTTCACTCTCAGTTTTAACTCTCTTTTGTACAAAACAATTGTTCATAAAATATAAAAGTTCATTAAAAATTGTTACATTAATAATATTGGTCCGCGTTTCATATTTTCTGCCATGTTCTTTAATTTATAACTTATTTTCCATATTATGTTTTCGACATTTGAGGAATAAACTCTGAGATAACGCCCTCTCTTCTAATTAGGAAGTTGTACAAAGTAATACTTCACCATTTATTTGTCTTCATGACGTATAATATCGATTTATCTCTTCAGCGCTTTCTTGATCATTTAATTCATAACGTTAAGACATGGCCTCCGCCACGTTATTGCTGGACATAAATGTCATATGGTAGACCAGCTTCTTCTGCTGCTGAAAACGTAAACTTTACTTACTAGTCTTTGCTTGTATATTAAATGACATTTCATGACGGTAGCACCCGATGATCACGGGGTTCTGAGCTTATGAATCTCCGTCCTCATTTTGTATCCATCCAATTTCTTATAAGAATGAGCGAGTTATTCCGGCTATTAGACACAATTAGACGTATGACAACTGGAACTGTAGCTGCTGGACGTATTTTCCGAGTAATTTCCGCTGACCTCTTCCCTAGCATAACCTTCAATATTTCAACAAATGACTCACATGACAATGAACGCGGTTACAGTATGTATGTATATATGTATGTATGTATGTATGTATGTATGTATGTATGTATGTATGTATGTATGTATGTATGTATGTATGTATGTTTAGTCCTCAGACCGAAGGCTGGTTGGATCCTCAACAGCTCCGCAAGTAGCAGTCACAGATGGCCTAGGCATCACTGAAGAGGCGTACTAAGAAAGTGAAAAGTGAGGTAGTTCCCCGTTGCTTTTCTCACCGAGCCAGATGTTGCTATTTCATATCATTCTGCCAAAACCACCGAAATGCATGCAACGAAAGACCCTATGAGCAACATTTTCACACTCTCTATAACAGGGACTGGCTGCAGAGGAAATGGCATTACTAGCATCGCTCATACCTCAGTCACTTTCATATCGTCAAAGCCAAGGATAAGACAGAGACAGATCAATGAATGTAACAAAACTGCTCTAGCATGTATCGGAAGATTTAGCCCTCTGTAAACAGTAGGTCCCGCCAGCAAAGGCCAATGTTTTCTTACATACAAATGATATGAGTAAAGAAGTGGAATCAGAGATAAGGCTTTTTGCAGATGATGCTATTCTGTATAGAGTAATAAATAAGTTACAGGATTGTGAGCAACTGCAAAATGACCTCGATAATGTTGTGAGATGGACAGCTTGCAATGGTATGATGATAAACGGGGTTAAAAGTTAGATTGTGAGTTTCACTAATAGGAAAAGTCCTCTCAGTTTTAATTACTGCGTTGATGGGGGGTGAAAGTGCCTTACGGGGATCGCTGTACGTACCTAGGGGTTCATATAATAATAGATCTTCATTGGGGTAATCACTTAAATGAGATTGTAAATAAAGGGTACAGATCTCTGCACATGGTTATGAGGGTGTTTAGGGGTTGTAGTAATGATGCAAAGGAGATGGCATATAAGTCTCTGGTAAGACCCCAACTAGAGTATGGTTCCAGTGTATGGGTCCCTCGCCAGGATTACTTGATTCGAGAACTAGAAAAATTCCAATGAAAAGCCGCTCGATTTGTTCTGAGAAATTTCCGACAACAGAGTAGCGTTACAAAAATGTTGTAAAGTTTGGGCTGGGAAAACTTGGGAGAGATGAGATGAGCTGCTCGTCTAAGTGGTATGTTTCGAGCTGTCAGCGGAGAGATGGCGTGGAATTACATTACTAGACGAATAAGTTTGAGTGGTATCTTTAAAAGTAGGAAAGATCACAATAAACAGATATAGTTGGAATTCAAGAGGACAAACTGGGGTAAATATTCGTTTATAGGAAGGGGAAAAAGGAACTGGAATAACTTACCAAGGGAGATGTTCAATAAATTTCCTTTTTTTTTTTTTTTTGCAATCATTTAAGAAAAGGCTTGGAAATCTGCCACCTGGACGACTGCCCTAAATGCAGATCAGTAGTGACTGATTGAAGAATGTAACGGAAAAATTTATCTCTTCTTACTTAACTAGCACGCCTCTTTACTGACACTTTTTCTTCCTGTCACAGTTAATAATTGAATTTCGGATGATCCATTCAGACATCGAACTATCGGCCATCATAAAAACAGGATCACATTCCCGTCAACTGAATTCTCTCAGAACCTTGGAAACCGCGTCACAGTGGTTTTACAGACAACTCGCTACTTGTCTAAACGATAATATTATAAAGGTACATTCACGTTACAGGACGTTTCGATGGAGAGGTTTTATCGGCGTAATTAAAGAATTGATAGGTACTTAATGACCTGCATCGCAATTAGCTTGTACAAGTCCACATTATTCCATTGTTTGAATTTTACTGTTCGTACCCCTGCTGTGTTCCGTCAAATTATGAACATGTTGAACATGCGTAGTGGTTACATATAAAATTACTTCATTACTGTGCTGTATGATCAGGTGATATTTTAATTATAGTACAGCGGTGTTAATATAAAGAGAAAGCTCCTGCTAGTGAATGTGCTACAAATGATTTCTGAGGTCTAAAGTGCTGTCTCGTTAAGTGGTGAGATAGAAATCTTGAAGTGGGTGAGCAGACGACGGCAGAGGAAGGTCCACAGTAACACAGTGACGTAAACAGCTGGTCATCGTGTAAGTCTGAGGTAGGCCTACATTTTTCAGTTGTATTCTGTGAGTGTTGCTGAAGAGAGGTGATGGTAGTGGTGATTACTCTTTTAAGAGGAAGTATAACTAGCAACCACTAATCAGAGGAAAATAAAAGGAAGGGATCCGACACTTCGAAAAATGAAGGTATCGGCCAAAGAAAGGCAAGGGCCAGAGGGACATGAAAATGAAAACTCCCTAGGCATGATTTCCCTTGTGGGTGGGGGGGTTAGAATAACACCCACGGTAGCCCCTGCCTCTCCTAAAAGTTGACTGGAAAGATCCCCAGAGGCTCTTAACTTGGGGAGCGTGGGTTGGCGACCACCGGGCTCTTCGCTGAGTCCTGGTTTTGCTTGCAAGTGCTTGTGCCTGGCTCCTCACTTTCATTCTATCATATCCGACCTCCCTTGGTCAACTCCAGTTCTATTCCGATCCCGAAGCTATTAGACTCTAAACTAAATAAATATTATTACCTAACTTAGAATTTAACTGGTAACCAATAACGAATAGTGAATAATGAATATCCAGTGACGAGATTTTAAAGACCCCTAATAATTATTTACTAGACATTTCTAGTAGAAAATTGAAGTGAATTAGAGCATAAGATAGGTGAAATTGAGGAGTTCCGTACAAGCACTACAGGAACAATAATTTGCTCTATGAGCAGCCCTTTTATTTACAATGGTACAATGATCTTCGTCACCAAAACTCGCCATAGACACTGCCATATTTTAGATACCAGAGGTACATAATTCTTTTCAAGTTAGGTATGAATGTGACATGCACATCTTTGTATTGCATTTAATCAAGAAAAAAGTAAATTGCTCCCAAAACTAAAAGACCATATTCTTATTAATAATATAACATGTACATTATTGTGGTGATCAATGACCATGATCTCATTCACCAGGTGACATGGTGCGGTCTGCACTTGGGTGCGTCCTTATTCTTACCGTGATTTGTGCCTATGGACAATCATTTGTTAATATGGCGATCCAGAGATCTCAACCCACAGGGCAGATAAACTTTATGAAAGCTGTAAGTACCCGAGAACTAATTCTTAAGGTACGTTCATTACTGTTGTGGCAATATTGCTAGAAAGAAGGGATTTCTGACAAATATCAATGACAATTTGGTGTTATGCGTAAAAATAATGTCTTTATACAATTCGACTACGAGGGGTAAACCTAGTGATTCGGATATTGGTTCGTGGGCGTAGACAGTCATGCTATTAAGGTTTCAATTATGTATTGAATCAAAGTGAGACGAACTCTTTCCTTAAATTTGAGGTGTTCAAAGATATGAGCTTCATTGATGTTTCCGTATTGAGCTGAGATCACAGAGATGAGATATCTATTAGGTACCACCTATTCAATACTAATTACGTGGTGATGTTACTAATAACTTTTATTCAACTTGGGACCGGTTTCGACACATATAATGTTATCATCAGTCATAAAATGAATAAAAAATATATAAGCAATGACATAAAAATCAAAACTATTGTGGATACATATTGAAATATGATCATTAGAAATTTTCACACCATGTGTTATGGCGATTTATCTTAACACACGGTGTGGATGGACGGTTATATATTTTTAATGATCAGATTTCAATATGTATCCACAATAGTTTTGATTATTATGTCTTTGCTTATATATTTGTGATTCATTTTATGGATGATGATGACATTATATGTGTCGAAACCGGTCCCAAGTTGAATAAAAGTTATTAGTAACATCAACACATTAATTAGTATTGAATAGGTGGAACCTAATAGATATCTCATCTCTGTAAATTTGAGGTGAGAAAATACATACATGACGTGTCTTCATTGAATTGGCTTTGACCGGATTATGACGGAATTATCAGAAAATTAAATTGGAAGTAAAGGAATCTTATATACAAGTGGTTTACATAAATATAAGGGCTGTGGTACAGGGAGTTTCACTCAAAGTGCGGCCGGCGCAGTGCAGCGGGTAGAAGGGCGACCCCGTCAGTCGAGCGCATGGCAACTCGCTGAGCTTGGGGCCGGGAGAACGCCCGTATGAATTGCATGTAAATAACAAGCACACGTAATAACGCATAATCAATGTAAAATCATTTCTCACCTCGTCCCGGAAGTTGTAGAAAATGTCCTCCACCTGCATCTACACATTTCTGGCATCATCTAAGGACATTTTCATTCATACGCATTAGTTCATCTACCAAGATAGCCTCGATTTCTGTCGTGATATTTTGTTTGAGTTCATCTACAGTGTGAGGGTTTCTTGCATAAAGCTTATTTATCAATTTTTCCCATAAATAAAAATTGCAAACCGTATGATCCGGGGATCTTGCGCGCCACAATGGTTTACCAATTACTGTGTTGCTAAAATTTCGTCAATTAAACTTAATAACTCGTTAGCCGTATGCACGGTTGTCGAGTTTTGCTGGAAATATTCAGACTGGCATTCATTGTCCGTCAATTGTTAAAAACTGTTACGAGATTATCACTCTTATTTATCTGCCCAGTGATTGTGGTTTCAAAACTATAGGCCCTATTATCCTGTCTGCAGTTACTGCCGCTAACACTCCCATTTTCACACTGTAGATGGACTCAAACAATGAGAAATTATTTTACTTTGATTAAGCATTGTTATGTGTGCTTGTTATTTGCATGCGATTCATACGGGCGTTCTCCCGGTCCCAAGCTCAGCGAGTTGCCATGTGTTCGTCTGACCAGCTCGCCCATCTACACGCTGCCCTGCGCCGGCCGACCGGTCGGCCCCACTTTGAGTGAAAGACCCTGTATGTTTAACAGATATTGAACGTTGTTTCTCGATCGGCTCCAAGAACACAAAATTTCGCTTTTCCAGTCGGCTTCTGGGTGCCATCCCAATTGGCTTCGAATCTTTGCTCTCACTTCCCAGTGCATCAACATTTTGACATAAATAAGTCTTAGAGCTGGCGGTCATCCTAAAATTGGGGTAACGAAATAGTGTCATCTATATTAATATTATAAAGAGGAAAAATTTGTTTGTTTGTAAAGAATAGACTCAAAAACTACTGAACCGATTTTAAAAATTACTTCACCTATAGAAAGCTACACTGCAAGTGAGTAACATGGGCTATATTTTATTTTGAAAACAATTCGAGATGTGGGGCACGGGGGGAATATAAAAATAATAGGCTAATATAGGCAAAATATCGAATTTGTCGTATAAGGACGAGACAAAGCTCAATTTAATCCTCTTGACGCAAAGAACAAAACTCGGTAAGCCTTGCGGGCCCGAAAACCATGTTTTAAGGCCCTAAAACCAACCGTTACAGAGATATTGGCACCACACTACCCCTCCTCTAGGAATCCGATAAAGTAATGAACTGCCGTAACCATGGCAACGTCAGCTCTAGGATTCTACAGCAGCGAAATTATCTACAACTAGCAGAAGTGCCCGTTCTTCGTACGGGTTATCAGAAATTGGCTTTAGTTACTCATACTATCGGTGTGACTGACTCCATGAGATATTTATATCACTGGTGTATTTACTTCAGTAGGTAGGAATTATTTGTCATATTTAGAATGATAGTGTATCTTCTTCTTCTTTTCTCCATGGGGCCTCTAAATATTAGTTCCTAATTAGCGTCGACCTCTAAGATCTTTTGCTACCATGATTTTCCTTCATTTCCACCTAGATATACCTGCTCCCTTCACAAAGCTGCAGGTTTAGTGTAAGTATACTTCCGCTAGATAGTACCACAAATATAAATATTATTGAATGTATTTGTTTGATCCGACATTTCGTAACTATTACAAGTGATCAAGGAAATACGCGATGCATAAAAGAAACTACTATAATTATCGAGAATTATAATTCTCATGTCGCACATCATATAATGTATCTGAGTATAAATGTTGAGAAATTTTTTCAAGTCATGGGCGCACCATCTTGAAAATTGTGTACAGTATATAGGTTTTCATGGTTACAATGATCGTAAAAGTGGACCAAAATAAAATATCGGCACTAATAACATCAGTGATCCTACTACTCCTTTATTTGATAGAAAATAGTTTAAACTATAGGTAACAGACTCCGCAAAATGCTGAAACCTAAGCCAGTACGTAAAATCGGAGGTCCGTCTGCAACCGCTGTTCGCTGTACTAAGGAGATCTCCGGGGCTATTCTTTTTATACTTCACTCCCTTTCCATCCACGCCCAAAGGAGTGCTATGAGCGTCTTGCACAACAGTATATTTTTTCCAGATAGTAAGTCATATGTGTATCAATTTTGGTTGGCAGCTATGCCCAAACGTACATGCATAATCTAGCTGCTGTAGAATCCTGGAGCTGATATTGCCATGGTTACGGCCATTCGTTTCTTTATCCGATTGCTAGAGCAGGGAGAGTGTAGTTCCAATATCTCCATAACGGTTGGTTTTAGGGCCTTAACAGATGGTCTTCGGGCCCGAATGTTTTACCGAGTTTTGTTTTTTGCGTCAAGAGGCTTAAAATGAGCTTTGTCTTGTCCTTGTACGACGAATTCGATTTCGCTTTGTGAAGGAAGCATGTACATCTAGGTGGGAATGAAGGAAAATCATGGTAGCAAAAGATCTTAGAGTTCGACGCTAATTAAGAACTAATATTTAGAGGCCCCCATGAAGGAAAGAAGAAGAAGATACTTACAGTATAATTCCAAACATGACAAATAATTAAGTAAATACACCAGTGATATAAATATCTAAAGGAGTCAGTCACACCGATAGTATGAGTAACTAAAGCCAGTTTCTGATAACCCGTACGAAGAACGGGTACTTCTGCTAGTGTAGTAAAATGTGTGACGCGATGTTACTTAGCAACAATACGGTGAGAGCTGTCATGGCCATCCATCAATACTTCACATCACAGCCTGCACGGTTGGTAGGCAATATCGCGCCACACATTTTATTGAAAGACATATTTATGATCATTTGATTTTTGAAATTTAATAATTTATTTGCTCACAAATGTGACAGATATTGGACTTTTAAAGTAAAAAAAACTTCATGATAGTTCCGTATTGATTAGAGAAATATACAATATTAAATAGAAGGAAGGATCCACCTTTCAATACTCTGTTGTGAAGTTGAACCAAATAGAAGTTACAACCTGTTCATTTGGGACCGGTTTCAACACATTTGAAGTGTCGCCATCAGCCAGTTAGCAAAGCAGTGCAAAAATTAAGTCATAAAGATCTAAAAACAACTACTTCATGCCGAAGCAATTCCAGTTGATGTTCATAACACAATGATCAGAGTCAAAAGAAACACCACTATTTCGTGCCGAAACAAATGCAGTTGAAGTTCATAAACAGGTCTCGTACAATCCTGTTATGCCGCATTCACATACGAAGACGTATGAAGATGTTGTATTTGAGTTAAAGGACTTGTTCTAATATGAAAACTTGAAGGTTAACTCGTTATGAAATCGACCTCCTCGTCCTCCCGCACGCTAACCCAAAACTCTATCCACTGCACCAATTGTACAGCAAGCTAATATGTGTTGACAGAGGTAGTTACCCTACATGTGGTTACAGTGTTGCCAGATTGCCACTCTACAACGTCCTTTTTCTCCCGGATATATACGCAGGACGAACTTTTGTGAGAGACATTTGTTTATTGCTGGCATGTGAGGAGTCGCGCTGCGACGCCTGAGTGCGCGAATTTCGCTTCATCCTGTATATATTTCTCAATTTGAATGAAGAAGCTAGAACGTTTTACTTGTAATTTGATATACTGCCCGTATTTCAGCCGCAGAGAGCTAAAAAAGATGGTTACCGGATGGAGACTCACTACGTAAAGACAGATGACGGCTACATTCTTGGTGTTCACCGTATCCCTGGAAAGAAAAAAACCTCCATACCAGTGCTCGTGCAGCATGGTCAACACTCCATGTCGGATTGCTGGATTGTTTACGGCCGTGGCCGCTCTCTAGGTAGGTACTCACTAACAGCAGTTTGTCAAGGTCAAGCTGCAGGATTAGATCAAGCTTGATGTGGGGCCATGTGTGTTAATGCATTATCATCTTAATTTCCATCCGTTAAAGGGATCTGGCACACCACTAAAGGTCAAAAAAGTCATTTTTTAAAAGGAATTTTAGTTAATTGAACCATGTTTAATTTTAGTAATTATATTGATGAAAATCATTTCTACCGAACGAGTTGGCCGTGCGGTTAGGGGTGCGCAGATGTGAACTTTCATTCGGGAGATAGTGGATTCGAGCCCCACAGTCGGCAGCCTGAAGATGGTTCTCCATAGTTCCCCATTTTCACACCAGGCAAGTCCTGGCTGGGGCTGAACATTAACTAAAGGCCACGGCGCTTCCTTCCCAATACTAGTCCTTTCCTATCCCATCGTCGCCATAAGACCTATCTCTGCCGTTACGACGTAAAGCAACTAGGAAATAAAAAAATCCACAGTTGTAGCCCTTCAAGCAAGCAAATCAATGTTGAAAACATCCTAGGATATGAACTACGAATTGTTTATAAATAAAATATAATAAAGTATTACAATATATTCCTTTTTTTTTTTTTGCTAGTTGCTTTACGTCGCACCGACACAGACAGGTTTTATGGTGACATTGGGACAGGAGAGGTCTAGGAGTGGGAAGGAAGTGGCCGTGGCCTTAATTAAGGTACAGCCCCAGCGTTCGCCTGGTGTGAAAATAGGAAACCACGGAAAACCATATACAGGGCTGCCGACAGTGAGGATCGAACCCACTATCTCTCGAATACCGGATACTGGCCGCACTTAAGCGACTGCAGTTATCGAGATCGGTAATATATTCTTCATTTAGTCCTAAAAATTACAATCATTTTCTTGATCATCGTTATCGGGTCGATTAGATTAGCAGTTTGCCCTTTCTTTTTACCACTACGAGCGCTAATGTGAAAACATCCTAGGGATATGAGATACGAATTTTAGATATTTAAAATATAAAGCATTGTTTCACTTATGCCCCACTACGAGCGCTAATGTGAGTCAATACAGAGTTTCAAGCTCTTATAACACCGTTCGGTGTGGACATTCTTCAAGAAATCAAACAACGCCTGAGTATTTTGAATCAAGGAGCACATTGCAGAAAGAATTATGTAAATAAGTTGATTTGGCTAGGATAAAACGAGTAAAGATACAAGCGATTTTAGGCTCTTTTTTCCGGAGCTGAATTTAGGCTCAAAGTGATTTACGAATTTTTTTTTTAGTTTGGTAGAGCTATCCAAGACTCATAATTTGAACCCCGCCTCCGGGCCCTTTCGGCTTTTTAATTTCTGCAAAATTGAGGAAATTGCTTAATTTTACATTTTTCGTAATGATTTCAGCATTAAAACAGGGGCTGCGTGGCCGAGGCGGTAAAGGGCGTGCTCAGCCCGCCCGAAAGGACGTGGGTTCGAATCCCTGTCAGGAAGTCGTAAAATTTAAGACACGAAATTTCCACTTCCGGAGGTGCATATGGCCCTGAGGTTCACTCAGCCTACACCAAAACTGAGTACCAGGATGATTCCTGGGGTCAAAGGCGGCCGGGCGTAGAGCTAACCACTCTACCCATTAAGTGCCGAGGTTAACAATGGTGGAAGCCTTTACCTTCCACTCCTCCAAGGGCCTTCAAGGCCTGTACGGAGGTGACTTTGCTTTGCCTCCTGAATTTTGTTTATTTGATACAACTCTTTCTTGGTGGTGCGATTTCACTTTCCGCCTGTGTAATACTTGACTAAGCTTATCGAATGCAATGTTGAAGACAATAGATGAATGCTTTTTTTTTTTTTTTTTTTTGCTATTGGCTTTACGTCGCACCGACACAGATATGTCCTATGGCGACGATGGGAGAGGAAAAGGCTAGGACTGGCAACGAAGCGGCCGAGGCCTTAATTAAGGTACAGCCCCAGCATTTACCTGGTATGAAAATGGGACACCGCGGAAAACCATCTTCAGGGCTGCCGATAGTAGGGTTCGAACCTACTATCTCCCAAATATTGAATAGATGAATGTTTTTATTTCACAAATGGTATGGTTTACTCAGATACGTGCTATATTTTTATTTTATACCCAATTGATTGTAGAGATTTATCAATTACTAGATGTCCTATGACAGAAAGCGAACTATAATGACAGTTATGTGAAAAATATGCATTGTTACATTAAAAACGTTAATATGCATTTTCTCTAGTAATATTCACTATCAAATACCGAACATATTGTCTGCGAAAGTGTGGCTTACGTACTGCAATACCTTTAAATATAATACAGTCGGAAACGAAAGTCAACATACGCCCACTTATTCCACTTTTTCGGACAACCCTTGTGCATGTTGATTCTTTTAACTTGCGCTTGTGACGTCCTTCCAAACACTGTATACGTCTGTCCTTTATTTCAGTGTGATAGAAAGGAAAAAGCACGGATAAAACCTAATAAAAGCCTCCAAAAGAAAAATCTTGGTCCACTAGTTAAACATAGGGGTGGGAACATACTTGTTTGGGGTTGCATGTCTGGTGCTGGGAATGACAATATAGTGTTTATTGAATATAAAATACATAACTGGGAGTATCTGTATACATTACAGGAAAATCTTTGTTGAAAAACGGGTGCTACAGGGTCATTCAGCAAGAGAACGACCCAATATTCCGGTGCAATAGTGAAATTTGGCTGCTTTAAAATGTTCCCAAGCAATTTAATTCACCTCCTGACCCCTGAACCTGTTGAACACCTTTGGGAAGAACACCAGAGAGGGATTAGTAAATATTCCATCAAGAAGAAGGAAGATTTGAACCTTGCCATAAGAACATAAAAGAACAAAATTTCACCAGAAGTCCCCCAAAACCCAATGGAATCGATGCACCTGCATTTGGAAGCTGTGGTTGCTGCAACACGTGGAAACAAAATATACTGAACCTAATGTGAGAGCGAAAAACTTGTGAGTTCCTGTTCCTGAACATTTGTTTCGTTTCAGCAATGTACGATACACCCGCATGGCGTTTATGTAGTTCTACACTCAGTTATGAATGCCATAAAGTATCTACAAAACCACTAACCCCATGGCACTACAGCCCTTGAAGGGCCTTGGCGTACCAAGCTGCCGCTGCTTAGCCCGAAGGCCTGCAGATAGCGAGGTGTCGTGTTGTCAGCACTATGAATCCTCTTGCCCGTTATTCTTCGCTTTCTATACCGGGGCCCTTATCTCTCCGTCAGATAGCTCCTCAGTTCTAATCATGTAGGCTGAGTGGACCTCGAAACAGCCCTTAGATCCAGATAAAAATCCCTGACCTGGCCGGAAATCGAACACGGAGCCTTCGGGTAAGAGGCACGCACACTACCCCTACACCACGGGGCCAGCAAAGTATCCACAAGTCTATCATTTTATTTTGTAAGTGTAGGTAAGTAAAGTGTTCTGTTTTGCTTACATTTACATGAAATTTTGTAATGTATGTAGACTTTCGTTTCCGACTGTTCAATAAAATTCTGAGCTCTAGTCATAAGATATCGCGGGCCCTTATTCTGTATACCGGTATGTACGTGTGTCCAAGTGATCTGAATATAAAACCATCTCTTTTACAGCCTACCAGTTGGCGGACCAGGGGTATGACGTATGGCTGGGCAATGTTAGAGGAAATATATATTCCAGGAACCATACTACTCAAAACCCCGCAGACTCGGAATTCTTTAATTACAGGTAACTACCGAAAGCATGGACTGATTTTTAAATCCTTCCTACACAGTCCTTGCAATTGCCTTCTTTACATTGGAAGAGACGAGTGGAAACTGGTGTGTTTGTGTACTGAACTCAGGAAGAAAAAGTAACTTCAGTATTCGTATGTTCACTGTGATGCAAGCTTCCCCCGTGATCAAGCACCGACTGCTACACCGAAGAAGAATCTTTGGCTAATATTAGTTTGATAAAACTTTCGTTCAGACTTTTGTTGCTTTATTCGCTGTAGCTCACTGTCATAGACCACACTGAATGAATTTCTGTTTGGAATATCAAGTTTCATGTTCCCTTCACATTCTTCGAGATTCAAAGACTATCTCCATGTTCCCTACACTCAGCAGAACATATAGTAGTTCAACGGTCCTTTCAAACCGGTCTCCCAATTATTTTCTTTTTAATATGAACAAGAAACTTGGGCTTAACATATCATCAAGTAAAGATATATTCCAAGACCGGGTACATACACTGTTGTTTTTTTTTTTTTTGACAATTTGCTCTACGTCGCACCGACACAGAGAGGTCTTATGGCGACGATGGAATAGGAAGGGCTTAGGCGTAGGAAGGAAGAGGCCGTGGCTTTAATTAAGTTACAACCCCAGCCAGAATTTGCCTGGTGTGAAAATGGGAAACAATTTTCAGGGCTGTCGATAGTGGGGTTCGAAGCCACTAACTCCTGAATGCAAGCTCAAAGCTGCGCACCCCTAACTGCATGACTAATTCTTAATGAAAAGGTAATGATACAAATTTTATTGGCTTTACGTCCGACTAACTACTTCTACGGTTTTTGGAGACGCTGAGGTGCCGGAATTTAGTCCCGCAGGAGTTCTTTTACGTGCCAGTAAATCTACCGACACGAGGCTGACGTATTTGATCACGTTCAAATACCACCGGACTGAGTCAACATCGAACTTGCCAAGTTGGGGCCAGACGGCCAGCACTCTACCATCAGAGCCACTCAGTCCCTGGCTAAAAAAAAAGTTCATGTGAAGTGGTTTGCCACCGTAATTTAATTTATTTTATTTTACAATTTATGGCCTACATTGGGCCACTCTAGTCAATTATACAAAGGATTTCTTGATTTCTTTTCAGCCCAATATTTTTTAATTCTGACAAGGAACACCTTTGACCTCGAACGCTCGGAACCGCACGAAACCATGCTTAGAATAACAAGCAATGATAAAAAAGACAGTGGTGTGCGTCATTTCCATGCAAAAGGTTGCATTCTACCTCAAGTAACATTTTAATAGAAAGAAACAAAGTAACAAGATATAAATACCATAGGAAGGAAATTATATGTAATTTAACGGCGTCAGTGTATCATTACATTTTCAATAAGCAGCGCCAAAATTCTCTGCTTAAAGTACTTATAATAGCGCAAAACACACATATACAGCAGTACTACACACCTGAAAGTGCTTATATCAGTCCTCAAAGTGCAGATGCGGGATTTCGATGAAGTGATTAAAACAAAGTGGGAGAGAAGAATGTGCACACTTCACTAAAGCCACGTTATCACATTCCACATCACTTTCGCATTCAAGCAGTCCAATATCAAAAGCCACACTAATTACATTTTCAAATGATGATGTTGGTATATCAATGTCATAACCTGGCTTTCGCCAAGCATATTGCAACATAGGCTTATTCGTAGGTGCAGAAAATTGATTGTAAATCACAGAGTGAAGTTTCACGATGAAATAACGATCATGTGCCTTCCCTTTTGGTTTGGCACCTTGTAGTCTTACAAAGTCAGTAATCCTTCTGATATAGAACCTATATTGCCAAAAGAAGTAAACATCAAGGGGTTGGCAATATTTTGTTGTTTTCGGTGGTAATATCTTCAGCGTAACATAATTGTTTGGAAAACTTGCACCTAGAAGGGTACGATCTGTATGAGCTGCCCAGGAATCACACAACAATAGGCTCTTTTCATTTGTTACATGTTCACCAAGGACTGAAGTTAGAAAACGTTTCATATATTCTTTAGTCATTTTTCCACTTTTGCTTGCCTCCACATGAATGTTTCGTGGACAAGTTATTTCAAGTTTCTTTAAAATATTTGGACCGAAAATGCCTTGTGTCTCTTGAAAACAGAAATACAACTTGTTTGCTACGTGCGTGCGTGCGTGAAAAGTTTTCATTCCCCACCCAGAAGGGGTGGGGCGGGCCACCTGAAGGGTTACGCCCTCCCTCTGGCCGAGAGCTTGGGCGGGGAGGAGGAGATGTGTGGAAAATGGGAGATGGGAAAAGGTGATGTGAAAGAATATGGGAGGTGGAGGGCTCTTGGCTAAGTGAGGTGGAATGATACATTAGCCTTTATTAGAAGATTATGAATTAAGTACAATACAAGTGAATCATACAACTATACAGAGATACTAGATTTAAAGAGTTGTGTTAGGGAAAAAGTGGATAGCGAGGAGGTGATAAAAGAAGGAGAAGTGCGCAAGTGACGTAGGGAGAAGATGCAGATTGTCGGAGGACAGCAGATGTGGGAACAAGGAACTGGATGGAGATGGGGGAAAGTGGTGATTGGAAGTAGAAGATTGGTGAGGAAGAGTAGGCCGGTGACGTCGACGAGGTGAGGGTAGTCGATTCGAGGATTGTGGAGGAGAGCGGGAATGTTCAACGCGGTGGTGACGGCCGTAGAGGTATAAGCCATGATGGACGAGGCGATGAACGTCGTCGGTCGTCGGTAGATGGAGCCGCAGCAGGTATGTAGGTTCATCGGTGTTGAAGATTCGGGAGGCGCGTTGTATCGGGAGTCCTGATTGGCGAAGGGTATGAGCGATGAGATCAGAAGGGAGACTAGGGTCTACCCCACAGACGACGCAGCTGTAAGTTGGCTGTTGTTCTGGCGGCGGTGGTGGCGGTGATAGGCGACGTGCTGTAGTTTCCTCGGCCGGCGGCTGGAGCTGATCGGGATTTTGAGCAGAGGAAAGAGAAGCTGGGGGAGGAAACGTCATAAGGGGAACAGGATGGGACATTACGGAAGTTGTAAGAGGAAAGTTAGGGGAGGTGTGGGCAGAAGTAGTGGTGGTGGTAGTAGTGACGATGGTAGTGACAGAGGAGGTGTAGTTAGGAGGCGAAGATTGAGGTGGTGAGCGGTATGAGGGTGGTGGTGTTGCTGGAGACGAAGTGACTAATGCAGGTGGTTCTTGGTCGCTGGCGGGGAGCTGTGCCATGATGTCTGGGGGCGTAGCTACCACACGATGAAGACGATTGTTGATCAGTGCTCCATGATGAATGATGTGTTCCCGATCGGCTGAAGAGGCCAAATAGAGCAATACTACGTCGGAAGGTCCTGTGCCGGCGAGGAGCCGGGAAGCGCAGTGGACTCCAGATGGTCGAAGGGCAGTGAGAATATCCTCTTCCAGAATGGCGAGTTGGACATCACAAACGAGGCAAGTGTAGGTAGAGGAAAGGCCGACCTCCATCTCGGTGCCAGCCTATATGCTTGATTATGGTCAGCGGGGTGCAAAATTATAGGTGAGACGTCACCCGGTCGACGAAAAAGAGAATTGTGAGTCCTGTCTTGTTTGCTGGTCTGCCTGCCATTGATACAGCCACATCAATTGTGTAGCTGTGGGTAGAGCTATGTTCAGACTGCAACACACTACCTGTTGTTTTCTCTCCTCTGTAGGACAGTGTTGATGCTGATGACATTTCATACTGGAATTGACTCTGGTCTCTGTTCCAAACATTACCTTTCTCCACACCCTCCTCTGTTATAAACATGTTCACTTCTTCCACAAACTGTTGTGCCTTCTCTGCCCTTACGTGTGACAAATGTAGTAATATGCCTGGATGAAATGCCATATTCAGCCTTGAGATAGTCGATAAAGGAAATGGAAGCTTTGAAATTGACCAAGCCAACCATTTTAGCCCCTTCTAGTGCCAACATCTGTAGATGCCAGTAGTGAACTGTAGATCCATACCTCCTTGCACCATCAAATTGCGATATTACATACTCTTTTATAGTTTGTAATTGTGACAGTCTGTTTCCTTTGAAACGAGCACCTGCTGCCAGTTTCCTAGACACATAATTTAGAATGAATGTGCGATTTCATTTACTTTTGATGCACTTATAGTGCTTCGTTTGTTTGCTATAGGAATTGAAGCCACAATTGCAATAGTCTTCATAAATGTTCTCTAGTACGCTGTCATCAATATTTTTTAATACACTGCACCTCGACATTTTGGTGGAGAGAGTTCGTACTCACTTTGACTTGACTGTTCCTGTTGCTTTGGAGATGAATGTCAGGTACTGCTTGAAGAGCCACCTTCAGGTTCAGGTTCCTCCTGTCCTTCAAAATCTGTATATCTATCCAGCGTAACGTCGTATATTTCTGTGTCATCGCCATTATATTTCTGAATTATTATGTTATATAATATATCCGCGAACTCCAAATCCTCGGCCCCGATGTCATTTCCATATTCAGCACGTCGCAACTTGCTCCCTAATATTTGGACCACATGCGTAGGATTAATCCTCTTCATGATATCACTGCACTGTACACAATTTATACAGTAACTCGCTTGCGAACACTCCAAGAGACAAATACGTACTGCAGCTATACCAGTCACGCAACTGGAGCACTGGTTAGTGCAGCTACACTATGCCACCCTCTAGTGGCGCTAGCCGACAAGTGCGGAATTTTGCATGGAAATGAAGCACACCACTGTTTTGTTTATGATTGCTTGTTATTCTAAGCATGGTTTCGTGCTCTTCCGAGCGTTCGAGGTCAAAGGTGTCCCTTCCTTTGTTCTGTTGAAAATACCCTCCCATTAGACCTTTTATTTATCTTGGTCTGTAGCCTGCTGTGTGTGTCTTGAAGTATCTTAAGTTTTCTGTTTTTTTGAGATCGTCTATTGTTATTCGTAGTTCTTTAATATCCTCCTTAATTTACGTGTTCCATTTAATCTTGGTCTTGCTATTCCATAATTTTTCAATTATTCTTCTGCTAATTCTGGTGTCAGGTGTTATGATAAGATGTCCAAACGTTGATATACGTTTGTTCCATAATGGTGCACAATATTGGTTCAATTTCCTTATAAAGTGTTTTATTTGATGCTATTCTCCATTGTCCGTTAACTTGATAATGTTTATTTGTACATGTTCTAATTAGTCTTAAGTATTTTGTCTGTTTCAGTCGTTTTAAAAATGGTTTCACTACCATAAGTTATTTCTGGCTCTGTCACAGTTTTTGCTGCTATCGATAAGCTTTTTTATTGTATGTAGTCTTAGTTATATCATTTGCTTTATTTTATTTATTTATCCTGTTATGTCAAGCTGGTTTCTCATTAATATTATAAGTTATGATTTCTCCTAAATACATAAATTTATCGACAATTTTTTTTCCCCATCAATTACAATGTTATTTACCAGTGGGGGATATGTAAACATGATCTCAGTTTTTGAAAGGATATTGTAAGACGTATTATTGTTCTATTTCCTGTAGAGATTTAATTTGGTGTCGAGTTTCCTGAATAATGTTGGACAATCGAGCAAGGTCATCAGCAAATCCTAAACAGTTTAAACTTAAATTTTGTTTGGAACTTCCAAATTTTATGTTCTTTGGGTTGACTTTGTATTATAAACTCTAATTCACAATTAAATAGTAATGGCGATAAACAGTCTCCTTGTCAAAAGATTCGTGCGTTCTTTGTGATGCAAGTACCAACTGCTACACCGAAGAATAATCTTTGGCCAATATTATTCTCAAGTCGAAAACATACAAATTTACAATTAATGTACAAGTCAGTTTGAAGTAAATACAACATAAAATCTGAGATCATTATTACACATGACCAGTATTTTGCAATGACCAATGCACTCGGAGTGGCTTGCAGGATATCATCTTCTGTACAAGATTTTGGACACAGGGGGCACTGAAGCATGTGGTTCGTGGTGTGTCCCTGTCCACATCACACTGTATCACTTTTACTGAATCTCCATTTCTTCAAGTTATCCCTGGATCATTCCTCTTCCGTTCTGGGAAGTCCATACCAACCAGCTTTCATTAAGTCCAGGTGTTAACTGATCAGCTGCTGGCTCCCATCCGCGGACGTGAGAGGTCTTCTTCTTCCACATCTCCTGCCTTGCCTTTTCTGGTGAGACGCTAAGCACCAAAGATTACCTCAGGAAGCTCTTCCTGGATTTCTACCGTTTCTCAGGAGGATTATCAATGAATTTGCATTTAGGGCAGTCGTCCAGGTAGCAGATTCTCTATCTGCTGTTTACCTAGTCTGTTCTTATATATTACGAAGAATTTGGAAATTTATTGAACATTACCTTGATAAATTATTCCGATCCCTAACTCCTCTTCCTATAAACGAATATTTGCCCCGATTTGTCCTCTTGAATTTCAACTATATCTTCATATTGTGATCTTTCCTATTTTTTAAACACCACTCTAATTTACTCGTCTACTAATGTCATTGCACGCCATGTCTCCACTGACAGCTCGGAGCATACCACTTTCTCGAGCAGCTCGTCTCCTTTCTCCCAAGTCTTCCCAGTCTAAACTTTGCAACATTTTCGTAACGCTACTCTTTTTTCGGAAATTACCCAGAACAAATCGAGCTGCTTTTCCTTGGATGTTTCTCGTACCAAGTAATCCTGGTGAGGGTCCTATACACTGGAACCGTAGTCTACTTGGGGTCTTACCAGAGACATAATTACCGGGAGAGTTGCCCGTGCGGTTAGGAGCGCGCAGCAGTGAGCTTGCATCCGGGAGATAGTGGGTTCGAACCACACTTTCGGCAGCCCTGAAGATGGTTTTCCGTGGTTTCCCATTTTCACACCAGGCAAATATTGGGGCTATACCTTAATAGAGACCACGGCCCACTCCTACCCCTTTCCTATCCTATCTCGCCATAAGACCTATCTGTGTCGGGGCGACGTAAAGCAACTAGCAAAGTAAGAGAAAGAGACTTGCCGTCTCCTTTACATATTTACTACAGCCCCTAAATTCCCGCATAATCAGCCCTTGATGTCCATGCAGCGAATGGACTCTACTCTTTTCCACTTTAAGCCTCTTCCTGTTGTCAGCTACATCTCTACGTACACACGCGCTATTCCAGCTTATCTGTCGGACGAGGCGTTGAGCCACCTGTAAGCAACCTGTAGGTTTCTTTGAGGACCGTATCTAGCTGTCTGGCATGAGATGTACTGTGCCAGATTGGGGTAGCGTATTCAGCAGCGGAAAAACACAGTGCCATCCTGCTTCGTGTGGAGACTTTCATCCTTTCTCTACAATGACCTACGACGGATTGGCTATGAACATAACCGAGCTCATGATTTTAAGAATAGACAGTTATAGTAAATAATGCTACTTGTTTGTTATATTAGTTATAATTTGTCTTGCATGTCAGCAGAGTTAAATGTTGTCAATATATAGTACCTGAATTTTCTTAATTAATTAATACCGCGGATCAGTAGTGATATATATTTACATAGCACTCAACGAACCCAAGTCCTTTATGCCAAGTGATCTGAAAGCAGATAAACTATCTACTGAGTGACTCGGGTCTGTAGTACGAATCGCGTAAGTGTAAGCTTGCAATCGGGAGATGATGATTAGAATGATTGTGAACCCTAATGTTGGCAGCTTTGAAAATGAGTTCCCGTTATTTTCCATTTTCACACTAAGCAAATGCCGCGGCTGTGCCTTATTTAGTGCAACCACTCCTATAAAGACGTTCGTACATTCATGTGTAGAATTTAGTTTGTGAACGTCGTAAACTAACGGCCTGCGTCAATTTGAATGAATTTCAAAAGAAAATATCTATGAAATTTAGTTCTTTATAATCAAAGTGTTTTCTTCTACAAGTCGAAGTCAATTTTCAAATAAAACTTCTTAATTACAGCAGTTCTTGGAGGAACAATTAACTCTCGAACAACGAATACAATAAGAGTTAGGTAAACAACTGAGTAGGGAATCTAGCACCTGAGCAATAGCCCTAAACGAAGATGATTGATTGATTGATTGATTGATTGATTGATTGATTGATTGATTGATTGATTGATTGATTGATTGATTGATTGATTGATTGATTGATTGATTGATTGATTGATTGATTGATTGATTGAAAGGGAATTGCTGGGGTTGAATGACTCCGACGTTAGAGCACTGCCCTTCCAAGGCCAAGGGCATGGGTTCGATCCGACGCATTCCGATGGTATTTGAAAGCGCTCAAATACGCCAGCCTCGTGTTAGTACTGTAGATTTTCTAGCATGTAAAGGACCTCCTGCAGATCAAAATTCTGGCTCTTCGGTGTTCGCGAAAACCATAAAAGTAGTTTGTGGGGCATAACATCAAATTAATTAATTATTTTATTATTATTATTGTGTTTATTATAATAATAATTTAGGCACTTTAAGTGCATAAAGTCATACGAAATATTCCACGCACCCTATAAGTACGAAGTCCCCAGGTGAACCATCAAGAACAACAAGCTTAGCTCCGTCTGTGTACCTTGATTAGACTCCATTGGCTCGTCTTGTTCCACAGACGGAAAGACTGGTTTATGAGGAGTGTTTCTTGGGAAGAGAAGTATGGAGTTGGATGTATTTGATATATGGGGGTTAGGAAGTGATGGTTAGTTGCTTTCAAATATATACAGGAATACCCGAAAAGAATAGAGACCAAGAGGAATACTATTTTTTTCATAGAAAATAGTGAATAGTTAAGTTCTCTTAACACTCTTCCCCCTTCAATACCCTGCACTTGTCCTGACGTACAGCCCAATTGTATCCTTAACGTAGATAGAAGCTGTCCTCTTCACGACATGATCTACCGAAAATGGTACTGGAATTATTCTCAGGTAGTCTGGGGATGAAATTGAATTTAAAAATAGAAAATCAATACATTCAGGGAGTTCAAAACAGACTGGATCAAGAAATATTTTGTGGAGGTATACAGGATGTTCCCGAATTATAAATAACATCCACAGGCTAAAAGTATGTTAAATAAAAAAATAGCTAAACAATCCATATTTATCACAAAAATTAAAATTGATTACAATTTCCTAGGATATTTTCAGCCAGATATGAAATGCAGGGAATATCTTAGCCTGTGGATCGTTTCTTGTTATATCTTTTAAATATTATCTTCTGCAGAAATTTTATCATTTTACATTTGTTGAAGAACCACTATCTAATGATCAGAATCCGAAGCAAAGTAAAAATAAATTTCTTATCCGGTGAACAAGCCATAACCTTCATTTATTATTCCCGTTCAGTGAGCTGAGTTTAGAAGTATTAATTCTATATGTACATCAGAATTAATGGTGTCGTTAAAAGTTATTGGCCGTACAGTTGTTTTAGTACTGACTAGCAGATGTACCCGTGCTTCGCTACGGTATTCTACATTGTATACAGATATCGAAATAAATTACTGTAGACGCAGTGAATAAGGTTTTTTTTTTTAAATTGCATGTCTCTTATCGTTATCCAGAAACAGCAGGGAGAGTTTCCCATACGTAGTTTCCAATGTAAAGTGCTAGTTACGGAGTTGTGATGATAACTGCCGGCTCACTTGCCTACTGCCACTCACGATCCAGTAGGCCCCATTACTTACTGCGTGGTCACAATCGATTTGGGGAATTTTCGTTACAATGGCAGGCGGCCTTTCCTACTTTCAGACCGATTACAGTTGAGGAGATTTTATTATAAAGCAGGCACCTTCCATACAGCCAGTCAAAATTGAGTTGTGCTGTTATCATTATAATGACAGGCCCCTTTCTTAATGACAGTCACACTAAGTTGGTGAGGTGAGTTTCCATTATAACAGCAAGGCCACTATTCCTAATGCCAGTCACATTTCAAATGGGTAAATTTGTTTAGAAGGGGCTGTCTGGCCGAGACGGTAAAGGCGTGCTCGGTTCGCCCGGAAGGACGTGGGTTCGAATCCCCGTCAGGAAGTCGTAAAATTTAAGAAACGAGATTTCCACTTCCGGAGGTGCACATGGCCCTGAGGTTCACTCAGCCTACACCAAAAATGAGTACCAGGTTAATTCCTGGGGGCAAAGGCGGCCGGGCGTAGAGCTAACAACTCTACCCCACCAAGTGCCAAGGTTACGGATAGTGGAAGCCTTTACCTTCCACCCCTCCAAGGGCCTTCATGGCCTGTACACAGATTGCTTTGCTAAATTTGTTTATAATGGTGGGCACACTTGCCTACTTCCAAACACAATTGGTTAGTCAAATCGAGAAGGGAATTATCAATTACAATGGTAATCCCTCCTTACTAACGGTAGTTACAATGCAGTTGGACAAGGATCCCATTCCTACTACCAGTCAAAATCGATGTGGAGTGTAATGATTACAATAGCAGACGCGCTCCTGCTGAGAGTCGCTATCGATGTAAAATATTAATTATAATGGCAAACACACTCTTTCTATATCACTACAAATCGACTTGAATGAATATAATATACATCTGCATACGAAGCATATGCATATTTACAATATTGCAAACCTTCATTTACAGATTAACTGCTACTAAACGATACATCGTATCGACAAACGGATTGTACCATAAGTTGCTTCATTTAGCGGTCTAAATAGCTGGCTTTAAGATATTTCCTCCTGTCTCATAAATTTATGGGTTAAATTCCGTTACAACTGTTGAATAGGGTGAAATTTGTGTAAGGTTTTTCCAAAGTTCACTATTTTGGGTACTAATTTGACAGCTGCAAACATAGAATTTGGCTCACGTACGGATACTTGGTGGGCCAATGTTCGTGTACAAATTACATGGTTCTACCTTTCGTATAAGTGATTCGAACTACGAATTATACGTGTACAAAGAGCAAAATGTAGGTATAATGGAGAAATAGAGACAAATCTTACATATAAGTAATAGAGATACGACGAAAAGTCATAGGAGTAAAGTTGCAGATCACTCCAAACTGAAAATGTGCCATCCATTTTGTGATACGACTTACCGTTTAGCCGCGAAATACCTCGAAACGAAAGTTTGCACGGACATTAAAATTGCCTCAATATTCCGATATTGATCGGGGGTAAAAAATGAAATACTTAAAGACCTTGGAAGCTGTCTCTCGATTACAGGCTAAGACTAAATTTCAATTTTCTAGCTCGGCTTGCAAATTGTGCCTCAATCTTGCTTTGGGGGAGGGGGTTTAAAATCAAGTCTTTCAGGAAACAAAGGCCAACAAATGTGCAAATGGTCATTATTACACTTGAAATGGATAACTGCACGAAAATTTGTCCAAAACGGTTAATGTACAGACACACGGTCGTTATGATTTTATTTATATATATAAGGAATCTGCTCTAGTTACAACACCTTTTGGGCTATGTCCGCTGTACATAGTCTGCAAAACCGATCGTTCAGGTTATCTCCATTATTAATCCTCCTATCGAAAAAATGCACATGAGGAAAAGATTTAGAAATGGATTTCCATCACGGTTGACTGTTTTCCAGTCGGGTTGGTCTAGTATATATTGTGGGAGAATAAAATTACTATTTCGGTTCCCTATAAACCCCCAGTCCATTCCGGGAATTTGAAACGGTATGGACCTAAAAACCTACCTGTGGACAGGTGGATGCTAAATGTGAAGTTTGGTTGACATATCTCCAGTAATTTTCAAGTTATAAGAAATATGCTTTACATGCACTTTCTTTTGAGTTAAGGCCGGTGGTACTTGTGCAGGAAAACCGTCCATTAATGATATCTCCCCTATTAATCCTGCTATCGAAATAATGCACATGAGAAAAAAGTTTTAGAAGTGGATTTCCATCAAGTTTGGTCCATTTCCAGTCAATCTGGCATTGTATTTATAGTGGGAGAGTACAATCACTATTTCCGTTCCTTGTGAACTCCGAAAATCACGGTTTCGGTTTCTTATAAACCTCAGTCACTTCAGGGTTTTAGAAACAATATTGGCCCTAAAGCCTATCCAAGGACGGATTCTAAATATGAAGTTTTGTAGTGCACCCATATTACCTGGCTACTCAGCCGGAGAACGAGTGTCTCAGTCGTAGACCGTTCGTTTTCTGGCTTTGCAAACATTTTAAGTGCAGGAATAGAAATAAGGACTAGCGACAATAAAATCAACACTAAATATTAGGTTTTAACATTTATTATAAATAAGTACTCTTAACAAAAAATTTAAATTGAACAAAATCTTGGAATTTAATTACCTTCTCTGCCGATATTTCGGTACAACGTAAATATTCTTCCCATAATTCTGGTGACATAATTTCTGGTAATACACAGACGAATATTAGCCTACATCTGATATAATAAAATAATAAACGTATTTTTATGAGAAGACCTTTCTCTAATGTTAACAGGATTATTTTCAAATTAAAAATTTAATAAATAATTATCTGATTCACTTATTGTCAGCGATTAAATTATCCCTTCCTGATTAATGTGTAAAATTATCGTTACTTCTAATAGATTGAAATGAGAAAAATTTAGAATAAAATTTTCCTGTCGAAATTTCATTCAACATGTCTTCCTCGGATTTAATTTTATAAGTGAAAAATTCTCCATAATTATTATCTCAAAATTTTCCATAATAATTACATAAACTAACGCAATATCCTTCTTCAATATTACACTCATTGAGAATTCTTAGCTTTGTAGGTTTTACAATAAATTGTTCGTGACACCTGTCCACGGACATGACCCTTGCTTATTCATTTTTCCTAAGACATTAAACCCTTCTCTATCTAATTTCGGAATAAAATCCACTAAAGATTCACTTCTCAACAAATGGGAGCAACACAAATAACGATATTTTAATCAGAACACGCGCAACGAACAAGTGATCGAGTCAAATTGTAATCATAAGAATTATCACAATCCATAGAAATAATGACTAATCACACATACAACATTCACACGAGGGTACACGGTAACAGTTTATAATGTTTACGACGATTATTATATTTTAATTTTAATCTAAGTTATGGAAAATTTCTGATGACTGTATCGGCTAAAGAAATGCCATGACAACAACTAGGAATGTGATGATGTCAGGATTATCACTTAAATAAAGAAACTAGGTTCAACAACGATGTTCGTGAGAATATCAGTGATAGATATCATCGGAAAATTATCGTTACAGAAACGCACATAACGCAGGTCAAATATAAACGTACACGTTTATGGTTCATGAATCACGACATTATTATTATTATTATTATTATTATTATTATTATTATTATTATTATTATTATTATTATTATTATTATAAATTCATGGCTATCAACTAACACGTGCTCTACCCGAAGAAATTATGTTCAACAACATATATTCTTCACATGAGACTCAATAAATGGATTCACAAGTCAAACACATAATAACAGATCCATTCCCAAGTCCATAAATATAATAAATAATCCGTCAAGATTCGGCCGTCTTCCAGGCTCACATTTATCCTATTAGAGCACATATTAATATTTCACCCAAGAATAAACAATATTTACACTCATGACCCTTATTTCCTTATTTAACCCGTGATGAAGTTTAATTATTATTATTATCAAATGTTCTAGATCACAAATCCGCATAAGCTAAGGTTCGATAAAGTTACCAGATGACACTAACACGCTTGAAATCCGCATAAAGACCGTAATAACGTATAGGGAAAATTCGACGTAATAAACCGTACCGATAATTTGTCCCACATGTTTTCAAAATTAATTTTCAAATTATTTCAAAATTAAATTATTATTATTATCGGAGAGGTCAATTATTTTTAAATCACTCCTATACTGTTGAATGGGACAGTCAGAATAAATATCGAAGACATTCACACATCACTAAACTATCTAATAGGAACCAATAATCATTCACACTCAATAACTAACTACCCTACACCATGGAAAGAAGAAATGAAATATCAAACTACTGTAAGACTAGAAGAAAATTACGCCAAATGAATAAGGAAGCGTTATGTCCACATTGTGTTTACAAAGATGAACAGATAGATATTATAACATTATACTTAAATGATTGATGAAACTGGATTTCTGCCGATGACCCTGAACATGAGGTAGGTCACCCACCGCCGGTAGTCATCTCCTCCATGTCGGAAATTGCCTCACATTTTAAAATACCATTGTAGTTGCGATGATGAACATGGAGTAATAGTAGGCTTCCTCTTCCTGATGTAGTGGCATCTTGAATTTGTCCCGATCCGCACGTAGTATTCCTCTTCTTTCTTCCCAAGTAGTAGGAGCTGAAGCTGACAGATAAGTTTCAAGATGTGCCCAGTACACACACACGATGAATGATATTGCTGAATAATACGTAACTTCTTCCGTAAATCTGCTAAATTCGTAGACCTAGGAAGTGTAATGAGTCTGTTCTGCCGAGTGATCGAACCCAAGAATGTCTGCGATGTGAACGTCAGCGTAGAATTCCCAAGACAGTCATCCAAGAAGACTCAAGTCAAAGAGAGCTCAAATCAAAAAAGAGGCAATTCCTTCTGGAAACACCGCTATATAATTATCTTAAGATGAGGGTGTGTCGCCATAATCATCTGTGATTGTCAATGACTTGCACCTGATAGGCTGTTACTTTTTATTAAATACTGTCAGGTGTAGAGCGACCTTGTTCGTATCGATCGGACAGCCTTTTGTTTCTCCCAGTAGGTCACGTGGGAACAGGTGGCGGCCTGACACACAATAAATCCACAGCTCTCCCCTCGCTTGGAAAATCCGGTTTCGAGCGAGCACTTCTCTCTGTAACACGGAGTTGGAAATATTTCCACCCTTGCTAATGAAATGATATTCTTATACTCGTAGATATTACAAATAATTCCTATATGACAAATTTAAAGGGGACAGTAGAAATATACCCAGTAGTTTTCAAGTTGTAGACAATGAGACAAACGGACAAAGAGACACCTGAAACGGATAACTCTACGAAAATTTCGCCAAAATAGTCAATGTATATTCACACGGTCGTTACGATTTTATTTATATAGATAGAAGATAAGGAATCTGCTCCACGTACAGCATCTTTTGGACTATGTCCACTGGAATTAGCCTGCAAAACCGACCGTTCATGATATATACCTTATTAATACTCCTGTCGAAAAAACGCACATGAGAGAAAAAGTTTTAGGGATGGATTTCCATCAAGATTGGTCGATTTCCAGTCAGGCTGGCCTTGTATTGATTTTTCTGTCTGATATTTTTCGGTCTGATTTTTTCCTGTAGTTTCCGTGACAGTTTCCCATATTTATGTAACATAAACATTTGAAAAGAGCGGGTTTTTGTGTATTATGTCCGTAGGCGGAGCACTCTCGTATCTGTAGGTTTGTAGTAATATTGTAGACGCTACGTGCATTTTGCATACCAGACAATGGTATGATACAGCACTGTTACAACTGTGTGGCACTGTTACCGCAGCATACTACACTTCAGTATTGGCTACACTGATGAAGCACATTGGTAAGAAACGATAAAACTTTATCCGACTGGGTGGCTACTTCATTAGACGGTGCATGGCCTCACGTTGCAAATCAAGTCTTGCAGCTTCTGGCTCGATTCAACATTACCTGTGTACCGCATCCACCTTATAGCCCTGATCTTGCACCCTGTGATTTTGTTTAATCCCATCACTAAAGGCAAAGCTTAGTGGCATTCGAGTTTGAGAACTCTGAAGCAGTGCACAAGGAAAATGAGGCGATTCTCAAGAACCTGACAAAGAATGGTCTGCAGCATGTGTTCAAGGACTGGCAGAGACACTATAAAAATTGCATGTAACTAGGAGGCGACTGCTTTGAAAAAGATTGTGTGAACATTGAAATGGAGTAATAAACTTCTGTGAAAAAAAAGGTCAGTCTGAGTCTTTATTGATCAGCCCTCGTATATTGAGGGAGAGTAAAATCAGTTTCGGTTCCCTATAAACCCCCAGGCTATTCCGGGAATTTGACATGGCATGGACCTAAAAACTTACCTCTGGACAGGTGGATGCTAAATATGAAGTTTGGTGGAAATATCTCCAATAGATTTCGATTTGTAAGAAATAGGCTTTATGCGCACCCGCTCTTGAAAGTCCGGTGGGACTTATACCGAAAAACAGTCCGTTAATGATATATCACTTATTAATGCTCGTATCGAAATTATGCATATCAGAAAAAAGGTTTAGAAATTGATTTCCATTAAAGTAGATAGATTTCCATTTTGGTTGTGTATATTTTTTGGGATTGAAAAATCACGGTTTCTTTTTCGTATAAACCGCCACTCAGTTCAGGGACAGGAGGATTCTAAATATGTTCGGGAGAAATATATCCAGTAATTTTTAAGTTATAGACAAACAGACACACACCAAAGCTTAAAAAATATGCGAATAGTCATTATTACACCTGAAGCGGATAACTGTACGAAAATTTCGCCAAAATGGTCAATGCTCAGACACACGACCGTTACTATTTCTTTTTGTAGATAGCGCACCAAACTCATGTTTTAAGGTCAGTTACATGAGCTATTCTTGGATTATCACTGTTATTTTACGAATTGAAATTTCCATGCAAATCAAGCCACGCGTCATCCGAAACAGCTATTTTCTTAGTAACCCCACTGTCGGCAAACTTGGAGAAAGTTTTTCGTGATTTCCCATTTTCAAATCGGACAAATTCTGGGGTTGTACCTTAATTAAGTCCACGGACAGTTCCTCCCCGCTCCTAGCCCTTTCCTATCACATCGTCGCCACAACAATTATCTGTGTCGATGTCACGTAACGCAAATTGTGGACTAGACCTCTGAAGAAGTGGAAGGTCAGCGTGACAGCTATCCCTAATAATAAAGGGCGAGTCCCACATGCGTTGCCGTCATTCTTGTATGCTGCGTGTGGGTGAACGAGATCGCGGTCACCGTCACGCCATCCTCGTATTGCCGTAGAAAACCTATCAATTTGAATGAATGAATAATCAGATAGCGAAAAATTAAAATACAATGGAATTCTTTCCCTTACCCTGTAGACGACTGATATAGCACGTAATGATATTCTCATTCACTCCGTGCAGTACAATCTTACGAATCCACAATATTTCGGTGTGAAATGAATTATAAAGACCATAGCACAAAACCGATCAACTGTACAGACAATGAAGGCACGGGGATGTGTGGAAGGTAATGGCTTCCACTATCTGTAACCACGGCACTTGATGGAGTAGAGTGGTGTAGGCTGAGTGAACCTCAAAGCCATGTGCACCTCCGGAAGTAGAAGACTAGTTTCTTAAATTTTTCGACTTCCTGACTGAGAATCGAATCCGCGTCCTTCCGGTCGAAACGAGCACGCATTTACCGCCCCTTAAACCGATCAATTACTGCTGTATACTATGCAGCAACAACGCTGTACGCAAGCGTAGCGCTTACCACTTGCCCAGAGACGGCACACAGAATAACGCCAACGAAAGAGCAGTGAAATCGTTATTGGATTGACACCGAAGTGGCCATGATTCGTACATCAATCAATGTAACTTAGAAATAAAAATGTCACGTCCCAGTTGTACGGATTCCACGTTAAAATAGAAGTGACAAAGGTATGATCACACATTACCAACTTAAAGCTTCTTCGGGTATGTATCGTATAGTTAAAATGAAATGGCGCATGGCTTTTAGTGCCGGCAGTGTCCGAGGACAAGTTCGGCTGGCTAGACTAGGTCTTTTCGTTTGACACCCGTAGGCAACCTGCGCATTGTGAGGAGAATGAAATGATGACGAAGACGATACATATACAAAGCCCCAGTGTCAGAAGAATTAACCAATTATGGTTAAAATTCCCGACCTTGCTGGGAATCGTACCCAAGGCTCATGTGGCCAAAGGCCAGCACGCTAACCATTTAGCCATCGAGCCGGACATCGTGTAGTTACAGTTTGTATTCGGGAGACTGTGTGTTTGCAAACCTGTTTTAGATATTATATATACTGGCATCTCCGAAGACCGATATGTGTTTGTGCGATCGTGAACAGGTAAGAGAAATAATAATAATAATAATAATAATAATAATAATAATAATAATAATAATTGCCTGTCAGGCAAGTCTTACAGCGTCCGCACTCATAGTAATACTGTGAGTGCGGTGGACGCTGTTGCTGTTATAACTTATGGATTTTCATAGGTAATTTAATGTAGCTTTTTATACAATCATTTATTATAATGCACAATAATCAGTTTTTAAGTATTTGTATACAGGCAATAGCCGTTTAAAAATCATATTATTTTTTGTAAAACATTTTGTTACTTGTTGGATAACCCTCGTAAATTAAAAATTTTGATTTCGTAAAAGTTAAAATCTGTGTGTAGTAACATTTTGTTACTTGTTGGATAACCCTCGTGAGTAAATTTTTTATTTCGTAAAAATTAAAGTGTGCCTCACAGGCAATTATTATTATTATTATTATTATTATTATTATTATTATTATTATTATTATTATTATTATTATTATTATTATTATTATTATTATTATTATTATTATTATTATAGGCTTCCTTAAAAAGCTGATATTTGGCTGCAGTCAGCTTTAATGTTAGAATGAGTTCTTGGCTCAAGATATTTTCTTTAACGTCGCTCTGCACATCACAGGTTTTGGCTACGTAAGGATAAGACAGAACTAGGATTGGTAATGTAGTGACCATGCCTTTATTATGGAACAACCCTGGCATTTGCCTGGTGTGAAAATGGAAAACCACGTAAAACCATCTTCAGGGCTGCCGACGCGACGGCGAGGTTCGAAGCGACCATCTTCCGAATGCAATCTCATAGCTACGCCACGCCATCCTAACGCACAGCTAACTTGCTCGGTTTTCAAGATAACAGGGGTTCCTCAAGGCCTGATTCCTTCACCTATGTTGTTCATAGTTTACATGGATCGTCTGCTAAAAGAAGAAGTGGCAGGGAGGGATTCAGCTAGGCGGAAATTTTGTTAGCACGCCGACGACTTGGTCTTAACGGCAGATTTTGCTGAGAGCCTGCAGTTTAATATCTTGGACCATGAAAATAGGTACACTGAGCATGATATGAAAATTGACCTTCCCTGTAGTAAAACGATGTCTGTAAGTAAGATTCCTAAGAGAATTGATTATCAGGTTGGGAATACAAAGCTTGAACAGAATGATCATTTCAAGTATTTATGATGTGTATTCTTCCAGGATGTTAAGAATCCTCCGTGGCTCAGGCAGAAGCGCGCTGGCCTCACACCGCTGGATACCGTGGTTCAAATCCCAGTCACTCCATGTGATATTTGTGCTGGACAAAGCGGAAGTGGGACAGCTTTTCGACGGGTACTCCGGTTTTCCTTGTCAACTTTAATTCCAGCAACACTCTCCACTATCGTTTCATCTGTCAGTCATTAATCATTGCCGCAAGGGGAGTGTGACAGGCCTCGTCAGCCGGCACAATTCCTATCCTCGCCGCAAGTTGGAGGCTTCATTCATCCCATCCCCGACCCGGTCATTGACTGGAAAACAAGTTGTAGGTTTTCATTCATTCGTCCAGGATGGTAGTATACTAAGTGAGATTGAAGCAAGCTGCAGCAAAGTCAGTGCAGTGAATTGGCAGTTGCGATCAGCAGTATTCTTCCCCAAAGTAGTCAACGCCCGGACGAAACTAACTTTACACTGGTCTGTTTGTAGACCCCCGATCAAGTTGGCCGTGCGTGAAAGCTGTTGGACTCTGAATATCTTGTTCATTACTTAGAATTAACTGACATGAAAATAGCGATAATGATTGCCAGTACAAACAGGTAGAAACAATGAGAGGAGGGTGCGGAAGGAGGAGATGAAGGCTATGTTAGGAATGAACTGGATTTGTGAAGCTTTGGTGGTGGGTACATATGAAGCACTAAAGGATAGGTTACCTAGGAGAATAATTGACTCCGTCCTGGAGGTTAGAGACGTAGAAGGAGACCAAGATGGCGATGGTTTTACTCAGTTTCTAATGACAGAAAATAAAAAGTATGAAACTAAACGAGGCCACAGAGCTATTTATAGATAGAGAATTCTGGTGGCATTTAGTAAGTTCACAGAGGTTTTCAGACTGAACGCTGAAAGGGGGAAGATGTATGTATGAATGTGTGAAAAATAGCAATAATAATAATCCCAAAACTTGATTATATTGCTTTGATTTTCGATCTAGATTCGTAGAAACCTTCAGTGGTATTGTACCTCTAAGGGGAGTACATTCTGCTTCTTATTCTTATAATTTTAATAACGAATAATCACTTCTCCTTCCGTAGGCTAGCAATTCTTAGTTTGTAACTCAGTGGAACTTCGCTAATAGTCTGTCACTGCTAAGCGGCGTCTTGCAAAGTGCACCCGTCCAAGTGATGAGTCCAAATTGCACTCTCTGGAAGAAACTCTTGACACACACACACACCAAAAGATTGGTTCTATTTGTTGTGATACAGTTTATTTGTTGCATTAAAAACTTTTTCTCATCTAGTGAGATGATACTACATCAGTCAATAAGTTCGTGGAATGTGGCCTACAGTGTAGGCAACACGTCATGCACTCGTGTACTGCAGCCAATTACTTCTTGGACTGGCGCTAACAGTGTAGGCAGTACAGTGAATACCAATGTACGTACTACAGCCAATATGTTCGTGGACTGGCGCTAACAGTTCAAGGATCACAGAGTTTTTTCCTGCCTTTTCGTGTCTTTTTCTTGTTTTGATGTTTTGGGTGAATTCGAGTTGATCATTCCAAACATTTCGCTGACGGATTTGCCTAATTTTTGGCAGAAATTTAAATTAGCGCATTGCTCAAACTATGAGATTCTCAAGTTCCGCCGCGGACATTCAGCTGCCATTCACAACACAGACCGTAGTTCTGCTTATAGACCTTCGCAACTGTCTTTTGCTGGGACTAACGAAGAATTGTCACGGCAACAACTTGATGTGGAAACTTTCCTTTGTAGTGCACCACAGCGACACTAGACGGGCAGTCCACGAACTTAATGACTCTACTATGTATGACTCTACTATGTATATAAGTGCTTCTGCTTAAAACGCCAACCTAATTAGAGATTATCAGAAAATGTATTTGCTTCTGACTGAAATTACCATTCTTGTCAACAGCTGGCACGAGATGGGGTTCTATGACCTGCCGGCAATGATCGACTATATACTCCACACCACTGGACAGAGCAAACTGTATTACATTGCGCATTCCTTAGGTGGCAGGATAGTGTTCGTGTTGCTCTCCATGAGACCTGAATACAACGATAAGCTCCGTCTAGTGGTCGTCATGGGAAGTAGGTTAGCTGCGCCACCTAAGAAGAAGAAGACACCCGAATTTAGACCACGAAGAAACATAAACCTCTTCCAAGTAAGTTATAGACATACAGATACTTACGTAAGTTGTCCGCCTCGTTAGCTGAATGGTCAATGGAGTGAAATTCGTTTCAGAGGGCTCCAGGTTCGATTCTTGTTCGGACCGAGGATCACAAATACGTATGATAAATTCCTCTGCCTCAGGAAATGGATGCTTGTGTTCGTTTTAATACACTTCTCTTCATTTACAAACTACACACACCACACTGCCAACCACCCCAGAAATACGCAAATGTAAATGCTTCCCTCCAAAAAGGGTTGGTAGGCCAACGGTCTCTAAACCTGACCGTAGAAATTCAGTAACTGCGCCTTAACGTTTATAACATTATAATGAATTTGGAATGGTACAATTCTTACGTGGAATATCTTGTAGAGGAGAGATATGTTCACTGCGGCAGCCCGGGACTCACCGACCGGCCTCCAGAAGTACATTTACTTCTATAACCTAATGAACCACGGGGTAGTATTTTCATTGGTTGACGCACAATCGGATATGACGTGATTGCCAACAATCAAGCCAAATGTATCCGTTACCAATCCGTGCACAACATGAACACAACAAATGGTTTTGTCACTAGCCGGACGTAACCAATCCAGACCAATATCATTGTCACTAGCCGGACCTAACAATCCAGATAGATGGCTTTGTCGCCAGCCAGAATGATAATTTAATTCAGCTTTTTGTCACTGCCCAACATAGTATACGCTGCTGTTGCCATATGTAATGCTAGGAGCCTGACATGAGCTTCACGGCCCTCTTTGCTTGATCACAGTCCAATGGTTTGTCACTAACTGGGCCTGAGCATTCCATACCAATGGTTTTGTCATAAGAAGGACCTAACCAATCCAGGCCAATGGCTTTGTCACTAGCCCGAATGATAAATTCAAGTTGAAGAGTTGACAGCCTCGTGCAGCGCACAATCATGTCGACCCCGAGAAGTCCGCGAGAAGGAAACAAATGACAGTGCAATCGCGCCTAGATGTCTTAGCTGAAAAAATGGCGCAGCAATTGAACTTGTGCAAAGTTATGCCAAATACTCATAAAGTGCCGACCTCAAAAAAATTATATTCGAGAAAAGGCTAGGAAGAAGAGGAGCTACTTACGGAGGTGGTTTCGTAAGTCGTGGGAACTGTGTAAAATCTTCCGAACATGTGAGAACACGGTGAGGCAGTAGTATAAATCATGGGTTCTGCAGCCGACGCCGCCGCAGGGCTCCCAGGGGCCCACTACTCCGCCACCACCCTGGAGGCCTTCCCAGGGTCCCTCTTCTCCTCCCGCGCGAAATTTGAATTTAAACAAAGCCACGTGCTTTTTGACAGCTGTCATCGACAACAACGCATCGCTAACCTCACTGCTGCCATCTTGACGGGCCTAAACCTCAGTGCTGCCAACTAAACCTTACTAGCGCGAGATTAGAATGCGTAAACAAAGCCACGTGCTTTTTGACAACTATCATCGACAACAGCGCATCGCTAACCTCAGTGCTGCCATCTTGACGGGTCTAAACCTCAGTGCTACCAACTAAACCTTACTTGCGCGAGATTTGAATTGGTAAACAAAGCCACGTGCTTTTTTGACAGCTGTCATCCACCATTTGCATCGCTAACCTTAGTGCTGCCCTCTTTATGGCACTGCTGGTAATTTGCCTAGTACAAAATAAAAAACCATATTGCGTGGCTAACTCGCTCAGTAAACGATATAGCAACACTTCAATGATTTGCCTAGTGCGAAAATCAAAAACACACTGTGCACATACTGTGTAGCTAACTCGCTCTGTAAACGATATAGCAACACTTCAACAATTTGCCTAGTACGAAAGTAAAACCATACTGCGTAGCTAACTCGCTCAGTAAACGATATAGCAACACTTCAATGATTTGATTAGTGCGAAAATAAAAAACCATACTGCGTAGGTAACTCGCTCAGTAAACGATATAGTAACTTTTCAATGATTTGCCTAGTACGAAAATCAAAAACATACTGTGCACATATCGCGTAGCTAACTCGCTCAGTAAACGATGTACAACTTCAATAATTTTCCTAGTACGAAAATCAAAAACCTACTGCGTAGCTAACTCGCTCACCGCACTGCTAAGACGCTTAATAATTGCAGTATCTAGTGTCTCACATCACGAATTATTGTTTTACAGCTATATGCTTTTCTTGACGCAAGAACTATGATTTTAAATCACAGTATCTAGCTTCTTACATCATACACCATAGTTTTACGGTCGGTTGGCCTTCATAACGTTAAAGGACTAGGATTTAAAATTACAGTAGGGCCTATATGCAATATGAAGTAAGACAAATCTGTTGTAGCGGGTTTTATAACTAGATGTCTTTGTAAAACCCGATGCCGGCACACAACCTACTCCCATCGAAAGTGCCTGCTCAAGGCTTAACGCCCCATTCGACAGATGAATCGCCATCAACAGCGTTATATGCCCTCACTCTTATAGAATTTAATTGCAGCTTTTTGCAAACGCTCTAGTTATTCGAATTTGTATACTACTATCTGCCTGAGAATGTAATATACTACAGTAGGGAGAGGGTAAATCCCTGTGCCGGCACATAGCCTACTCCTGTCGAAAGAGCTTGCACAAGGGTTAATGCCCCGATTCGGCGGATGAATCACCATCAATATCTTGTACCCGCAATCATTCTCGCTACTTCGGGAGATAGCGGGTTCGAACCCCTACTGTCGGTAGCCCTGAAGATAGCAAATGCTAGGCGGGGGTAGCTAGCCGCTGCTAGCCCTTTCCTGCGCGATCGTCAGTCTTCCTGACAAGGCGTGTAAGGATCTGGCCGGATGCCCTTCCTGACGGCATAAGTTGCCACGTTTCGAATCGCGGTATCCATCATTGTGTCGGACTTGCGTGTATGCAAGGACAAGGTCATGCGTATTCTTTGCTGAGATAACATGCTACTTTCGTTCGCCAGCCATAGCAGAAACTTACAGTAGTGCGTCCATTTCGTCTTACAACTTGGAGGAGATAACATGCGTACAAATAATGTATGATTTTTCATCCCCCCATTTTTTTAAACATGTGAGTATGTAGTATCTCACAACATTCTTATCCGTGTGTGTATTTCGAAAAAAACAGTAACGTATATCAGCGTTCTAGTCGTGTTGTGATGTATTTGCAGTGTGACCGAGCGAGTTGGCTACGCAGTGTGCTTTCTTGACTTTCGCATAACATATATCAGTGTATTTGCAATTACTAAGCGTCTTAGCAATGCGATGAGCGAGTTAGCTACGCAGTATGGTTTCTTGATTTTCGTACTAGGCAAATTATTGAAATTGTATATCGTTTACTGAGCGAGTTAGCTACGCGATATGTGCACAGTGTGTTTTTGATTTTCGTACTAGGCATATCATTGAAGTGTTTCTATATCGTTTACTGAGCGAGTTAGCTACGCAGTATGGTTTTTATTTTCGTACTAATCAAATCATTGAAGTGTTGCTATATCGTTTACTGAGCGAGTTAGCTACACAGTATGTGCACAGTGTGTTTTCGATTTTTGCACTAGGCAAATCATTGAAGTGTTGCTATATCGTTTACTGAGTGAGTTAGCTACGCAGTACGGTTTTTTATTTTCGTAGTAGGCAAATTATTGAAGTGTTGCTATATCGTTTACTGAGCGAGTTAGCTACGCAATATGGGCATGGTGTGTTTTTTATTTTCACACTAGGCAAATCATTGACGTGTTGCTATATCGTTTACTGAGCGAGTTAGCTACGTGATATGCAGAAGATCGCATTGTATGTTCGATAAAGCTATGCCTTGACAGAGCAGGAATAGGAAAAGTGGGTTATAACAATCGCTATCTTACGCAAGCTGTTCAGAACTCTGATCTTATTACTTTTTCTCTTAGAACAAAGGTATACCCCAGACATGTTGTAAACACAGCAATCGATGTTCTGATCATATGTTGTATCGAGTACAGTGTCCGATTCTAGCCTTGCTATGCTTCAATCTGATCTTCTTAGGACAAAGGTATCCCCTGACATGTTCGAAACACATGTTGTATCGAGTACAGTGTTCGATTCTAGTCTTGTTCACTTATTTAGTGTTTTTAACACATCAATTAATGTTCTTATCACATGTTGAGGTTAACAACATCGAGTGTAGTGTTCGATTCGAGTCTTATGTTTCAATCCGATTTTCTTAGAACAAAGGTATCCCCTGGCATGTTCTAAACACATGTTATATCGAGTACCGTGTTCGATTCTAGTCTTGATCACTTATTTAGTGTTTTGAACACATCAATCAATGTTCTAATCAGATGTTGAAGTTAACGGCATCGATTCTAGTCTTGTTATGTTTTAATCTGATTTTCTTAGAAGAAAGATATCCCCTAACATGTTCTAAACACATGTTGTATTGAGTACAGTGTTCGAATCTTGTCTTGATCACTTATTTAGTGATCTGAACACATCAATCAATGTTCTAATCACATGTTTAAATTAACAGCATCGATTCTAGTCTTGTTATATTTCAATCTGATTTTCTTAGAACAAGGGTATCCCCTGGCATGTTCTAAACACATGTTGTATCGAGTACCGTGTTCGATTCTAGTCTTGATCACTTATTTAGTGTTTTGAACACATCAATCAATGTTCTAATCACATGTTGAAGTTAACGGCATCGATTCTAGTCTTGTTATGTTTTAATCGAATCTTCTTAGAACGAAGGTATCCCCTGACATGTTCTAAACACATGTTGTATCGGGTACCGTGTTCGATTCTAGTCTTGATTACTTGTTTAGTGATCTGAACACATCAATCAATGTTCTGATCACATGTTAAAATTAACAGCATCAATTCTAGTCTTGTAATGTTTCAATATGATCTTCTTAGAACAAAGGTATCCCCTGGCATGTTCAAAACACATGTTGTACAGCGTTCGGTTCTAGTCTTGATCACTTATTTAGTGTTTTGAACACATCAATCAATGTTCTAATCACATGTTGAAGTTAACGGCGTCGATTCTAGTCTTGTTATGTTTTAATCTGATTTTCTTAGAAGAAAGGTATCCCCTAACATGTTCTAAACACATGTTGTATCGAGTACAGTGTTCGAATCTTGTCTTGATCACTTATTTAGTGATCTGAACACATCAATCAATGTTCTAATCACATGTTTAAATTAACAGCATCGATTCTAGTCTTGTTATATTTCAATCTGATTTTCTTAGAACAAGGGTATCCCCTGGCATGTTCTAAACACATGTTGTATCGAGTACCGTGTTCGATTCTAGTCTTGATCACTTATTTAGTGTTTTGAACACATCAATCAATGTTCTAATCACATGTTGAAGTTAACGGCATCGATTCTATTCTTGTTATGTTTTAATCTGATTTTCTTAGAAGAAAGATATCCCCTAACATGTTCTAAACACATGTTGTATTGAGTACAGTGTTCGAATCTTGTCTTGATCACTTATTTAGTGATCTGAACACATCAATCAATGTTCTAATCACATGTTTAAATTAACAGCATCGATTCTAGTCTTGTTATATTTCAATCTGATTTTCTTAGAACAAGGGTATCCCCTGGCATGTTCTAAACACATGTTGTATCGAGTACCGTGTTCGATTCTAGTCTTGATCACTTATTTAGTGTTTTGAACACATCAATCAATGTTCTAATCACATGTTGAAGTTAACGGCGTCGATTCTAGTCTTGTTATGTTTTAATCTGATTTTCTTAGAAGAAAGGTATCCCCTAACATGTTCTAAACACATGTTGTATCGAGTACAGTGTTCGAATCTTGTCTTGATCACTTATTTAGTGATCTGAACACATCAATCAATGTTCTGATCACATGTTAAAATTAACAGCATCGATTCTAGTCTTGTAATGTTTCAATCTGATCTTCTTAGAACAAAGGTATCCCCTGGCATGTTCAAAACACATGTTGTACAGTGTTCGGTTCTAGTCTTGATCACCTGTTTAGTGATCTGAACACATCAGCAATGTTCTAATCACATGTTGAAGTTAACGGCATCGATTCTAGTCTTGTTATGTTTTAATCGAATCTTCTTAGAACGAAGGTATCCCCTGACATGTTCTAAACACATGTTGTATCGAGTACCGTGTTCGATTCTAGTCTTGATTACTTGTTTAGTGATCTGAACACAACAATCAATGTTCTGATCACGTGTTAAAGTTAACAGCATCGATTCTAGTCTTGTTATGTTTCAATCTGATCTTAGAACAAAGGTACCCCCTGACATATTCTAAACACATGTTGTGCCGTGTTCGGTTCTAGTCTTGATCACTTGCTTAGTGATCTGAACACATCAATCAATGTTCTAATCACATGTTGAAGTTAACAACATCGATTTTAGTCTTGTTATGTTTTTTTGTAATCTACAAGTCTAAAACGTGCACAATGATATTATCGCTGCATACTCACGCCTTGGCGATGCATGTTCGATAAATCTATGCCTTGATAGAGGATGAGGAGGAGGTAGAGGAGGTTGAGGAGGAGGTCGAGGAGGTGTCGTATAGTCTCCTTCAAGATAGTAGATGAGAGGTTAGGTTCGCGAATGCACTAGTGTTTAATGATGATAGCAAACGGAATTTTTTCAAATTATCCGCCACCACAATTCAAAGGTATGTAGCTAAAGATAGCTTCACGGTGCTCAGTAGATTAAAGATGGCATCTGGATAGAATTTCAAATTGCCGCCACCACATGTTAAATGTATGTAGCTAAAGATAGCAGCACGGTGCTTTGTTGAATAAAGATGGCGGATGACAGCTGACGGAATTACCCGCAGGATAGCAGCACGGTGCTCTCATGATGAAAGATGGCGGATGACAGCGGTCAAAAAAGCATATAGATTTCAAATTTACCACCACAACGATAAGGTTAAGTACCGTAAAGCTAGCAGCACTGAGGTAAGCGATGCAAGATGGCGCATGACAGCTGACCGAATTGCCCGCAAGATAGCAGCACGGTGCTCTGATGATTAAAGATGGCGTATGACAGCTGTGAAAAAAGCACGCAGGTTTGCTTCCAAACAAGAGCACGTGGAATTTTTCAAATTGCCCGCCTCAAAGGTAACTAGCTAAAGAGGACAGCACTAAGGTTAGCGATGCAAGATGGCGGATGGCAGCTGTTACGTAGAAATAACCTACTACTACGATAAAGATAGCAGCACGGTGCTCTGTTGATTAAAGATGACTGCTTGTCAAAAGAAGCACGTGGGTTTGTTTCCAAACAAGAGAGCTAAAGAGGGCAGCACGATGCTCTCTTGATTAAAGATGGCTGCTGTCAAAAAGCACATGGTTTGTAAAGCACGTTGAAATTACCGCCACCACTTTTCAAAGGTAAGTAGCTAAAGAGTTCAGCACTGAGGTTTGCGATACAAGATGGAGGATGACAGCTGACACATTTTTTTAAAATTACCAGCAGTGTCGTAAGGAGTGCAGCACTAAGGTTTGCGATGCAAAATGGCGGATGACATCTGTCAAAAAAGCACATGGAATTTAAATTACCCACCACCACATTTCAAAGGTATGTAGCTAAACAGGGCAGCACGGTGCTCTGTTGATTAAAGATGGCTGCTGTCAAATAGAACTTTTCAAATTGCCCTCCAGTACATTTGAAAGGTAATTAGCTAAAGAATGCAGCACTGAGGTTTGCGATGCAAGATGGTGGATGACAGCTGACGGATTTTTTTAAATTACCAGCAGTGCCGTAAAGAGAGCAGCACTAAGGTTAGCGATGAAGATGGTGGATGACAGCTGTCAAAGAAGCACGTGGCTTTGTTTACCAATTCAAATCTCGCGCAAGTAAGGTTTAGTTGATAGCACTGAGGTTTATGCCCGTCAAGATTGCAGCACTGAGGTTAGCGATGCGTTGTTGTCGATGATAGCTGTCAAAACGCACGTGGCGGTCAAAAAAGCACGTGGCTTTGTTTACCCATTCAAATCTCGCGCTGGTAAGGTTTAGTTGGCAACACTGAGGTTTAGGCCCGTCAAGATGGCAGCAGTGAGGTTAGCGATGCGTTGTTGTCGATGACTGCTGTCAAAAAGCACGTGGCTTTGTTTACAAATTCAAATTTCCTACGGGAGGAAGAGCGGGCACCTGGGAAGGCCTCCCGGATGGCGGAGGAGGAGCGGGCCCCTGGGAAGGCCCCCCCGGGTGGCGGCTGCCGCAGAACCCGTGATTTATACTACTTGAGGCCAATGTGTACGTCTGAAAATCTGTGCCACACATTTCTGAGTACCACCGAGGGATGGGGTATGTCTGCGTTTTGGCTAGTTAACAACGTATGAAATTAATAGAATGGAACTCTATCGAGGTCAAGGTGGACAAATAGGTAGATACTGTCGGAATAAAGAGTAGTCAGTATGTTGGTATTTTACTTCTTATTTGTATATAAATTTAATAATTGTAATAAATTGATAAATTGATCACATTAGGACAGGGCCTGTCAGGGTGCATGTACCAGTGTCTTGCGCGATGCACGGTGCAAACGACGGCTTCGCTTGGTTGACCAGAGTGCAGACCTCCACTCCTCGATTTGGAGCAATAGCGCTGTCTCTCTCTTTCCCCATCCTGTCTCGCTCACTCCGCCTGTCTCCCTCTTCCTCACTTGCTCCGTAGTGCTCCAAATCCTAGCCGAATTGAGCTGAGCTTAGCTGAGTCGCCCAGCGACGAAGCGTTGGTACGAGCCGAGTGGGACCGATGCACTGTGCGCAGGACCTTAGTGCGTCAGTTTGCTCGCGTGAGATTTTGGGCGTTTGAGAGGCCCTGTATTAGGATATTAGGCCCATTATAACTGGGGTACCGATAACGTGGAACTCGCCTCATAATGCACGGCCACATTAACTTGGAGTCAATGCCAGGAAGCCCTTTGACTTTCAACATTAATGACTAGATCCCGGAGTTTTATGCAGTATTAGGTTTGAATGCAAACTAATTTGGTTATCGGGATGTGTCGTCTGGACCGCTCCTCCGTAATGGAGTGAGAATAACATAAATTCTAGGGGTTCTGATGGGCCGAACCCCTAATGGTTATGTTAAACCGTTATGCATAACCGTTGTGCAGGTTAGACTATACTTGTTACCCGCTTCTGTAAATTTGCATTTTAACTTATAACTGCCTACAAATCCGGGCTCTGTATAATGTAACCGTAAAAGTTTGTTTTGATGGCTAGCTGAACACAAAACTCGGCCCAGATGTGACCGGTCACTATCTGAATTGTTACAGAGGAGAGGGAAGTCAGGTAAGTATAATGGAATACTAATTATTTTTTTTTTAAAAGTTTATTCATGAAATAAAGTCAGATTTCAACATCACCTCAGCACAGCAGTTATAATGAGTACTTCTCTTGGGGCGGAATTGGTCCTGATACATTGCGGCTCACAATGTCTGCTTATGGTGCCACCATCTTCCGAGCCGGTCTTGAATATCTGGAAGATCTCAAATATCTCGGAGGTCTGGATGGTCTAGGAGCAACCGTAGTCTCGGTTGTAACGTGGCACTGGGCATGAAATAGATCCTAAGTAACTGGTCTGCACAAATGAGATAATAGTTAGTTAGTGATCTGAACTCAATTGACTCAATTCACTAATGAACACAGTTATTGCTGATGGCTTGAATTGAACTCAAAATTACATCTGTGAAGTATCAGCCACGGAAAATAAATAAGTCACTTTATCAAAGTTAAATATCAGAACTTCGGCTGAATAGTGACGCAGGAAATAAAATATTCCACTTCCAAACTTTACACAGTTCAAGTTCGAATTACTTCTAGAAATAAATGAAACCAAAGAATTTGTTCTGGGATGAATTTAGTCCCGTTCACGATTAAATAAAGAAAACACTGTCCTTTCAAGAACCGTCCTGGGTTCAACACAAGAAATGTTAACTGTACCAGTTTATTTAACCACAGTTCTAAGGCTATGTTCTATCGTGAATATGGTCACTTGGAAAATAAATCTTAAGTTCGATAGCACTGTTAAATTCAGCTACTTGTGTCAGAATTTTGTAACATAAACGTATAATTTGACGAAATGTTCTAACACCTTGGTAGAGTAATACTGTCACAAAATTCAATCACCTGTACAGTTTGGAATACTGAATTATGTCTCGCTATTAGCACAGGTTTTTCACTTGTTAGGGTTAAATACAAAATTATGTACAGTTTTGAAGTTTCACGAACGACAAGTTTTTATCACTTTTAGCATTCAATGTTAAATCACTTTGTGAAGTTTAAACACTGTCATTCAAATTCTATCATCTCTTGTCATTTAAACATCAAATTACGTTTGAGCACTTGGTGACGTAGTATCGTACTAGTTCGAATCACACTGCTCTTGTAAATAGTTAAACACCTTAACTGTTCACGACTCAACTCGTACATAACTTCTATTATCACACGCAAATGATGCCGTAATACTTCTAAGTCTTGTAGATGCGTTGTAGAATCAGAGTTCAATAGTACGCGAACTTAAACTTCCATCGCAGAGCCGAACTGGCGACTAACATCACGGCAATAGCATGACCAACAGTCGACCGACCGGCCTCGACTGTGGCACAAGGTAGACTGGCTTGACAAGCGAAATGCCTGCCTATTTATTCAGTCTCCCCTGGGAATTATAATTGCTGATATCTTCAATAGTTTTTAACTGATCTCCTTGAAACTTGGGAATTAGGACTATTAAAACTTAGGCTATACGGTGATGTGATTCATTTCTTCATATCATTAATCTATCTAGAAGAAATAAACGATGGATAAGAATGGAACATTCCGTCTGACGTAATACAACCTTGGCCATGTTACCCAGTCGTGACGTCTCACTTCCCTGCTGCTCACAGCTGACATGTTCGCAGGGAAAAAGTGTTCAGCGGGTAGCATCACTCTGCATACATCGGGGACTTTGAGAACCGTGCGACGGGTAATAGTAATGACTGTTTATTCTTGGAATGCTGACAAGCACTTATAATATTTCGAATGTGTTTTCGCTCAACTTGAAGCCACTTCGGTTCCATATATCGCTAGAAATATCGAAATAAATAAATTGAACCTGTCTGACTTAAATGAGAATCCTATTTCTGCATGGCACAAAATTCAAAAGTGAAACTTTACAGGAGAGAGGAAATACACTCAGAGTTTAAACTTTCAACTGAAAATTCACTTTGGCACTTTTATCATGACAGATGGAAGAAATGCATTATTATACAAAGCCGGCACGCTTTTGAAGTACTCCACGTGGATTGTCACTGACAATGCTATTGATGACAACAGAGGCGACTGCGGACTGTCATAAATCTGGATATAATCGGGGGGTGGTTTGCTGATTAACGTTTGAGTCGCTACTTGTTAACGAGGAAACTGAGAGAACTATATCTCAGCATCTCTCTCTTTCGTTTCTTTAAACACGGATATGTTTTTTGAGTTGGGGGTCTGTCTGAAACAAGCATAAGCAATTTTGCGTCGACAAAAATATCGATACTGTAACCAAGCAATCGGTGTACGTCATATCGATGGAAGAATGACGCCATTTTGGCGGACGGAGGAGCAAGGTTTTGGAAGATGTTGGTGTTGGACGTATAAGATGTATAAATAGAGGCTGTAAACAAAACAGTGGTGAATAATTTTAACAAGGAAACATTAATTAACATTCTGAACATTGCGGAAGAAAGAGAAAATTATTTATTGGGCATAAAATCATGCGCCCTGGACCAATAGCAGGTCCTATTTTTCATAATATGTATCTACCGAGTGTTGATTGCCATAAAGTGGTATGCTATACCAGCGACCATATTGTTGGACGTAGATCATGTTGCTTCATATTTCTTTCGTGTTATGGGAAATCTTTATCACCCCTGTGGGTGGAGTAAAAGGATGCATTATCTGTCCCCATGCATGTCGTCAGAGGCTACTAGGAGGGTAACAGCCAAATAATCTGGACTCACTTTCTCGTACCTACGCTAAAAATAAAGGGCAAAAGATCCACATGGGTCAACGCTCCGAACAAATAGCATTTTCTTTAAAACTAAAAATTATCTATGCATTTCCGTGCAGTGGAGAAATTTATTTATTTATTTATTTATTTATTTATTTATTTATTTATTTATTTATTTATTTATTTATTTATTTATTTATTTATTTATTTATTTAATTTTTTATTCTTCGTTTAGGACTACGATGGACCATGTGGTTCTTAACTCGGGTGAGCTTTCTTCTTCCTCTTAGCCCAGTATTCCTTCATTCTAGCGCTATGGATGTCTTTTCTTTCTTGAGTCCATTTCAGTCCTACGCCTGCTAGTGACAGGAGAGAGTCAGATGTCTTGATTAACTTTCTGAACTCATCACGGTTGTAAATGTCAATGTGATCAATGTTTAGGTATTGCAGGTTTTTCCCAACTAAATTTGTCCATTTGGCACTTCTTGCTTTCCCTCTAGATACAGTGATGATGATCCTTGAAGTGAGTCCTTATATGTGACCATAGAACATTAGTCTTCTCTTCCTCATAGCTGTTGTAATGATCTGTATTTTACTGTACAGTTCCTTGTTGTGCCTGATTCTGTACCCATCTCCTTCTTTAATGGGACCCATAATCGTTCTGAGAATCTTTTGCTCTTTCAGTTCCATTTTTCTGAGTTGTCCTTTCCTGGTCATTTTTCGGTATTCTGAGGCGTACAGTACAGATGGTCTTACTACGGTGTTGTATTGTCAAAGTGTAATACTCAAGGAGAGGGATTTAGACTTGTATATGTTCTTACAAAGATGACAAGCTCTTTCTAATTTAGTTCATCTTATTTATTTATTTATTTATTTATTTATTTATTTATTTATTTATTTATTTATTTATTTATTTATTTATTTATTTATTTATTTATTTATTTATTTATTTATTTATTTATACACCACCAGTTTTTGGTCCAAGGTGATATAAAACTTGTTTTGTTGTGTGTATGTCTAAACTATCAGCTGACTTCCCATCAAAAAGTTGAGGCTCGAATTCTGGTTTACATCTTCGTAACGTGGCGTAAGGAAGGGTATCCAGCCCTTAAACTCAACCAAAGTCAAAAGGACTCTGAGTGGCTAGAGAGACCACAGAAATAACTGGGATAAGCTGAAGCTCCCCTATGAACCATGTGGACTTGCCACGGTGGGAGGCTTGCAAGTAGTATAATAGGACAGTTCGGCGGCCTCCTCCTCCTCTTCCTCCTCCCGCGGGAAATTTGAATTTTGGCGGGAGATTTGAATTTTGGCGCGAGATTTGAATTTGTAAACAAAGCCACGTGCTTTTTGACAGCTGTCATCGACAACAACGCATCGCTAACACTGCTGCCAACTTGACGGGCCTAAACCTCACTGGTACCAACTTAACCTCACTAGCGCGAGATTTGAATTGGTAAACAAATCCACGTGCTTTTTGACAGCCACGTGCTTTTTGACAGACAACAACGCATCGCTAACCTCACTGCTGCCACCTTGACGGACCTAAACTTCAGTGCTACCAACTTAACCTCACTAGCGCGAGATTTGAATCGGTAAACAAATCCACGTGCTTTTTGACAGCTGTCATCCGCCATCTTTAAACTACAGAGCACCGTGCTGCCCTCTTTATAGCAGTAGCTGCAAATTCGTCACCTGTCATCGGCAGTGCTGCCATCTTGGCGGGCTTAAAACTTAGTGCTACCAACATAACCTCACTAGCGCGAGATAAACAAATCCACGTGCTTTTCTGACAGCAGTCATCCGCCATCTTCAATCTATAGAGCAGAGTGCTGCCCTCTTTAGCTACTTACCTTTGAAATGTGGTGGCGGAAAATTTGAAAAATGCCTTTTGACAGCAGCCATCTTTGAGCACCGTGCTGCCCCCTTTAGCTAGATACCTGTGGTGCCAGACAATTCCACGTGACAGCAGCCATCTTTGAGCACAGTGCTGCCCTCTTTGTGATGGCGGGAAATTCCACGTGTTCTTGCTTGGAAACAAACTCACGTGCTTTTTTCTGATAGCTGTCATCCGCCATCTTGCATCACAAACCTCAGTGCTGTACACTTTAGCTAGATACCTTTGAAATGTGGTGGCGGCAATTTGAAAAATTCTACATTCTCTTGTTTGGAAACAAACCTATGCGCTTTTTTGACAGCTATCATCCGCCATCTTTAATCCAGAGAGCACCGTGCTGCCCTCTTTGTGGCGGCGGCAAATTCCACCGGCTCTTGTTTGGAAACAAACCCATGTGCTTTTCTGACAGCTGTCATCCGCCATCTTTAATCCAGAGAGAACAGTGCTGCACCCTTTAGTTGAAATGTGGTGGCGGCAAATTCCACGTACTCTTGTTTGGAAACAAATTCTACGTGCTCTTCAGCTGTCATCCACCATCTTTAATCAAGAGAGCACCGTGCTGCCCTCTTTGTGGTGGCGGATAATTTGAAAAAAATTTTTTTTGACAAGCAGCCATCTTTAATCCAGAGAGAACAGTGCTGCCCTCTTTAGCTACTTACCTTTGAGCCGGTTAATTTGAAAAATTCTTTTGACAAGCTGCCATCTTTAATGAAAAGAGCATCGTGCTGCTACCTTGCGGGTAATTTTTACGTCACAGCTGTCATCCACCATCTTGCATTGCTAACCTTAGTGCTGCCCTCTTTAGCTACTTACCTTTGAAAAAAATCTATTTGACAAGCTGCTATCCGCCATCTTGCATTGCAAACCTCAGTGCTGCACTGTTTAGTTGAAATGTTGTGGCGGATAATTTGAAAAATATTTTTTGACAAGCAACCATCTTTAATCAACAGAGCACCGTGCTGCCATCTTTAGCTACCACCATCTTACATCGCTTACCTCGCTGCTGCACTCTTTAATTGAAATGTGGTGACGGTAAATTCGAACAAGTTTAATCATACATCGGGGGAGCTAGAGTAAGCACGTGCTGCAGTGATGACGTCATCATGCATGTTTAGACTTGTCTGTTTTCTTAAGAGTAAGTCGGTGTAAAGGAATGCAATAAGAATGCAACATAAAAACAAGAGTTTGCATGTGCTGCAGCGATGACGTTATTGTAAGTGCGCATGTTAAAACCCGTTCGTTGACTAAAAGCTTTAGTCTTCAAGAAACAGTGATAGAGATTAGAGTGCAAACATGACGAAAACATTAATAGTTGATGTGCAAGGCTTTAAAGTAAACGGAAACAAATTTGTGTTTAAAGAGGTGACTGGGTTAAATTGCAGTGTGTTGTGGGCACCAAAACTTGTTAGTTTAGAATTTAGCCCACCGTTCCCTTACTGTTTGCAAACAGATGAAGATAAAAAGCAGACTCAGTGGATTGAAAACAATTTAGGTTTGAAGTGGGAAGAAAAAGGAATACCTTATCGTTTTCTACCTTTAATGATGAATGCACATTTGTCAAGAGCAGATCTTGTTCTTTTAAAGGGTTGTGAAAAGAAAGAATGGTTGCGTGATTTTCTACCATCATCGTGTGAAATTTTTGACATGCATGAATTGGGGTGCCCATCATTTAAAACTCTTCCGAAAGAGCATAGTAGAGAAACAAGTAAACAGTCTTTACAACATGTATGCATGCTCTTTGATTGGTTGTGTTGCAGTGCATGCCGGGAAGTGAACAACATATGTAAACTGCAGTGTCGAAATAACCTTAGTGTAAAAGAAACATTTGTAGAGTAAAGACATCATGTATTTTCTAACAGATACTAAGTGTAACGCAGTTGAAAAGGCGATCGTAAAGTTTTATGCATGCAAAAAGAAACTAAACATTTTTACTGACGAAGAGTTAAATGCATTACCAAAGCCATTTTTGGTTAATGTAGCTGCGAATGCTGTAAAGAAGATTTGGGATAAGGTGCCTCGTGAGTGGACTCAAGATCCTGGTTTGTCAGAGCTTCAAACGTGTAGTTTACATCATGAACACGTGAATTTAGGTAGAAGACCTTCTGTGAGACAGTGCCGTACATGTCAACTAATTAAACTGTATCACGGACCTAAAACTAACGAGTTGTCTTCGCTTATAAACACTTATAATGGCTGTGGAGAGAGTAAAACAAGGAAAAGGTGAAGAAACGTGCTGGGAAAAAGATGAGGAAGCATGTTGGGCGTGGACTCATCAATAGAGTGATTGATCTTCTTTTCTTCGTGCTTCATCTCCCCTGCGGCCCTAGAACACGTTCGCCTGACACGTAGTTACATGCTGCCTGCATAGAATATGTCGGGTAGCTGTTAAAATCTGCTTCGTAAAGTTATGCTGTGTGTGTGTGTTATTACGTAGTACTTTAGCTGCTCAGAAGATAGCAGCACTTGTCGTTTTTGATGCAATAAAACGAAAACTGAGTGACAAATACCGTAAAATAGAAAAAGGATAAAAATGTATATATATCTAAAATAAATATGAATTGTCAAAACATATTACAGGTGTTGTTTAATCCTACATTATTTCTTAGTGACTTAGAAGAAAGGAAACGTAGATGATTAAAAGAAAACACACATAAGATTTAAAGTACATCCTCTTTATTAATCCATGAATTAAAGCTGTTATTATAACCAAGCCATTTTTTTGCTAGGGGCTTTACGTCGCACCGACACAGAAAGGTCTTATGGCGACGATGGGATGGGAAAGGACAAGGAGTTGGAAGGATGCGGCCATGGCCTTAATTAAGGTACAGCCCCAGCATTTGCCTGGTGTGAAAATGGGAAACCACGGAAAACCATTTTCAGGGCTGGCGATAGTGGGTTTCGAACCTACTATCTCCCGGATGCAAGCTCGCAGCCGTGCGCCTCTACGCGCACGGCCAACTCAACCGGTACCAAGCCATTTAACATACAGTTTATTGCCACGACGTCGAATAACTCGTTCAACTAAATAGTGATCAGGATATTTTGTTTTCTGCAGTTCTTCGATGTAGAATCCTCCTTCAATAGGCTGTCCTCTGAGGTCGCGAAGTAAATACGTTACTGGATTAGTAAGCTTAACACTTCTGATTTGAAAAAAAATCAGTTCACCAGTTAGGTGTGTATCCTTTTGCAAAGTTAGACTTGTGTTTGCTGATGCGAACAAAATCACCTTATTTAAAGCGATGGCGACGTGGAACAGCTGTTTTAATTACAAGATGAATAGCATTTATACGAGGTGTATTCTTTGTAACAAGACGTGGCTTTGTTCCGATAGTGAGATGAGGTGTATCGTTGTAGGTAGATAAAAGTCTAGGTAGCAGATAAATCCAACGATATGAACCTTGCGCTGTAAATTCTCGCCACATCATTGTTTTGAGTGTACTATTAAAGCGTTCTACAACACTTGCCTTGAGATTGCTGAACGTAGAGTAGTGTTGAATGTCAAGTAACTTGAGGTAAGAAGAAAAATCCTTGTTGTAAAACTCTTTACCTTGATCAGTTTGAAGAAGCCTTGGGCAGCGTTTCGATTCTTCAACAATATGTTTAAATGCTTCTTTAACTTGAGCTGCCGTTTTAGAACGAACGGGTTGTGCAAAAGCAAACTTCGAGTACACATCGATAACAGTAAGTAGATACTTATACTCCTTATTACTAGAGGCATATGGAATCATTTCTACTAAGTCTTCTTGCCAGAGATCATCTTTTCCTCGTGTAATAACGCGTCTGCGACAGTAGGTGCGACGTGCTGGTTTATGTAACTCATGTGCGATGTTTACCTTTACAGGTGAGATCTTCTCTTGACGAGCCATTACAAAATAATACCGTCATAACGTAGTTCTCTTTCTATTTCTTGAATTTCTGATCCGTGACCAGTGTGACCAGCCTCTTGCGATGCTCTTAAAAGTTGTAATCGTTCAACGAGTAAGTTTGGGTCATTACAGTATCTTACATCCACATACGGCAACAAAGGCTTGTAGATAACATCAAGAATACGTGCAGTCGGGAACAGCTTAGAAATAAACTCACGATACCTTTAACTCTTATTCGCATTTACAGCTTCTGTTCTCTTGTAATTACGTCGTGTTGCGTCAGTAGCAAAAAGTATTGCTTTATATTTTTTAAGATCATCTTGTAAAATTATATCCTTGTCAGGTATTCGTGAGAAAAGAAGTTCTAAGAGTCCTTTCGTAGGTTTATAGGTAACACCTTTTACAATGAGTTTGTTGTTATTAATCTCAACATTTGAATTTCCTATCAGGAAACAGTCATCTTCGTAGCGAATACCGTAGGTAGTGTCAGTTTGTCCTGTAAAAAGTTTTTCTATATAAGGTGCAAAGAGAGATCCATAGGTATCTTGAATAAAAGTTCTAAACTGATTGCGATACTCTGGTGTAATCATAACCTTAGACAAAGATGGTAGATTTTGCGTCGATGTAGTAGGTGTTTCAGCAATAACATCTGTAGTTAAAAACTCAACACGCTTAGATGGTGATGTATCATTAAGTTATTATTCTTCTTCTTCCTTATCTTCCTCTTCCCTTTCTTGATCTACATCCTGCTTCTTCTCTTCCTTATCTTGTTCATGCTTTTCTTCTTCTTCTTCTTCATGCTTCTCTTTATGATATGATGTTTGCATAGAAGCAAAACTTGAAGTAGACTGCGGTAATGAAGTAGAATTAAAAATTTCCTTGAGTGGTGTACTTAGTTGTGTTTTTAAAAATAAATCCGTGTCTGCTTGAATACGTTTAAGCTCTTTAAATTTCCGTCGAATATTGTTTCGAGCTTGGATGATATGTTTTGTGATCTCCTTGGTAGATGTTAACATGATGATGGATTTTAATCAAGTAGTTACTGTAATTCTGTGTTAATGCATATAGAATGATCGAAACCCATGAGATATCGTCCATGCTGTACATCACTTTCTTTATCAATAACTAAAAAGCTGTAACGGTGTAATGACCAACATTTAGCACACAAACGTTTAAAGTCATCGAATGTCATATCAGTGTTAACATGATCGTTATACACATGTCGCATGTTGCGCTCATCTTGCCGAAAAAGCACAATAACATTTGCGTTGTCGCGTATCAACTGCTTAGGCACACGAGAATAGGTTTGGCATAAATAGATGCAATCAACATATTTATGCCGACCCATACTAAAGAATGCACGAATAACGTTTTGCTGTTCTGTTGCGACATCATCAAAGATCATAAGAGAATTAGGAAGCACATCGTCTGGTGATGGTACTTGCTCATGCGAATTAAATTTAAAATATCTTATTCCACCTTTAACCAGATCGTGCATTACAGTTTGTAGAATAGTATATAGCGGCTGATAGAGTGACTTTGCGAAAACGTAAATATTCTCAAAGCGTACGCCATTTACAGAAGTAATAAGTGTGAGTAAAAGATTTGTTTTCCAGTATCCCGACGGACCTGATATAATACATCGAACAGTAAAAGGAAACAACGTTCCATGACGTTTTCTTGTAGTTGTACTAGAACTAGGTAAGAGATGTGCTACAATGTCGGTAACAGGTAGTGTGTCTTGCTGCTTTATAATCTTCATGATAACTGAGTCATAAAGTACGTAATAGTAATATATATATTAAACGAAACAAGAGGCAACGGTTAGTTTATGATTTGCTCTTGACTAGTAAAGTCGTGTACAGCATGGTGAAACAACGATATCCAAACGACATGAAGAAGAAGAAGGAAGTAAAAACTGTTGGATGGAAAGGTGTTATAAAGGCTGCGCAAAAAGCTATTCGAGGTGAACACAATCCTCGTGTAGCTATTACTAAGGCGTCACGCGCAGCAAGAGCGAGAATTTCTCCAAAGTGCAGAGCAATATTTAGAAAACGTGCACGAATTATTCCTGTACCAAAACGAGGAGGATTTCTTCCTGCGCTGTTTGCTGGCTTAGCAGCTTTAGGGTCATTGCTAGGTGGTGCTAGTGCTGTAGCGAGAACTGTCAAAGCTGTAGAAGAAGCGAAGCAACAGTTGAAAGAGAGTGAACGTCATAACAAGACGATGGAGGCAATTGGGTTACGAGGCAAAGGTTGTGAACATGAAGCTAGCGCCATACAAGAAAGGGCTTGGTATCTACATTTCTCCAAAAAACGTCTACTGAATGCACTGCCACATCGAGCTCTAACGCATGATGAAGGTTTTACGTTTGCTAAACAACTAGGATTTCATTATTTTCGAGGAGTGTATATGCGCGATCAACTACCAGCGCGCCCACGTGAACGTGAAAGTGCCGTAATTAACTTGGACGACAGTCGTGGACCTGGAACTCATTACGTTGCTTATGTAAAACGTAAATCTAAAGTATGGTATTTTGATAGCTATGGAGACTTACCTCCTCCTTTTGAGCTCATACGTTATTTCGGAAGCAGTGCAGACATTGTTTACAATAAAAACCGTGTGCAAAACTTTAATACACGCATGTGCGGACGATTATGTCTTATGTTCTTATATCAAACCCAGACAGTAGAGAAAGTGCATTAGTGTCTACGTGATGACGAACAGTGAAAGAACGTTTGCTGTACGTGGAGAAGGACCTGAAACAACCGTCTATTTTAATCCACCAATCGAACTTGGCTATCAGCCGCATAGTCTTGGACTAGTATCGTTTGAAAGCTACAATAAAATCTATAATGTGCGTGATGGTGTAAACAAGTTCTATTACGATGAGTATGTGCTAACACTACCCTCAGGTAGTTATACAGTAGACGATATTCACGACTATATTGAAAGTACGTTAATTGATCAGTTTGGGGAAGATAGTTTTAGTAATCATAATTACAAGTTCTCAATCACTATAAGCAACATTACACATAAATGTGTTATTGAATCATCATTTAAGATTGACTTCAAATCACAACCTGATTCGATTGGACCACTGCTTGGATTTTCATCGAGGCAGCTCCTACCGAACGTACGTCACGAGTCTGATCAACCTATAAAACTCTTCGGTGATTATAATGTGAACATTACTTGTAATATTATTACAGACTTGAATAGTATTCTACAACCTTCGCACGTCCTGCACGACTTTATTGTTGCAGAGGAACGTGGATATACTATTTGTGAGAAACCAGCAGTAGTTCTTTATCATCCTGTGTCTGCAAAACACATTAGCAACATTACTCTTAGACTTGTAAATCAGCTTATTCATTTAGATCAGCACGTGTACGTAGCTTACAAACTACATCTTAAACCAGTATGAAAACCATCTATAAAACACGGTGTACATTCCGAAGACATACTACATGTGTGCAGAGACTCATCGAGTTAACAGATACCCATAAGCAGATACTCCAAGATTTAGGATATACACTACTACAACAGAATGGAAGAAATGATAGACATTACGAATACAGTAGAAAGTCGTGAAGGTGTAGTACGAAGTGAGCTTCATTCCTATCAACCTTTTACGTTTGGATTAAATAAGAATGATGAAATCCATTTTATTATTAATCAACAAGATGTATACACCTTACCACATGAAAGCTACCTCTGTATTGAAGGACGAATAGAAAAGTCGGATGGAAGTGGACCAAGCACTTCACAACTAAACAACCATGCTCTAGCTTTTCTCTTTTCTGAAGCGCGATATGAAGTAAATAATGTTGAAATATATCGAACGAAGAATGTTGGTATTACAAGTGCAATGAAACTCTACCCTTCTTTCTGTGATGAAGAAAGTAATCTTTTGCGGATAGCTGGATGGTGTCCAAAAGCTACTAACAACTGGGTGATTAATGAGGATGGTACTTTTACGGGTATGTTATCACTGAAACATATTTTTGGATTCGCAGAAGACTTTACACGTATTATAATAAACGCAAAACAAGAGCTTATTCTAATCCGTGATCGAAGTGATTACAATTCTCTTAAAGCAGTAGAAACACCAGTAGAATCGAAAATAACACTGCATCGTATACTGAGGGGATTCCACATGTAACCTTATCTGATCGTGAAAAACTTCGATTGCTCAAGATTGTAGAAAATGATACACCATTACCTATACGTTTTAGAAGTTGGGAGCTGCATGAATATCCTGTGTTACCACCTACAAACAACCATAGCTGGGCTGTTAAAACATCACGTTTTACTGAGAAGCCCTTGTACATTATTTTTGGATAATACCAATATAATGGTCCGTTATTGGACATTATGAATTTTCCAGCTAACTCATTCTTGGTTGCCTGCGTTTCGCCCTCGTGTGCTAAGTTAGGCTCGTCAGTTGGGACTTAGCACACCACCCAAGACGCAAGGCTAGTGCATACCGTGGAGGCCACTGCATCGGCTATTTGAAGCCACCAGCAGTGCCAATGCACTGTGAGAGCTATGTCTCATTTCCAAAAATAGATGCCTGCTTGGCCATCAAATGATGTAGATGTTGATTCTCATAGGGAACCTAAAATATTTGTCCTGAATGAGTAAATTTATAATACCAATATAATGGTCCGTTATTGGACATTATAAATTCTTGGTTGCCTGCGTTTCGCCCTCGTGTGCTAAGTTAGGCTCAACTGACGAGCCTAACTTAGCACACGAGGGCGAAACGCAGGCAACCAAGAATGAGTTAGCTGGAAAATTTATAATGTCCAATAACGGACCATTATATTGGTATTATAAATTTACTCATATTTTTTTTTTTTTTTTTGGATTTCAAACTAATCGTAAATTCAATCTCGAAAAAGATAGCTCACTGTTTGATCACTGTAAATTAAGACCCGTTAGACTATATCTCAACGGAATTACGTATCCCTACGAAAACATAGACATTAACTTTGAGAAAAATAAGTTTGGGATGCTCTATGACATGTTTTGTAAATTTCAATCATCGTATTATCAGAAAAAAGATCGTCCGCTATTTACACCTCAAGATTTTTTAAAAAAATAAAGCACCGATTGTAGTTATAGACTGCTCTTATCATGAAGAATCTATAAAAGAATCTCCAGTTGATATTCGTTTAGAATTTGAAACATCTGAAAACATTCCTGCTAACACAGCAGCCTATTGTCTTATTATTCATACGAGTGATGTTACCATCCGCTAACGAATATTGTTACGAGACTATAAATAAGAATAGCTCTTCATCATTTTCATTAGTGTGTGCTTCAACATCGTACGCTATGGAACAAAACTGCAAATGTGCATGCTGTTTGCATGCTCATACGCAACATCTTATTTATCTTACACGAGTGAGTGAGGCTATTAAGATGTTCTATAAACATAGATCGTCGATGCCGAAACATCTTATTCAATACTTACCACCAGGATTTTTATCTACGTACGCTGCCTCTTACGTACATAATTTTTGGGGCATCCTTCCTCTACACAGTAAGATGTCGATCGAAGTAGCTTTATGCAGAACTTGTCAACGACATTACAAGCATCGAGGAGAAAATGGTGATGATGATTGGGATGGACCAAATCCGAGGATTGAACACTGTACACAGTGTATGAATAAACTTTCTCTAGTACCTCATGATGATGATGATGATTCCGAAAAGGAATAACAGCAAGGTAAGAAGTATATGATCTTCTCTGTAAAGCATAACATACTTAATATAAAATATTTCTAAATGTTTTGTTTAATTTGTATGTTGCAGGAGGCATTTCAGAAGCATACGTTGTTAAGAAGCATACCAAACTTGCCAGCAGCAAAAACGAACACTGTTGTAGTACATTTGTAAATAAATATTTGATCGCATTCAAAAATGTTGTACTTATTGCATTGCTTTACACCGACTTACTCTTAAGAAAACGTTCAGGTCTAAACATGCACAATGACGTCATCACTGCAGTACGTGCTTACTCCAGCTTTCCCGATGCATGTTTAAACTTATTCGAATTTACCGCCACGACATTCCTTTACACCGACTTACTCTTAAGAAAACGGACAAGTCTAAACATGCATGATGACGTCATCACTGCAGCACGTGCTTACTCTAGCTCCCCCGGTGTATGATTAAACTTGTTCGAATTTACCGTCACCACATTTCAATTAAAGAGTGCAGCAGCGAGGTAAGCGATGTAAGATGGCGGTAGCTAAAGATGGCAGCACGGTGCTCTGTTGATTAAAGATGGCTGCTTGTCAAAAAGATTTTTTCAAATTATCCGCCACCATATTTCAACTAAAGAGTGCAGCACTGAGGTTTGCGATGCAAGATGGCGGATGACAGCTGTTAGAAAAGCATCTAGATATTAAATTGCTCGCTACTACGATAAAGATAGCAGCACGGTGTTCTGTTGATTAAAGATGGTTGCTTGTCAAAAAGAATTTTTCAAATTATCTGCTACCACATTTCAACTAAACAGTGCAGCACTGAGGTTTGCAATGCAAGATGGCGGATGGCAGCTTGTCAAATAGATTTTTTTTTCAAAGGTAAGTAGCTAAAGAGGGCAGCACTAAGGTTAGCAATGCAAGATGGTGGATGACAGCTGTGACGTAAAATTACCCGCAAGATAGCAGCACGATGCTCTTTTCATTAAAGATGGCAGCTTGTCAAATAGAATTTTCAAATTAACCGCCTCAAAGTTAAGTAGCTAAAGAGGGCAGCACTGTTCTCTCTGGATTAAAGATGGCTGCTTGTCAAAAAAGAATTTTCCAAATTATCCGCCACCACAAAGAGGGCAGCACGGTGCTCTCTTGATTAAAGATGGTGGATGACAGCTGAAGAGCACGTAGCTTTGTTTCCAAACAAGAGAACGGGGAATTTGCCGCCACCACATTTCAAAGGTAAGTAGCTAAAGAGAGCAGCACTGTGCTCTCTTGATTAAAGATGGCGGATGACAGCTGTCAGAAAAAAGCACGTGAGTTTGTTTCCCAAACAAGAGCACGTAGAATTTGCCACAGCCACAAAGAGGGCAGCACGGTCCTCTCTGGATTAAAGATGGCGGATGACAAAAGCACGTGAGTTTGTAAAGCACTTCGACTTTGCCGCCACCACATAGAGTGCAGCACGGCGCTCTCTTGATTAAAGATGGCGGATGACAGCTGTCAGAAAAGCATGTGGATTTCTTTATCTCGCGCTAGTGAGGTTACGTTGGTAGCACTAAGGTTTAGGCCCACCAAGATGGCAGCACTGCCGATGACAGCTGACGAATTTGCAGCTACTGCTATAAAGAGGGCAGCACGGTGCTCTGTAGATTAAAGATGGCGGATGACAGCTGTCAAAAAGCACGTGGATTTGTTTACCGATTCAAATCTCACGCTAGTGAGGTTAAGTTGGTAGCACTGAAGTTTAGGTCCGTCAAGATGTCTGCACTGAGGTTAGCGATACGTTGTTGTCTGTCAAAAAGCACGTGACTGTCAAAAAGCACATGGATTTGTTTACCAATTCAAATCTCGCGCTAGTGAGGTTAAGTTGGTACCACTGAGGTTTAGGCCCGTCAAGATGGCAGCAGTGAGGTTAGCGATGCGTTGTTCTAGATGACAGCTGTCAAAAAGCACGTGGCTTTGTTTACAAATTCAAATCTCGCGCCAAAATTCAAATCTCCCGTCAAAATTCAAATTTCCCGCGGGAGGAGGAAGAGGAGGAGGAGGCCGCCGAACTGTCCTATTATACTACTCTTGCATGTCTCAATGACGCAGATAGCCGAGCCGCAGTTGCAACCATATCGGATGGGTATCTGTTGAGAGACCAGACTAACGAATGGTTCATCGAAAGAGGGGTAGCAGCCTTTCGGAAGTTGCAAGGGCGGCAGACTAGATGATTGACTGAAATGGCCTTGTACTGCTACACGGCTGAAAGCAACCAACTCCCGAGGACATGCAGCTCTCTCTGTATGAATGATGTACTGATGATGCCTTCCTCCCGGGTAAAATATTCCGGAGGTGAACTAGTCCCCCATTCGGATCTCCGAGTGGGGAATACACGAGAGGGGGCGATCATCAGGAAGATGGATACTGACATTCTGCGAGTCGGAGCGTGGAATGTTAGAAGTTTGAATCGTTGTGGTAGGTTAGAGAATCTGAAAAGGAAGATGGATAGACTAAAGTTACATGTAGTTGGTATAAGTGAAGTACGTTGGCAGGAAGAACAGGACTTTTGGTCAGGCGACTACCGTTATCAACACGAAATCAAACAGGGGAAATGCAGGAGTCAGTTTAATAATGAATAAGAAAATAGGGCAGCGGGTAAACTACACGTCCAGCATAGTGAAAGAATTATTGTCGTCAAGATTGACACCAAACCAATGTCCACCACAATAGTGCAGGCCATATGCCTACTAGTTCAGCGGATAATGAGGAAATCGAAAGAATATATGAAGAGATAAAAGATTTAATACAATATGTAAAAGGTGACGAGAATCTAATTGTGATGGAAGACTGGCATGCAGTGCTAGGCCAAGGAGGAGAAGGTAATGCAGTAGGAGAATTCGGATTGGGACAAAGGAATGAAAGAGGAACTCGGCTGGTTGAATTCTGCACTGATCAAAATTTAGTCCTTGCCAATACTTGGTTCAAACACCACAAACGTCGGCTGTATACGTGGACGAGACCTGCAGACTCTGGAAGGTATCAAAAAGACTTCATTATGATTAGGCAGAGATTCAGAAACCAGGTGTTGGATTGCAAAGCGTTCCCAGGAGCAGATGTAGACTCTGACCACAACTTGTTGGTCATGAAATGCCATCTGAGGTTGAACAAATTGAAGAAAGAAAAGAATGCAAAAAGATGGGATCTAGACAAGTTGAAAGAAAAGAAAAGAAAAGAGAGTGGGATTGTTTCAAGGAACATGTGGCACAAGGGCTAAATGAAAAGGCTGTAGGAAACACAATAGAAGAAGAGTGGATAGTCATGGAAAATGAAGTCACTAGGGCTGCTTAAGAGATGTTAGGAAGGTAGAAAAAGTCAACTAAGAATCAGTGGATAACTCAGGAGATACTAGACCTGATTGATGAACGACGAAAATACAAGAATGCTAGAAATGAAGAGGGCAGAAAACAATACAGGCGATTAAAAAATCTAGGGGATAGAAATTTCAAGGTAGCTAAGGAAGAATGGATGAAGGAGAAGTGCAAGGATGCCTAAGGTTGTACGGTCCTGGGAAAGTTAGATGCTGCATACAGAAAAATCAAGAAAACCTTTCGAGAAAGGAAATCTAGGTGTATGAATATTAAGAGCTCAGATTGAAAGCCACTTGTAGGTAAAAAAGACAAAGCAGTCCTCAAGAAAGCCGGTGCTGACAGGTGTGAAAACTACCGCATCATTTTAGTATCTCATGCCTGTAAAATATTAACACGTATTATTTGCAGAAGAATGGAAAAACAAGTTGGAGCTGAGTTGGGAGAAGATCAATTTGGCTTCAGAAAAAATGTAGGAACACGTGAAGCAATCCTGACTTTACGTCTGATCTTAGAGGATCGAATCAAGAAGGACAAGCCCACGTACATGGCATTCGTTGATCTAGAAAAGGCATTCGATAATATTGATTGGATAAATCTCTTTGAGATACTGAAGGTGAATGGGATGAGAAATATCTTCAATTGGTATACAAATCAGTCTGCAGTGATAGGAATCGGGGGCTTTGAAAAAGAAGCCACAATCCGGAAAGGAGTGAGGGAAGGCTGCAGCTTGTCCCCGCTCCTTTTCAATGTTTACATAAAACAGGCAGTAAAGAAAATCAAAGAGGAATTTGGAAAGGGAATCACAATCCAAGGAGAAGAAATCAAAACCTGGAGATCTTGAGAATTTTTGAATGGAATGGACAAAGTCTGGGGTAGGGAGTACAGGATGAAAATAAATAAGCAAAAAACAAAAGTAATGGAGTGCAGTCTAACGAAGGCAGGTGATGAGGAAATATTAAATTAGGAAATGAAGTTTGACAGGAAGTAGATGAATATTTTGAATTGGGTAGTAAAATAACTAACGATGGCAGAAGTAAAGAGGATATAAAATTCAGACTAGAACAAGCAAGGAAGAGCTTTCTTAAGAAAAAGAATTTTCTCACTTCGAACATTGATATAGGAACTAGAAAGACGTTTCTGAAGACTTTTATCTGGAGCGTGGCATTGTATGGAAGTGAAGCATGGACGATAACTAGCTCAGAAAGAAAGAGAATAGAAGCTTTCGAAATGTGGTGTTACAGAAGAATGCTGAAGGTGACATGGATAGATCGAATCAGGAATGAAGAGATACTGAATCGAATTGGTGAGAGGAGATCGATTTTGTGAAATTTGACAAGAAGAAAAGATAGAATGATAGGACACATCTTAAGACACCCAGGACTTGTGCAGTTGGTTTCTGAAGGAAGTGTATGTGGTAAGAAGAGTAGGGGTAGACCAAGGTATGAATATGAGAAGCAGATTAGAGCAGAGGTAGGATGCAGTAGTTACACAGAAATGAAAAGTTTAGCAAAGGATAGGGTGGTATGACGTTTGCATCAAACCAGTCTATGGATTGATGACTCAAACAACAACAAGCTGAAGAAATCTCCCTGAAATCTCAAATTACTTCTCAGTGAGTTATGAGAATTTTCCTTCTTGCATTTCAAATGTTGGTCAAGTGTTGGACAACGAATGTTACAAGTTTTCATACTCTTCAGGTATTTCAAATTTATTTTCTTTTCTTCTGTGTGAGCCTTTTGTCAAATGTCGTGAGTAATGGGAAGTTGTCGATTCCTAACCCTGATAAATGAATTGGTGGAAGGAAAATAAGAAAATTTAGATGTAGAAAGAGGAGTCCCAGGAAGACATTTTTCAGACAAGACTATGCCACATCAGACTGAAGGACATATCATTCAAATAATCCCCCAACAAAATGGAATAATTTCCCCTGTAGGTAGGGGTGGTAGATTTCATCCGCTGTATAATCATTTTGTCGTAACAGCCGACTAAGGGGGGCCTTAGGGGCTCTAAAATTGGGACTATAGGTTGCGACAATGGGGCACTTAACTGAGTCCTGGCATTGATTCTACTTACTTGTGCCAAGCTCCTGACTTTCAACTGCCCTGTCAGAACTCACATGGTCGATTCTTGTTCTCTTCCGACCCCTAAGGTATTACCTGTTAAAAATACACACTATTAAACCAAGACATTCTTTGTTCTACAAGAACAACCTGAGATTCCATCAAATCACTTCAATCATGCGTATATATTGTGACATGAATAATTATTTCGAATTATATATTTAAGAAATTAGTAGGCTTGTAGCTTCCTTTGTGTGGATGCTGGCAGTAGCGTCATATTGCATAACACTTCGCGACATAGAGGCGCCTAGAGCACCCAGTGGGTGGCACAGAAAAACTCCCGAACTGCGCGCGTATCATGGAACAAGGGGAAGAAGAACACAATTTTGCTGACTCCATCTTGAAAACAAACGCCAACGCACAGCGATGCCAAAGCGATGGGGTGATTTCAGGGGTGTTTTCAGCTCAATAAAGGGTAAACTAACCAGAAAACATACGTCAGAGTAATAAGAGGAATATTGGATGAATGGCATAATTGGAAATCAAGGTAGAATAATCTCACCTACGAAAATGCATCTTAATAAGATTATGTGACCGGCTCGGCGTACCCACGCTTACAGTGGCGCCAAATGCTAATAGCGAGTACTACCCCCACCCCGATTTTATTGGAATTAATTACTACAAATCCACCGATCATCCTGAGTTCCGCATCACATCTTGTATTTCGGAGTAGATGGCCACATAATCTGCCGCATCGCTGAGATTCGTAAGCCTTGTGGATCTGGAAAACTGAAATTTGTAGGAGGGAGATGTCTCCCAAGCATCCCCCACCCTAGGGTAGCCCTTATATTTGCCTGCACATATGAGGGGTGGAGACCAGTCTTCGAGGAGTCTACGAGGTGACCACACGGCCGATTTTTGGTCTGATTTCCCTCTCTTTGTATGGTAAATTTTATGTAAGCGGGAGTGTGAAAAGTCGGATTTCAGTGCGAATCTGCAGTAAAACACTGAACTGTGTAAACATGATGTGCGCATTTATAGTTTGATCGCGGTGTGACACGAAGGAACGTGAGTGACATAATTTCGCACCGAGAACTGTGAAACAATGAATTGCCGTCTATCGGACATGGAACGTCATTTTTCAGTCAGTATCCCGTAGTGGAGGCAGAGAGCCTCTTAATTATAATCTATGTTAGAAACTGTGTAAACGGCAGGCGAGTGAATAGTGATAGTACGAAGAATTAGTGGTTATCACATAAACAAAGTTGTATCAATGTTTATCGTGCTTCAGAACAGCGTAATTTGAGGAGCGCGCTGAACAAAGACAGGGTTGAGAATAAACATAAGTAGCCCCCCTTAGGGTAATGCGGGAGGTTTAACTGTTCCGGTAATGAAACTGTGAGCTCGGAATTGCATATGTCAGATTAGAATAGGCTAGCTGTGTCCTGTACCAGGGTATCGTATGCATTCATAACTTTCATTCTGGTTAGAAGAAAGGAAAATTTGCCTGTAACGTGAGTGGAGGAATTTTTTGTGAAAACAGTGTAAACAGTGTCATTTCAGTGTTCAAACCCCAACGCTATGGATTATTCCAGGAGCATCATGGAACGTCCTGAACCAGCGATCTCCCACTTCAGCATGATGGGCTAAGACCTTCAAGGGAGCCCTCCTCTGGGCTCGAACGGCGTACGATGGACAACGGACCAGCATTGTTGAGCACAAAATTATGATTTTATGATATTCATATTCCCTGTAGATAAATCATATCAGAATATAGGAATAGCGTGGGATGATTTTATATTGAATAATTAAAATAGTATGATTAGAGTGGTCGGTATTTTTCTTTTAATTTCAATCATTTAAAATTGTTCGGGAGGGAAACAAATTAGGGATAGAGTATGAATTTCCCGTCTAGTTGTCTTTATTGCATGAGCATGGTTGTATCCTTGTTTTATGAGTACTGTCAGAGGAGACGAGGGGAAAAGGCTAATTAATTTCGTTGAGGTAATAAAGGAGCCTTCGTTCTTGGAGAGATGTATGAAAGAAGTCAGGTGTAGATGACGCAAGAATCTTTGCCATATATCCTGTGAACCAGATAAAGTTGGACAGATGAAGTACTCGATTTAATGTAAAGTAGTTGTATTTTATGCATGATAACTTAAGGCGTTGCTGCATCATATGTGTGTGAAGAGTCATGGCGCCGAGATACAAATGTCCACCCCACCAACACTAGCTAGGGCCCCTGTTAAAGAAAATCTGTTTTTTTGTGATTGCTTAAATACCTTTTGTTAGTTCATTTTATTTCATTTAAATTAATCAGTTTGGTCGGATAATTTTATGCCGATCTAATGAAGGTAATATAAATTCATGTCAGGTACATGGTCCTTATTATTATTATTATTATTATTATTATTATTATTATTATTATTATTATTATTATTGTTATTATCATTATTGTGATTATTATGACTATTGTTATTAGTAAATTCTGTGATATTATTAAACTCTAGTTTGCTAGCCCGTGGATTGTGGTAGTTTTACTATGAGAGCCACGAGGATGGAACTCCGGACTCCTATAAAAGCTAGAGAGAGAGAGAGAGGGTAAAATAATGTAACGGCCCAAAAGTTGAGAGATTGGTCAGATGAAGAATACCTGAGCGGGTTAGAGCATAATTCTATGCATCTGTTTGTATTTGTTATTTTTGTTCGCGTGAAAAATTGGCCCACTGAATAGCCTTTTGTAAACGCACTAATGTTGGGTTTAAAGAGAATGTGGCCGGTGTGCGGGCGGTTGACAAGGAAATTTATGGCATCCTACCCCGGGAGGGTCGGAGCTCGCTTGTCGTGTCAAACCAGGCCTGCTAAAAGGCAAATGTATGGCCGTCTTTCTCAAGGAAGTGTTGTTCCTCCAACCCTCTTTTGCTCTGCTAGTAAAATGTTTTATGTTAATCGATTACCACATTCTAATAAGGCTAAGTTGGGTGAATGCAGGATCACTTAATTCATACACATGTAGAAGCGATAGATAGGATCTTGATTTTTCAGGTTCCCCGACTCGAGAGACCTGTTGGTCTCCCGTTCGTACCTCGGACATGACAAAAGGGAGTCAGTCACACAAACGACGGCTAATGGTAAACCAGATGCAGCTACCATCTATGGGAAAAGTTATAATATGTGTTTTCTCTTCCAGGTGTGATAATAGTGTAAATAAGATGTTGTTCTGATGTTTATTGATTTGTTTTAGACTTCGTGAGAAATCCTTTGGTAGTTCGTTTGAGTAGAGGGTTTCGGCCCACTGATGTGTATAGTTAGTCCTCAAATGAGGTGATTTGGAGTAACTTGAATTGTGTGCATCTTATTATTCTGGCATAGGTTGTAACTCCGTGGAGTTTGCCTATCATTTCATGATTCTTTTAAATTCTTTAATTATTGTATTTCTCGTGTTATGTTCGATGTTGCTGGCCACTCTAATCTTAGGGTAAATTGGTGTAACTTGCTGTGTTTTAAATATGTAATGTGGGAATAAATCCCGGGAATATTTATATCCGTAAGGTCATAGTTTTCTTATTTTTTCCCTGTAAAAAGTTAGGTTCATTATAATACTGTTTACCGTACTCAACATGTAAAATAATCGTGTCCCTAAATTCGAAACCAAGCTTAACAACGAAGATTGTAGTAAACGCAACTCAAATTTCTCCGAGTTGTTTGAAGCTATATGTGAACACCCAGGTGCTTGATCTGAATAGGTGATTGTTTTGTGTTCTGATATTCAACAGCGTAATGTCAACAGACCACATAAAGACTCTCATAATGATGTTGATCTAATTTTTCACTTGGGTGATAGCCCGGACATGGTTGTCCGTTGCTGGTAGTTAAATTCAATGGATGTAATTTAACTTTGATGTTCAAGGTTGTAGATTGTAAATGTGTTCAACGGGAGTGAATTAAATATTCAGAAAATTTAATCTGTGCCTATTTTGCCGATAATTAGCATCCATAACCTCTTCCGTTCATTTTATGCCTTTAAGTTAGTTGTAAGATATTTCATTTAACGCCGCGGACGTTCCGTGACCCTGAGTGGCCGGAGTTCAGACCTGATGAACGGGAGACTAGCAGTGACCTTGCTGGCCGTAAGGGCACTTGTCGGCCCACGAGAGTGGATTAATTATAAGGAATCCCGTTGCGGCGACATTGACACTAGGCCGAAAAGGTCCCTTGACTGTCGTACTCTATGGAGCATGTGTTCATGACCCGAGAGGGTTACATTGTTGCCGTTCACATGGTCCCATGAGCTATGGCGGACGCTGGGAAAGGTCCCAATATGTAAAGTATTGTTTACTTCGCATGAACTTGTCGATGATTGACAGTTTCGTGAAAATATGAACACGTATTAATAAATAATGACTGTCAGCATATGAAATACATTGTACTGATCTTACGAACACTCTTTATAAACAACGGACAGCACTTCGGCTGACTAGATAAATACAGAAGTATTTCATAAAGTTAATACGGTGATGATTGAATACTAATACAATCATCATTCTACCCAGGTAGAATCTGAGGATGCTCTTGTAGAACGAAACATTACATTCTTTGTTTAATAGTCACATATGTTATAGTGTTATAATTTGTATTGGAACGGTGTATCTGACAAACCAGAAAGCTTTTTGAGTTACATTTGATCTAAATAATTCAAACTCGACAATTTTTGAGTTGTCACACGTTTGAACCATATGATAGATTTGTCCTTCAGTAAATATTAAGTGGAAACGATAATTCCGATGATTTTCTCTTTAAAATAATCATCACTACCATAAATCAATGATTTTATATTTTTACTTATATGTTCGCAATGTGAAACGGTAAAACCAAAGTGTACTGTAAATATTTAATAGGAACTGTTACTCATGTTTCAGAGATTCGAGGAAGTGGCAGGAAGAAACGAACTGCTTCCATACTCAGAACTAAGACTTGCTAGGATGTACTACATCTGTAGCAAAACGGTTACAGGGCAAGTCTGCAGAAAATTCATAGAGGACTCCATGGGGGAAATGGACTTCATTGGTAAGGTGAGTATACCCATGTATATCACTTGATTTTGCGCTCCGAGTGGTTCAGGTGTGTCGCTTTGAGCTTGCATTCAGGTATTGGTGGGCTTGAATCCCACAGTCGACAGTCCTGAACGCTGTTATTTTCGGGCTGTACCTTAAAAGAAGGCCACTTTCCTACCACATCATCGCCTTAGTGCGCGTTAAATGGCTAACAGAAATAAAGGTGTTAGGACTAGAATAAATATTGTCATACCCGTTAACTGGTAAGGGCTGTCCGCTAGTTCGAAAAAGTTTGTTATCTTCATGCATAACTAGTCTGTATACTTGGAGGAAAGGTCAGCGTTGTGGCTTTCAGTTGAGAGGACCTCGGGTTCGTTTCCTGGGGGCAGGAAGGATTTTAACTAGATCTTGTCCATTTCTCTAGCTCGGTGGCTGGTTGTTTGTCGTGGTCTTATTACACATATCCATTTACATACAACACATGACAGTACAAACCGGAATAGGAATACGTAACAGGGCCTCCACCGAGGGTTGATATTAGTACGGGCATCCGACCGTAAGTCTAGGCTTAATCCACATTAGGCTAACTCCAACTTAGCGACGAAAAGTCAGGAAGGACAAGTAGAAAAACAAGGATATAAGCAGATTTATTTACGAAATTACTGTGTCAAGAATCATTTAATCCTTCACAATGCGGTACATGAATATCAGTTAATTTGCTTAGCTCAAGTTGAGAATTCATCCCTTGTGTAGGGAGACCCCGAGGTGGAACTCCGGCTCATCCAAGAGTTTTAATTCAAATTGAAAATATTTACCATTATATTCAAATATTCTGTTTAAGAATCCGCCTATTCAGTACATGTTGTTATCTTAAACTAGTACATGTTTCGTTCCCTAGGGGGCATCATCAGTTACAGTAATATAAGCATATACACCAAATACAAAAATGATATTTATAAAAATGAAGAGACACAAGCTAAGAATCATGAGATCATTTTTTTTAAATTTATGATAAATTGCGAACCTTAAAATAGAAGTTCTAATTCCTCTTGTAGTTTGTAGTTTAACTATGTTAGTTTAGTTTATTGGTGGATCCGTAAAATGTTTGATTCGGTACTTGTAATACTGAACTAAGGGCGGGAACGCTGTTGACTCAGCCTCGCGAGACCAACTGAAGTACTGCTTGATTTGAGAGACAGGGAACACAGTCAATAGAAGGGAAAGAAGATTGTACCTTTACTTGACTGTCGATACCGTGAGCATAGCCATGGTGGCCCTTGCGTTACTTTCCCCTTCAGTTATTCCAGCCACTCAACTATCGCTTCTTGAAGATTCTCTCCTGAAATTAAAATGATAACTATATCGTGTGTTTGAGAGGAACTTGTATCTGGATTCCTCCCATGCTCCAGTTCGCTATTTTGGTTCTTTTTTGCAAGTAGTTCGCAGATCTTCAGTACTTCATGAGCAGGTTAACAATTAGCACGCTGAGACTATCTCGTTAATCAACTTATTTGGGCATATAAGACATTGATGATAATTATCAGCCTAATTTGACAACCCTTTGAAATTTTAGTATAGATCTTGACAGCAATCGATTTGAGAGGAACATGTTTTTTCTTTTGTATCCCACATCTCATGTCTTTTCACCTTGTCAAAATCTGCTCTTAGACTTAGTTCCAGGAATATATACCGGTATCTTCCCTCTTCCAACATATTTTCGCAAATTATTAGCCTTTCTTACCGCATATCACTGCTGACCGTTCTTCTTCTGCTTCCTTCTTAGCCGCTTTTTTCATTCTCTTCTCAACGATTCTTGAATAGCAGCACTTCATAACGACATCGGCCGACTCTTTGGCTGGACGGTCAGCGTACTGGCCTTCGGTTCAGATGGTTCCGGGTTCGATTCCCGGCCGGGTCGAGGATTTTAACCTTAATTGGTTAATTGGCACGGGAGCAGGGTGTATGTGTTGTCTTGATCATCATTTCATCCTCATCACGACGCGCAAGCCGCCTACAGGTGTCAACTAGAAAGACCTTCACCTGGCGAGCCGAACTCGTCCTGGAATATCCCGGCACTAAAAGCCATACGACATTTCATTTAATAACCACACTATACAATCTGATGGTCCTGTAAATATTAAAGCTCGTTATAATCTATTCTTATGTATCAGTATGATATTCTTCCCTCAGTCATAATGTATTTCCTCTTTTTCCCCCTTTTCTCCTAGAAAAACTGCGTTAATACTTCCACTAACTTTGGTCCACCACATATTACCAATTCTACGTACGGGCTATTCATCATCCCAGTCAGCTTTATTTCTCTTTCCTCTTTTAGGTGCTTTCCTTGAGTATTACACTTCAGCTCCACAGAAATATGGATATATAGATTTATTATCAACAGCCGGTTATTTGCCCAATTATAGATGACTAGCAAATGTACCCGTGCTTCGCTACGGTATTCTACATTGTATACGGATATCGACGTAAATACTGTGCGTGCAGCAAATGAGATTGTTTTAAAATTGCATGTCTCTTAGCCTTATCCGAGAAATAGCATGGGGAGGTCCCCATACGTTGTTTCCAATGTAAAGTGAGGGTTGCGGAGTTGTGATGTTAACGGCAGGCTCACTTGCCTACTGCCATTCACAATCGAGTTGGCAAGTTACATTATAATTGCAGGCCCCATTGCCTACTGCGCGGTCACAATCGATTTGGGGAGTTTTAGTTACAATGGCAGACCCATTTCCTACTTTCAGGCAGGTTACAGTTGAGAAGTTTTTATTATAATAGCAGGCAACTTCCCTACCACCAGTCAAAATTGAGTTGTGCAGTTATCATTATAATGACAGTCCCTTTTTACTGCTGCCAGCCAGCTTACTGCCAGTCACACAGAATTAGTGAGTTTCCATGAAAATAGCAGGCCACTATGCCTAATGCTAGTCAAATTTTAGATTGGAACATTTGTTTATAATGGCGGGCACCCTGGCCTAGAGCCAAACACAATAGGGTAGGGGACTTTCGAACAAAACTGCATGATCCCTTGCCTTCTGCAAGACAAATCGAAAAGTGAATTATTAAAATGGTAGGCCCTCCTTACTAATGCCAGTTACACAGGAGTTGGAGAAGGACCCCATTCCTACTGCCAGCTGTCAAAGTCGGTGTAGGGAGTACTGATTACAATAGCAGACACATCCTTTCTCGATCGCTACAAATCGACATCAATGAATATATACAAATGGACATACGAAAGTATATGAATGTTTACAATATTGCAGACCTTCATTTACAGATTAACTGCTGCTAAACGGTACGTCATATCGACAAAGGATTGTACCGTAAGGCGCAGTATTTAGCGATCTAAATGGCTGGTCCTATGATATTTTCTCGCATCTAATCTATTCATGGGTCAGATTGAATCAGAAACGTTGAATAGGTTGAAATTTGTGTAAGAATATCTTACATTGCATTACTTTTTGGATAATTATGTGACATAGCATTTGGCTCACATAGGGGTACTGGCTGGGCCAATGTTCGTGTAGAGTTTGATCATACTATCTTTCCTGTAAGTGATTGAAATGATGCACATGAGAAGAAAAGGTTTAGAAATTAATTTCCATTAAGGCAGTTAGATTTCCATTAAGTTTGGTTGTGTGTATTTTGAGGGAGTGCAAAATCACGGTTTCGGTTTCGTATAAACCCCCAATTAGTTCAGGGATTTAGAAACAATATATGCCCTAAAACCTCCCCAAGGACAGGTGGATTCTAAATATGAAGTTTGGTGGAAATATATCCAATAGTGTTCAAGTCAGAGAAAGACAAACAGACCAACAAACAAACAAACAAAGAAACAAACAAACTAACTAACTAACAGACACCAAGAAAACCTACCCTTGGACAGATGGATGCTATATATAAACTTTGGTTCAAATATCTTGTTAGTTTTCAAGTTGTAAGAAGTACGCTTTACACGCACCCGCTCTTGCGATAAGTCCGCTGGGATTTGTCCCGAAAAACGGTCCGTTAATGATATATCCCTTACTAAATCCTGTTATCGGAATGATGCAGATGAGAAAAAAGGTTTAGAAATTAATTTTCATTAAAGCAGGTTGATTTCCATTAAGTTCGGTTGTGTATACTTTGAGGGAGTGCAAAATCACGGTTTCGGTTTCGTAAAAATCCGAACTCAGTTCAGGGATTTAGAAACGATATTTGCGCTAAAACCTACCCAAGGACAGGTGGATTCTAAATATGAAGTTTGGTGGAAATATATCCAGTAGTTTTCAAGTTATAGAAGGACAGACAAACAGACAAACAGACAAACAGACAAACAGATACCAAAGCTAAAAATGATGCAGATGGTCATTATTACACCTGAAACGGATAACTGTACGGAAATTTCGCCAAAATTATCAATGTACAGACACACGGTCGTTACGATTCTATTTATATAGATGACGGATAAGGATGAGCACGTTGAAAAGTGCAGACTTCCACTTCGAGATTCATATCTCCTAAACGGTTTATTATATTAAGAAACAGTTTGCGCCATCAGACGCCTCATTTATCGCTCTACATGCTTGTTTCTAAATCATATCCTCGTATCTCCCATATTAAGGGGGTAAATTGAGTTCAAATTTTGAATAGGGTGAAATTTGGGTGCATTTTTAACATATTACATTACTTTTTGCCTACTTATGTATAAGCTAGAATCATGAAATTTGCTACACATATGTCCCTTAATCGTGCCAATGTGCTCACCCAACGCGATGATCCTATCATTCTTATAAGTGTGTCAAACAATGAAATATACTTGTAAAAATCACCAAATTTACGAACAATCCAGAAAAACGACCAAATTTAACGTATAAGGGAGAGAGATACGACAAAATGTCACAGGAACAAAGTTGTAGATCACTCCGAATTGAAGAAACGTGTGCCATCCGTTTTGTGATATGACTTACCGTTTAGCCAAAAAATAGCTCAAAAGAATGTCTGCACAGTCACTAAAATTGCCTCCATATTTCGATATCTTTGGGGGTAAAAATTAAAAAATTTGAACATCTTGGAATTTTCCCTTCGGTTAGGGACCAAAATCTATAATTTCACCAAATTTCAATTGTCTACCTCGTCTGGCAGGTTGTGCCGCCATCTTGATTTGGGGGGATGGGGGATAAAAATGAGGAAATTCCCGAAAATTGTTAAGCCCACGAAACCTATAGGTTATCGTTTTGGATATACTATACGACTGTGTTCTTATGCTGAGCCCAAAATTTGAGCCCCCCCAGCGTGCCCCCTTCAGGGAATTTTGAGAATTTCCGATTTTTCTAGGGATCCTGGGGTCATCAGTTTCCCCCGTACCAAGTTTCAAATTTCTGAGATTTCTGGAAGTGCCTCATTAATTCAGGTCTTTTTTCATTTTTAAATATTTATATATACATCGCTCCAGCCCGACTTGCTTTTATATATATAGATTCATTAAAACAATATAAACAACAAATACACCTTAAAGAAATAATACTAATTTCTTAAAATAATAACGAATTTTCAACTAAACCCAGAGGTATTTATAACACCTTAAGTAAATAAATAAGAAAATAAATAAATAAATAAATAAATAAATAAATAAATAAATAAATAAATAAATAAATAAATAAATAAATAAATAAATAAAAAATAAATAAATAAAAAATTAATAAATAAATAAATAAAAATGGATCTCCTCAAATAATTGCTATGATTAAATTACGTCTAGAGACATTTACATACACGTATTTATATATTTTATAGAGAGTACCGGTACCTTATATTCATGAGGTCGCTAGGGCACGTCTAATTTTAGACGGTGGTGAGTGAATTGCTCCACTGATCTACCCACCTTATGTAGTGATGTTAGCGCCCTCAATTTCCCTGAGCCACAGTTCACACTTTAGGCAGATAGAAAGTGTACCTTTGCCTACTATTGCGACGAGGAACGTGTAATGGGACCAACTCCAATAAGTTGAGCAATCCACTCTATTCGTCAGACACTTGTAAAGAAAGAGTAATGAATGAAAAACGTCTTCTTCTCTAGTTCGTTCAGGAAGGGAAAGTAGTTTAAGGAACTTTACTGCAAAATCTGCAAAATGAATATTCACAATTATACAACATCCGACATATCCATGCCTTCATCAAACTAAAGTAAAAGATATTATTACATCTATAAATTACGATATAACTGAGATTTAAAGTGATAAGAAATATGCTCAATCCACATAGCCACAGTTTGGTGGAACAACTGGATGTTTCTGATTTGCCTTTGTGACCTTCGAACAGAGATTCAGCAGCACTGTTCATTGTTTCTTGAATTCTTTCGCCATCACTGAAAGACTTCTTTCTTTTAGCTAGCAGGCGGCTGATTTGGTAAAAAGCTATCATCGTATTACTTGATTACTAAACGGGCTTTGTAAAGATAGATTTTTGCAATGTTAAGTCAGATGTAAGATCCTTCGTTCTGTGTCTCCCTAGTTCTGAATTTATCGGGAATTCACTACTGAAGTTCTTATGTTTAGTAAAAAATATCCCTGTAAGTTAGTTTTCTTTTTTTGGTGATGGGGAGGAAACAGACACTCGCATACACATACACTAGCATTAGGCTTCACAGTAAACACACCGATTTGATTTTTACTATTAAAAGATATTAGATATGTATTATATATTAGATAAAACATATTAGATATTATAATCACTGTGTAAAATAATGTTGCGAATTAATAACTGATGCATTCTTTTCACAGTCAATATAAATAAAAATTCATCTCGTTGAATATACATAAAGTTTAAATATGTTAGTTAAAGAGAAGAGCAGATGTTTTGTAAGAAAATTGACAAGGAAGAATTTATGAGATATTCACATTGCGATGCTTACCAAGTGTCAACATATTCATCTCCTCCATGAAGCCTTTCTCTTCAATATCTGGCACTCAAGAGGAAAGCAGGTAATAAAACTTACGTATTTGTCACAATACACGGTGTAGGCCTACTTGAGAAAAGCACAAATAACTGGAGAGAATAGAGTGAAATATCTGACGGTGTGATCTTTGGAATGAGTACAGCTAAGACTAAAAATAGAAAGAAGTAAAACAAAATTATGGGAATGTCAGGGAAATATTAACCCTTACTTGTATGTTTAAAACGAATCCTAAACTTTCCGCTACGGTCAAAATTGGTAAAACTAAATCCGCATATAAGGACATTAAAAATACTCCACGGGCGCCTAGCTCTAGATTAGGCCATTCTTGTGGGTGATGCTTTACCCTGAAACTTTAGTCCTAAAACGCCCTGTTCCAGATATCGTCCAGCAAAAGGTTTACCCTTCTCAAGTCCTGGTGCACTTCTTGAATGCAGGGAGTTTATGACCTCCACATCTCTTGAAGAATAGGAATATTGTTGACCAAACTGTTGATCTCCCTCGTTCTCTTGCTCTACCCATGAAATACCAGTCTTATCTTTCTCATACTCACTGATATCTCTTGGAACTATTCGCAGAGCTCCTGATTTGACCCCAGGTGGAATGTGAAACCATCTCCGAGAACATTTTTATCCCTAAAAGTTTCCTTAAGAATTTCCTTCCTGTTTCATATATTTCCCAATTCCCATTCTGGTTGTGGTTTCTGCAGCGTACAGGCACTCTATATGGTTTGACTACTGGATGGTAGTGTCTGTACTTGACCTGATAGGAAAGAGATCTTGGTTTGAATGTCTTAAGGCAGACCCTGAATATGCCACCTCCATCTTTCTCGTCCCTCCACATTCGAAGCATTCTCGACGACGTTTGGGGTTAGAATTTCACCCATGTACTTGCATTTATTTTCTCTGTCCTGTTAACACTCTCACACTGGGTGCTCATTTCTTGAACTGATTCTTATCTGTTCAAGTTCATATATTATATTTTGTTTTATCGAAGAAGATTTGCTTCTCGGGCGAATTGAAAAGTGCTTTGCAAGGATCTGCACGTGATTTTAGAACGGATTGAGAGCCATGCCAGGAAATCAGCGTCGATCACACCATAGGTTTTATCCGGTGTCACCGTAGCATATTTGCTATGGCATGATTCTGTCAGCCTGGATGTTCCTCCACTGCCGAAGTTTTTTCTTCTCCTGAAGGGTCTAGACAGTCTTAAGCCACGCGCTAATTTAGCCACACCGCCTAGCAAAGCCCATTTAAACTCCTCCGCGAAATAATTTGACTGGCTAACTTCAGCAGCTGATAAAATTACAACTGCGCAACATGTCTAATTATTTTTTCAAATTATTTATCAGTATGACCAACCTTCTAACGTTTATGTACCCGGTTCGCTTTGTTTCCGACCATTCTATACATAATATTTAATAATTCTAGCAAAGTAACAGATATTTTCCCTCTCTTACACTTAGAAAACCAATTCCCATGGCACAGGGCTTTCGCCTCCATTGTTCAGTCCAAAGGCCTGCAAATTACGAGGTGTCGTGTGGTCAGCTCGACGAATATTCTCGCCCATTATTCTTGGCTTTCTAGACCGGGCCACCATCTCACAATCAGATAGATCCTCAATTGTAATCACGTAAGCTGAGTCGACCACGAACCAACCCTCTGATCCAGGTAAAATCCCCCGACCTGGCAGGGAATCGAACCTGTGTTCTCCGGGTAGAGGCAGGCAACCTACCTCTGCTTGCTTACACTTATCTAGTCCCTAATATAACAACCTATCACCATTAGGAACTACACGTAACGAATACAAATAATACAAATTTGTGATAATAATAATGATGAAGGGAATATTGTTGATATGAAATCAGCGGTTAAAAAAACATGGAACCATATTTTTTCAAGAATAAGGTTGGTTCTACAAAATAAGGTTCCTAGAAGGAAACCATGTTTTAATTTCATCTACTGTAATTGTTAAAAAAATAAGCTCTTTAAGTTTTTAATCTTTTTTAATCCTGAAATTACCAGCTGTGGAGAATTATCTAATTGACCGTACCTGTTCGCTACACAGCTAAGGATTTTGAGCCTCCATGGACGTTAACATACTCTTGCTATCTACTTAATATGGACTCCATGAAAGTAATAGTATAGTAGTCATGGTGATGTTTTGATGATGTTGTAGCAGATTATGCTTATTTTGTAAGAATAAATCAGCAACCTATGACATTTCAGTGTTCTTATGAAGTAAAACATTACACCAGCGTTTCGGCCTAAGTGTAGCAGTGCGCTCATCAGTTGGAATGCTACACCTTTCCAAGACACTGCAAGTTTCCAGTGGTGTCTCAACGGTGCACTAAAAACTTAAAGAGCTGAAATGTTTTTAAGGTTGGTTTCGTTATATAAATACCATACTAATCCTCTCTCTCTCAAAGAATTTACAGACAGAGAGCGTGATTACCAATATTTTTGTTCTATATTTCTCTGCCTCTGCTAACCTTAGGAATAAATCACGAAGGGTTTCCACAGAATAGAGTTATTATTAAGGATTTGTCGCTCCCCCCGGTAACACAATATCCACCTACGATTATCATTTATGGGGTGAATTAAAAGAAAGAACGTAAACGATATGAATCCGCTCACCAATACAAGAAATGAAACATAGTATTATTTATGAAATTGCCAGGATCCCTCAACGTGAGTTAAAGCGAGCGATGAATAATTTCCTAACGAGGTGCCAAAATTGTGTTCAGAAAGAAGGTGAGCGGTTTCAACAGCTCCTTTCATAATGCGGTAAGTAATGACATTCCCCAAATAGAAGGTCTTATTTCCAAAGTGACGCAACTCCCCGCTTTTTATTTCCAAAATGCCGATGCTCCACACGACCAATAGCCCGGCGCATGCATATCACGTGACCGCTTACCGACTGTGGCGGGACTCTGCTGTTTCGCTCGTGGTTTCGTAATTTCTCTGCGGTTTTCTGTAATAGTGGCGAATATTAATGCAAGTGGGGACGTTTGATGAAGAAATTGCGAGGCAGGCAAATAATTACGCGTGGAAAAGGAAACGAATACCAGCAGAATGACAGAAAATTAAGGACAAAATTAGAAGGTGTGGAAGTGATGGTCTGCAGCCGGTGATAACGTCTAACAGCAATGATAAGCGATGTCAGGCCCAGAGGCTGAATAAGAGAGACTGACAGGTTTCATCGGCTTATTGACAACTCAAGATAATCAGCTTTGTTTATTACCAGTCATATGTTAGCTTTTGCTAAATTAATTTTGTATTCTTTTGCACTGTAGGCATTTTTAATTTCTATTCATGTTACATGCATTTTGAAATTCACAAATTTTGAATAAATACAGCATTATTGTAAACTTTTGATTAAATATATCATTAAGCATTATTTTTGAAAGTTTTAGCACCTACAATCTAACTTAGACTACACCGTTCCGCATAATTTGCATTGTCAGCCCCCCTTTAGTTCCGAAGAGAAGAAAATCGAAGATCTGCCCCCCACCTTTTAATGGTATTCTGAGCATTAGGAGGACATTTTGTTTAAAGCGATGTAGCTGCATAGAAAAAATGAAGTCTGTTATCTTATTAGGAATCCACTGATTAAAAATTTGCATTTCCTGAAAAAATTCATTTATTGGAGATGCATCACTTTGGAAATAAGCCCTTCAATTGTTTGTGTTCCGTTGTACGGTTTACCTTCCTGCTACTGACCTCAACTAGCAAACGGGCCCGCTCTTGTCCACAGTAAACACAGCACGTGACGAAGTAAAGTAAAGTGATCACTTTGTATACCATACTATGAATGTACTTGTTCAGTAATTGCTAAGAAGGTTCTCCCACACTTACAACGTCTATCTCCGGAATCCTCAGAGAAATTAACAATGCTGATCTTTGTTCACAGCAAGACGTTCTCAAGATCATATTTATCGGAATGGGAGGAAATTCTGCTAAGACAAGCAAGCACTATACTCAAATGATTGAATCTGGTGAGTGAAAAAGTCTGCTTAAGTAGAAATTGTGACGATTGTGGCGACGTTTAGTAAATTCACAGAGGTTTGCAGACTGAACGCTCAAAGACATAACAGTCTTTAATGATAATGTATGTATGTATGTATGTATGTATGTATGTATGTATGTATGTATGTATGTATGTATGTATGTATGTATGTATGTATGTATGTATGTAAATAGAATTATGTTTTGTTTGCGTTATGTTTCGTAGTACGGCTATAATCAATCAATCAATCAATCAATCAATCAATCAATCAATCAATCAATAAATAAATAAATAAATAAATAAATAAATAAATAAATAAATAAATAAATAAATAAATCAACCAATCAATTAATCAATCAATAAAACCGCATTTACAGCAGTCACACAGGTGGAAGATTCGCTGCCTGCTGTTTACCTAATCTTTTCTAAAATAATTTCAAGGAATTTGGAATTTGCTTTAAACATCTCCCTTTATAAATTATTCCAATTCCTAAATCCTCTTCCTATAAATGAATATTTGCCTCAATTGCTCTTCTTGAATTCAACTTTATCTTCATATTATGATCTATCCTACTGGTAAAAACAGCACTCAAACTTACTCGTCTACTAATGTCATTCCACGCCATCTCTCCAAGGACAGCTCGGAACATACCGCTTAGTCGAGCAGCTCGTCTCCTTTCTCCCAAGTCTTCCCAGCTCAAACTCTGCAACATTTTCGTTACGTTACTCTTTTGTCGGAAATCACCCAAAACAAATCGAGCTGCTTTTCTTTGGATTTTTTCCGGTTGTCGAATCAGGTAATCCTGATGAAGGTCTCATACACTGGAAACATACCCTAGTTGGGGTCTTACCAGAGAGTTATATACCCTCTCCTTTACATCCTTAGGACATCCCCTAAATACCCTCATGACGATGTGCGGAAATCTGTACCCATTATTTACAGTCCTGTTCATGTGAACACCCCAATGAAGATCTATACCTGAACACTAACAGTAATCCTGAAGGAATCAACGCTGTAATTAACAAAGACTGAAAGGATATTTCCTATTAGTTAAACTCACAACGTGAATTTTAATCTCATTTTTCGTACAATACTGACCATCTCACACACATGGCCATCACTAGTCAGTTTCTTGTTAATAAGCTATGGAAATAGTTCCTTCGTGGACACGTGGTAGACTGATGGTCTTCGAATTTAAAGATCATGATTTTAAAGCAGGTGAAGTTAGTGGGTTTCTATAATAGCTGAACGGAGCTCTAAACGGCACTACACATCGTACGATCTCGGTATGTATGTGAAAGTTCGCTGGCGTTTACCCAACCAGACATTAAAACTCAGTAATAGACACGTAATAAATTATTTGTTTCTCTGCAGTCTCTCTTGACTGGAAGCAAAACTACCTGCACACAGTAACGGACGCTCTACAGCTACTAAGAGTGGATATCTGCTGAGTGACTTGCTGGATAATTGTAAATTTTGGCTGAGGGTTTGAAGCTGGATATCCTTTCTGACACCGAATGATTTTTTAAATAAAAATTCTGATTCGGGATGGAGCGGTAATCGAGCTTCGGCCATCGAGGTGAGAAAGCGGTATCCAAAGAACTACACTGGTCACACACAAAGGGAAGATGCTATATGCTGTGGAAATAACAATGTTTAGCCTAACAGTCGGAAAAAAGAAGAGATTCGAGGGCAAGTGGGAAGAGATTTAAATGGAGACAAAATTCGAGGAAGAAGGCTCACCTGTTGGGTGCCACGTTTTGAGTCGCGAAGAGGGTAGCGTCATCAGAATGGCCCGTGGGCTGTCTCGATCTCTTCTCGGCTTTATGAGATGAGATGTAACCCTCACAAAAAGGCTGAATTTTATAGTAGATAAATGGAACTATCACAAAAAATATGCACCGAATTTTGCTTAATAGAAAGTGATTTGCCACATAGGCGATCTCATGTTGGATCAGGTTGTGGTAAGAAAAAGCTCTCCATAAAGATTTTAGAGGATTAAACATATGCTATTTAATTAAATATTATTTCACACTATTTGGCACTTTTGGTGCTCTTTGCTCCTCTTCATATGTTATAGTGATTTTGAAATAATAATTGAAGAGAAACTAAACAAGTACCGTTATTATCATATACAGGGTGTATCAGAACTGTACGACAAAAAAAAAAGTCAGGGATGCTTTTCGTCTTACGTTAAGAACAATGGTTCAATCGGATTGGCGGAGAAAATGTTTCTTTTCGAGAAAATTAGTTTATATTGTTATTTTCGGACGCGCGATCCAAATTGAAGAACTTGTCGTATTTGCTATGCTAGGGAGGCAGCCGCTGTCTGTTGCTGTGCGCCAGTGGAGGGAAGGGAAATGTGAAGTGGGAGACAGTGCGAACGGCCACGTTTCTCGTTCGTTTCGCATAGATGCTTTCCAGCTCCAGCAGGCAGTGTACAGTTTGTCCTGCACAAATTGACTACTATGCGAAGGCCGTAGAAAGAGAAGATAAAATTGTACCAAAAATACAGGCATATTTCCAGGTCGTTCGTGACACACCAGATACCCTGAATGGAATCAAAGGTCACTACTAGACCGTTCCCAACTGTGCAACGAAGTGGGAGGGGGGCATATTGAACATCATAGCACGTATTGTTTCCTTCGTCCAGTACTTCATTCCATTTACACTGTTGTGAGTGAAGAAATATATAATCGTGTGGTGAGAGCGTTGCATCTTCCTGCATGTTAAATAATAAAGAACGTTACTGCGACCAACAAACTAGAGGAAAAACGATCTGGTGACTTCCTTGAATAAGAAGTGTGTCAATCAATCAATCAATCAATCAATCAATCAATCAATCAATCAATCAATCAATACTGATCTGCATTTAGGGCAGTCGCCCAGGTGGCAGATTCCCTATCTGTTGCTTTCCTAGCCTTTTCCTAAATGATTTCAAAGAAATCGGAAATTTATTGAACATCTCCCTTGGTAAATTATTCCAATCCCTAATTCCCTTTCCTATAAATAAAAATTTGCCCCAGTTTGTCCTCTTGAATTCCAACTTTATCTTCATATTGTGATCTTTCCTACTTTTATAAACGCCACTCAAACTTATTCGTCTACTAATGTCATTCCACGCCATCTCTCCGCTGACAGCTCGGAACATACCACTTGGTCGAGCAGCTCGTCTCTTTCTCCCAGTTTTTTCCAGCGCAAACTTTGCAACATTTTTGTAACGCTACTCTTTTGTCGGAAATCACCCAGAACAAATCGAGCTGCTTTTCTTTGGATTTTTTCCAGTTCTTGAATCAGGTAATCCTGGTGAGGGTCCCATACACTGGAACCATACTCTAGTTGGGGTCTTACCAGAGACTTACGTATATGCACTCTCCTTAATTACAGTGTGTTCTTGTACTGTATGTGCATTTGCGGCTGTTTAATAATCAAACTGTGGATATTGTCTGTAAGAGACAAAGGCAATCCTGTGCGTGTCTAACGACCATACTTGTTCATAAGCGCGGAGCAGTATCTCTGTCTCCATTATACACCCCACTTTCGCTCCCTCCCTTTCTCTTCCCTGAAGCACGATATTGGCTTGTATTCTGGCACGGCTAATACTGCGAGTTCGTCAAGTTACCAAGTAATCTCATTTCCTTGAGAAGAAAAATTTCTCCGCAAACCGATCGCAACATCTTTCCTAACATAACACGCAGAGTATCTCTGATTTCTTGTCGGTATAGTTATAATATTCATAAAAGTGTGTCATGCCTTTTAAAATGTTACACGAATTTTAATATATTTTGAAACATGTTAATTTTAATAGAGCCACTGAAGATGGAACAAAGATTCCGAAAGCCAGTTCTAGATTCATTGAATTTACAAAGTGTGCTGATACATACCGGTAGTGTATTTTAATTCAATAAATTATTTCAAACCATTAGCACGGTTACGAAATGGCTTTAAAATTCTATGACAATTATGACTCAGTTAAGAACAGCAACAAAGAAAGGCATTTATACCGGCTGTCAGCTTCATCAGAATAATAAGCTTACATAAGTTAATTATTAGTTTGCCTTTGTGGTGTAGTGGTTAGTGTGATTAGCTGCCACCCTGGGGGGTCCGGGTTGGATTCCCGGTTCTGCCACAAAATTTGAAAAGTGGTACGAGTGCTGAAACTGCAACTACTCAGCCTTGCCTCGGGAGGTCAACTGAGTAGAGGGGGGTTCGATTCCCTCCTCCGTCATCCCCGAAGTGGTTTTTCCGTGGTTTCCCACTTCTCCTCCAGGAAAATGCCGAGATGATATCTAACTTAAGGCCACGACCGTTTCCTTCCCTCTTCCTTGTCTATCCCTTCCAATCTTCCCATCCCCCGACAGATCCGTGCTCAGCATAGCAGGTGAGGCCGCCTGGGCGAGGTACTGATCATTCTCCCCAGCTGTATCCCCCGACCCAAAGTCTCACGCTCCATGAAACTGCGCTTGGGATCACTCGCTGAGTCCGAGGGAAAAACCAGCCCTGGAGGGTAAACAGATTAAGAAAGAAAGAAGACAGTTTATTATTGAAGACAAGTGAACCACGATATTACAGCAAAAAGAGTATATACAGAGTGAGTGACCTAACATTATCACCGGCAGTATTTCTTAAAAATGTTATTATTAAAGCACACTTCATTATTTTGTAATTTTCTTTACGTCCCACGGACAGAGATAGGTCTTATGGCGACGATTGGACAGGAAAAGGATTGAAGTGAAAAGGAAGTGGGCGTGACCTTAATTGAAGTACGGCTCCAGCATTTGTCTGGTGTGAAAAGGGGAAAACACTAAAAACAATCTTCAGGGCTGCCGACGGCGGGGTTCGAACCACCATCTCCCGGATGGAAGTTCACAGCTGCGTAACCCTAACCGCACGGCCAACTCGCTCGGTAAACAAATTTCAATTTAGGAGATGGGCTCATGCAATATTGTTCGGCACAATTATTTTAAAATGTACGGAGATTTTTAAGACCCTTTTTCCGTGGTTTCCCATTTTCCCTTCCGGATTGCGGATGGTCCTGATGTTCACTCAGCCTACACGAAAAATGAGTTGCGGAGTAATTCCTGTGGAACTAAGGCGGCTGGGCGTAGAGCGAATCACTTTATCCTACCAAGTGCCGAGATTACGGTTAGTGGAAGCATTTATCTTCCACCCCTCCAAGGGCCTTCATGGCTGTACGGACTTAGCTTTGCTTTCAATGAGCAGATATTATCTTAAGCCAGAAAAATGTAACTGAAAGTTTTAAGAAACATACTTGGATTAAAACTGCTCTGGACTCTCAATTTCCTCCCTCAGACTTCTGGGTCCTCTTGTGCACAGCCTATGCCTACGACAAAGTGTATTCCAGCAGGATTATGGAAATGGTAGTCCGAAAGAATTTTTAAGCCAATATTGTCTGTCAACATGAGAGAAAGAGGCGCTTGTTTGATCTGTATACGCCGTACCCCTACCCATTAAATCCGCCATTAGAGCTTTGAAAATGACCTTAGGGTAAAAGTGATAACGGGATTTGAAAGATTTGTAGGATTTTTAAGGTTAAAGTTGAATTCTAATTTTTTTTTTCAAATCGCAATATTTTAGTCGGGACTGCCCTTAAATGCAAATCTCCTGTTATCTTTAGCGTAACTGAAAGCGGAAAAGGGATTATTAACAATGGTGTTTGTTACGATCTTCCTCTTTTCCTACCGCTTTTCTCACACCTGTGGGGTCGCAGATGTGAACTGCTTCGCACACGTGGATTTGGCCCTGTTTTACGGACGGATGCCCATCCTGACGCCAACACTATATGGAGGGATGTAATCACTATTGCGTGTTTCTGTGGTGGTTGGTAGTGTAGTATGTGAATATGAAGGGGGGAGTGTTGGGGCGGACACAAACACCCAGTTCCCGAGCCAGAAGAGTTATTCAGAAGCGATTAAAATCCCCGACCTGGCCGGGAATCGAACCCGGGAGAGACCCTCCGAACTGAAGGCCAATACGCTGACCATTCAGACAACGAGTCGGACAATGGTGTTTGTTACGATATAGTATATTTATTCAATCTCGAGTAACTGCAATGTGAAGTTGACGTTTGGAAATAACTCAGAACTAGTACGTAACAAGCAGGACCACACGGCTATGCGTAAGCCGACCGTAACGTTTGCTATTTTGGTCGTTGGATGTAGAGTGGGTCTCAGCCCACTAGTGGTCACAACTAGTTCGTGGTCCGACAGTTCTGCACTGCAACTAGCCAACCGAACAGAGGAGAGGTGGACACGGCTCTACCGTGGCTCTATTCCTCTGTATTAGGGAGACGGAGAGGGGCGGCCCCCGCCCCCCGCCCCCACCGTCGGCTGTCCTGAGAATGCTTTTCCGTGGTTTTCCATTCTCCTGTACTAAGGCGAATGCCAGGACAGTTCCTAATATAGGCCATAGCCAACAACCTTCTCACCTTCTACGAGCAGCTCCTTCTCCGATACAAATCTCCGGCCTGAGAAACGGCGTAACCGTCTAGGAGGTCCGCCTCCCCCTTCGGGGGAGGAATGAAAACGTTTTAGTAATAGTTTCCGATTTTAGCCATAATGATCTCTGTATGTTCGTTTTAATTGTTCTTAATATGGAAATATTATAGTCGCCTTGCACATAGCCGTGTGCCCTTATGGTCATGAATCATGTTTGTTATAACTCTCGAATAAGCGTGCTGAGGAATTTTCAAGCGAGAACTTCATACTACAATAACTCAGGATTGAATGAACGTATTACATTGAAACGAACATCATTATAAATCTCGTTTCTTCCTGTTTTAATTGTGGCAAAGATAACAGAGGGTTAAATTATTTAAAACCGCATAAGTTTGTGCTGAAAATACATTGTATATACCAGGCTGAGTTGCTCGGACGGTTGAGGCGCTGGCCTTCTTACCCCATCTTGGCAGGTTCGATCCTAGCTCAGTCCGGTGTAGCTTCAAGAATACGTCATCCTCGTGTCGGTAGATTTAGTGGCGCGATAAAGAACTCCTGCAGGAGTAAATTCCGGTACATCTTCGTCTACGAAAACCGTCAAAGTAGGCAGTGGGACGTCATGTTAATAACATTGTATTTATTTATTTATTTATTTATGTATTTATTTACAATTTTTTTATTTATTTATTTATTTACTTATTTATTGACTTATGTAGTTATTTATTTCCTTAATATTTATTTATTTATTTATTTATTTACTTATTTATTGACTTATGTAGTTATTTATTTCCTTAATATTTATTTATTTATTTATTTATTTATTTATTTATTTATTTATTTATTTATTTATTTATTTATTTATTATTCGCTACTCGGCCGACTAGGAACCACGATAACTTTCATTAAACATGTTTGTGCGCGTCATCTGGTTGAAGAGACATTTCTTCGAGATCTTTCTTGACATTAAGGTACCTAGTAATTGTTATTTTTGGTTTCGAGTCAAAATTGTTCAAAATGAGTTTTGCCCATCCAGAGTCGTCCATCCGTCATACGTGATCGTTTTATTATTATTATTATTATTATTATTATTATTATTATTATTATTATTATTATTATTATTATTATTATTATTATTATTATTATTATTATTATTATTATTTCATGGTTCATGGTGTGGGTTACTCTGTAGTCACGTCGTAGTTCGTGAACCATGGGCAACGGCTGAGTGGCCGAGTAAGTGGTCCTGAGAGTCGAGATACCAGTTGCTACGGAATATGAGTGGGGATCTCGGACATATTCTGAGTCATGGCCCTCCTTGTGCTCAGGCGGCTAGGACTATACAATCAACCGGTGGTCCATAACCCGTTAAAGAGAGATCCTCATTTGGACTATGTGCAAGTAGGGTACATCCTGTTCCATGAATTTACCGAGCGCAGAACAATTTTAAGCAAGCCTCGGTCCCATGGGAGTAATGGAGTACCACTCCTACTTGACAGGCGAGGGACTCCTTGGAAACAACTTGACGAACGAAATGGAATTCGATGGGGAGCTATCAAGATTAATGGCGGTTATGGAAGAAAGGAAGTAGAACTGGTTCAGTCAACAAAGGGAATGCATCTGGTTGTGCTAGGAGTAAGTGATATTCGGGTAAGGGGAGATAACGAGGGAGAGATACGAGATTATAGTGTACTTGTTAGATGTTAAACAGTGAAGGGCAGTGTATGGGGTAGGACTGTTCATCAGGAATACTATTGCACGCAACATACAGTAGTTTGTGTTAGGCACGTAACTGAGCGAATTACGTGGGTAGATTTGGCAGTTGGAGGAATAAGGTCGAGAATTGTCTCCGTGTACTCACCATGTGAGGGTGCAGATGAGGATGAATTTGACAAGTTTTATGAAGCATTTTGTGACACCGTAGTCAGGGTCAACAGCAGGGATAGGATAGTGCTAATGGGCGATTTCAATGTGAGAGTTGGAAAAAGAACTGAAGGATACGAAAAGGGGATTGGTAAATGTGGGGAAGATAAAGAAGCTAAAAGAAATGGGAAGCGTTTGCTGGACTTCTTTGCTAGTATGTGTTTATCAGTTACGAATACATTCTTCAAGCAGAAGACTGACTATTCACCGCTACTCATGCGAGGGTAAGGGTACCAGATCCATAATAGACTATATCTTAACCGACTTCGTATTCAGGAAATGTGTTAAGTATGTACGGGTTTTCCGGGGAAATTTCGATGATACAGACCACTATCTGATTTCTAGTGAACAAAGTATCTCTTGGCATAGGGCAGAAAAAGTGAAATGCAAACGAATAAGGGTAGAAAATCTCCAGGACAAGGAAATTACACAGAAGTACATGGATATGATTAGTGAGAAGTATCGAACAGTGGACAGTGAGCAGGTTCAGGATATAGAAAGAGAATATGTGGCATACAGGGATGCTGTAGTAGAAACAGCAAGGGAATGGATAGGAACAGCTGTGTGTAAAGATGGGAAAAAGCGAACATCTTGGTGGAATGATGAAGTGAGAGGAGCTTGTGAACGTAAAACGTAGTCTCATCTGAAATGGCTCCTAATAAGGGCTGATGCAGACAGGGTATTGTACGTATATGAAAGAAACAGAGCGAAACATATAATTGTTGAAACCAACAAGAATTCGTGGGAAGATGTTGGTAATAACCTGGAAAGGCTAGGTCAATCAGCAGGGAAACCTTTCTGGACAATAATAAAGAATCTTAGGATGGGATGGAAAAAGGAAATGAACAGTGTTCTGGATATTTCTGGTGAACTCATAATAGATCTCAGGGAATCACTGGACAGGTGGAGGGAATATTCTGAAAATCTTCTCAACGTGAAAGAAAATCTTCCTGGTGGTGTCGCGAACAACTGAGCTCATGAGGAGGAGTAAACTTATGTTAGTGAAATTACGCTTGAGGAAGTGTAAAGGGTGGCAAATAAACTCCATTGTCATAAAGCAGCAGGAATGGATGAAATTAGACATGAAAAGGTGAAGTACAGTGGGAAAGCAGGGATGAAATGGCTTCATAGTGTAATAAGATTAGCTTGGAGTGTTGGTAAGGTACCTTCAGATTGGACAAAAGCAGTAATTGCACCTATCTATAAGCAAGGTAACAGGAAGGATTGCAACAACTATCGAGATATCTCACTGAGTAGTATACCAGGCAAAGTATTCAATTGCATCTTGGAAGGGAAGGTGCGAGCAATGGTTGAGAGGACTGAATGAAAACCATTCTGGTTTCAGAGCACATAGGGGCTGTCAGGATCAGAATTTTAATGTGCGTGAGGTATTTTAAAAATGCTACAAGAGGAATAGACAGGTTTATGTTTCGTAGATCTAGAGAAAGCATATGAAAGAGGGGTACCAAAGGAAAAGTTGTTCGCTGTACTTGGGGATTGTGAAATTAAGGGTAGATTATTAAAATCAATCAGAGGCATTTATGTTGACAATTGGGCTGGAGTGAGTATTGTTGTTAAGGGTTCTTGATTCAGGGTACTTAAAGGGGTTAAAGAAGGCTGCAATCTCTCACCTCTGTTGTTCGTAGTTTACATGCATCTTCTGCGGAATTATATAAATTGGCAGGGACGGATTCAGTTAGGTGGAAATGTAGTGAGCAGTCTGGCCTCTGCTGACGACTTGGTCTTAATGGCAGATTATGCCGAAAGCTTGCAGTCTAATATCTTGGAACTTGAAAATGATTATGGTACGAACATTAGCGTTGCCATTAGCTTTACGTCGCACCGGTACAGATAGGTCTTATGGCGACAATGGGACAGGAAAGGCCTAGGAATGGGAAGGAAGAGGGCAACCGGTTCGAAATAGGTATATATATCATCGCGAACTAGAAGGGAGTTTATGTTATAGTCCGCGGTAAAGAAAAATAACTCCTTAAGATTAGATAAATATTTCGATATTATCCTCGAACTCCTAATCGAAATAAATGGTTTGACCTCCTTCACTATTTCATAAATATTAAAATAACCTTGTCAGGACATTATTTGCACGAATGGTTCAGAAGTTATGACCATTTTAGACTGTAGTGGTAATTCGTTCCCTGTTGTGTGCTAGCAAGTAGCCTCTACCTCGCCGCTTGGAGCGCTGTAGTCGCCTCGGATGAAAAATATCATCAGAGCTTCGCGGCTGTATATATTAGACTGTGCTCACATCATGGCCGGTCTTTGCTCCCAAACGAAGTGGTCGCGCTCTGATTGGTCGAAGAGCGGTAGGAGGGGCGACCTGTTTAGATCGCTAGCGCAAGATCGCAGCACTCTGCAGAAGGCGTAGGAAACGGCCACTTCAATTAATACATATGTATGAAACCTTAGAGGAGTTCGCTTTCAGTCCACAGACGGAAATATAATTAACATGAGATGAGCATCAGTCTGCTTACGTGAACGCAGCATGTAGGTCGTGCTAGCTGCGCTCCTCGCAAGTGGTTACACATTTGACTCGGGCAATCGGAACACAGTGTAGCAAGCGTTGTTTGTTTGTGTTACGTATCTAGTACTCTTTCAGTTTACTACAGTGTATTGTACATAAGTGAACAGTGTTTTACTGATGGACGGTGGAACATACGGGGAGGGAGGCCCTCCCTCTATTCAACCGAACAATGCCATAGAGGATCTTCCCACGCCTTCTTTACATTCTACACTGAAGGCAGCTCTCCTCACCCTCAATGAAGACCGGCATTACGACGTAGAAATGGAGCATCGAAGCAATTCAGTCCAGAAGCGTCAGATGGATCACCAGCCACACAACAAGGAAAAAAATGTTAGCGATACCCACTTCTGAATTACAAGGTAAACATATATCTCTGCTATCTTCAGATAAACTTACGAGTACAATTAACACGCTCCCCTCCCCATTTGCGAACAACAAAAACAATAGATACAAGGATGATTCTCCTGGTCCATTCTATATTTGCGTAGATGGTACGGCAGGCAATATTGCAAAATTTCATCCAATGGGATTAGGGAAGTTGCTTTACAGTAGTCTGCCAACATTAGCCCCATTGGACGGAACAGAATCAAGATTGACCTAAAAAACAGCTCGCGCTGCTAACTTACTTGTAGAGTCCCGCCTGTTTGCTGAGAAACAATTGCAAGCTTATGTTCCAGCTCATGTAATTACTCGCCAAGGAGTTATTCGTGACGAAGAGCTCCTACAAAACATTTTCTCGCCTATTACCATCCGCAGGGTACGCCGTATGATGAAGAAAACCCATCAGAATGGCACACAGACATGTGTAATACAATTCGATTCCCAGTTTTTGCCGGACAGTGTGTCTATTTACGGTATGTGGTGTGAGGTCAGCCGATGTTTTAAATGTTTACGGTTTGGCCACACTCAGCTATATTGCCGTTCAACAGGAAGATGCGGTAAATGCGGTAATCAGCACCCTGTAGAACAGTGCTCATCCTTGCAATTAGTGTACGTACATTGTACGGTAATGTTGCACATATTGCCACAAGTAAAGATTGTCCAGAATACTCTAAACAGCAGAAGGTGAACGAACTATCAGCTACTAGGAATATTCCTTTCAAGGACGCACTCAACGTTTTGGAGCACGGGCCCTACGCAGAGGTAGTGGGATAAACCCTTCTCATCGAAGATGAACGGACCTTTCCCTCGCTCCCCACGCAGCGCTCTAATAGATTCACTGCCTTCAAAAAACCTCGCCTAGCCCCACCACCTGTCTCCCGTCCTTATGAGCAACCACCTCTGTTTTATTCCCCTCATGAACTTCCACAAGGCCCCATCAGACAAGACCCCTACCCACCTGAACCTCATCGTATTCCCTCCCAAATGACCGTGGATAACTCTGTTTCAAAGACTAATTCTCCTTTTGTGGTGGATGTCTTAATATCCAATGTTCACAATCTTATTTTACATGTTCTACAAGGAATAACCTCATCTTCGACAGGTCCTCCAACGTCTACAGAATTACGTGAAATGATTTCTCGGTGCATTAACAATGGCAATTAATCTAAAAATATTACAGTGGAACGCTCATTCTTTGACAGCTAAAAAAGACAGTTCGTTAAAGGAGATTCATGACAGGCAGATTTCTGTCGTTGCCATATCTGAAAGTTGGACATCTCCAGATCTGGAGGTGCGATATAGAGGCTTCAGAGTGTACAGAGATGATCGTGTGGATGGTTACGGTGGAGCAGCTCTCCTTGTTTCTCCTCAAGTACGACATAAGGTGATCCATCTGAATTTTAGACAAGTGCCGTCTTTCCAGGCCGTAGCTGTACGGATAGACTTGCCTCCCAAGCCTGTTACCCTGTTATCAATATATTGTCCTCCTCGATGTGTGATTGAGCTTAACGAATGGTACACTCTGATATCACAACTCGACCCGCCATACTTAATACGTGGTGATCTGAATGCACATTGTGAAGCCTGGGGTTGTGCGTTCACCGATGCTGCGGGTACTTCCCTATTGAACACCTTCGACGAATTTAACTTTCTTATTTTAAGTGATGGATCTCCAACTCTCGTCCCTCGACTTGGACAGCGTCCTTCTGCTGTTGATGTTGCATTGTGTTCTTCTACACTCTTGAATACAGTGTCTTGGAAAACTTTGCCATATGTCATCGATTCGGACCATTATGCGATTGAAATTTTTTTGCGTACTCTTTATATCTCAGCATGCCCTATTTACCCATCCACCGAATGGAATACAAAACTTGCAGACTGGTGCGCCTACACTTATAAAATCGACAACGATCTCCAGTTATTGTGGACTCCGTTAACTCCGTTAGAAGACTATACTGCTTTCCTGAAAATAATAAATCCTGCCGCCTACGTTTCAATACCTGAAAAGCACCCATACACTCTTGAAAGAGGACCTCCAACCCCTTGGTGGGACCGAGGATGTTCATTGATGATTGCAAAGCGTAAGCAAGCTTTTGCCCAGTATCGACGCCAACTTGCTTGGAATAATTATGTGTTGTACCAACAGACGAATGCCAAAGTGAAACGTTACTTAAAAGAACGGAAACGTCAAAGCTGGAAGAGTTTTTGTGAACGTATTAATAAAGATACACCTCTAACTACAATATGGTCGCAAATCAGAGGCCTTCGGAAAGATAGCCACACTACATCTTTTCCGTCCAACATTGCAGAGTTGGGAGAACAGTTCGTTGACATTATTGCACCTCCGTTCGTGCCTCCATCCATAGACACAATGGATGGCGTCTGTGATGATCCCAATCACTTCCTCACACGACCATTTACATTGCATGAGTTTCAGCGGGCTCTTAAAGACTGTAAAAATACTGCTCCGGGAAAGGACAACATACAATACTCCATGCTTAGTAAATTGCCTCCCTCGGCTCAAATTCTCCTTGTCCAGATTTTTAATTCCATATGGACACATGGCCCACTACCGGCAGACTGGACTACTCAAATAGTGGTACCCATCTTAAAGCCCGGTAAGGATGCTCAAGATGCAGCAATTTACAGACCAATAGTTTTATCCTCTTGCGTGGTTAAAACACTAGAACGGATGGTTAAAAACAGATTAGAGTGGTTTCTGGAACACTACAGGTTACTGCCTGTATCTCAACATGGATTTCGAAGAGGATGCGGAACCATGGATCATCTCAGCATACCACTGACATCGAGCGTACTTTTCAAACTCGGGGTTATCTGGGTGCACTTTGCTTGGACATTGGTTCTGCTTACGACAATGTGGACGTATCTCTACTGCCGCGTAAGTTAGCAGCCTTGAAACTACCAAGAACTCTTATCTTCGGCATTGCAACTTTGATTAAAGAACGCACCATATACGTTCGGAACGGCCCTACTTTTATTAGACCACCTACAGTCTCTAAAGGCCTTCCAGAGGGCAGTGTTTTAAGTCCCTTACTCTATGCTATCTACACTTCTGACTTGGACGCAATACTTAGTCCCGCCATCCGTGTTTTGCAATATGCTGATGACGTCTGCATTTATACATCTTCAATCAATTTGACAATTACTCTTCAGCGTCTGCACACACCATCACAATGTTTTCAAGAATGGACTACACAGAGTGGACTTGCACTTTCTCCTACAAAATCATCCGTCACTATATTCACCAAACAGAAACTGGTTCTTCCGTCTCCTACAATTCAACTTGGACCATATTCTTTTCCTGTAAAATCTACTGTTCGCCTCCTGGGGATGCATTTTAATAGCAAACTCACTTGGAGTGGACATATTGCTTACATCCAGACACGGGCACTGCGTGCACTGAACGTCCTTCGTTTCTTAACCCGCACTTGGTGGGGCGCTGCTTCCGCTTCTTTGCTAATTCTTTACCGTTCCTTGATACGGACAGTTATTGACTATGGCAGTATGTTGTACAGCAACGCTCCGGAGTATGTTCTGCAGAAATGAAATGTCCTACAATTTCGTGCTCTCAGAGTATGTCTTGGTGCTATGTCGTCAACGCCTACAAATGCTCTATACGTCGAAGCTCATGAACAACCGCTGCACTTGAGAAGGAAACTACTGGCAACAAAATTTCTCCTTCAACGTTCTACTCTGGAGGATCACCCATTATTCAAGAGCCTACAACTTCTGCATAACCAGTATCGCGAACGTCATGGAAAACATCCACCTCTACTTCTAGAATGTTTAAGAGAACTGAAGTTCTGTCTACCCTTGACTTTGAAGTCCCACACTATTCCGGCATTCCATTTTAACTACGCCTGTTCGATATCTCCAGCTTCCACATATTATGTCCCCAGGTACCTACTAGAAAAACCTGCTCCAAATAAACACGTAATTGATTTTATTGAATCTACTTGGTCCGACTACATCCACATTTATACCGACAGTGCAAAGTTGGTTTTGCATAATTTTGCGTGCAAACACAGGAATATGGCCATGTTTCCCTTACCGTTGAAGCATCCATCTACACTGCTGAACTTGTCGCCATCCTGGAGGCAATGTATTACTCACAATCCAGAAGTTTTCATAAGATACTTATCATTTCAGATTCTCAAAGTGCTATTAGGAAATTTGGACATCCTTGACGAACACTCAGGACTTCATACAGTGATCTGGTTGACAGTCTGGCCAAACAAGGTGCACGTACTAGCTTATTCCTTTCATTACGCCTCCCCTGTACTGATTATTATGTTACTAGCAGAAGGAAAACGTATGTTGAATGGACAGCTCTATGGAACAGGACTACTCAACACAAAGGACGATACTATGCCTGCATTCAACCAGCTATCCCCCACAAATCATGGTATCAAGACATCAGATGGGCCCGAGGCCACGTAACAACCATCATTCGGATGAGGTTCAACCATGCTTCATTTCCCGCTCACCTCAACAGGATTGGAGTTCTCCAATCAGCACAATCTCCGTGTAGCGCAAGAAACACGGGAGATGTGAACCACATTATCTTCGAGTGCAGTAGAACTGTATCTTTTAGCAGAGAATTGTTCGCTACCCTTGTGCACCTTGGGGTTCCCTTACCCACACATATTCAGCTATTACTGGCAACTGGAGACTTACGTGTGTACAGTGCAATTGCAACATACTTCACAAAGAGTGGTGTTAATATCTAAAGAGTAAGTGTCTTTATTTCAAGTGTGTTTTGCGTCTTTTTTGCTCTGTTCTAGATCATTTCTATTATTTTGCATGTCTTTTAACTTGTTGTCCCGTTTTATTTCTCTTTTCCGTAACAATTTTTATCATTGTACATTATTGATGGCCAAATGTCCTATGGACGAAGGTCAAAAGAAAGAAAAAAAAGAGATGAGCAATTCCAAGATCACTTATAGTACGGAAGAAACCACGTATATTAAAATTTTAAATGAAAAGAATTTCCACGGCGATATAGCCAGTTCTAAACTGTTTTTGGGAAGGGGCATAACTACATCATTCCATAACATGGGGTAGTGAAAGGAATTATTCTATCTTCAAAAGTCTAACTACCTCTGCCGGATTTGAACCCGCTATCTTGGGATTCGGAGGCCGATACTCTACCACTGATCCATAGAAGTAAAATTGCGGATATCAGTACAATAGTGGCCTAACCAACATTTTGGAGGAAATGCGAATATGTGGCTAAAATAGAACTTTAAGACCTACCCTCAGCGTCTACAGTGGGCAAAGCTATCTGCAACTAACATTCACGAAGTTTCAACAAAATAGCATGTTTCTACGCCGGATTCCGGGGCGGAAAATTCTGATATCGCACTTCACCCGAAAGAAATGTTCCTTATGCTACTTTTGCGCTGATAATCTCAGTTATTCTGTTGTTCTAGTGGAGGAAATTGTAAGTGAGTGGTGTTGTCGACAAATTCTAAACTGGAGTTCTCGTTTTTGATGCAGGTAAATTCCGGCAGTACGACTACGGTCCAGAACTCAACATGCAAATCTATGGTTCAAAACAGCCTGAGGAGTATAACGTGACTCGGGTGACTGCCCCAGTATCCATTCACTACGGGGCCACTGACAAGCGCGTTCCGCCAGAGGTCAGTATTACGAAGTATTTAAACAGGTTTATTCGTGTCAGAAGCACTTACAAGAATTGACGTTAGTATGGTAATAATGCATAATATATGCATGAACAATATAACATTGAATTGACAGTTCGTTTACACTATTCCTGCCCAGAAATTAGCAACGTCGATTGCATTTGGTGTAGCACAAATCAGGTCTTCAAGAGTACATGATTTTGGACACTAACTACATTGGAGAAGGTGGGAGGACGTCTGCAATTCACCACATTCACATAGCGGCGACTACGTACGGAAACTCCATTTCATTAACACTCGAATCGCGGCTGGGTCATTTGTGACCCAGCTGTTAATTCTTTCTTCCCTATCTTCTACAAAAAAAAAAAGAATTGTAGCATGTGTACAGCCAGGGAATATTATGTATTCTCAACGTGTGTGTCGTGTGAAGTGCCATTCCTACAAGTAAGCTATATGCAGCATAATGTCCATCGTGTATACTGATGTCAGATGATTGGTCTCTAAAAATGGACGAGATGGAAGCCTTTCTTGCTTTACTGTACATTCGCGCTGCCATAGAAGCAGGGGATTAGAACTGGACTATTTGTGGTCGGCAAAGTGGGGCAATCCTATTGTACACATGTTACTTATTTTCATGGTTAATATTCTGCTTAAAAATTAAAAAAATATCCAGCGCAGGTACTGGTATATTCCTTGGCTCTACACTTAATTAAATAGTTCTATTTCATAGCTGGGTCACAAATGACCCAACCGCGGTTGTAGTGTTAAGTTATTCTTGCATTTATTAACACATTATCGCAATCTATTGAGCGATATCCATGTGGTCCATTTCTCTGTATATCCAGCTTTCTTACAGGGTGTGAGCCATCCCTCAGTTCGAGGATGCTGTGTTGTCCCGACAAGAGCCTCTGTTGTTCGAAGGAAAATGTTTCTTGATTTTAGTCGTAGGATTTCTGGCTGTGCTTGAGCAGTTCGAACCTTGTACATCTCACGTTCTGCCGTTACCTCTCTGTGGATGTCAGAAGGTGCAATACCAGCAAGGCAATGAAGCTTGTCAAGCGGAGTGGGCTTTAAGCACCCAGTGATGATCCGACAAGTATCGTTAAGAGCAGCACCTACTAATTTGGCATAACTATATCGAGACCACACTGGGCTTGCAGATTCCCCGGCAGAATAACAGAGTGCAAGGGAAGATGTTCTTACAGTGGTAGAGTTAGCTCCCCATTATGTTCCTGTTAACTTCCTTATGATGTTGTTTCTGGCTGCCACTTTTTGTTTGGTACTCAGACAATGCTTCCCGTAAGTTAGAGCATGATTGAGGGTGATCCTTAGATATTTTGGAGTTGTTCGGTGTTCTGGTGTGGTTCTTTCCCAGGTAATGTTAGGGGTTCCTGCTGCCTGTCTGTTTTGAAGGTGGAAAGTGCAAGTCTGTGTTATACTGGGATTCGGTTTCAGGTGGTTCTCCCTATAATAGTCAGATAATTCTAGCCATGTCTTAGTAAGTGTCTGTTCAACATTATCAAAATAATGAGCTTGGGCAAGTGTCACAATAGTTCAAATTACTTACCAGTGACAATAATCACATGTGGAAACAGTACTAAACATTTATGGGTAAAATCAAATGGCCAAGGTCTAATTTCTAAACTTATATTTCAGCTCTGTTAGCAATGCTTCATGAAATGAGAACACGATTAAAAACAAAATAAATTTAATAAATATACTCTGAAATAACAAGTAACATTGATCAATTAATACGAGAAAATTATGATGACAAAATCAGGGTGAAAAAATTAGAATAAGAACATTAGAATGAGGCACCCTAATTTACTTAACTTAAACACACTAATTTCTTGAAGCTAAATAGTTAATTAGTTAATATTTCTTGAAAGGAAAATATCCATGTCTACCCTGGGGTAATCTGACCCTCTGCGATCTCCAACTGCTTCTTTGTCCTTGAAATTTAACAAAGGATCTTCTATTTTCAAGGATATTCCTTATGAAGCAAGTTAGTTGATAATCTTTGGTAGTATTTTTAAGTTTCATAAGAAGTAGTCTGTGATATTAGAACTCTTTAATTCCGGAAGCACAAAATTATACCTGTTTGACAAGTCGAGTAAGATATGGAGAAATAAAATATCAACTATTCAAAAATTAAGTATTGAGATGACAAATAATTAATAGACGAACAAGAATCAGTTCAATCACGATTAAGTATACAACGACGAAATGGCTAGGTTCAAGATTACACCTTATAGTCATAGGGTAATAATCATTAATAACCAGTAACATCTGTTGTTTTTCAAATAAGCGAAAAGAAAATAATTCATCATCAAAATAAATAATAGTATCAGGCAATAAAGGTGAACAATACACAAGGCATCACGCAACGTACGGTTAACTAGATTTAAGGTAGCTAATAATTTTCAGGTTTCGTTTACATCAATGCATATACAGTAGAAATGAACGTAAAAACATACCATTAGGCCTAAAATAATATATAGTAAACTTCGTAAGAATTTAAAGAATCTTTCACCAAGGTTTTCAATTATAACATACCTTCAAAATGTTACTAAGAAATGATGTTAACAGAAGAAAAATTTGCTCCGAACGGTTATTAAAGATTCCCGATTGGTTAGTTACGAACTCGAAGCATATTTTGCATGCCGATATAACCGACATAAGAAATCAATATACACAAAATTTTGGTTTAAAATTTACCATTAATAATATTTGATCATTGAATTTAAGGTTCCGGAATCAATATTTACTTAATTAAGGTAAAGTTATAAGATGAAAACGCAACTAATACAAGGGCACCAAAAACAATTGCCCAAAATTAAATAAAGCTGAAATGAATCATTTCGACCCCTTGCGCCGATGGTAAGATCTTTAGGAATGATCCTTAATATGACCCTACCTAATATGATCCTACAGGATCATATTCCAAACCTCTTTACTTGATCTTTTGCGATGAATGCAAAAGTCCGTCTTACAAGTCTCCATCTTCCTCCAAACTACAAAGATCACTCATCTTTTATTTGTATCTGATTATTTCCCACATTGTCCCAGTTATGTATAGTGGGCACTTGATGCACCACCAACTGGATGAAAGTTTAGTTAATAGTCAAGCTAACAGATAGCGTTCAGCTGTATTTCCTTGTAACTTAAGGAAATGAAAAATGACTCAGATTTCCAAATAGCTCCAAATGTTATTAAGTTCCGTAGTAACGTCACAGCAAGTATAGAAGAAACCCTGCGTTCCCTCAGGTATGGCTGATCGTTAGTAAAAACGTTGAACAGCACTGGAGCAAGCACACTACCCTGGGGTAATCCGTTTCTCAGCGACCTCCACCTGCTTCCTTGTTTCTGAAATTAAAGAATCTTCTATTTTCAAGGATATCCTTATGAACCAACCTTATGGAGGAAGTTAGTTGATAATATTTGGTAGCACTGTCAGGTTTCATAAGAAGTAGTCTGATATTTATTGTATCATAAGCCGCTGTTAGATATATAAATACAGCTCTTGTAAACTCTTTTCTTTCGAAATCATCCTCTATGTGTTGTGTTAGTTTCAACACCTGAGACGTGCAAAACTTCCCTGACCAGAATGCAGCCTGTTATCGAATGTAGACTTCCCTTTGCTTCTCCGTTATTCTGTTTATAATGAACCGTTCAAGTACTTTATATAAATGACAGAGGAGAGAGATAAGACGGTAAATTCTAGTATCATCCTTATCCTTTCCTGGTTTACGAATAGCTATAACTTTAGCTTTCCACTAGAGTTTATGAATCTTACACGACTGGACACAGTTGCTCATCTGATCTAGCAACCAACACTTAGTTATCAGTCCAAAGTTCTTATTCTGCTCAACTGCTATGTCATCAAGGCCTGCTGCCTTCCGATTTTGACATTTAATCAGGGCGAAATATAACTCAGCCTGAGTAAAGGGTCATGGCAGTGTAGTAGCTTCTTGGTCAGGTTGTCTCTCAAATGCCTTCCTACCGGACTTTGTTGTAGAAAGTGGTTTCCCATTTTCTAGGAGTTGATGGACAATTTGATCAGCTCGAAAATTCTAATACGTATTTGCCTGTGAAGGATCATTATTCAGTCGTCTTAGATTTCTCCAAGCCTCTTGACTGCTCCTGTTCATATCATATTCCACCATCCATTTTTCCAACTGTTACTTCTTTACCTCAGAGATTGAGGAGAGAACGGATCAAGCTGTGCGGGACGTTTCCTCACTAAATGGATTTTCATCATATCGTGAATAATACTTCTTGAACAGTGCAACTGTTTCTGAAGTCACACCCTGAATATAGATCGTCCTGCAACCTCTTGGAATATATGCTCGAGAACAGATTGTAACAAAATCAGCAAATTGATCATAACTATCAGGTGCAGGCGTGACTGATTGAACTTATCCATCGAACATTTCAGAGAATTTCAGCCAATCTGACTTCTTGAAGTTATACCTTCTTCTCCAACCAGTTTCTTGGGGTCTTATGATTGGGAAAAGTCAACATATTATTGGCCTGTGCTATGTGCTAGGGATAGGAGAACACACTGATTTGTTGCATTGCTACGCTACGTGTTCACTTACAAAGAGGTGACCAGGGTTGTACCCTCGTTGTCACCTTCCACTATTGAAGGAAGAAGGTAGTGTACTGTCATGAATGGGGGGGGGGAGAGAGTTGATTTCGGCGTATGATAGAACAGCTTCACCGTTTTCATACACATGTGTGTATCCCCAAACATGACTGTGGCTGTTAAAATTCCCTTTTATTACAGATGTTTTTCTTGAATCAAAGTTGTAAGGAGGAACAAAAGAGATTTTCTCTGGAGGCGGCTTCTAAACTGACGTGATCACAAAATGACTAAGCTCCAAGGTTATGATACCAATGTTATTCTCGTGGGTACAAGGGGCACACTTAACTTGGATTCTTGGTTTGGCAATAATAGCACTTCGATACGTAGCATGTGGAATTTCTACCGCTAATTGCATACCAGGTATACATAGTCGTCTCTGCTGAGTACCTATGAGTTTCTTGTGTGCAAAGGACGTCACACATCGCTTCATGGCATAATTCGTGTATCATTTGTTGTTTAGACATTGAAATGCCTTCGTTATTCACAGAAAGAACGGTCAAGTAAATAGGTAACGTACCATTAGAAAGTGATTTTGCGCAGATGAGGAAAATAGTTCAATAATAACAAAAATAACGATGTTATAATAATAATATTCCGATTCTTCTTCTTCTACCGAGCAAGTTGGCCGTGCTGTTAGAGGCGCGCAACTGTGAGCTTGCATCCGGGAGATAGTAGGCTCGAACCCCACTGTTGGCAGCCCTGAAGATGGTTTTCCGTGGTCTCCCATTTGCACACCAGGCAAATGTTGGGACTGTACCTTAATTAAGGCCATGACCGAATCCTTCCCGCTGCTATGAATTTCCTATCGTGTCGGTGCGACGTAAAGCAGATCTGTTTACCCTTCAGGAATTGTTTTTCCCTCGAACTCAGCTAGGGATCCAACCTCTACCGCCTCAAGGGTAGTGTCTTGGAGCGTGAGACTTTGTGTCGGGGGTATTCAACTGCAGAGGAAGACCAGTACCTCGTACAGATGGCCTGACCTGCTATGCTGAACTGGGGCCGTGTGGGGGATGAGAATATTGGAAGGGATAGGCAAGGAAGAGAAAAGGAAGCAGCCATGGCATTAAGTTAGGTACCATCCCGGCATTTGTCTGGAGAAAAAGTGGGGAAACCACGGAAAACCACTTCTAGGATGGCTGAGGTCGGAACCGAACACCCGTCTACTCAGTTGACCTCCGGAGGCTGAGTGGACCTCGCTCCAATCTTCGTACCACTCTTCAAATTTTGTGACAGAGCCGGGAATCGATGCCGGGCCTCCCGGGGTGGCAGCTTATCACACTAACCACTACACTACACCACGGAGGCGAACCCAGTTCGATTTAAGGAGGTTATTTCAATTGCCTAACACTCAGAGACATTAGTGAGGTTTATAATATTGTAATACATCGGTTCAGAGGGTCACGGTTTCTATTCCCGCACTGACCACGATTTATAATCGCGTCTAATTAATTCCTCCTGCTCGGAAACTGGGTGTTTGCATTCATCATCATACGCATCCTCATATTCAGACAACACCTCACACCACAAACCACGACAGAAAGACTGAGTAGTGAATATATTATCCATCCACATCAGGTTGGCATCATAAAGGGCATCCGTCCGTGAATCTGTGCTAAATGCATACAGATAGGTAGGAAAAGGACAAGAATAATATTTTATAATTTCTTGCGTATACTGAGGGTATACATATACCGGTATATAAAATGGAACAGAAAAGAGAAAGCGTAATAGAACTCAAAGGCGTCTTTTCCAAACATGCCACCAAGCTTTTACAAAAAGTGAAACACAATTTGACAAAGATAAGAATTCGGTGATACACCTAACCTCACTTGAGTTCCCTTCGGGAACGCATTTCTATTCCAACATCTCTCTCTTCTGACCAGTGTTCATTACGGAGATGGTACGTCCAGTCCCGACTCTCAGAAGCTCTATAGAGTGTTCTCGATGGTTTTCCGTTTTCAAACAAGAAAATTGCTTGATCTGTACTTTAATTAAGGCCACGGGTGCTACCTTTACAGATACCTCCCATTCCACTGTCACTGAAATCCTATCAGTATCAGAGCGAAATATAATCACTAGCCGAATAATATCAATACAATATAAGAAGGTCTTCTGTCCAGTAAGTGAGAGGGAATCTTTTATACCTATGTATATTACTTACAAAATACGGTAAATATCAGTGCCGGACGTGTGAAAGTTGACGCTCAATGGACGATAACTACCTTTATGTGAAGTTGCTCTGGAAGATCATTTTGGCAACTTCTAATGGAGTTTTACATCCGTCTGAAGATTATTCCTTGAATATGAACCCGATATTAACACGAAAATTTTTGGCTTTAATTTTTACAACTTTGGAAAGGGCCGGGAGTGGGAAGGAATCGACCGTGGCCTTCGTTAAGGTAAACTACCGAGCATTTATCTCGAACAAGTATTTGGAAACCACGGAAAACCATCTTCAGCGCTGTCGGCAGTGGGGTTCAAACGGACTATCTCCCGAATGTAAGCTGACAGCTACATGACGCATACCGCCTGTTAGAACTGTGGGATAATTCTGTATGCCTGTTGTCGTGTGTGTGTTTGTGTGCGCCAACTGTTATGGGAGGACGTCACGGGTCCTGGTGCAGTGTGGAAGTGAACACTGGATATCGGCAAGTGGCTGTGAACAGAGTTCTGCTGGAGTGTGTGTGGAAAGCGAATACCATCCTGGACTGCGAGATTGCCGTGTACAAGCTGTGAACTGTACACCGTGTCAGCGGCAACGAAGTAGCTGTGTGATTGACAAGGAAACACTTCCAGCTGTAAGTCTTTGATCTGATTGAGATTGGGTACAACAACTACAGTAGGTATGTTTTATTCATCCATATCAAAATTAGATACTCTGTCGTTTTTTGGATGTCAAAGTTTGCTCATTTAAGCACCGCGTGGACAGGAGTGAATGGCTGAAAGCAGGTAGAGGTGGGGAAGTAATGTGTGTACCTGCTTCCCACCGCTCACATCTGTCTTTGTGGTGCTTAAATTATCAAACTCGAACACCCTCAAAACTGGAGCCAAATATACGACTAGGCATCTAATTTTGATATGGTTGAATAAAGTATTCGTACTGAAAATGTACCAAATCTCAATCAGATCGGAAACTTATAATTGAAGAGTTTCCTTGTGAGCGAGATTGTAGTGCTAGTGAACGAAGAGGGAGTGAATTAGTGTGAATGAACAGTGAGAACTAAGAGAGAGAGAGAGAGAGAGAGCGCACTCGAAGTGTGTAGTTGTGTGTCTTTACCATAGTGTAGAATGATACCAGATGCTGAATTCATTTAGTTGCCCAGTCAACGCGTTACGATAAATTAAAAGATTCACGAAAATTTGCTGTTCCGCTCTGGACACATATTCTTTCCCAGTTATGAGTGTTTAATACGAATATGTGGTGGGGGCATAAGTCCGTTCGCATTGCAATCCACATAGCACGAATATTCAGCCTGGAGATGCTACCACCCGCTCTACAGCAGCCATAACACAGGCATGACGAACAGAGTACAAAGTGTGATCACTCTGCTCTCTTAACATTGTAGTTGATTTTAACGCCTATTAGTTTGTTTTAATATTTTCTGAAAATTCGTGTTGGTATCTGTGCAGTGCTTTGTGTGTGCCATCAACTAGTTTTCTATTATTTCGAGATAACGTCATACTGTTTCGTTCCTGGTTGTAAATCGGGTTACGGTACGAAGCGTGATGGTAGACGATATTATATACCGCCAAAGGGAAATAATCTGTTAGCGAAGTGGGTACACTTATTCCGCGGAATGATAAGGAATTGTAGGCCAAAAGCATTTTATGTGATTTAATTATAAAGGCAGTCTGTTTCGTTGTGAATGTTGAAAAGTTGAACTGCCTTGTGTGAGGTGGAAAATTAAACCAGGAGCGGTGCCTCGTACATTTTTAAATTTACCGATATACCTATCCGCTGAGGTAAAATCGCGAAAGGCACCCAGTAGCAAAGGGAGTGAGGACAGTATCAAGAGGATAAGGAACAAGAATCACGAAGTGAGTGAAGCAGTAATGACAACAGAAGGCGGTAAAGTTCGAGTTCAATGTCAGCCTAGTTGTGGTCAAATTCAGAGTCAGTCTAGTTCTCTTACCGATGCCGAAAAGATAATATTATCTCTCAGAAAGCAACTAAATAATGCAACTCGTAAATTAATAAGAGCTAAATGCAGTCTTTCCTCAGCCAAAGCTAGGATTAATTTCCTAGAGGGGCAGATTAAGAACACCGAATTTCAATTTATAGATTGTAAATTTCTTTGTAAGAAGCAGAAAATTATTACACTGTGTTAAAGGAATGTCAAGTAAAATCTCCCAATGGTATGAGGTACAGTAGTGGTTTTCTTTTAGAGAGTTGATTACTTAGAATAACTTCACCTAGAGGATAGGATATAGGCATAATTTGTTACCCCTTCCCCCACAAAGCCATTTGAGGAAACTCTGCAAAGGACTTAAATGTCCCTGTGGTGTAAATCCTCACTGCTTAAGTGCTCTTTCAGATTATTAAAACTATGAAATGAACGAGAATAAACGGTACGGGATAGTTATATTCGATGAGGTTAAACTAAGAGAAGAGATTCAATTTAATGTGGGGAGATATTTTTTACGAGTGTCTTGACTACGTTTAGGCGATTTCAGTTGTGCCACCAGGAGCTGGCAGTTATATTGAACACACTTCGGACATTATTTCAAAACCGGTCTCCCACTATAAAGCCGATTCTTCTTCGGAGAGGGAGAAATCCGCAGAGAAATGCAAGCTCGACAGTCTGCTAAGTCTACTCGTGAACTATCGAAAGTGGCCTCAAACTAGCTCTGTTGAGTAATTTACTCCATTTAAATTATTTGAAAAAGTGTCAGTGTTATTTGCAGTCTGGTGTATGTTTAATTTGCTCTGTTTAAAAAGGATTCTTTAAGTAGGTAAGCACAATATTGCTTTCCCTTTTCGTAATGTTTCATTTTATTTCGTGTGTTCTCTTATTAACGTTCAAAGGTATTTCTTCGTGCGGACTGATAATATATTTATAACTCACTGACAGTGTTGTATTTGATTATTTGCGTATCATTGTAATTTCCATTAAAATAGCTGACCGTGTAGCGTTGGCGTTAGGCTCCACTAGCGCCGCTCAGCGGCAGAGCGCTTTAACTCGGTGAGTGTTCTCACTTGGTATTCTATTCGTCAAGACAAAGGTTTCCGTGCACTCCTATGGTTAGGAGTTAAGCCGGCAACTTGTCCATCCACGCAGTTAAGTAGCTATGCATACCTTTCAGGCGTTATAATTGCCGATATGAACTGGACTTTTGTCCTCACCAGATGATGATGCCATTGGGTTCAAATGCCATCGACAATTACTTTACATAGAGGGTCAGAACACTGGTGTGAGCCTTTGACGTAACTGCCCGATGGGCAACCTTATCAGAAACCATTGTCCCAATTATTAATTTAAGAAAGGAAAGTCTGGAAATCCTTAAATTCGGATTCCATGTGAGACTCCATGTACACTCATAGTGGTTCTTTATGGTCCAGCCCTCGTAACACGAACTCTGGACTCTGGGTATAATTAAGGCAGTCCAATCGGTGTGTGCCACACAGTGGTTATACGGCATGGACCCTTAATTGAATCGATGTGACCTGCGACTATGCCATGGACCGACCTCTAAACTTCTAAGTTACCGGTACTTTAAAAGTTATTGTGGATGATGACCGCAAGGAAAATGATGCTACAGTGGCATATGGCCCTAATCTAAGTCACTGAGGTTGATGACCCCTGACCATCCAAGTTTCTAAGCCGAAGGCTAAACACAATTAAGTTACTTCGGTTGATGACCAAAGTTTCCACTTTACTATCCCCAGCACATTCACTGCTCAATCAATCAAAGTTAAATAATACAACAATAGCAATGCTCACAATACTTTGTGGCAGTAGCGTCCATTACCTTCGTATATGTCCCCTTAATCGTTACGTTAACATTTACACATTCCCCAGAAAACAAACTAAGATTTCCAGAATGCATCTCTAAGTTATTCGCTTGATTTAAAGATATTTCAAAATGCTGTTTCACTGAATTTAATAATTAAATCAATTTAAATGATTTAATGAAATCTTAAAGAACAACAAATTCTACCTCTGCGGACTACGCAGCTGTGATGTAAAAAATTTAATCCTGTGATGTTTATCTGTTGATCCCGATAGGTGGAAAAGAACTATTATATCATTCTTGTCCAGTTTATATCTTGTTTCATGACCTCACACTTTAAATCTAATCTAACCCTAGCCATTATTAACACTTCGATAACCCTAATAATTTACGTACAAAACAAGAGCAACTCGCCATATGATTGCGATGTCATATCTCGTCATAACATTTTATAAAGTTTGCGCACCCCTCACAGACAAACAATCATCACTACCTTCGCTCTATATTTTGGAAAACCCTGAATTTGTCTAATCTTGTTCATTATACTCTAAGTCCATGGCATCAACTGCACATTACGTTCCCAATTAAGCAAATGTACAGTGTCTAATAACACACACGTTATTCCCGGATGAAAATTTCAACTAAATCCAACATTAAACATTATCCCCTGCCGAGAAATGCGGTCTCAATTCCACGCGTAACACGCCCGGCCTGTCCCGTTATCCCAGAGGCCATCCCCTATCAGCTGTCGGCATTTCTCCCCCAAGTCGGCTGGGCAGTGATATGTAACATCTGGTCTGTTCTACCCGAATGGCTTCTCAGAATGCTCCCTTTAAACTCCGCCGACATAATTAAACAAATATGATATTTCTGACCAACTAAATTCATATAGATTATACTTCAAAATGCCCACAAAAATTATACACGTCGCAAATTAATACCGGCGCGGATCCTTGTATCTGCTTTCCATTCTCAATATTATAAAATCTTCCTCGGGCTTCCACAAGTCCTGGCTTCATTGACAGGTCTCCAACTTGATTCACAAATCTCATCTCGACTCACACGACAAAACTAACCTCTGTTTCCCAACTCACGACTATCACCGACAAAAGAACTGGAATAAAATCCTTACTAGAATCCACGACGTCTAATACCGCACAGTGTTTTAATAATGAATAACTTCGCATAAAATGATATCGTATTTAATAACTGGATTTTCACGAAAATGACCGAAATATTCTCCTAAATCTTTTTTATTGTCAGTCAGACACAGTTTAAACGGGCCTAGAAAAACGTTTCACTCCGTGACCAAATTCATTACTCTACACTCTCACCCGACAGCGCGCTTCCACTCGATTGAAAATCAGTAACCATGTATTTCTTATATTATTTACGTCAAAATTTCAGACAGAAAAATTTTACGTCGAATTAACATCTTAATTTGACATCACATAATATAGGCAATAAACACACGGAAATGACGATCTACATTGGACGTGATATCACTTCGAAACTCTATTTAACAACTTTTTTACAACATCATACAGCACTCGCAAGACTTCAAAATTGTATCCAAGTGGAAGATAAAACAAATGACCCCTTTTTCTTCGTATTCTAACATTTACAAAAACCACATAGGGGTGACAAACTGCGTCGTATATACCCCTTTCAATTACATGTATTTTAGACATCATGAAATAAGATATAATAGGTGGTAAGATGGTATGTCACATACTTTACGTTACGCCATCGGTCATCATTGGGCTCACCAGCGACCCTGGCATTTTTATTTAGCAATTTTTACATTTTTGGCTGTACAGATCATTTTTTAATTCTTCCGGTTTCCTGGAAATAAAGAATAAAAAATGAAAATACCCTTCACTTGTTTATGTTGAGCGCACACGGTAGACTGTAATTATTTCCGCGCACGAATTACTTTCTTCATCCACTCCAAATTTTTATTCGGTCCCTTGACCATCCTATTTGGTACAATTATTTCCACTCAAGACTATCTCCACATGGAGTCAAGACCCCAGCCACAATGGCTAAAATCTGTGGGTTGGACTTAGTCTACTTTAGTCTTTCGATTTCACAGAGCAGCTCAACCCTCTGTCGTCAGCCTCCTAATACAAAATGCAGGGGCTTCGTCATGGCGTCAATTCTTATTTATAGCAGCTAGCCCTCTCTCCGGGCATCTCCCCTTGACGCCAAGAAAATTTCTATATCTTTTCTGACTTAACTAAACTGTAATTTCAACAGTTCTGAAAGTGACTACATACTCGCTACATTTCTGGTGGTAGTGTTCATGGACTTTTAAAATTTATACATGTTCAATTAGCTGAATAAATGACCTCATTTGATAGGCACTATATTTTCGACTTGCCTTGGGCACGCCATATACACGTGCTCTTCTGAAATAGTTCACAAAAATGACTTAAGATTCTTCCTCCGTTGACACGTGCGAATGACGCCACGTATCCCAGAGCGTTGGACCGAAGCTAATCACCCCCTCGCCACGTGTCAATTCCATGCTATCAAGAATCGAACTTCTTATCCAATTGACAATTTAATACATAATATTCTTAGAGCAGAAAGTTCATGGGTTCATATTTCCCCCAAGACACGAATTTCTTTCGCACAGTGACAAGGTATTTCCTTTAAACAATCCAGATGGTGAAATTTGTAATTTCGACGTCTGATGAAACATAACCTTTGAACATAAATTCCTTTCTTCTCTCTTACGCAGTTGCTCATCTCCTGGTGTACGGATGTTGGTTGATGCCTTCAGCTTCCTGGTAGTTCTTGGTTACATGGAGAGTTCGCGGTTGCGGGATCTATCTCCAGTGAATTGTAGTTGACTTATTGGAAGTTCGGTTGTTTGTGCTTCCAACTTCTCGACGAACTTGCATTCACATCAAAATGCGAAGCTTCTGGGCTCAAATCCCTGTCCTCATTACTATCGTTGTCACTGCCTTTCTTCATTTTTGCAGGTGGTTTGCCGTTCTTCTTCATCCTCCTCCTCCTCATCTTCTTCATTTTACCAGCTGGTTGACCTTTCTTCTTCATCCTCCTCCTCATCTTCTTCATTTTAGCACCTGGTTTACCCTTCTTCTTCATCCTCCTCATCTTCATTTTAGCAGCTGGTTTACACTTCTTGGCATTTACTTTAGCCTTTCTTGACGGACTATAATAGTCATCACTGGCATCCTCGTCTGAACTTTCATCACTCTCATCACTGCTGCTTTTCTTAAGCCTCTTTTTCTTTTGGCACCAAATCGTTTAGGTTTTGCTTTTTCCTCTTCAGACCTATGCCATAGATCAGAACGTCTGAAGTTGTAATTATTTCATCTTCTATCGGCTTCATTTCCACGATGGTGTCTGCGTCTTTAGTATGAATTTGCCCGACATCGACCCTGGTTCCTCCTACATTGTTCACGGCGTCTATTCCACTTTCCGTAAAGGTAGCTAGGCTGTTCCCAGTTCTTACTATCCTGGTTTGGTATGGTTTCAAACCGTTGTCCATTACTTTTTTGTCTGTCTGCCTGCGAAACATCCCTATCCGGTCTACTCTCTTGGATATGGTTTACGACATTCACTTGGTTTTCCACATTCCTAACTACATGTGACGCTAATTTGTGAGACCGAGCGTTATCTAGCTGTCCAAGTATACCGTCCGGTTTAATATTCACTGTTTCTAACTTCTCCTTCAAGTCTTTCCTATACGCCTCTGCACTATCTAACTTATTGTTGATAGATTTAATATTCTCACATAGTTCCTTCAAGTCTTTCGCACCCGCCTTTATACATTCACTTAGTTCCTTCAAGTCCTTCCTATCGGCTTCCCTGCTATCTCTTAGTTCTCTCATATATGCCTCCATACTCTCCATTAAGTCCTTCATCATTTGGAACAACTGCCCTCGGGCCATTTCTCCCTCCTGCATAGACATACTGTATTTAAATGAAAAAGAGTGGTCATCGGTGAGGCCGCGACTTCCACGGCGTATAATAACAATACAAACAATAAACATCACAACAACCTCCTATCGAACACATCACACTGTTAATGCAACATTATCTCAACAACTATTTTATAAGAATGTGAAATGCAATGTTCACTCGATCAAAGTGATCAGTCAAAACACTCAAACCAGTATTCAAAATGTTGGGAAATTATTCTAACATATACTTAAATTATACCTTTCATTCAGTAGATAAATTATTCTCATGGTGGTATCTCCTAGCCTTACTCATCGAGCGTTTATCTATTTCTTCGATTTCACTCTCAACTCTGGCGCACGATTTTACCATCCATAATGTCGCGTAGCCTCAACATTATTTCTCATTTCCTCTAGTCCACGATTTTTTCCAAAATATCCTTATCGTTATCGTGATTCAGGTTTCCTCATCGTTATCGTGACTCAAGCCCTTACGTTTGGCGCCATTTTACTGGTCGACCAATCTATAACAATACTACAATTGGTCATCATTTCACTGATGTCAACCAACCTAACTTGTAGTTCTCCTCTCGATGTACTTAGGCCCTCTCTTAAGTGACTGAAGCCACCACGTTGGGCAACATTTTACTGTCGTCACATGCCGAGGTATAAGGCGGGGGTACAGTAATTCTAATCTATCTACTCAAATGAAAGGTTTGTTTAAAAATGTACCTATTTATCCATTAATATCAGGTAGCATGTTTGCTATATCCACGGTATCAGTTAACTGAATTGTGTCCACTGGACCCCACAATTACTTTACATAGAGGGTCAGAAAACTGGTGTGAGCCTTTGACGTAACTGCCTGATGGGCACACTTATTAGAAACCATTGTCTCAATTATTAATTAAAGAAAGGAAAGTCTGGAAATCCTTAAATTCGGATTCCATGTGAGACTACACGTACTATCATAGAGGTTCTTTATGGTCCAGCCCTCGTAACACGAACTCTGGACTCTGGGTACTATTAAGGCAGTCCAATCGGTGTGTGCCACACAGTGGTTATACGGCATGGACCCTTAATTGAATCGATGTGACCTGCGACTATGCCATGGACCGACCTCTAAACTTCTAAGTTACCGGTACTTTAAAAGTTATTGTGGATGATGACCGCAAGGAAAATGATGCTACAGTGGCATATGGCCCTAATCTAAGTCACTGAGGTTGATGACCCCTGACCATCCAAGTTTCTAAGCCGAAGGCTAAACACAATTAAGTTACATCGGTTGATGACCAAAGTTTCCATTTTACTATCCCCAGCACATTCACTGCTCAATCAATCAAAGTTAAATAATACAACAATAGCAATGCTCACAATATATTGTGGCAGTAGCATCCATTGCCTTCGGATATGTCCCCTTAATCGTTACGTTAACATTTACACATTCTCCAGAAAACAAACTAAGATTTCCAGAATGCATCTCCAAGTTATTCGCTTGATTTAAAGTTATTTCAAAATGCGGTTTCACTGAATTTAATAATTAAATCAATTTAAATGATTTAATGAAATCTTAAAGAACAACAAATTCTATCTCCGCGGACTACGCAGTTGTGATGTAAAAATTTTAATCCTGTGATGTTTATCTGTTGATCCCGATAGGTGGAAAAGAACTATTATATCATTCGTGTACAGTTTATATCTTGTTTCATGACCTCAAACTTTAAATCTAATCTAACCCTAGCCATTATTAACACTTCGATAACCCTAATAATTTACGTACAAACCAAGAGCAACTCGCCATATGATTGCGATGTCATATCCCGTCATAACATTTTATAAAGTTTGCGCACCCCTCACAGACAAACAATCATCACTACTATCGTTCTATATTTTGGACAACCCTGAATTTGGCTAATCTTGTTCATTATACTCTAAGACCATGGCATCAAATGCACATTACGTTCCCAATTAAACAAATTTGCAGTGTCTAATAACACACACGTTATTCCCGGATGAAAATTTCAACTAAATCCAACATTTAACATTATCCCCTGCCGAGAAATGCAATCTCAATTCCACGCGTAACACGCCCGGCCTGTCCCGTTATCCCAGAGGCGAACCCCTATCAGTTGTCGGCATTTCTCCCCCAAGTCTGCTTGGCAGTGGTATGTAACATCTGGTCCGCTCTACCTGACTGGCTTCTCAGAATGCTCCCTTTAAACTCCGCCGACATAATTAAACAAATATGATATTTCTGACCAACTAAATGCATATAGATTATACATCAAAATGCCCACAATAATTATACACGTCGCAAATTAAAACCGGCGCGGATCCTTGTATCTGCTTTCCATTCTCAATATTATAAAATCTTCCTCGGGCTTCCACAAGTCCCGGCTTCATTGACAGGTCTCCAACTTGATTCACAAATCTCATCTCGACTCACATGACAAAACTAAACTCTGTTTCCCAACTCACGACTATCACCGACAAAAGAACTGGAATAAAATCCTTACTAGAATCCACGACGTCTAATACCGCACAGTGCTTTAATAATGAATAACTTCGCATAAAATGATATTGTATTTAATAACTGGATTTTCACGAAAATGACTGAAAAATTCTCTTAAATCTTTTTTTAAATTGTCAGTCAGACAGAGTTTAAATGGGCCTAGAAGAACGTTTCACTACGTGACCAAATTCATTACTCTACACTCTCACCCGACAGCGCGCTTCCCTCCTCGATTGAAAATGAGTAACCATGGATTTCTTATATTAGTTACGGCAAAATTTCAGACAGAAAAATTTTACGTCGAATTAACATCTTAATTTGACATCACAAAATATAGGCAATAAACACACGGAAATGACGATCTACATTGGACGTGATATCACTTCGAAACTCTATTTAACAACATTTTTACATCATACGGCACTCGCAAGACTTCAAAATTTTATCCAAGTGGAAAATAAAACAAATGAATGTTTTTCCTTCGTATTCTAACATTTACAAAAACCACATAGGGGTGACCAACTGCGTTGTATATACCTCTTTCGATTACATGTATTTTAGACATCATGAAACAAGATATAATACGTGGTAAGATGGTAAGTCACATACCTTACGTTATGCTATCGGTCATCATTGGGCACACCAGCGACCCTGGAATTTTTATTTAGCAATTTTTACATTTTTGGCTGTACAGGTCATTTTTTAATTCTTCCGGTTTCCTGGAAATAAAGAATAAAAAAGAAAATAACCTTCACTTGTTTTTGTTGAGCGCACAGGGTAGACTGTAACTATTTCCGCACACGAATTACTTTCTTCATCCACTCCAAATTTTTATTCGGTCCCTTGACCATCCTATTTGGTACAATTATTTCCACTCACGCCTATCTCCACATGGAGGCAAGACCCCGCCACAATGGCTAAAATCTGTGGGTTGGACTTAGTCTACTTTTATCGTTCGATTTCACAGAGCAGCTCAACCCTCTGTCGTCAGCCGCCTACCACAAAATGCAGGGGCTTCGTCATGGCGTCAATTCTTATTTATAGCAGCTACCCCCTCTCTCCGGGAATCTCCCCTTGACGCCAAGAAAATTTCTATATCTTTTCTGACTTAACTAAACTGTAATTACTAGAGTTCTGAAGGCGACTACATACTCGCTGCATTTCCGGCGGTAGTGTTCGTGGACATTTAAAATTTATACATGTTCAATTAGCTGCATAAATGACCTCATTTGATAGGCACTATATTTTCGACTTGCCTTGGGCACGCCATATACACGTGCCCTTCTGAAACAGTTCACAAAAATGACTTAAGATTCTTCCGCCGTTGACACGTGCGGATGACGTCACGTATCCCAGAGCGTGGGACCGAAGGTAATCATCCCTCGCCACGTGTCAATTCCATGCTATCAAGAATCGAACTTCTTATCCAATTGACAATTTAATACATAATATTCTTAGGGCACAAAGGTCATGGGTTCAGTACCTTAATAAAGGTCACGGCCGCTACCTTCCCAATCCCACTTCTTTTCAATTCTTGCGTTGCCGAAATACCTTTGATCTGTTAGTGGACGTTAAAGTAGCAAAAAAAAAGGAACGACAGAATGAAAGAAAGAAAGAGAGGCTATGACACGCAACGAATTGAAGTGGAGCTTCCCAAACTAACTCACACGTCAGCGTTCTGCCTCCGGTTCCTGGCTAGGCCGGATTTTAATCGCTTCTGATAATAATAATTGTATGGTCTCAGCCACCGTGTGCAACCAATATAATTTGACGCCTTCCGGCTTCTTGCTCATCGTTTTCGACATCCCGTTTTTCTCTAGGCCTGTAGATGGCGGAGAAAATCGAATCTCCATTGATCGTCTATGGCTGAGTGCCAGCAGAGATCTTTTACATGCCATAATCGTACGACATGGAGTGTTGAATGGACTATTTTTCCACCCTCCAAAAATCCGACTACCTCTGCCGAGTGTGAACCCGCTATCTTGGGCTCCACAGAGGGAGCTTTTGATTTAAGTAGCTTGTTAGAATTAATGAGTGTTTTTTTCTGTTTCAGGGAGTTCTGTACATGGCATCTATTCTACCAAATGTAAAAGAAGTTCGAAAAGTTCCATCAAATAGGTTCAACCACGTGGATTTCCTCTGTCACAGGAATCTAAAAAATCTGTTGAACGACCACATATTGAGCATGTTAAAAAAATATTAAATATTGTTAGGAATCAAATAATGGTTGTTTTATTAATTTAATCGAGGATGGCTCAATTAGTACGCGCACACACAATGAATAACATCACTTCACTAATTACTGCCAATTTATAAAAGACTCCTGTCCACGCAGTTGGTCTTCGGCTGGCAGTCTTTACCAAAGCTTGTGATCCTCCATAATCATGATTGACAGATTTCAGCTTCAGTTTTCACTTCACTTCGTACACACCGCGGTCATTTTATACAGCAATTCCATGTGGACGGGTTCGTAAACACGTCTGCTGGCTATCACAATGCAGGACTGCTGTACATTTGGCTCGACTCCAGACAAGACCGATAACTCGCGTAGTCAGTTCACGTGACCGCTCTACACTCTGAACTCTCAGCTCACAATTCCTAACTAAACGACAACCCAACGCCAACTAGCCCTGTTCAAAGCGAGACTACTTTTCTAGTTCAAATATCTTACGGCTGTGGTCAGAATACGATTGATTATTCTAGTTTCGACTTTCAGAATATTCAAGGAGGCCCCAGGGAGTCGAAACATACAATAGAATCAGAGACACCGAGCTATTTGGCCATGCGGTTGCATTCGGGAGACAGTGGTTTCGAATGCCATCGAGGACAGCCCTGAAGATGCTTTCCCGTGATTTGCATTTTTCACACCATGCAATGCTGGAGCTGTACCTTGATTAAGACCACGGCCGCTACCTTCCTAATCCCACCCCTTTCCCATTCTTCCGTTTCGAAAAATACTTTGATGTGTTAGTGTGACGTTAAAGTATCAAAAATAGTAAAGAAAAATGAAAGAGAGGCTGTGATACGCAACGTGGACCGACCTGGAGCTTCCCAACCTAACTTATTCGTCAGCGTACTACCTTCGATTCAGAGGGCCCTGGGTTCGATTTCCGGGTAAGCCGGATTTTAATCGCTCCTAATTAATTCTTCTCGATCTGGAACTCGGTGTTTTTGTCTGCCCCAACACTCTCCCCTTCATACCTAGACAACAAACCAGCATAAAAGCACGCAGTAGTGATTACATCCCTCCATACATTGTTGGTTTCAGGAAAGAGATCCGACTGTAAAACAGGCACAAATCCACATGTGTAAAGTAGTTCGCAGCCGCGGCCCCACAGGTGTGGGAAAACGATAAAAGAAGAATATAGCATATGCTTTTAACGAATTACACGTCAAACATGATTATAAAAATTAACAGATATATTGTGAAAACGAGAAATCTGATTACGTCCTTAGATGTTCCTAACCACTGCCTGCTCGATCTGCTGCTTATACCGCCTGCTCATAACATTGTAACATGGTACTAAATGAAACAGTGTGTTTACAAAAGCCCACGGTAGATGAGAGAATGAAATAGCGGAAAATAGGCTGATACTGTACTTCTTTTCAGTGAAAGTGGTGTATTATATGGGATTCTATTTGTTAGCGGATTGCTTCTCCGAAAGATTACGAGTAGGACAGAGGTCAGAATGAATATATTCACCTTCACGAAGTACATTACATAGGTATCCAGGAGCGATGAAGATTGGAGCAGTTATTTCACCGCTAATAAAGAAAGATTCCAAACAGGAGCCACTAATTTGAGTGATCTGGAGAAAGTTTGCTCTTTATTTGCAAGGAAATAACAATTAAGGAGCGGCTGGTCTGTAATAAAGAATAAAGAAGAGGACAGATTCTATGCACTTGTCGGAGCAGAAGAAATTTGAAATTGGAATAAACAAACACTCAACTCGCCAACAAATTGCTGTGCTTTGTAATTCATTCATTGACGAAGAAATTTAAGATTCCACCTGCCTACTTCATGGTGAAGGCATTACAAGCAAATTAATTTTCCTCCTGCTCCAGGAGGTTTTGAAGGCTGAATTCTATGTTATTCGTCTTGTGACTGACAAGCAGAGAACAAACACTCCCATGTTCAAAATATTTGGTGACGGAGAATTAAGTTGTGTGTGGTTCATCTATGCAACACCATACGGCAGTTTCTGCCAATGTATTGAAGAGATACAAGAACTGGGCGAGTTGGCCGTGCTGTTAGGGTCACGCAGCTGTGAGCTTGCATTCGGGAGATATTGGGTTCGAACCCCATTGCCGGCAGCCCTGAATATGGTTTTCCGTGGTTTCCCATTTTCACACTAGGCAAATTGTGGGGCTGTACCTTAAGGACACGGCCGCTTCCTTCCCACTCCTAGGCCTTTTCTATCCCATTGTCGCCTTAAGACCTATCTGTGTCGGTGCGACTTAAAGCAAAATAGCAACATAAAAAGAGATACAAGAATCTCCAAAGCTCCCTATAAAAAGACTTGCCAAAGAAACACATCAAGCTATTATTATCACTGTCCGACTCCTTGGCTGAATGGTCGACGATGAGCTCTTTGATTCAGAGGGTCCCGGATTCGATTCACGTCAGGGACGGAGATTTTAATCACGTCTGATTAATTCCCCTGCCTCGGGGACTGGGTGTTTTTGTCTGTCCCAACACTCTTCTCTTCAAATACAGAGAAAACACCAGACTACCAACCACCATAGACACACGCAATAGTAATTACTTGCTTCCACATAGGGTTGGTGTCAGAATGGCAACCGACCGTAAAACAGGAGAAAATCCACATATGAGTGGCACTGTTCGCACCCCACAGGTGTGAGAAAAGCGGTTATCTACTTCCATTTTCATCGTTCATCTTCTACAGAATTACATTTTTATGTGCTAACACAGGCCTTTCAGGAGATCCATTTGAAGCCATGTTTAGGGAGCAGTGCTCAACGACTGACACACGGGCTGCTCAAAATTCCGTCAAGAGAATTCCGAAATCCGGTATTTTAATTCCACCGATGGTGCTAGCGTTATGCACAAGCGAATTTCACATTTTTTTTGCCTCAATATCTTCTTCCAGATTTGATTAAACAAAGTCATTGGTACTCGACCTACTGGGAGATGTTCGTTAGCCCCCCGTGCCACTTTAATAACAGCCTCGCGGGCACTAGTGTGTGTGGTTATGAAATCCAAGAAGAAACTGGATGCAGTACGCGCTTGAATAATGTCTACACCTGAGTAAATCCATCCCTATTGATGAATTTGATCAATCACTCAAGTACGCCTGCGATATCCCCGGCCATGATTTACTGACCTAATTATGGCGCTATATGAATTTGTTGAGGTTCCTCTACCGTACTTCAAGAACTCGTCGAGTCATTTAAAGTGTGATAGTAACAATAATCGCGAGGAACTTGCGTCACAAACTGTGGTGGCCAAAATTATGAAACCTTCACTTAGTAATGTAGTTTCCAGATTATCTTGTCCGTCGAAATCTCTTTTTTCCAGAAATTCCGAAGATATAAATCTCTAGAGCACTACTTTACTTTCAGCTTCAACTTCGCTTATGTGCTTATATCTCTGTATTCCCGCGATAACTACGGCTGTTTGATGCTGCCATCTAGCGGCGGATCCTTCGCAAATCGTGTCATACGTTTGAGTATGGAATTAGAAGGTAATATAAGCAGCCATAGGGTGCGAATCGAGCAGGCAGAATCCTAACTAAATTATACGAATGCATAGTACGATGGGGATTGGTCTATTGCGGCAATTATATGTCCTGTTTACACAGCAGAGGGCTCCACTGTCATCCGGTTGGCTGCAGGTGTCGGTGTCAATCGAAAGATGCGAATGCCTTAATATTCAAAGTGTGTGCGAAGTTTGGTCTGTGTGGATTATAAGGAATACAAAATGTATTTACATTTCTGTACTGATATTATCTTGATTGTTACTTCAGTCATTTTAATGAAAACAGGGACGCATTGACAACATTCTTCTTAGCAACAATTAACCCCTTCAGTCATTTTCAAAACGTACCAGGACTGTCCCTCACCCACTGACCATTTTGGCGAAGTGATCCGGTGGAGAAATGCAACTAAACACCTAGGAGTTACCCTAGACTCACGTTCAAAGATCACAAAAACTCGATTTCGGCCCAAGCGAACAGACGCTTTTCTTAAATTACATCCCTTATGAAAGCCGACCAAGGCCTTAATCTGGAAAACAGGTTCACGCTGTACAGGACGTCCCTTCGCCCAATTCTAGAGTATGCCAGTTCGAAATGGGGAATGGCAGTCAAAACCCACCTGCATAACTAACGGTTAATGGCGAATAGTGTATAGTCACGAAATACGAGGCTCGTGGTTTGTGCGGCATTAGGAGGTGAATTTTAGTCGTTTGACAGTCGGAAGTGTGATACATTACTCTAATTTGTACAGTTATTCACGTCAGAGTGTTCGTGAATTGTTCAGTGAAACCTGAAGCGAAATATCTACAAAAACAACCATGCCCCCAAATTTAAAAAGGTGCCAGTGAAAGCCATTGTGAAGCAAGCAGCGCAGGAAGCGCTGAGCAGTAAGGAAACTCTCAACACGCTGGCCAACCTCATCCAAGATCAGGTGACGAAGACAGTTGTAGAGCAACTGAAAGAAACCATAAATTTCAATACGAGTATGATCGAGGAACTAAAGCGTACGCTGGAAGAAAGAGACACGGCCATAAGGGAATTAAAAAGGGAGCTGCAAGTTAAAACAGACAGTTTAGAGCAGAACGAAAGAAGACAGTGCTTGCGTGTGTTTGGTGTGGAAAAAACTGCAGGAGAAAACACGGACAATATTGTCATTGATATTACTCGTGAAATTGGGGTGGACGAAATAGACCGATCGCGTAGGGTTGGGAAAAGTCAAACTGGCCGTCCAAGACCCATAATTGTGAAGTGAAAAGAAATGCAATGTTTATAAACAAAATAAACTCAAGGGTACGAATAAAACAATTAGAGAGGACCTAACCCCAGAGAGACTGTGGCTTCTGCAGCACGCTATAAGTAAGTTCAGTGTGCGGAACGTGTGGTCGAATGATGGCATAATTTATGTTAAGCAGGGAACTCGTAAAATACCTGTGTGAACCGCGAAGATCTCGATGGTATTCGCTAACCATGAGCCGACATTCTGTAAACTATATATCGCTGTATATAACTTTAATCAGAATTTCAACTGTAGCTATAGCCTACATTTTTATCATTAATTTCAATTTTTAGTTTCTTAATTTTATCTAGTGTAGTTTTTCCTTTTATATCTACAGTTAGATTTTAAGTTGTCAGCAACAAGTAATCAGGAAACAAATGCCCCCACCCTAATTACCGCTAATCACCTTCAAGACATTCTTTTGCCGTACCCTACCTCCTTACAAACAGCTCATGTAAACACTCAGAGCATTCTGCCACATTGCCCGGAATTCTCTGAAATATTCTCAGCCTGCAACCTGCATGCCATACTATTCTCCGAGTCGCGGTTGCGTCAGTCTATCCCTTCATCTCTTGTTAGTATGAATGGTTATTCACTAGTTAGGAATGACAGGAGCGGTAAGCTCGGTGGAGGAGTCGGTATGTATATACGGGATGATGTGAAGTATAAGGCGATATTAAAATCCCCCAGTGAGTTCTCCAATAGCCCTGAATTCTTGTTCGTTGAGCTCATAGTTCGCGGTACGGAGTGCTTGCTTGGTGTGGTGTATCGTCCACCGAAGACTGGTAACATCACAAATCTAGAGGAAGCCCTACATGATCTAACACCCAGGTATGAGCATTTGATTTTAATGGTAGACTTTAATACAGACTTGACGAACAAATCTACCGAAACAAAACGGTTGACTGAGATGTTTTCGTCCATTAATTTGACAATACTACCCCTCAACCCTACAACCCATGTTTCCAACTCACGTACGCTCCTCGATCTAATAATTAGTAATAATACCTACCGAATCCTAACTCATGGACAAATGCCCGTTCCCGGTCTCTCCCGACATGACATGGTTTACGCTGCATATTCCTCGAAGTGCCCTAAATTCAAGCCGAAATTAATTACATATAGAGAGTTTAAACACTTTAATGAAGACGCATTATTTGAAGATGCTCTGAACACACCATGGCACAACATTCAGTTCATAAATTACATTGACGAAAAAGTAAATCATTTTAACGAACTACTTCTGACTCTGTATGACAGACATGCACCACTACGCACTGTTAGGGTAAAGAGACCTTCAAACCCATGGCTGTCCCAAGTAATACGAGATCAGATGAAAATAAGAGACGCAGCCTATAATTATTACGTGAAATATCCTACATCTGACAATTTCGGAAAGTATAAAAAACTCCGAAACAGAACAACTCAGTTAATTAGAAATGCTAAAATACGTCACTCTTATGATATTTTGAACACTGAAAATCCTAGTCAGATTTGGAAATCTCTTCGCGAAATAGGATTATGCAAAAACAAGACAAATGACAACAACTGTAATGTACCACTAGCTGACCTAAACTCATACTTTAGCTCACGATCCTCTCAGATTGACGAACAGACCAAAGCAGCAGCAATTAACAAAATATCCTCAAAAACAAGACATAATGGCGAGCAGTTCTACTTTTCTCATGTGACCCCCAGTGACGTTAGGGAAGTCTTCAGTGAAAAAGTCAGGGTCCACTGGCCATGATGGAATCAACCTGTCTCTTTTAAAAAGAATCATAGACATCATACTTCCAACGGTCACGCATATCATTAATAACTCACTCATGACTGGAGTATTTCCTTCGAATTGGAAACATGCAATCATCCGACCTTTCCCTAAAAACAATAACCTCAACAGTCCCGAAGATTATCATCCTGTAAGTATCCTTCCTATATTAGGAAAATTGTTGGAGAAAATAGTACATAAACAAATGACTGAATATCTTATACAGTACAACTTACTTGACAAATATCAATTGGGATTCAGACAAAAGCTCAGTACTACCACTGCATTAGTTAAAGTGACAAATGACATGCAACTAGCGATAGATAAAGGACAAATGACTATACTTGTTCTCTTGGACTTAAGCAAAGCCTTCGAATGTGTAGATAGAGATATATTACTCGCTAAGCTTAAGGCGCTGAAATTTTCTTTAAGCTGGGTACACTCCTATCTTAGTGATACTCAGCAGCGCGTATCAGTGGGAAACGATACATCTTCGTGGCAAACCACTAAGATGGGCGTGGCTCAGGGAGGAGTATTGTCACCACTTTTGTTCTCATTGTACATGAACGATTTATCTGAGACGCTGACCAATTGTAAATATCACCTGTATGCAGATAATATTCAGTTATATATTCACACAAAATCTAATGACTTAAACAATTCAATCACTAAGTTAAACGAAGACCTAGCAAATGTTAATGACTGGACTAGCAGACATGGCCTGAAAGTGAACCCATCAAAATCACAGGCCATCATAATTGGCACGTATAAATCTCATGCTAAAATACAAAACACGTCTATACCCAGTGTTATGCTCAGTGGAATACCAGTAACATTTAGCGATCATGTAAAGAACCTTGGAGTAGTATTCGATGAATATTTAAGTTGGTCGGAACATGTCACAAAAATTTGTCAAAGAGTATTCTACTCATTACATTCTGCAAAAAGGATGAGGGACTTCCTTCCAAGAAACACAAGAAAATTATTAGTACAGAGTCTAATATTTCCAATATTTGACTACGGAGATGTAGTTTATAATAGTATGAGCAAAACACTTTCATGTCGACTACAGCGAGCCTAATATGCTTGTGCTCGTTTCGTATTAAATATCCCAATACAAACTCATATTAGCCCTTTCCTCTCTCAGCTGTCATGGTTAAGATTGACTGAACGACGTAAATACCATGCTGTTTCCCTTCTCCATAGTATTCTGCAAACAAGCAAACCGGACTATCTTAGAATAGACTTTAAATACCTCTCGCCTTCCGATAGAGCTCCCTCAAGGTCATCCATACGTTCCCTCTTGTCCATTCCCATTCACCACAGTTACTCGTACAACAACTCATTCATACCTGCTACCATATGTTCCTGGAACTCAATCCCAGCTGAAATTAGAGGCATAGGAAATCCGAGGCTATTTAAAAGGAAATGTTTAATGTGGTACTCAAATATGTAAAAAGTAGATTTCACCAACGTAAAAATTAGCTCTTAATTATCAATAAGGATACACAATTATAGAGGTTAAGTAAATTAATTTTAGTGATTTTTAGAAATATATGTAAAAATGATTTTATGTACATTATTCTGTAGTATAAAGCTGTTGTATAATATGGTTTGACACAATAGCAGGCTTCATAGCCTGAGCCCCGCCATATAAGAAAGGCAATAAACTAAACTAAACTGTAGCATGCAATTCAATAAATCTCATTCACAATCATTACCGCACCAAATCATAACATCTGATGACTCTACGCTCGCCATACTTCATCAAAATGTGCACCACATCAACATTATTACTCGAAGCCTGAATTCCACGCATATGAACATTCCACAACTCCTACTGCATAAACACTTCATCAACGTTCTGCGGAATAAGTCATATAAGAGGATCACAACATTAATAATATTACACACACACACACACATTCAGAGAACTTAACTGCAAACACTCGACATTATCTTACCACGATTAACTTTAGTTCACTAGTATAAGAGCAACGAATGAAATATAATCGCGCCTAACCCTATTAAACGCTGACGGTATACTGAAATCCTATCTCATAAACGGTCAGACCAACACTTCACAAAATAACAACAACCGACCCGTTAGGTTATTCAAGTCGTTTCTTAAAAGTCACCTGTATGTGATGACAAAATCTAGTTCTACATTAAGCTGCTACAAATAGGACAAGGAAAGACAATATATGGGAACTGAATATTGAAGACACAGACTTTCATCCCATCCTTCAGGTTGGAATATTTTTGGATATCTGTTTTATGTTATTTTGGTCATTCCTGCAGAGTTCGGATCCATCAGGGATCCAGTTAGTTTAAGCACAAATCTCCATCTTATTGATGTTCTGGATCATAATTATCAATAATATTGCTGGCTTCCAACCCTGAAACTTGTACAAAGTTTATTAAACAGAGTTTAAACAGACTTTATATCCACACTTTCATTTACTGACACTCGCTTGCATGTATCGGTGCCGTATAATCAATTATTAATCTTATTTAAGGTATATGATCTCTCAAAATCCTACAGATTTCCTCAGTTTCTTAGCATACATCAGAGCTATTCTCAATCTCGACCTACTATCTGCTTGTTCTTCATACATTGTCAACAAAAAACAAAATTCCATTTTAATTATCTCACAATAATAATTGGTTCGCATTTCATGATTCATAAAACTACCATATTATGATCTCCATTACACATGCTTCTGACATTTGAGTAACTTACAGTCACTCTCTTCACTCGCAGAACGCAAAGGAAAACATTCTAACATTTATTTACACTTCCAAAACATATGATTCGTCACTTCGCATAGGCCTTCTTGATGGTTAACCGTGCATGATTTTAAATTATTCCATGGCCTCCGCTATGACGTTTCCCGGACTAAATGTTATGTATGACCTTTTCTCTTTACATCTGTTGACATAATTTGCATTACTAATATCTGCTTTGTATCTGAATTATTCTTAACTCAATCTTCTATATACCACGGGGTTCTAAACTTGATTTTTATACTTCATTCCGTAAGATTCACCGTAAATATGCGAGTTGTATTGGTTTTCATACGTGATGGAATGCGTAAGCTGGCCGTATTCCGGCGATTCACGTACTTCTGTGCCGTTCCCATCGAACTGTTTATTTTATAACTTTCAATGAATCCTTCGCTCTCGACCTCGACATCATTGAAAGGTTATAATATGTTCCTTCACTACGCGGCGCTGATGTAGATAGATAGGGTTCAGATGTCTCTGAAAATATATTTCTAAATGGGAATTGATGTGATTTAATTCGGAATTTACTGTTTAAATAAATGATTTGAAACCGTGTATTCATTACTATGGTGCTTCAGGACTGTGCATTGTGTTTACTGACTGATGACTTTTTTCATGTGCTATATATGTTTAGTGCAAATTAAGATATGGTGTTTCATGTTTTGAAAGTAATTTGTGAAATATATGTAGGAGATAAGGACATTACTTCAGAAATTGGTTCGTCAGTAAAGTAATCAATATCTCAAACGTTCGTGCATAGTTGCATTAAGTGTTCTTTTAGTAATTCGACACGTAACCGACTGCATTTCAAACTCAGTAGCAATTATAAGTTGTAATCTTCACAGAAAATATGTCAACTCTTTAGTGTACATGCTGCGAAATACATTGCAGTAAATATATTAAACCTCTGCAGGCTTGCCACATTATCCTTATAAATACGTATGTCGTACACATGTAATTTTTACTTAACTACTTAATTTATATGTTATAATGCTCAGCTTAATCATGAATCTTACTAGTAACTTCCTGTGAAGATGCTTAATTCTCCTTTTAAGATGAGTTCCTGCTGGTTATCAGCACTAACTTTGAGTTATCACCAGCAGTAGAGCATACAGAGCTAATACTAGAAGAGTCCAGTATGGAAGGGACATCTGATTTAGTAGATTGGCGTTGATATAGAAATCTTTTTACTGTAATATTTCAAGATAAATATAATGGGAGATTTGGAAAAAAAAGTGTGGGAATGTTATGAGATCCAGTTTGCGTATCTGTCTTGAAATTTCCACTTTTTTACCATTAATAATGAAACTGCCACAATTTTGAGTGGTGGTAAAATGCGGATCACGGATATGACGTTGATCACTGAAAGGCAGATCCTGTCGTGGAGTCGACCACTTGGAGAACAGACTGGGATGCCCTGGATTGAAAAAAAAGTTTTTACTTGACTCTTTATCGTAACCCGACTGAAATGAAATGGCGTATGGCTTTTAGTGCCGGGAGTGTCCGAGGACAAGTTCGGCTCGCCAGATGCAGGTCTTTTGATTTGACAACCGTAGGCGACCTGCGCGTCGTGATGAGGATGAAATGGTGATGAAGACGACACATACACCCATCCCCAGTGCCAGCGAAATTAACCAACCTTGGCTAAAATTTCCGACGCTGGCAAGAATCGAACCCGGGGCCCCTGTGACCCAAGGCCAGCACGCTAACCATTTAGCTATGGAGTCGGACGCAACCCGACTTGTCTAACCCGGGACATAGCAAGTTGTTGGCATATTCTCATGTGGTAGTAAATTTTTGTTCTACAACTTGTTTTACGTCGCACCGACACAGACAGATCTTACGGCGACGATGGGACAGGAAAGGGTTAGGAGTGGGAAGGAAGCGGCCGTGGCCTTAATTAAAGTACAGCCTGGTGTGAAAATGGAAAACCACGGAAAACCATCTTCAGGGCTGCCGACAATGAGGTTCGAACCTACTATCTGCCGAATACTGGATACTGGCCGCACTTAAGTGACTGCAGCTATCGAGCTCGGTCGGTAGTAAATTGAAGCATATGCCAATGTACACGCCTTACTTCTCAAATACCTAATATTTTTCACTTTTCAGTTTACGAAAATTTAACACCAGATATTTCCTGCGTATAAAACTACCGAAAAAGACCAGAAACTGTTTACACACACTTCCGCTTTAAGCTGACAAAAAGCGCGCCTACTTGGCCTTTATATCGATAGCAGCGCTGCAGGCGGCGGAGAATATGTACACCGTGTCTGTGAACCACCGCCGTCTCGATCCTCTTATACTGCCTGCTCTATGCCACTAGTTTAATACAGGAAGGCGCGATTACCAATATTTCTCCAAGTCGCCGTAAGAGTGCGGCAGTATACGCACAATCTTTGCTGTCAGTGTGGGTGTAGCACTGTGTTATTAGTGTATGAATGTGTGTGAAAACCTGAGTTACTTCGTACAATGAGTAAACGTGTCTGGTCACTTCCGTTCGTACAAGAGATATTTTGAATAGAACTGTGAAATGAATTAATCATGTTACGGTGTTAGTACTTGTTTCTTTCCGTTCGTGCAAGGTATATTTTCCGTAGAACTGAAACTTCAGATTCTTTCTCCGAAATATTCAACTGTTGTGTACCATTTTGCCAATCTGGGCAAGGTGGTTCGCATCCAGAAAAGCTACGACTCCATGAAATACCGTCTAGAAAGGAATTAAGAGAAAAGCGGCTGTCGGCTTTATCTAGGCAAGGACCTAATAAAGGAAGAAATTGGATATCCTCAGATTACTCCCGCATCTGTGCCTTTACACCTTATTTCAGAAGGTGATGGAGCCTCCGTGGCTCAGGCAGCAGCGCGCCGGCATCACACCGCTGGGTTCTGTGGTTCAAATCCCGATCACTCCATGTGAGATTTGTGCTGGACAAAATAGAGGCGGGACAGGTTTTTCTTCGAATACTACGGTTTTACCTGTCATATTTCATTCCAGCAACACTCTCCAATTTCATTTCATTTCATCTTTCATTCATTAATCATTGCCCCGGAGGAGTGCGACAGGCTTCGGCAGCCGGCACAATTCCTATCCTCGCTGCTAGATGGGGGCTTCATTTCATTCCTGACCCGGTCGAATGACTGGAAACAGGCTGCGGAATTTTGTCCAGAAGGTGATTAAAGCCGTGGAGGATAGTGGATTCCCTGTGATAAGAATTGTGACGGACAATTACAATCCGAGAAGACCAATAATTGCTATTATTGCGTAAATTATTCCTAAAGTACCAAATGCTTCCTTTTTCCCTCTTTCTACCATTCCTTGTTGCTATAATAGTTATAATTAACCTCTTATTCCTTCACCCCAACAAACGTCTTCATGATTAGACATTTTGGACAACCTCAGATATCCAGACGATAATATTCCAATCAAACTAGAAACAGGAAATCAAATCCTAATTTGCGGGTACTATGTTCAGGTTGTTGAATAGAGGACAGAGTGTGACATTTTGTGTCAGCAACATCTCACTGCCTAGACACCGCTAAATGGAACTGATTATGCATCAGGACAGAGGAGTTTGATACCCAAAACCTTGTTTTGTTGCTCTGGTAAAGCATCTGCAGGAGTTCGTTTTAGCTGCTGTGCCCTATTGGCGAAGACCTTCAAACGTACGAGCGTAATACGAGGACTTGCGAGGACTTCCCTTTCAGAATACCGGGCGAGTTGGCCGTGTGTTGAGGAGCGCGCAGCTGTGAGCTTACATCTGGGAGATAGTGGGTTCGAACCCTACTGTCGGCAGCCCTGAATGTGGTTTTCCATGGTTTCCCATTTTCACACCAGGCAAATGCTGGGGATGTACCTTAATTAAGGCCACGGCCGCTTCCTTCCCATTCCTAGGCCTTTCCTGTCCCATCGTCGCCATAAGACCTATCTGTGTCGGTGTGACGTTAAACAAATATAAAAAATACCTAAAATACCTTATAAAGAAATTTGCTTTGGCCCGGTCACCATTAATTCCAAAATTACAGCTTCTACATGAATATTACTGTATACGAAACATCCCCCAAGAGGCGAACGAACCCCTGCTATCTATCAGGCATACAAACTGTTGTGCACGCAGAGCGATAAATTTCTACGTTTGCCAAAACTTCCTATGTATTCTATCCCTAAGATCATAATATCCTCTACAACTCACATTTCTCCTTTAGAACACAATGTTTTTCATAGTCCTTCTGAATCCAAAAAAATTATAATTTCCTTATCTGAGAACGGAATCAGTATATACACTGACGGTTCTAAGTACGAAAGAGGCGTAGGAACAGCATTCTTTATTCCCAATTTCAATATAATTGAAACTTTCCATTTACCAAGTAATTTTTCTATATATTATGCAGAGTTATTTGCAATTCGACAAGCACTTATTCACGTTCAGCAACAGCATTATAAACGAACAACTATATATACGGATGCTCAAAGTATACTTCATGCATTAACCTCTCCCAAACTCTCTTATAATTGGTATTTATACAATGTGAAATATTTATCAACTCGAACAATCAGGCGTGTACATAACAGTAGTGTGGATCCCAGGTCCTTCCGGTATTTTTGGAAATGAGCGAGCTGATTCTGCAGCTAAGGCAGCTAGTACTCAAAATACAGCACCAATTCTTGTAGCCCTTCCTCCCCTTGACTTTCTTCCTGTACTTTACGATGTAGAATACAGTTCGTGGCAAGAGAATTGGCAATATTCCACTCATACAAAAGGCAATTTTTTTTATCAAATTCAGCCGCATATTCCTCATAAACCTTGGTTTTTTTATGGATCATACACTCGTAGGCATATCACAAATATCATACGTCTTCGTTTCAACCACGCACTTACACCACAATACAAGTACCATTTCCACATTTCTAACCTCTCTACCTGCGTGTGTGGCCACCCACATGGTGACAGTAATCACATTTTATTTCAGTGTCCATAATTAGATTCTCCCCGTCGTCAATTTATGCAACGCCTTCTAAATTTATCCATCCCCCTTTCTACAAGTGTTTCCTGTTTATTGTCAACCCTCACTCCCACTTTAATTGATACATTAAATAAATTTATTGATGAGACCAAATTGCATTTGTAAAAGGTGAGCTATTCCCTCCTTCATATAGTCAAAATATGCTTCTTGTTTCCACTGTAAAATTTACTCCTACCTCTACAGATAAATACAAGCGAATCATAACAAAGCGTGTTTTTTTTTTTTTTTTTTTTTTTTTTTTACAATAATTGGTCCCATAACATATTATCTATCTCACATTCAAAATAAAACGCATATAACAAAATTTCATATCCAAGACACTTGAGTTTACACCACAAATATAGTGACTGGACGAAATTCACAGAGTCCAACCCACACCATCAAGAAGAAGAAGAAGAAGAAGAAGAAGAAGAAGAAGAAGAAGAAGAATCACACTATTCGGCCAGACTACACTAATGACGTGACACTGAAGCTTGGCAACACAGCATTGCTTCTTCTTGCAGTCTTACTTGTAACATATGGGAGGTTAACATTACAATCAAGACGTTTTCTCCAATAAAACGCTGCTGGAAGAGCAGTTTTCATTGGATACATATAAAACAAGGTGAAAATACAATAAATATGTTAATGTCTATATGAACAATAAAGGAACATATGTCTACTTGCATGGGTACAACTAGAAAAGGCAGTACAATCCTATGACCATCAAATTACAATTTTGAAAACAGGATTCAACTTACACACAACATAATCACTACAGGGTCATGAGTTTTTATTTTCTTGGCAGAACACTTAACCATAGCATCGTCATAATTAACATGTTTTGTGTAACTGTTGATTAAAATATTTACAAAATAGGCAATGATAGGTAGAGAAGTTCATATAGAGGATTTCACAATATGAGCAGCGCTCCCTTGTATCCTTTACACTTTGTTTTGAAAGCTGAATCAATACACACTAGGAATACACAGTAGGAATGCTACTTCATATTTTTCAGATTAAAATCTACCTGATCTTATATACACTTGTACAGACTTTTATGAGCAATTTTGATTAGACCGATAACCCACCTCTGTTTAAGCTATTGAGCATGTCATTTTCCACTGTTTCATTTGATATATTCGAGATACAGTATCTGCACTTAAGTTTACTGCCTAGCTTGAAAGCTACATAACCTGAAATGTAAAAGACGGGAAACACATTATCGAAGCCTACTTATATTTCAATTACTTCTAACAAGCACACTGGAAAATTCACTGTATACCGTATATCTGTTTCGTCAGTTATGTTCAGTCAATCGGAGTCTAATTCAAACATGTACTTACTTAAAGTTATTTCTTTATATTTTGCAGGCCTTAATACTAGCAAACATTGCACTCTTATCTTCTTCTTAGCTTCAAAAACTTGTAAAACAGATACATTATAATTGGCACCACACAATTGTTTATAAGAACTAATCTCATCTCAAGTTTATCGGTTTGAAACTTTCCTGGCAACACATACTCGACTTGAGGTAGATCCAAACAAAACCTTACCAACTCAATCATGGCACTTGTTTGTATGAGAGCCCTGAAAGTGTCTACTGAAAAGTGACCGTATTCCAAGGTCATATTAAACCATCTCCTCAACCAATTCACAAATTCTTCAAGAAACTGTAATCAGATATCATATCCTCATGTGAAAGGAAAAGCATCTACTTCTATCTTTCTGCTTCCAATTTCCTTGCTCTTAATGTTCATAACTGTTCACCACCTATTAATCGTCCGACTCGTTGGCTGAACGGTCAGCGTACTGGCCATCGGTTCAGAGGGTCCCGGGTTCGATTCCCGGCCGGGTCGGGGATTTAAGCCTTAATTGGTTAATTCTAATGGCACGGGGGTGGGTGTATGTGTTGTCTTCATCATCATTTCATCCTCATCACGACGCGCAGGTCGCCTACGGGAGTCAAATCAAAAGACAGGCACTTGGGGAGCCGAACCCGTCCTGGGATATCCCGGCACTAAAAGCCATACGACATTTCATTACCTATTAATCAAGTTAACAACATTTTCTTCTTCAGAATAGCCCCGTTTAGACAGTGCTGTAATTGTCTCATTACAACAAATATTACAATCAACAGCAACATTCTGCCTCTCTATGACTGATGAAAACACTGGATTTTGATTAGGCCTAAAGGAATAATACAATAACCTGTTGGGCTCTAACGTGTACAATGCTCTCAATCCAGAAAACTGGGTTTTGAGGACTGAACAACCATGACCTACGATAGGATCAAATTTGAGATAAAAGAAGGTTGTAGCTTCATCACACAGATTTAACGCATTATTTCTGATAGTTTTAAGAAGCTGAGCAGTATCAAAGATAAAAGAATCTCACTTTGGTTTGGGCATCTTATAATTTGAACTTCCACCTAGAAAAGAAAACATGTTACGATTTATCCGAATATTATCAGAAATAATGCAAAGCACAGTAAACCGGTAATTGTGGACAGCACTTATAGCTATTTTCGTCCAGTTAGTTAAGTCACCTGGCACCAGTGTAACTACAACAGAAACACTGCCAAAAGCAGATGTTATCATAAAGGACTTCAGTGGCTCTAGCTAACTTTCCTGTTTGATTCTGAGCACGGCCATGCACTACATCTGACCTTAGCTGGCAACGTGAGTTCACGTACATTTCATCTAGAAGGAGATTTACATATCGCTGTCTTACGAAAAAATAATTACCCTAATCAGGCGGCACATGTGCGTTTGAGATGTCTAGAGTGAGGAAGGAACATAATCTTTTGATTAGATAACAAGAAGAATATATGTAGTAAATTAGAAATAAAAACTGAAACAGAAGGCAGGAATATAACTTCCTGGACACACACAGGAGTTGAAACCGATGGCTTAAAAACACTGCTTGCTTGTAGTCTGGAAATTCTTCATCTGAATGAGACAAAATGAAAGTCTCAAGATCTGATAGCTGGCCATTGATATGGTTAATAATTTTCTTGTAATGCACCTGAGGTATCGGCTCATTATTTGCATGACATACACAATAATTGCTCATAATGGCCCTAAGTTGTGACATTTCTGTAATTTTTCCTTTAATAAGGGATCATCCTTACCTACATTTTTCCATTTCTCCAACAACACAGACACTTGCATTGCTACCTCAACTTATTGATTGAGTGATTGACAGAGTGTAAATTACAAATTCATTTTCACTACTTTCTGTTAACTTTCTGTTTCTTAAACAGTTATCAAATGGGGTTTTGCAGTCTTTTAAGGCTAAAAAATATGCAATTGTGTCTTGTTCAACAAGTTTCTGAAATTCTTCCTCATATTTCTGAGTTTCTTTACGCCTGCCATCCGGAGGTTTTTCTTTTTTATTTTTTTTATGAATGAACTGGGTTTGGTTAAGTAATTGGGAAGGACTGGGAAAATCCTAGGGGGAGCACCAGACCTAATGGAGGCCTGCCTTTTTCCTTGTTTTCGTTTCACCCTTGTGATCAATGTGTCTCAAATATGTCCACATCTTCCGGAGAAAAGTGTTTCACACAGGCTCGATGAAGTGGGGTTCCAGTTGTCTCTGGGGATACATTTCATCCATTAAGCTTTCCCTGCATCATCCTTAGGAAATCTGAACACTGAAATGTATCCATCTTGATTAGAATCATAGATGGTGGTGCAAGAGGGAACTCAGCGATGTATTGGCATCTGAAATTTAGCCTAACTTTAGTTGTGGTTGTCGTACTTGTGAAACATAAAATAAAATAACGCCATCATGCTGAACTTTTAAACTACGGAAATTTGAAAAAATACAAAAACAGAACGACTTTAAAAGCAATGTGGATTATTACTTTAATACGCACTGAGAAAGCTCACCACCGAACTCGATAGCTGCAGTCGTTTAAGTGCGGCCAGTATCCAGTAATCGGGAGATAGTGGGTTCGAACCACACTGTCGGCAGCCTTGATGATGGTTTTCCGTGGTTTTCCATTTTCACACCAGGCAAATGCTGGGCTGTACATTAATTAAGGCCACGGCCACTTCCTTCCCATTCCCAGGCCTTTCCCATCCCATCGTCGCCATAAGACGTATCTGTGTCGGTGCGACGTAAAGGAAATATAAAAAAAAACTCATAATTTCCTTAAATTAATGTCGTTCCAGGATACCGAATAACGTGTGGGTTAATTTCTTAAGCTATAACACATAAAATATCTTCAATATACCCTGAATTTGGCAAAATGCCATCAAGTTAACTTACACACGACACAAAATATAATGATACACCACGTTAGATTTATTTATTTATTTATTTATTTATTTATTTATTTATTTATTTATTTATTTATTTATTTATTTATTTATTTATTTATTTATTTATTTATTTATTTATTTATTTATTTATTTATTTATTTCTGACTTACATTTTTGGCGATGTTAGGGCTCACGGCCCTGTCTTACACTTAACCACTTTAAACAATAAAAAAATGTAAACATAAAAACAAGATATAGTAATTCTACAGAGAAATAATACTACGGACAGATATACTAAGACTAGGTTACGCATCAGTGCGGAAATTAGTGTGATATTATTTTATGTTATGGTATTTTATTTTATGAAATACTTCCTTTCATCCAGAGGATGCCTTGCGACAAAGTACACTTTTACATTTATTTTTAGAAGAGCATGTTTGTGGGTTACTGTAGTCACGTCCTAGTTCGTGAACCATGGGCAACGGCTGAGTGGCCTAGTAAGTGGTCGTGAGAGTCGGGATACCAGTTACTATGGAATGGGAGTGGGCATCTCGGACATATTCTGAGTCCTAGCCTTCCTTGTGCTCAGGCGGCTAGGACTATACAAGTCACCGGTGGACAGATCCTCACTTGGACTATGTTCAAGTAGGGTAGCAATAGCATCCTGCTTCATGAATTTACCGAGCTCAGAACATTTTAAGCAAACCTCGGACCTATGGGAGTAATGGAGTTCCACTCCCATTTGACAGGCGAGGGACTCCTTGGAAACAACTTGGCGAACGAAATGGAATTCGATGGGAAGCTATCAATATTAATGGGGCTTATGGAAGAAAGAAAGTAGAACTGGCTGAGTCAGCAAAGAGGATGCATCTGGATGTGCTAGGAGTAAGTGATATTCGGGTAAAGCGAGATAACGAGGAAGAGATACGAGATTATAAAGTGTACTTGACGGGTGTTAGAAAGGTAAGGGCAGAGTCTGGGGTAGGGCTCTTTAGCAGGAATACAATTGCACGCAACATAGTTTCTGTTAGGCACGTATATGAGCGAATGATGTGGGTAGATTTGTCAGTTGGAGGAATTAGGACTAGAATTGTGTCCGTGTATTCACCATGTGAGGGTGCAGATGAGGATGAAGTTGACAAGTTTTATGAAGCATTGAGTGACATCGTGGTCAGGGTCAGCAGCAAGGTTAGAATAGTGCTAATGGGCGATTTCAATGCGAGAGTTGGAAATAGAACTAAAGGATACGAAAGGGAGATTGGTAAATCTGGGGAAGATATGGAAGCTAATGGGAATGGGAAGCGTTTGCTGGACTTCTGTGCTAGTATGGGTTTAGCTGTTATGAATACATTCTTCAAGCATAAGGATATTTACCGCTACACTGGCATCTTGGAAGGGAGGGTGCGATCAGTCGTTGAGAGGAAGTTGGATGAAAACCAGTGTGGTTTCAAACCACAGAGAGGCTGTCAGGATCAGATTTTCAGTATGCGCCAGGTAATTGAAAAATGCTACGAGAGGAATAGGCAGTTGTGTTTGTGTTTCGTAGATCTGGAGAAAGCCTATGACAGGGTACCGAGGGAAAAGATGTTCGCCATACTGAGGGACTATGGAATTAAAGGTAGATTATTAAGAGCAATCAAAGGCATTTATGTTGACAAGTGGACTTCAGTGAGAATTGATGATAGAATGAGTTCTTGGTTCAGGGTACTTACAGGGGTTAGACAAGGCTGTAATCTTTCACCTTTGCTGTTCGTAGTTTACATGGATCATCTAGTGAAAGGTATGAAATGGCAGCGAGGGATTCAGTTAGGTGGAAATGTAGTAAGCAGTCTGGCCTATGCTGACGATTTGGTCTTAATGGCAGATTGTGCCGAAAGCCTGCAGTCTAATGTCTTGGAACTTGAAAACAGGTGCAATGAGTATGGTATGAAAATTAGCCTCTCAAAGATTAAATTGATGTCAGTAGGTAAGAAATTGAACAGAATTGAATGTCAGATTGGTGATACAAAGCTAGAACAGGTCGATAATTTCAAGTATTCAGGTTGTGTGTTCTCCCAGGATGGTAATATATTAAGTGAGATTGAATCGAGGTGTCGTAAAGCTAATGCAGTGAGCTCGCAGTTGCGATCAACAGTATTCTGAAAGAAGGAAGTGAGCTTCCAGCCGAAACTATCTTCACATCGGTCTGTTTTCAGACCAACTTTGCTTTACGGGAGCGAAAGCTGGGTGGACACAGGATATCTTATTCATAAGTTAGAAGTAACAGACATGAAAGTAGCAAGAATGATTGCTGGTACAAATAGGTGGGAACAATTTCAGGAGGGTGCTCGGAATGAGGAGATAAAGGCTAATTTAGGAATGAACTCGATGGATGAAGCTGTACGCATAAACCGGCTTCGGTGGTGGGGTCATGTGAGGCGAATGGAGGAGAATAGGTTACCTAGAAGTATAATGGACTCTTCTATGAAGGGTAAGAGAAGTACAGGTAGACCAAGAAGACGATGGTTAGACTCGGTTTCTAACGATTTAAAGATAAGAGGTATAGAACTAAATGAGGCCACAACACTAGTTGCAAATCGAGGATTATGGCGACGTTTAGTAAATTCACAGAGTCTTGCAGACTGAACGCTAAAAGGCATAACAGTCTATAATGAAAATGAATGTATGTAAATAGATATACTGTACTTGAGAAATGTTGAAGGTAACCTAATTGTAACAGTGATTTCTTAGAATTATCAGTGAGCCCCTTAAGGCTATGATGGCAATCTCCCGTTACGTTGTAACTGGCAGAGACATCTGTTTCCAGAAATTAGCTGCAAAAGCAGGAATCGTTCCCCTTGCTCCAATCATCAGACCTACTATGGTCGATTTCCTCTATCTGGTATTTCTCCCTATAGTAAGGAATTGTTGGTAAGTAAATATTCCTCTTCTCTAGGTTAACATCTGAGGGCTGCGACTTATGGCTTTCAAAGCGAATTGTGGGATCGATGATGTAACCTCTCTTCTTATTCTTGAAAGCAATGATGTCAATCATTCTGTGGCTTCGTTGTCCGCTAAGCCATGAACCTCTTCAAATACCTGGAAACCATGGTCTTTTAGCGTTGTCGCAATTAAAGAGCGGATGTTATGATGACGCATATTTCTTAAAAGTTCACCATGAGGACAAGATCCCTGAACATGTGCAAGAGTTTCAATCTCCTTGAGGCAGCGCCTACAAAGGGAATCGTTCTGAGATCTTCCTGGTACCGATCTAACTGCTGAAATGTTTGCTGTCATCATAACTGCTTCACGCCATTCACTACATGATAAGCCTTGATGGTCTCGAATCCGGGAGTTGGCAGGAGTATATTCATTGTACAAACATACACCTCTTCCTTTCTGCTGCAAGTTACACCACGCACTGAATGCCCTTTCTCTCAGTACTATTCTCACTTTTCTGGCATCAGTTATTTCTAGACGTGGATGTAGCAAATTGTCAGATGGAGGGACATTGAGGGATTGTAGTGAGAGAGTTGTTTCTTCTTTCAGATTTCTTGTAGCACGGATGTATTCGTCACCTGAGCTTAATAGTTCCTTGCAGATGTTAATGTGGTAAAGATGAGCTTCCCAAGTGGCGCAGAAGAGTCCCAACCCCTTAAATTTTTTCTCAGTGTAGAACATTCCATTAGGAATGTCTGCAGGCATTTGAAGAATTTCCTTAAGAGCACTTCGAATTAGTATGTCTGTATCAGCAAGGAACTTTTTCGGAATCTTCTCTGGCTTGATAGTTTGGAATGGGTATATGAGAGATGGGCATATAACTGTGTTTATTACTTTAAATTTCTGGTCAGCCTGTAATAATGGAGCAGAAACCAATGTCTCCATTTTGTTCTGTAATTTTTTTAAGCTCCTGTGTAGGTTGAACAATTATTTCATTTGAAAAGTTAACTCCCAGATTGCGGATTGTTTCCCCACGTCGCAAACTCGATATATCATAGCTCTTAAATTCAGCTGGGTTTTCGATTAACTTTCCGCGTTCGATGCAGATTGCCGTAGATTTCATTGGGTTGATATAAAGCCCTATTTCATGAAATCTCCTTGTGACTATTTTCGAGAGCTCAAGTGCTGCTATTCGACTATTTCCTATGACAACCAAGTCATCAGCGAAACCCATGATCATTAAAGGTGGAAAATGTGGTACTAAAGAAAACACATAGTGGCTTGTGAGACAGTCTTCAGTTAGTTCGTTTAAAATATGATCTGTCGCTAGATTGTAGAGACAGGGAGAAAGAGGTGAGCCCTGCATAACACCCCTTTTTAGGCTTAAGGTGGCAGTCTTTTCAGTTACAGTTTCTAATTTTGTAGTGTTTCCTGTCTTGAGATTAACTATTAGTTCCTTTAATTTCTCAGGTATTCCTAATGTCCTCAAGGTCTCATGTAAATGAAGGTGCCCAATGTTGTCAAACGCCTTTCTGACGTCTAGAAAAATCACTGTTAGATCAGTTTTGTTCTGTTTCGCGGAATTTAAAACCGAATCGAGTGTAGAAGTATTGATATATGTACCGACTGAAGATATAAATCCCCGTTGTTGTGGATTAAAAGCAAAGTATTCTCTCAGGCGTTTATCAAGAGCTCGCTCAATTACTCTCCTAACAACAGAAAATATTGTGATTGATCTCCAGTTTGCAATGTCATCAGGGGCACCTCCCTTGTGTATAAGAACGGTTCTTGCCTTTCTAACACACGGTGGTACCTGTCCTGTTTGAAGCATACGAGTGGCTATTATGGCATTTATATCGGAAGCGATGTCACTTTTAATAGCTCTAACGATGACGTAATCAGGTCCAGGTGAAGTGTCCACCGCAATTCTACTTGTTGCAAGCTGTATTTCATCTTTAGATATAACATCATTAAACGTGTCATTGTAAACCGTTTGTGTAGCTTCACTCACTTTTGGGGGATAATTTTCTCTCACTGAATTATTTTCATGTCCTAATATTTCGTGGAAATAGCCATATACATATTGAGAATTAGACATCTTTCATTGTTTTCATGAAGGACAGTTCTAACTGCTTTCCTACGTTGATTGTGGAACTGAAATTGAGTTAACTGATATAAATATTTACTTCGTCTTTTTTCTCTATCCCTATTAGCGGACCTTTGCGGATTTGAATAATATAAAGAGAAAATATAATAATAATAATAATAATAATAATAATAATAATAATAATAATAATAATAATAATAATAATAATAATAATAATGACCTAAGTGCATAATAGATAAAAGAAAACACATTCGCACAACATACACGCAATGAATCACACATGTCCGTTATTTGTTCCCAGGAAAAACTTTCGGCAGATAGATTTGAATTTATGAGAGGAAGTGACTTGCCGAATGTTCATTGGGAGTGTATTCCAGAGTCTCGATGCTGTAACTAAAAAGGAATGATTGTAGGAGCTCGTTCGATGAAGTAGAATTTCAAGTAGAGAATCAGAACGGCTGCTAATTTCATGGAATGAGGAAAGGAAACGAAACTTAGAAGATAGGGAATTTGGGGTGTTCGTCGAGAGTACTTGGTAAACAAATGTCATTAGGTTTACAGACTTGACTCCAAGCAACGTTGTCGGATCTCCACTGTCATTGTCTTATAGTGTAGTCCGACTTGCGTAGACACATATCTACCACAACTTTACTAACTTTGTCCAGATAGTTATAGGATTTCAACATTACAAGCAAAGATTTCTACGTCATGTACATGTCTCAGCACTTTTAGGAATTCTTGGCAGACTGATACGCATTAACATCTCCTGGCTAGATGAAAACATTGTTGGAGGCGCTTGTGTATGTTCGGCTGTTGAGAGTGCTCTTGTATTATCGCAGTGGTAAAAGTAGTTAAAACCTATTGAAATGGTTTAATTTTGTGTGTGTGTTTGTGTGTTTGTGTGTGTGTGTGTGTGTGTGTGTGTATGTGTGTGTGTGTTTGTGTGTGTGTGACGCATTTAGTGTTATTTATATATTGGTGTTTAGTGCTTGTTGGCAGAAATTGGGAGTAGCGATATTTATTTGAATTTTATAACAAGTAGTTCAGTTGGTATTCAGTAGATTACGTTTTTTAGTTTAAGTAGGCTAGGTAGGTTTACCTTCCTTCGAATTTAGGTTTAGGAATTACTTTGGGTAATAATAACTTTAAAAAATATTTTTAAACATATCTAGCTTCGTTGGTATAATACTTACAAAGGCAGTTTTAACTTCCGCAGCTTTTCAGGTATTTTGTATAGATATCCGTTCACTATCACGAAGGTAATGATTTATTCATTTAAATAACACGATACGCCAGTAAACTTCGACTTAAAAAGAATTTAAAGAGAATACACGATATTTCACTGGATAATTAATCAACAGTGTTTGGAATGTTGAGAATTGTTGCTGCATTCCGACGAGACCAAAGAGGGCATGCACATGGTAGCTGTGTAAACAAATACAAAAATCATCTGTATTCCGATAATTTTAGTCTAAGTTCCTGGCATACTTTGTACTTTGCACATTCGTTTATTCATCGAGTAAAAGTTAATAATCAAATTCCTATATTCCAATAATATTGCAATTCTAGCCCCGGCGTACCGTAGTTTCGACAGCAATTATTGTAGACAACCTCTTATTTTTCACCATTTTAGGGCACTTTTATTCTCCGTGCCGCGTAGTACCGAAAACATAATAATCCACCATCTGTAAAATTCACATGACCACATTTCACTTGAGAATTGTAGCACAGGTGCGGTGTATTTAGACAGTAACGTACCTTCCCTGCTATATTCGTGTGTATCTTTGTGTGTGTATCATTCGTGTGTATCTATTAGAACATAGTAAGATAAAATGGTAGTAGTAATAATATGTCTACGTATTTAGCTTTGTTGATAATCCTTGAGTAGTTATTTACAAATTTTAAACTTGCGATTTTCATATTTGTTTGTGCTTAGTAGTAACATACTGTAATTACAATACGACTGAACACAGTTTAAAATCATTGTAGTATACTGTAGTTACGAGTAGGTAATATTTTATTAGAAATTAGCGTATAATTCTATTATTGTAAAATATTTGTGTAGTATAGTAGAGGTATCCGTAGGAACTCTCTTAATAGAATTGTGTTGTAATTAGGATGGCTAAGGGGGATACGTGCATGAAATACATGTGCAAATATAATCATTCACCAAATCCACAATTTGTAAGGTACATAACTGAAATTTAGTACAGAGTTTAAGAATGGTTAAATGCATCTCTTTACGGTTTTTCATGACTTAGCAAAATTAAATTGAAGCGTTTTGCAATTTATAAATTTTATGACCCCGTGATCAACTAAGGTACCATTTTCTCATACACTTTTCAACAAATTGTCAGGAAAGGTGTACAGTGTAACCTCAATATGTATAGAAACAACTCCACAGAAGCATTTTTAAATAAAATGATATTTAATTAATTTTATGTTTAATTATTTTGTAAACTGCAAAAATATCCCTAAAAAATCTATATTTTTCCTTGTATATCCCGGCGTAAGGAATGATATTAAAATTTGGCCCTGTGTATATGTTCCTTATACACACAGCAATGGGGATGCCAAAAATCATGGCTCTATCTTTCCCAGTTTCTGAGAAAGGTGTACTTTAATAACGGAAATGGTGATTCTGAGAAAATGCACTTTCAAGTTTATCTTACTTTTTCCTTGCAATTCTGTTTATTAAAAGGCTCCAGAACTGTACTGAGTGTCCTCATTTCCTTCAAGACTTCTCTTTTTGTTTCTTGTTTTCTGCCTTCTTTGCTTTACCAGGTCTTCAACTGACTTTTCAGCTGCAGAGAGGCTCTGGAAATCTATTATTCTCAAGATGTCTTAAGTGAAAATTCCTACCTTACAGCCTAATACCTTCATCCACACTAAGTTTCCGCCATTAAATACAGGAACTGTATCATACGTTGCAATTCTGACAACTCTAGCAGGTGAGAATGTGGTTTTAGGGCATCGTTTCCTTACGAGTCAATTTAGAGTTTCATTTGGATTTGGGTTTTGCCAAGAACACAATTTTTGAAAAGTTCAGGATCGGCCAGAAACCTGTAAGTGGGCTTGAATATATCTAGGATATATTTTGGAAGCTTCTGCTTGTGGATGTTGGGGGTTATTATCCCTCTGAGCCTGTAGATATTTACAGCAGCTAATGTGGCACAGATTACGAATTGGTGGTTCATCTGTTTACACCATGTGTAAATATGTATCCGATACAGTTCTTACTTCGGACCTAACCTTATTCCTGTTTGTTTCACATGTCTTGCGTTCACCAACTTCTGCAAAATCAGTTTATCCAGTCGTGTATACACTCCTTGTGACCATAACATTTTGCGTAAATCTCCGTCAGTAGCAGAAGGCAAAACAAGAAATTATTGATTCTTCATAAACAAGCAGCTGGTTTGGTATTGTTTCTAAGATGCGTAACACAGTCATAGAAGATATATAAAACCAAAGAGTATGTATCACAGCATTCTAGATGTATCCCGTGCAAGTTTGCTTGAAAGAAATACACGGAATCGTTCTTCATCGAGCTAGTATTGAAGTAATGCTTCAAAAGTGGGTGTGGCAGTAAGGTCGCGTCACACATTTAATTATTATCTTTCAGGCAGTTCGGATGCAATTTCATCCTTGAAACTTTGGGAACATATTGTCAATGAGTTCTACTATTAAACAAAAGATAAATTGAAAATTGATATTTTGGACCCATTTCATGAACGTCCCCCCTCTACAGTTTAGAATTGTGTAATTCTTGTATATCCCTTTCGGTATTCAGTTTTTAACGGCAGTTTTTATCCGGTTAGGGTGTTGTAGGATAAAAAAAGAGTACGACTAAGTACACTGACTGACAGAGCAAATGCAACACCAAGAAGAAGTGGTCAGAACTTTATGCCAATTGCAGGGTAGACTGACGTCACTGAGGTATGCTCATGATGTGAAATGCGCTGCTGTGCTGCGCACGTAGCGAACGACAAATGGGACACGGCGTTGGCGAATGGCCCATTTCGTACCGTGATTTCTCAGCCGACAGTCATTGTAGAACGTGTTGTCGTGTGCCACAGGACACGTGTATAGCTAAGAATACCAGGCCGCCATCAACGGAGGCATTTCCAGCAGACAGACGACTTTACGAGGGGTATGGTGATCGGGCTGAGAAGGGCAGGTTGGTCGCTTCGTCAAATCGCAGCCGATACCCATAGGGATGTGTCCACGGTGCAGCGCCTGTGGCGAAGATGGTTGGCGCAGGGACATGTGGCACGTGCGAAGGGTCCAGGCGCAGCCCGAGTGACGTCAGCACGCGAGGATCGGCCCATCTGCCGCCAAGCGGTGGCAGCCCCGCACACCACGTCAACCGCCATTCTTCAGCATGTGCAAGACACCCTGGCTGTTCCAATATCGACCAGAACAATTTCCCGTCGATTGGTTGAAGGAGGCCTGCACTCCCGGCGTCCGCTCAGAAGACTACCATTGACTCCACAGCATAGACGTGCACGCCTGGCATGGTGCCGGGCTAGAGCGACTTGGATGAGGGAATGGCGGAACGTCGTGTTCTCCGATGAGTCACGCTTCTGTTCTGTCAGTGATAGTCACCGCAGACGAGTGTGGCGTCGGCGTGGAGAAAGGTCAAATCCGGCAGTAACTGTGGAGCGCCCTACCGCTAGACAACGCGGCATCATGGTATGGGGCGCTATTGCGTATGATTCCACGTCACCTCTAGTGCGTATTCAAGGCACGTTAAATGCCCACCGCTACGTGCAGCATATGCTGCGGCCGGTGGCACTCCCGTACCTTCAGGGGCTGCCCAATGCTCTGTTTCAGCAGGATAATGCCCGCCCACACACTGCTCGCATCTCCCAACAGGCTCTATGAGGTGTACAGATGTTTCCGTGGCCAGCGTACTCTCCGGATCTCTCACCAATCGAACACGTGTGGGATCTCATTGGACGCCGTTTGCAAACTCTGCCCCAGCCTCGTACGGACGAACAACTGTGGCAAATGGTTGACAGAGAATGGAGAACCATCCCTCAGGACACCATCCGCACTCTTATTGACTCTGTACCTCGACGTGTCTCTGCGTGCATCGCCGCTCGCGGTGGTCCTACATCCTACTGAGTCGATGCCGTGCGCATTGTGTAACCTGCATATCGGTTTGAAATAAACATCAATTATTCATCCGTGCCGTCTCTGTTTTTTCCCCAACTTTCATCCCTTTCGAACCACTCCTCCTTGGTGTTGCATTGTCACTGTCAGTCAGTGTAGTATTGTAGTAGTATATTAATTACCTTATTGTCGTGAGATCTTTGTGTAAACTTTCCTAGGCAATATTTCTTTCCTTTCATAATTTTGCACATAATAAGTAATTTAATTTTCCTTTTCTTTTCATTTTTCCGTAAAGAATGGCTAAAGAGTGCAAGTGAAAAACAACCCTATTTCCCTGAATGTACCTCCCTTTAACCCTTTCAAACAAATTTCCTAACTTATACGTACCACTGCGGTTTGAATGGGTGGGTGTAGCCAGGCATTAAGGTACGAGGAAGGAGTTGGAGAGTGTGAGGGAGAGAATTATGATTTTCTCAGAAAACAGGAAGGATTGTAGGCCTCCCTCAAACGATGTACAGGATATAGTAGGTGTAAAAGAGGTATGGGATGGAAAGGGGGAATTGTAGAAAATAGGTGGTCCAATGTTCTAAGGGGAAGGAGATTGCAGGACAGGTGTCTGTGAGAAATCGGTACGAGTCACTGCAGGTAGAATAACAGAGGAAAGATGAGGAACAGAGAATTGTCGCTGAGATGTGTGAAAGTAGGAGGAAGGGAAAAGGTATGAAAGGGAAATATAGAGTAAAGGATAGGGAAAGACAGGTGAAACAGGGTCATGGGAGGGAGAAAAGGTAGGAAGAAGCAGCTTTTGCAGCTGTCAGGAAAGATAGAACTGACCAGGTTGGGAGATGATCAAATGAGGTGGGTGTAGGGTTGAGGCTCTGGTCATGGGGGATTCCATTGTTAGACTTGTGAGGAAAGAGTGTGGAGGAAAGGGAACCAGGGTAGAGTGTTATCCAGGAATTAGGTTGAGGCAGATGTTGAGGAATGTAGAAGATACGGAAGAGGGGAAGAAGGTGGTAGTGTTTCTCGTTGGTACCAACAACGTAAGGCAAGCAGGTATAAGTACCAACATAGTTGGAGATGTGTGGGATCTGGTAAATGCAGCACGTGTGAAGTTTAAGGAAGCGGAGATTGTTATCACTTGAACATTGTGTAGGAGGGATACTGACTGGAGGGCTGTTGGGGATTTAAATGGGAATATGGAGTGGATATGTGGGAAACGGGGAGTGAGATTTCTAGATCCTAATTAGTGGGTAGGATATACGTACCTGCGCTCAGATGGCCTTCACTGAAACCGCAATGGTACGTATAAGTTAGGAAATTTGTTTGGAAGGGTTAAAGGGAGGTACCGTACATTCAGGGAAACGGGGTGGTCTAGGGAGCGGTGAGAAGGGTACAGGGATCTGGAAGTCTAGTAGGATGACAAAAAAATTGTTAGTTTTGAACTGTAGAAGTATTGTAAAGTAATGAATAGAACTAAGTAATTTAATAGATATATACTTACCAGACGTTGTGATAGGAGTTCAATCATGGCTAACAAATTGATATAATGGATGCAGACAATTTCTTACGGATATGCAGTGTGTATCACAGAGATAGGATAGGAATGGCGGGAGGGGGAGTATTCATTCTGGTGAAAGAAGAATTTGTAAGCTACGAAAAAGTTAAAGATGAGAAGCATGAAATTCTAGGTGTAAGGCTCATTTCTAAAGATAATAGGCAACTTGATGTCTTTGGAGTGTACAGGCCGGGAAAGGCTAGCACAGACGCTGATTCAGATTTATTTGATAAGATAATCAGCAATGTGAGGAACGACATGGAAACGAATGTGATTGTAGCGGGAGATCTGAATTCACCAAATGCCAATGGGGAAGGTAATACGAACGACAGGAAGCATGACCAAAAAATGACAAACAAGTTAATATGGGAACGACAGCTGATTCATAAATTGATGGAACCAACTGGAGGGAAGAATATCCTGGATGTGGTGGTGGTAAAATCAGATGAGCTCTATAGAGAAATCGAAGTAATAGATGGCATTAGTGATCATGAAGCTGTTTTTGTCATAGTTAAAAATAAATGTGATTGAAAGGAAAGTCTTAAAAGTAGGATTATTAGGCATTACCATATGGCTGATAAAGCAGGCATGAGGGAGTTTTTGAAAAGTATTTATGATCGGTACAAAAACGTAAATAAAAATGTACACAGACTCCGGGATGGGCTTAAAGCAATTGTTGAGGAATGGAAAACAGGTTTGTATCTTTAAAGTGGTAAAGATGGTAAAGACTCGTCTTATTATAATAGAGAAATACAGAGACTAAGAAGGATGTTCATATTGGAAAGGAATAGAGTTAGAAATGGCTGGTGAAGTAAGGAGAAATTGAAGGAACCTATTAGGAAATTGAATCTAGCAAAGAAGCCAGCTAAGTATAACGTGATAGCAAGCATAATTGGCAGTCATACAAATTTGAATGAAAAATGGAAGGGTATGTATAGGTACTTTAAGGCAGAAACTGGTTGCAATAAGGACATTCCAGGAATGATTAATGAACAAGGGGAGTTTTTTGTGAGAATCTTCAAAAGGCAGAAGTATTCAGTCAGCAGAATGTAAAGATTCTTGGTTACACGGATAATGTCCAGATAGTGAAAGTGACTAATGCTAAGGAAGTATTCAAATTTACATATTATAACAATGGCATTTACAATAAGATACAAAATTTGAAATTTAGAAATGCGGCTGGAATTGGTAAGATTTCTGGGGATATACTAAAGACAATGGTTGGGATATAATACCATTCCTTTATTTGATTATTGTTTGGTTGAAGGAGCTATACCAAATGAATGGAGAGTTGTTATAGTAGCGCCTGTGTATAAAGGAGTGGGTGATAGACATAAAGCTGAAAATTTCAGGCCAGTAAGTTTGACATGAGTTGCATGTAAGCTTTGGGAAAGCATTCTTTCTGATTATATCAGACATTTTTGCGAAATTAATAACTGGTTGGATAGAAGGAAGTTAGGGCTTAGGAAAGGTTATTCCACTGAAGCTCAACTTGTCGGATTCTAGCAAGATACAGCATGCATCTTGGATTCATGAGATCAAATGGACTGCATTGCGATTGACCTGTCTAAAGCATTTGATAGGGTGGATCGTGGGAGACATTCGTCAAAAATGAGTGCAATTGGACTAGACAAAAGAGTGACTGAACGAGCTGCTATATTTCTAGAAGATACATCTCAGAGAATTAGAGTAAGCGAAGCATTATCTGACCCTGTTAAAATTGAGAGGGGAATTTCTCAATGCAGTATTATTGGAGCTTTAGTTTTTCTTATGAATGTGTGTGTGTATGTATGTACAGTATATGAGTATGTGTGTATGAATTACAACCGTCCATAGTCCGTGTATATTGAGTGTTCGTAGGTGTTGTGAATATGCCTTGGTCAGAGTCATTGCTGATACATGAGTTTCCACTCAAGGCATGGACATTCGATGAGCATCGATGTTCTATTTATATTTAACACAAGACCCTTATTGTCGTAAGAAGTAAACGTTCAACTAACTATTTAAGGCTAAAATATATCTCAACAAAATAAAGAAATATATCAAAAATGTTAGCTTCTAGGAAGAATCTTCCCAATTTAATGAAATCATAACTAAATAACAATAATATTTACATCGCAATGTGATTGGAGAATATGAGAATAAAAATGACGTCAAACTCTTTGTTGGATAATACCATTACAATTCATCATCATTCAAATTTAATTGAAATTAAAAACCCTATCGTGATGAAATCAAACATGGAACTTGCTGAAGGCTTAGTGTCACTCATAAAATTATTCCATTATCATTAATTGTCCGCCCGTTAAATAAAATAAAATGAAAACCTTAAATGTCTCACTTATTTTTATCGTTCTTTGATCCAAGATTTCATCTTTCGATACCCTGTCATCCTTATCGTTTTTCTCATAAATTGCTTAAGTGCTAATCAACTTGAATTTCCTAATAAAGTCCTATCATCGGTGTGGCCATCCTTAAATGGGCGATCGTACAGTATTCAAAGACATTATAACTGGATTTAGCAATGTTTCAATCGAATAAGAACTGCATTTCCCAGGAACTCACATCCGCTACCTAAAATGCACAATATCTAGATAATACCATCATAATCAACAAGATCTAGAAATGATTAACAGCATCTGGTCTCGCCGGAACTGTCTTCCTGAAAAAAAATCGTGAAGATCTACTATCTACAAAGATCCATGCTACAAAGCAACTACACAAATGAATACAACTTATACTACGCCAGGTGATAATAACTTGTTTATTATGACATTCCACTACATCCATGTTAGTGTTATTTATTGTCGAAGACCTCTTATCAATGATCATCCGTTCAAAATATTCAGTATCCGTACCGCATCATGCCGCAAAATAATGTCTTGATGATCGTACATCTGTCTACACTCATGATCTTCGGACATGTTACACGAAAAAAATTAATGACAACCTCACTGTTTGCCAATATCTGGATTCCCTTAATTTGTATGATGAACGCTTAAATCCACTTCTCAATCCTAAATTCATTGAAAATCTCGAACGTTGCGTATTACGCTTCAGTAATACCTATTCTCAACCAATCATTTACTATAATAACTTCATTTCACCATTTAAGCACTCTATCGACGACCCTACCATTTGTCATTCACCATACTTTCAAGCGCACCATGCTTATTCACAATTATTAATCCCAAGAAATTCAAAATCATCTTCTTCGAAGAACTGTTATCATCATTGCAAGACATGTCACAATCATCACGGCACCAATCTCACGAAATATTCGCAACTGTACAATGTACGCACATGAAATTATCACACAAGAAGACCTTTTAAAATAGACATTAAATCATATCACTTCACAAAAATATTCACGCAGTGCTAGTATGATTCAAATATGAAAAAGAAACCTCTTTACATTCACGATAATTATAAGGAAATCCCGAGTAACTCACGACAAATATCCGTATTCTACAAGTTGAATCTCGCATAGGACAAATGATCTCAATACCTTCACATCAAACTTAACTGTAATCGCGAGTATCACTGGGCACTTGGGGCGATCGCACTAGGTCACTCAAGCTGTTTCAATTAATGTCACTTCATTACGAAATGAAATAAAATCTACTCTACTACTATGCGTTCTACAAGATAGAATAAAGAAGATGAAATCTTGGGTACTTATCAATGAAGATCACTTAACACTGCTCTCATCTCTCCTTTCCATCGGTCTCAGTTTGACATTCATCTTCGCAACATTCCGGGCCTGTTAGGACACTAATCATTTTACGCCCACATGTCGGCTCTCATCATTACATTGCGGGAATAATCTTCAATTATTGTGAGCCCAAGCACCTGAAACTTGCATAAATAGAATTAGTACAATGATATAGGTGTTATATAATATTCCACTATTATCCCAAAACACTAGCCTTTTAACAACAAATATTGAATCGTTATTTAATACAACATTATTATCTCCCTAATATGTTTTTCAAATGTCTTTGCTGGCAAGACCTAGTGTTTACAGTGAACTATATCTTCTGGTGTGGGCTAGAGCAATTTTGTTACTTTCATTAATCTGTCTCTGATCCTTGGCTTAGACGATATGAAAGTGACTGCGGTATGAGCGATACTAGTAATGCCATTCCTTGTGCAGCCAGTCCCTGCTATGAATGGTGTGAAAATGTTGCTCATAAGGTCGGTTGGTGCATGCATTTCAGTGGGCTTGGCAGACTGATATGTAATAGCAACTTGTGGCTCGCTGAGGAAAGCAACGCGAAGCTACCTCACTCCTCATTTCCCTAGTACGCCTCTTCAGAGATGCCTAGGCCATCTATGACAGTTGATGGTAGAGCTGTTGAGGATCCAACCAGCCTTAGGGCTGAAGACTGAACATTCACATGTTTTTAAATGTTTTTCCTTATTATTTTAAATTCTACTACTCCAAGTAACTTCTTCTACTGCGTGTTAATCGCTCTTGTGATGACCTCCACTCTCAGTTTTAGCTCTCTTATCTACAAAACAATTGTCCATAAAAACAACAGTTAATTAAAAATTGTTACATTAATAATATTGGTCCGCCTTTCATATCTTCAGCTAAGTTCGCTAATTTATAACTTTTCCATATGTTTTTGACATTTGAGGAATAAAATCTGTGATAACGCCATCTCTTCTGATTAGGAAGTTGTACAAATGAACACTTCACCATTTATTTGTCTTCATGACCAAGACCGGCTCCAATCCTCAGACCGTAATATATAAAAAACATGGCGGCCGAAGTAGCCGGATTGCTGGTATTGGCTGACACGAAAATATCGCGTACATATTATATAAACGGCGGTAATTTAATATGATAAATGTAACATCATAGGGAAAATCACTTTTACACCTACGAAAACGCTTCGTCAACAAGTACGCATCACATAAAATCAACTAGAATCACATATATTCTACTAGAAAATAGCCCAACAATGTGATTATTTAGAAATTTCAATTCGTCAAATAACGTTTCCTCTTAGATTTCACTTCGCTGGATAGATGAAAATACATGATAAAACAATTAAAATAATATTTCTAACATCATTGTGAATGTTTCAAAATAAATTAAGGTGCGAAATTTCTCGATTTATTCGCTGTCATGAGAACTGTGAAACAAATTGTTACCTTAGTTTTGAAGTGGTGGACAATTTCTTAAATTCAGCACCCAATGAATGTGAAGTACACCAGAAATAATAATGTTATTGGTTTTACGTCCACTAACTACATTTTTTACTGTTTTCGGAGACGTCGAATTGCCTAAATATAGTCCTGCAGTAGTTCTTTTACCTGCCAGTAAATCTACCGACACAAGGCTGACGTATGTGAGCACCTTCATATACCACCGGACTGAGCCATGATCGAATCTGCCAACTTGGGGTCAGAAGGCCAGCGCCTTAGCTGTCTGAGTCACTCAGCCCATGTACACCCGAAATGATTATGTTAACGCAATTAACGGCCCTGGTAATGCTAACAATGTTGACGTATTGCATAGCAGCATTTCACACAATGATAGTAACCTAAGTACTGGAACGTTCAGACACTAAAGATATCATAGGTTCTTAACTATTAAAGAACATGAGTGCAAAAACTCTATTGACTAAATATTGACATTTAACCACATGGACGAGCTTCAGTTCAGCGCCGTGTGCTTGCTAACAGATAACCACAGAATGAATCTGAAGGTGTTTGTAGTGTAAAACCCTACGTTACAAACACAGCTAATCCCTGAAGTCACTATATAGTCTATGTAACAGTATACAGATTGCTCCATCTGTCACACTTATAAGTTTTGTTATACTCCAAGATCCAACCAAACATTTCCGCAGGCAAAGCACAGATAAAAATACACTTGCATCTAAATCACTCTACATTTTGAAGCTCATAGACACTGACGGAATAATACAATATCAGTTATATTCTATCTAAATTAATATTTTTCGAGAAATACGAATAGTTTGGAAGTAGAGAAATGGCTCCCCTAAACTCAGACTCATTCTCAAAATGATGTATGCACGCTAAAGTTTTCTCATGGACTTCAAAATAATCACGATGTATATTCCTAATCCATTTCTCTCTTAATGTTCTATTCCGTAGAAAACTTAAGAATACTTGTATGAGAGGCATTGCCATGGTTAGACTAAATCCTGGTCCACCTAATGCACTCATATTCTTTAATGGGTAAAAACACGATCATAACAAGCACATTCTCAGATTGCTGCGTATGATTACAGATCGTATGTGTCCACTGACTCATATAAATACACTCTCACACTTATATTGTACAAAGAAACTAACATTTATCGTCAACTTCCATAAAATAGACCGACTACATACGACAACAACAAACCAAAACAAACCCACATTTCCAACAATTCCAACTACTCGATTCGCCATCTTTGAACGATCGAGAGTAGCATTAAGATCCGAGGATTGGAGTCGGTCTTGTCATGACGTATACAATCGATTTATCTCTTCAGTGCCTTCTTGATCATTTAATCCATAACGATAAGTCATGGCCTCGCCGCGTTATTACTGGACATAAATGTCATAGGCCTATGGTAGACTAGCTTCTTCTGCTGCTGAAAATGTAAACTTTGTTTACTAGTTTTGTTTATATATTTAACGACATTGCATGACGTAGCACCCGATGACCACGGGGTTTTGAGCTTATGCATCTCTGTCCTCATTTTGTATCCATCCAATTTCTTATTTGAATGAGCGAGTTATTCTGGCTATTAGACACAATTAGACGTATGACAACTTGACCTGTAGCTGCTGGACGTATTTTCCAAGTAATTTCCGTTGATCTCTTCCCTAGCATAACTTTCAATGGTTCAACAACAGACTCACATGCCATTGAAAGGTTACAGTATGTATGTACGTATAGTATGTAAGCATGTATGTTTAGTCCTCAGATCGAAGGATGGTTGGATCCTCAACATCTCCGCAATGAGCTGTCATAGATGGCCTAGGCATCACTGAAGAGGCGTACTAAGAAAATAAGGAGTGAGGTAGTTTCCCGTTGCTTTTCTCACCGAGCCAGATGTTGCTATTACATATCAGTCTGCCAAACCCACTGAAATGCATGTAACAACTGACCCTATGAGCAACATTTTCACACCATTCATTACATGGACTGGCTTCAGAGGGAATGGCATTACTAGCATCGCTCATACTTCAGTCACTTTCATATCGTCAAAGCCAAGGATAAGACAGAGACAGATCAATGAATGTAACAATACTGCTCTAGCCTATATCAGAAGATTTAGTGAACTGTAAACAGTTGGTCCCGCCAGCAAAGGCCAATATTTTCTTACATGCAAATGATATGAGTAAAGAAGTGGAATAAGAGATAAGGCTTTTTGCAGATGTTGCTATTCTGTATAGAGTAATAAATAAGTTACAAGATTGTGAGCAACTGCAAAATGACCTCCATAATGTTGTGACATGGACAGTAGGCAATGATATGATGATAAACGGGGTTAAAAGTCAGGTTGTGAGTTTCACTATAAGAAAAATCCTCTCAGGTTTAATTACTGCGTTGATGGGGTGAAAGTTCCTTATGGGGATCGCTGTACGTACCTAGGTATTAATATAAGGATAGATCTTCATTGGGGTAATCACATGAATGGGATTGTAAATAAAGGGTACAGATCTATCCACATGGATATGAGGGTGTTTAGGGGTTGTAGTAATGATGTAAAAGAGAGGGCATATAAGTCTCTGGTAAGACCCCAACTGGAGTATGGTTCTAGTGTATGGGACCCTCATCATGATTACTTGATTCGAGAACTGGAAATATTCCAGAGAAAAGCAGTTCGATTTGTTCTGGGAAATTTCCGACAACAGAGTAGCGTTACAAAAATGTTGTAAAGTTTGGGCTGGGAAAACTTGGGAGGGATGAGACGAGCTGCTCGGCTATGTGGTATGATTCGCGCTGTCAGTGGAGAGATGGCGTGGAATGACATTAATAGACGAATAAGTTTGAGTGGTATCTTTAAAAGTAGGAAAGATCACATTATACAGATAAAGTTGGAATTCAAGAGGACAAATTGGGGCAAATATTTGTTTATAGGAAGGGAAAAAGGAACTGGAATAATTTACCAAGTGAGATGTTCAATAAATTACCTTTTTTTTTTTTTTTTGCAATCATTTAATAAAATTCTAGGAAAACAACAGATAGGGAATCTGCCACCTGGACGACTGCCCTAATGCAGATCAGTAGTGATTGATAGAGGAAAGTAACGGAACACTTTCTCTCTTCTTACTTAACTAGCACGCCTCTTTACTGACACTTTTTCTTCCTGTCACAGTTAATAATTGAATTTCGGATGATCCATTCAGACTTCGAAACAGAGGCTCTACAAGAAAACAGGATCACATTCCTGTCAACTGAATTCTCTCAGAACCTTGGAAAACACGTCACAGTGGTTTTACAGACAACTCGCTACTTGCCTAAACGATAATATTATAAAAGAACATTCACGTTACAGGACGTTTCGATGGAGGGGTTTTATCGGCGTAATTAAATAATTGATAGGTATTTAATGACCTGCATCGCAATTAGCTTGCACAAGTCCACTTTATTCCATTGTTTGAACTTTACTGTTTGTACCCCTGCTGTGTTCCGTCAAATTATGAACATGTTGAATAAGCGTAGTGGTTACATATGAAAGTACTTCATTACTGTGCTGTATGATCAGGTGATATTTTAATTATAGCACAGCGGTGAAGCCAATATAAAGAGAAAGCTCCTGCTAGTGAATGTGCTATAAATGATTTCTGAGGTCTAAAGTGCTGTCTCGTTAAGTGGAAGGATAGAAATCTTGAAGTGGATGAGCAGACGACGGCAGAGGAAGGTCCACAGTAACACAGTGACGTGAGCAGCTGGTCATCGTGTAAGTCTGAGGTACGCCTACATTTTTCAGTTGTATTCTGCGAGTGTTGCTGAAGAGAGGTGATGGTAGTGGTGATTACTCTTTTAAGAGGAAGTATAACTAGCAACCACTAATCAGAGGGAAAGAAAAGGAAGGGATCCGGCACTTCGAAAAATGAAGGTATCGGCCAAAGAAAGACAAGGGCCAGAGGGACGTGAAAATGAAAGACTCCCTAGGCATAATTTCACTTGTGAGTGGGGGCGTTAGAATAACACACACGGTAGCCCCTGCCTGTCGTAAGAGTTGAGTAAAAAGATCCCCAGGGGCTCTTAACTTGGGAGCGTGGTTTGGCGACCACTGGGCTCTTCGCTGAGTCCTGGTTTTGCTTGCAAGTGCTTGTGCCTGGCTCCTCACTTTCATTCTATCCTATCCGAACTCCCTTGGTCAACTCTAGTTCTATTCCGATCCCGAAGCTATTACACTGTAAAGTAAAGACATATTATTGCCTTACTTGGAATTTAACTGGTAACCAATAATGAATAGTGAAATGGATATCCAATGACCAGAGTTTAAAGACAGGGTACCCCTAATAATTATTTACTAGACACTTTTAGTAGAAAATTGAAGTGCATAATTAGAGCATAAGACAGGTGAAAGTGAGGAGTTCCGTACAAGCACTACAGGAACAATAATTTGCTCTATGAGCAGCCCTTTTATGTACAATTGTACCATGATCTTGGTCACCAAAACTCGCCATAGACACTGCCATATTTTAGATACCAGAAGTATATAATTCATTTTAAGTTAGGTATGAATGTGACATGCACATCATTGTATTGCATTTAATCAACAAAGAAAGTACATTTCCCCCAAAATACAAAGTCCATGTTCTTATTAATGATATAACATTTGCATTATTGTGGTGATCAATGACTGTGATCTCTTCACCAGGTGACATGGTGCGGTCTGCTGTTGGGTGCATCGTTATTCTTACCATGATTGGTGTCTATGGACAACGAAATGCGAATTTAATGATCAAGACAGCAAAATTCCTGAAGCCCCAACTCTTTATGAACGCTGTAAGTACCCGAGAACTAATTCTTAAAATACGTTCATTACTGTTGTGGCAGCATTGCTTAAAGAAAGGGATTTCTGACAAATATCATTGACAATTAGGTGTTATGCCTAAAAATAATATCTTGATGCAATTCGACCACGAGGGGATAAACCTAGTGATCCGGATATTGGTCCATGGACGCAGACAGTCATGCTATTAAGGTTTCAATTAAATGCATTGAATCAAAATGAGACGAACACTTTGCTTAAATTTGAGGTAGGAAAATACATACCTAACGTGTCTTCATTGTTTTGGCTTTCATTGGATTATGACAGAATTATCAGAAAATTAAATTTCAAGTGAAGGAATCTTATATCTAAGCGGGCTGTAGTACAGGGTGATTTTACTCAAAGTGGGGCCGGCGCAGCGCAGCGGTTAGAAGGGCGACCCCGTCTGACGAGCGCATGGCAACTCGCTGAGCTTGGGACCGGGGGAACGCCCGTATAAATCGCTTGTAAATAACAAGCTCACATAACGCATAATCAAAGTAAAATAATTTCTCACCTTGTCACAGAAGATGTTGAAAATGTCCTCCACCTTCATCTACACGTTTCCGTCTTCATCTAAGGAAATTTTCATTCATACGCATTAGTTCATCTACCTAGAAGCCTCGATTTCTCTCGTGATATTTTGTTTGAGTTCACCTACACTGTGAGGGGTTGTTGCATAAACCTTATTTTTCAATATTTCCCATAAATGAAAATCGCAAACCGTATGATCCGGGGATCTTACGCGCCACAATGGTTTACTAATTACTCTGTTGTCAAAACTTTCCTCGGTTAAACTTAATGACTCCGGTCTAGAAAGCGAAGAATAACGGCCGAGAGGATTCGTCGTGCTGACCACACGACATCTCGTAGTCTGCAGGCCTTCGGGCTGAGCAGCGGTCACCTGGTAGGCCAAGGCCCTTCAAGGGCTGTAGTGCCATGATTTTTTTTAAACTTAATGACTCGTAAGTCGTATGCGCGGTTGTAGAGTTTTTCTGGTAAAATCCAGACTGACATTCATTGTCCGTCAATCAATCAATCAATCAATGAATCAATCAATCAATCAATCAATCAATCAATCAATCAATCAATCAATCAATCAATCAATCAATCAATCAATCAATCAATCACTACTGATCTGCATTTAGGGCAGTCGCCCAGGTGGCAGATTCCCTATCTTTTGTTTTCCTAGCCTTTTCTTAAATGATTGCAAAGACATTGGAAATATATCGAACATCTTCCTTGGTAAGTTATTCCAATCCCTAACTCTCCTACTTATGAACGAATATTTGCCCCAATTTGTCCTCTTGCATTCCAACTTATCTTCATATTGTGATCTTTCCTTTTTTTTAAACACCAATCAAATATCCTCGTCTACTAATGTCATCACACGCCATCTCTCCACTGACAGCTCGGAACATACCACTTAGTCGAGCAGCTCGTCTCCTTTCTCCCAAGGCTTCCCAGCCCAAACTTTGTAACATATCTGTAACACTACTCTTTTGTCGAAAATCGCCCAGAACAAATGGAGCTGCTTTTCTTCGGATTTTTTCCAGTTCCTGAATCAAGTAATCCTGGTGAGGGTCCTATACAGTGGAACCATACTCTAGTTGGGGTCTTACCAGAGACAAATATGCTCTCTCCTTTATATCCTTACTACAACCCCCAAGTACCCACATAACCACGTGCAGAGATCTGTACCCTTTATTTACAATCATATTTATGTGATTACCCTAATGAAGATCTTTCCTTATATTAATACCTAGGTATTTACAATGTTAAAAACTGGTACGGGAATGTCACTCCTCTATATCTGCCCAGTGATTGTGGTTTCAGAACTATAGGCCCTATTATCCTGTCTGCAGTTACTGCCGCTAACACTCCCATTTTCACACGGTAGATGAACTCAAACAATGAGAAATTATTTTACTTTGATTATGCATTATTATGTGTGCTTGCTATTTGCATGCGATTCATACGGGCATTCTCCCGGTCCCAAGCTCAGCGAGTTGCCGTGTGTTCGTCTGACCAGCTCGCCCATCTACCCACTGCCCTGCGCCGGCCGACCGGTCGGCCCCACTTTGAGTGAAATACCCTGTATGTTTAACAGATATTGAACGTTGTTTCTAAATCGGCTCGAAGAACGTAAAATTTCGCATTTCGAATTGGCTCCTGGGTGACATCCCAATTGGCTTCGAATATCTGCTCTCATCCCCCAGTGCATCAACATTTTGACCTAAATAAGTCTTAGTGCTGGCGGTCATCCTAAAATTGGGTTACGAAATAGTGTCATGTAGTAAAATGTGTGCGTGATGTTACCTAGCAACAGTAGTGTGAGAGCTGTCATGGCCATCCATCCATACTTCACATCACAGCCTGCACGGTTGGTAGGCAATATCGCGCCACACATTTTATTGAAAGACATATTTATGATCATTTGATTTTTGAAATTTAATAATTTCTTTGCTTCCAAATGTGATAGATACAGGACTGCCTACATTACGTAGGTCTCGTTAAAAATGGTATTACTGTTTAGCAGTAACTTACTTCAGCCATTAGCTTCATCTTCTTTAATTCTGTATCTATTTGTTTTTGCACTGCTTCTGACTGTTACGAGGACGTCAAGTGAACATTAGCAGCATTGTTCTGCAGACGCATGTGTTGTGTATGACTTCTTCGGATAAGTTATGTGAAGACCTTTCCATCAAAGGCAACTTGCTTGTGTCACGCAGTGTACCGTCACACGCTGGCCTGTTTCATTGCTACAAGTGCACCTAATTCAAGTCAGACGTGGCCAGGAATGAGTACAATACAGGTGCGTGACGTTATTCATGGGAGAAAACGCGAAGATTACGTACATTGGGAAAAAATGAAAAAGAGTGATTTTTTTCATCTTTGGTGTATTTAGTCATCTTTTGGTAATTTTATGAACTTTTCTTCAGTGAATTAAGTAATAGGCCTATATATTTAGCCATCTTGTGGTGATTTTACAACCTTTTTATCAATAAGCTCCACTATTTGGTTTTCAGTCTTCTCAAGTATCAATACTGAACTCATGATCTTTCAAATGTGTTTCGGTTAAAATCGTTTCATACATCTTTATTGTAATGTGATTTTATTCTTATTTCAGTATTTGTGTGTTGATGATGGCTCCGAGAGCCGAAACATATCCATTTTTCCATAAATAATACCTTTAGATTATAATAGTGTGTACTGATTAGATGGTTAAACTGGGGTGATCAGATTTTCAAAATCAAATTACGGGACACAAATTAAAAAGCAGATTTAAATTAATATTCTGTTAAAATAAGTAGATTATGATATAATAGCTATTGATAGGCAAAGTCGAATACTTTCCAGAATCGTTTATTATGCATCCGAGAACATTTAAGAATCGAAACTTGTATTCGAAACCAAGTAATCGAACTGTGGACATCAAGAACAATTAGTGTCCAGAAAGCCATTTAAACAAGGCTAGCCTTGTACGGTTTTCTATATTATTGGACGAACATATAAAAAAAATGTAAATTGCAGCTATTTAATATAGATTTGATACTGCACCATTGGTTGTTGTCGAAACGTGTACTTTCATTCTCCCAATCCCTCTCTCAATTCTCTTATTACTCTAGTTTGTATTTTCATTAATGGCCTATATTATTTATATACTATATATATCAATTGTGTTAAATAACATTTTATTTCACCGAGAGAGTGGCCGCGTGGGTCGGGGCACGAAGCTGTCAGTTTGCATTCCGGAGAGAGTGGGCTCGAATCCCACTGTCGACAGGCCTCGAGATGGTTTTCCGAGGTTTCCCACACACCAGGAAAATGCTGCGGATGTATCTTAATTAACGCCACGACCACTTCCTTCCCGCTCCATCGTTGCCATAACACTAATGCATGTGGGTGCGACATAAAGAAAATTCCGAAATAATGAAATAAAAACATTAAGTATAAAATCGTAAGTACACTTATTGCAACACGATCTTCTCACGTCAATTGGGGTTTCCGATTTTATCAATAAATATTAATCATAATCAGTTTCCATGTTTTACGTATAATTACATTACTTAACGATGGTATGTGACATAGCCTTATATATTCTTCATTCGGGACATGCACATATTATATTATGCACCTCAACTAAACTAGGAGACTTGAGCTTCCGCTCAATTTCATTACTTCCTCGGCACACACTGCCGGCATGTATCATCTCAGCTCTAACGGCTAGAATATTACTAAATTACATCAGCTCTTGGCTGGAATACTTTCTCTTTCAGCTCCGCGGCTGGCGTGTATTATTTTCATCTCATTTATCATTGAGAATTGTATCCACAGTGCATATCAACTTATCAGTTATATCATAAGCCTTACCACACAACACCGTTTTCCTGTACCCAATTTTCACACTACTTCAATATATCATTTTACATGTCCCAATTTGGATGCTTCAAACCGTAATCTTGCAATAGTCATTATAACTCCACTGATCTACTCATTAATAAATTATCAGACGAAGCTCAATATCAAATATCGTCTATTTGAAATTTAAATAATCTTCACCCGTCCATGTTTCCAGTATTCAGGTGAAGCATATTCAGCTTTACGAAACGCATCGGAAATTGAACATATAACTACTTCGTGGCTGCAAATGTAATTTTATAACGTGCAATCTGGCAAAAATTCTCCTAACGGCCCCTAATTTAGATTTAATTCAGGCTTTAACATCAATCCAAATTAGTAAAACTGACGCTAATAATAATAATAATAATATTAATAATAATATATATAGTGACAATACATCTGTGCGTGAATAAAACATCCTACCTAACATATCCTCTGTGCTATACGTTAAGATAAACTACAATAACTACACATCTAACTGACAACTCGCATAACTAGCCTAAATAAATAGTAAACTACGTATTAGATTTATCATCATAATTGGTCTACTCAGATTGTTGCAATCAAGTTTCGCCCGCACTACGGGCGTCCGTCGTTGTTGAATTAGAACATATTGGCGTTGCTTTCACACATTAGCACAATATTGGCGTATCCATTCATGGCGTTCATAACAATTTTCACACGTTCACAATCTCTTGCTGCCTTATTTCTAACACACACTTTATGACCTAATTTAACACTTCAAACTTAAATTATATATACACATTTTCCTCATATCGCCGATGATATGTTTTCCACGCGAATGAAATTTCATGTGTTAGCTGGACTGCAGTTTGTTTTGAGAATGTATTTCCCCGGCTGCCTGCTCTCGGTCAAGTTCCGTTAATCCTGTTACAAAATGTTATTCACTCTATCGTGTCCTCTTTCTTTCCACACTCACCTGTAGTACGACTGTTTGTTTACCTTTCATTCATATTACGTACTCCCAGTTACTGAAAATGAAAGTGTCTCCTCACCAACTAGCTTGCTGTCTGATCGCCATTGACGAAGTTCCCTCTCTTACGAACTGCCTGCTGTAGTTAAATACATCAAAGTGGTGTACAAATCTTATTATATCATAATGAATAAATGCTCCTCGACGTGTGCTTAATATTTGCCTCATGTCTATTACAATGCCACTATACAAGCACACTGCCTTACACACTGCGAAAAATGTTAAAGTGTCCCATGAATATGATTCTTGTACCAGAGCGTTTTCATTTCAAGTCTTCATCTCACGATTTCCAAAGAAAGAGTGTCCTCCCAGAGTTCGCGTCTGTCCTCAGGTCCTGGTATCTGCGCGGAATAATACACCTTGACTTGTTCGGAGATTTTATGATTATCAGAGCGTCTTTTTATTTATGCTTCACCTTCTGTCACTCCATTTATACCTCATATGACACATAAATTGGCGGCGATTCCGATATTATATTGTGATTGCAAAATTAATCACAGATTTTTTAATAATAGTGACGGCTTCGGTTGGAATATGTTGCCTGGCGGACTGTAGGGCATTGTCCAGAAATGGCGGGAGTACTCATTATCCCTAGTCATACGACGCATCTTCACTGCATTAATTATCGCCCACACATCTAATACATTTTTATCATCCACTATTGACACAATATAAATCGGAGCATAATTTCCACAAAAACATCAGTAACTAACTTACTGTTGTTTATCTTAGGATGACTTTTGAAATAGTCAGAATAGTAGCTGGTGATTGGCTGAGATGTTTTGAGTCAAGACAGTTTGGGTGATTCCATTTCATTTTAAAGGGGTTTCAGGAAGGTATTTCGATCTTCTGTCTGCGTTCCTCCGTGAGTCCTTCCTTCTCTTCCGAACAGCGGAAAGTTCCCAACGTTGAGCTTCTTTCTCCCCTAGATTTGGCTTGCTGGTGAAGTATTGTCCTCGAGATAATTGTTTTATTACCCACACCAGAACGTGTCTTACATGGACTTGTGTAGCTTAAAGATACTCCTTGGTGGTCTTTGTCAATACAAAGCTGTGAGAACGACAGAATTCTGCTGTGTGGAAATAATTCACCTGTGATATCCACTAAAAATATATTATAATGAAATGAGGCTTAATTCAATGGGTGCAAAAGTTTTTCGGTGTAAGTTATTAGCTCGTTACTAGACACCTTGCAGACACTGTTTTTTTCTATGTATCATAACATCTTTCGGTTGTAAATGTTTTTATAATGACGTGTCATTGTAGTGAAAAAGTCATGTTACTTGGTCATTGTTTTAAACTTGTTTTCTGATCTGTGTCAAGACTTATTAAAACTAGTGCATCCTTTAGTCATTGTGTTAAATGTAAAACTAGACTTACAATAATGGATAATAGCACCAATATTTTTAAAACATGTACTAGCAGTTTCCCGCTGGCTCCGCCCGCAATGTACAAATTATGGTGTTGTTCGTTACTATCCTCACGGACGTATCTGCAAAGTTTCGAGTTAATGAAATAAAGAACATGCTCTGCTGTGGTAATAGAATGTAACATTATGTCAACAAAACACTTGAAAATACATCGCACAAAGAAATTGAATTGAACGTTCCTTGGAACAACACTTCGCTCTGAATTGTTGAAAAGTCCTTGAAAAATGTTCGTCATGGAGACAAATGTACTCATAACTTCCCTCAGAATCAACCAATTTGAATAGTTAAGAGCTGAAATAAAAGATCTTGATCCATTGAGTGTTCTTAGGTCAAAACAAACTCCGTACCTCAATTAGAGCCAAAGATATGATAGCTTCAAAGAGACATAAATATTGAAAAAATCAAATAATTTGAGGAAGGCTAAAGTAAAGTGATAGCGTCTGATGACAAATCTGCGTATAAATACCTTTCAGTTTAAAAAATGGAGGAAAAGGACAGGATAGAATGACCGTACTGACTGACCTTAGTTTTCATCAATTGTTTTTAATATATAGATATCGGCGATATATCGATATTTTGGAGACCGATATTTCAATGACATAGATATTTTAATACCGATGTATTGCACCCGTCCACCTCCCGAGTCCCAGACTAGCATTATCTCAGGGGTGTCGGTTCATTATTTAAGTCATCAAGTATAAATATAGAGGCATAATAGAACACGGGAATGAACGGAGCAATTAAAATTAAAATGGGGAAAGCTCGATTGTAAACTTGAATTTAAGGACTCATGATAGGACTAGGAAGTTGCAGTTAACTTTAAAAAGGGTATCATCTAACTACAATAAAAATATTATGAGAATGGTTTCCTTTGAAATAATTGCCAGAAGGAGCAGTTTATTACGCCATCCGACGTACGAAACTTTGATACATTTGGCAATGATATTCAAATTTCCACACATGTTACATAATTAAATCACTTGCTATATCGCAAGTGGTATCAATATGTTGCTGGGTTGCTTCTGAAAGAAATTACAAGTGGAGTATAACTTATGGATCGATTCCATTTGAATCGAACCGTTGTTCAAGGATATAGCTTCCTTCTATTGTGAGCCCGAGCATAACCCATGTTACGGTCGGCTTCTCGATTTAACTAAGATGATGTACAACGGCTATATACATTTTTACGAGATCGGTAGTCGGACTGGGTAATGTTTCTCGTGAATTACGAAAAAATGGATTACACGGACAGTTCCTATCTTACGATGTCCAGCTGATGCCATACCACTGAATTAGCATTTATATTTTATTTAAACATGATCTGAAATGTTACAAAGTAGCCTCAGTAGACTAGTGCCACAGATGAGATAACGAGAAGCGGTGGGAAATACCGTGCCGAAGACCTCCCCTCGCATCACGAGCGAAGTAAACAAACACACTAAGTATTACTGTAACTCGTCCCATGCGGAAACCGTATGATAACGAGGTAACAAATGACTATAATATTTATCATTCTTATATTCAAACATACGAGTAGAGGGATGTTGTCACCACTTATTTAATCCACTATCGTCAGAATATTCATTTATCCACGAAATTATCATCCTTGAAATTATTATTATTATTATTATTATTATTATTATTATTATTATTATTATTATTATTATTATTATTATACTCAACGGTTCCCGGCACTGTCACGTTTGATTAATATCGTCATTATTATGCGGGACACAAACACAAATGGTTATTACTGTTATTATTATTATATCCCTCTGGTGATTATTATTATTATTAATGAATAGGTGACTCCAGATTTTATTATTATTATTAACGTCACTCAAGATGTTATTATTATTATTATTATTATTATTATTATTATTATTATTATTATTATTATTATTATTATTATTATGATATCCCTGTGGTGATTATTATTATTAATGTCACTCAAGATTATTATTATTATTAATGAACGGTCACTTCCGCCAAAAATGCATTGGGATATCGGTCGCAATTACAATTATTTCACTGATCAACCAACGACATCATTACTGTTGTTATTATTATGACAATTATTATTAATCTGACCGCGACGATTTGACATCGTCCTGACATTGTTACTATTATTATCGGTTGCATATTCTCATTTAGATTCCCGTTTAACATCTTTATCAACGCTCATTTAATTAAGGCGGTCCAATCCTTTATCTGCAATATTTATTATTATCATCACGCCATCATGATTGTCATCACTCGTCATTACAATGATTAGAATATACGATCATTTACGTGGAATCTGAACTCTCATTATCCTTAGATCCGTTGTATCTCAACGAATAGCTGCGCAGTCGATTTATTTCGTACATGCTGTCACGGGTTCGAATTCTACCCGCTACGTAACTCAGTATTTCTCTGTGACACTGCCCGTACATTTTACACTCATTTCAATATCCTAAGTGTCTCTCGTACGGAATTTATATCCCTTTCTATCTCAATATTCCTTGATTCATTTATTTCTCACAGAATTATCAACTGACTTATTTATTCCACTTCTGACATCGTACGACCTTTTATTATCTGACTGCAGATCCTTTAACATTTCTCTATCTCATTTTGATCTACGCCTTAGTTCGTTCTCCACAAATAATCGTAACATTTTGAAATTATATTTACCAAAATTTGACAATCATGGTTTCGTAATATTAGTCCCACGTGTTCCGGCTACTGAATTGCAAATTTAAGACACGACATTTATTCGTAAAAAAATATATCGGACCGTAATTTCAACCACACGTTCATTAACATGTACGGATTATTAGCACCGATCTTATTTCAATATTATTAATTTATCAAGTTAAATTTCCACACACTTTAATTCCGAATTAAAATCGACCTCCCATCATTAAATGATTCCCGATAAACTCAACACCTGATCATTTAAAATTTATTATTACGCACTGCTCACTAAATTTTCAATACCTCTTGAATTATTATTATGATAATATCGCTTCTCACAAATTTAATCTCACTTTGAAAATATGAACACACTGATCAACAACAAACACAGCTGACATGACAAAGCTGGACTTTCCTTCAATGTCATTACATAACTCGTCAAAATGACTAACAGAAAAGCACAGATCGGGTCTATCTGACTATGATAACAAATTCAAATATAAAGAAAATTATTCTTGAATACAAAGAAAATATGAATGCATGCATGACTTAACGTACTACCCTATATCTACAAAATTTACACCTACAACAAACTGAATACATAAAAAGACCCGATTATTTACATTGTTATTATTTAATACTGTCCGTGCTACAAATTTAGGATGGGATCGTTAAGCGACTCATCTTGTTACAGAAGGTAACCAAGTCTAACCAAATTATTCCCATTTTTCAAATCACGCTAACATATCCCAAATATTATCTACATTTTAGTATTCATCTTAGTTATCGGTAATCCATTGCAGCTTGGCAGATGAGAGGCTCTTTCCGCTCCTCTCCGCCGTATTACTCCTCCATTCTTGATGGCGTAGTTCCATAAATGATTTCCTGGCACATTACCATTTTTATACTAATACCTTAACTATCACAATACTTCACCATTGACAATGTTAACACTGAAAACTTTACTTTTATAAAACAAATTAATACCCTAGACCCAAAAATGTAATATTTTACACTGTTTTAAGCTTCGTCCAATTACCGCACAATGGACATGGACACGTACGACGGTGTGTCGAATTTTACGCCCGTCGCGATTTATGTCGTCCGTCGCGATACGCCTGTTTCATACGGCCCTCTTGAAGTGTTCATGATAGCGGTTCGATATTCCAAAGTACAGGCTATTATTCCCTCAAAGTACTGTTCGTCACACAGTATGTTATTTACGTACTTACTGCGGTGCAATTTATATTACTCACTCTTACAATGCATTTAATTGACTTCACTATGATATTTATAACTGGCAAACACTGTCCTACGTTAACTACTTCCAGTTCATGTTGCTTGAGCGCGATCACATTTTATAAGTACTGGCGGATGCTCGCGCCATTAAATGTTGAGTTACTGTACGCCCGACGGATTTGAAGTCAGCTGCGAACGACGGTTCAGCTCCAGAGATTCATTTCAAGTGTGGTGGCGAGTATCCCTTGTCCCGTAATATGGATGAAGCTTTCCCTCGCGGATTCATTGACGTCATACCGATGAGGGAGGGGGTGGATTTTTAATATCGGCACTTGCACTCCGAATTGGACGTTAAAATTTATATCAAATTAATCCACTCCTCTAGCTTATTTGCTGGATTAAATATGAACTCCTGGCGATCATAGATTTAGGAGATACGGGTGGATTTAGCTCCTCACATTTCGCGCCTTTGGAAGCGTCCCTTACAACGTGGTTTTCGTCCAGCCAATGACATTCAAGCTGTCTGGTTTCCAAGAAATCCAGCCTTCAATTTATTTAATTTGCCAATAATTATTGATTATTTTTCCATGCGTGACATCTAATAAATTCATTACATTGCTCCGTGTACTCTCAATAATTTATTACTGATTACTTTTGAAGTTACGAGAATATCTCATCCATCATCTCTTAAGATGGTATCCCTGAGTCTCCATCTAAATTTTCGTGATTGCCCTATAAGTGGTCACGTGATTTAAATTTCCACCTGCGATAACCTAGGCTAGCGAATGTCCTCGCAACCACTGTACTTTTCCATAACGTCACGGAAATTTCCGTCCGCCAAAAATATCCCAGCGCGCTACTCATGTTGCAAGATTCCTTTGTGTCAAACTACCCCCTTCTCTTTCTGACCAAGACTTATTTGTGGACTTGTATTTTTCCTGGTCGCCAACTAATGGGGTCCCCTGCTGTGAAGTAGCTAAATGTTGTTGTGTCGAGCTAATCCGTCTGTCGTGTTCCTTCGCTCATATTTCAACATTACACAGATGAAATATTTTCAACTACACTTCTGTATTTCAATAAATGTACTATTTCCCTTCATAAATCAAATCATGATTGACTTTGGGCCTAAGTCACTCGGATTCAGTATCAAAAAACGATATATCGAAGTTTTGCCATCACTGTCTGAGAGAAGCATTCAGGTAAATACTCGTACGATGTTCATTACACTCTTTACCCCCCCCCCATACCCTAATCATGAATGCAGAGGTAGTTCTGAGTTCCGTCCAGAGATCGCGCTACTATCCGCCTTGTTCTCAGATACTTCATAAAGGGAGACCAATGTGGTCTAGCTCTGGAATTATCATACCTCGAGCGAAAGTATTCGAATACTTTTATCAAGACTCGAGATATCTCGAGAACTAGTAAGAATCGAATTCTTCGATATTCCGGTCTCGAATACTCCTATCACTAACAATAGCTTGAATACTTGCTTTATGTTTCGGCTAGATCATCATCGATCCTTTCTCTTAAAGTCCATTCTAAAACGAACATTAAATACCTTTAACCATTTAATGGCGTAATAAAAGTTTTAACAAAATATTTTTCCTTGCATTACTAATCGAGGGGATATTTCATATTTATCACACGTAATCATTTAATTGTTTTTCTTTAATTGTTTCATTTGCTTTTACACATTAGTGTGTTACAAAAAAAGCAGATCTTCTTCTGGAAATTTATGAACTCTTGACGTGTCGCTCAGTCATAAAACAATAGCACGGTTCACTTGCTCTTAAAACATGAAGTACCGATATTCACACAAAGACTTCTCGAAGGGAGTAACATATCCACATCACTGAGACACTGTTATCCCATCCAAGAGAGACGTGTAAACAAAATGCAATTGTAAAGTTTACAAAGTTAAAAAGAAAAGCAGTATGGTAAACACAACGTGTAAAGTAACATCTCGCTTTGCTGTTCTAATAGCAGAAATGGAAACTCAGCTTTAATTTCGTCAGTAAAAACATACTTTCATGTTGATATTTTTATAAAACCATCAAGTTATTGGTGACTCTAACCACACACTGTAAGCAATAGGCAACGCACAAAGAGACCGGAAACAAAGAACTGCACGTTATGTGAAATCATTACGCACTACCAACCAATGAACTTCAAAATTCGTGTCTTATTCAGGTTTTTCATTAAAGGGTGTATTTTGTTTACTCCTTGGATAAGACCACCGTGATTCGCCACTTGTAGTTTGATATACTGCCCGTGTTTCAGCCGGAGAGAGCTAGAAATGATGGTTACCGGATGGACACTCACTACGTCCAGACAGAAGACGGCTACATTCTTGGTGTTCACCATATCCGTGGAAAGAGAGAGTCCGCCAAACCAGTGCTCCTGCAGCACGGCCAACACTCCATGTCGGATTGCTGGGTAGCTTTCGGCCGCAGCCGCTCTCTCGGTAGGTACTCACTAACAGTAGTTTGTCCAGCTGAAGCTGCAGGATTAGATCTGAAATTGAGGTGGCACACCACAAAAGGTCAAAAAAGTATATTTTTAAGGAATTTTAGTTAATTGAACTATGTTTAATGTTAGTAATTACATTGATGAAAATCGTTTCTACTGAACGAGTTGGCCGTGCGGTTAGGGGTGCGCAGATGTGAATTTTCATTCGGGAGATAGTAGATTCGAGCCCCACTGTCGGCAGGCCTGAAGATAGTTCTCCGTAGTTCCCCATTTTCACACCAGGCAAATCCTGGGGCTGAACATTCACTAAAGGCCACACCCGCTTCCTTCCCACTCCTAGCCCTTTCATATCCCATCGTCGCCATAAGACCTATCGGTGCCTGTGCGACGTAAAGAAACTTGTAAAAAAATCCACAGTTCTAGCCCTTCAGGCAAACAAATCAGTGTTGAAAACATTCTAGGGATATGAGCTACGAATTTTAGGTAAATAAAACATAATAAAGTATAACTATAGATTCTTTATTTAGTCCTAAAAATTACAATCATTTTCTTGATCATCGATATCGGGTCGACTAGACTAGCAGTTTGCCCTACGAGCGCTAATAGAGTTTCAAGCTCTTATAACTCCGTTCGGTGTGGACGTTCTTCAAGAACCAAACAACGCCTGAATCAAGGAGCACATTACAGAAAGAATTATGTAAATAAGTTGATTTGGCTAGGATAAAACGAGTAAAGATACAAGCGATTTTAGGCTTTTTTTTTCCGGTGCTGAATTTAGGCTCGAAGTGATTTTCGATTTTTTTTAGTTTGGTAGAGCTATCCAAGACTCATAATTTGAACCCCCACCCCCGAGCCCTTTCGACTTTCAAATTTCGGAGCAATTGAGGAAATAGTTTAATTTTACGTTTTTCGTAATGTTTCCAGCATAATATTCAAAACATTCGTTGTGGGTGAATATTTATAGAAGTTTATTAATGTGTGCATAAATCTTTATTCTTTCAGAGTGCCAAGTATTTTTCTTTTGCTAGTGGTTTTACGTCGCACCGACACAGATAAGTCTTATGGCAACGGTGGGATAGGAAAGGCCTAGGAGTTGGAAGGATGCAGCCTTGGCCTTAATTAAGGTACATCCCCAGCATTTGCTTGGTGTGAAAATGGGAAACCACGGAAAACCATCTTCAGGGCTGCCGACAATGGGATTCGAACCCACTATCTACCGGATGTAAGCTCACAGCCGAGCGTTCCTAACCGCACGGCCAACTCGCCCGGTCCAAGTTTTGTTGATTTCTGTGCAATCTTCTTCTTTAAGACGCCGTCTCCGAGCGGAGGTTGGCGATCCATGAGTTAAGTTTGTAGCTTTTTACGGCTAACGGTCCCTCGAATTCGAACCGTGTCTGCGTGTTCCTTAACTCAGAAAGAATTGAAGACTTTTTTGTAGAATAACTTTTTATTACAAGTAGAAAGGTCTGGTTGCTAATTACACTCTGGTCCAAAAAAATATCCCCACCTGCATGCTTTAATGAAAGACATATTTTAAGAGAGTGTTGAGAAAGAATTTGAATGTTTTATTTCAGAATAGCAATATACAGGATTTCTACAATATATGTGACATGCTTCAGTACTTTGTGTGACCACCTTTAGCCTTTTTGAGGGCTTGTACTCTTTGTGGCATTGATTGAACAAGTTTTTCGCAAGTAGCAGACTCAATTTCATGATGCAACACATCAACAATTTTTTTCTCAATTTTTTCAATTAATTCTTTTCTGGTAGTGTAACAATGTTTCCTGAGTTTTTCAGGTATAATAGCCCATAAATTCTCAATGGGGTTCATATCGGGTGAATTTGGGGCCCACCATAATGGCTGAATGCCGAGATCTGAGACACATTGCTGGACAACCCTGGATCGGTGACAACTGGCATTGTCGTCTTGGAAAATGAACGGTCCTAGGTTTGCACCACGGAAATGGTCCCTAGCAGTATTCAAAACTTCGTTTTTAATGATGTCACAGTATGCCGTTCCATTCATTGAAACCGTGCAAACTTTAATTCTTCCCACCCCTTTGGAAGTTATTGATCCCCACAGCATAACACTTTCACTAAATTTCTTAGTTTCCACAACACATTCCTTCTTTAACTTCTCTCCGGGCTCCATCCACAGTTTTACACCACCATCATTAACGAACACATTAATTTTTTTTCGTCTGAAAAAATCACCCTACACCAATCCTCAGTTGTCCAATTTTCATACATCTCAACAATTTTTTTCTATCTTGGACATGCTTTGTCAGGAGTGGCTTCTTTGCAGGCTTTTTCTTTTTAATTTTCATATCTGAGAGACTTCTTAACACTGTTTGGTGTGAAACGGAATGACCTAGATCATGTTGCAACTTGCACGAAAACTGCCTAGAACTCAATATTCGTCCTTGTTTCGCTATTGCTTTCAGCGCCCTGCATAATCTTGGACTGGCATTCTTCTTGCGACCACATTTTTGCCTCAAACTAGTCATCCCGTCTCCTTTTGTTTCTTTAAAACATTACCCGCTGTTTTATGGCCAATGAATAACCTCCTAGCAATTTCCCTGTTGGATATTCCTCGGAAACTGAATGCAAGAATCATGCCATACTTCCTTGGAAATAGGTCTTTCTTCCTCCCCAAAAACTAAAAAAACAAAACAAATAATCTTAAATTCTCTCAAAATGCAGTAAACTATGGGAACACAATTCTATCTATTGAGAAACAGAACAATAGCTCTCTAAAAACTTACCAGACTGGTTTCTATTTTTACAATTCAGCTTACCGAAGAACAACTGATAAGAAGCCAAACGGAAGTACAACTAGAGGTATACGGCGGGAATTTTGGGAACTTCAGGCATGTGCGTGCCATCTTGTGACAAAATATAATAATGTCTCGTAGGCGCCGTATTTGAATGTGCCTCGGAAGCTGGTACCGTGAATACGGACAATATCAAGATAAATCTTATCACGTTGTTCTATCATTCACATTACTCCAATTAACCTATGAAAACTGAGCTTTTAATAACAAATACCACTTGAAGAGTGTCTTAACGTCATAGGAAATAAACTGAAAGCACGAAAACGCTGGTAAAAATGCAAGTCTGTTAGAAAATGAGGTAGAAATTGAAATATTGGGCCAGTATACGTAATGGGGATATTTTTTTGGACCAGAGTGTACAAAGTTGCTTACATGGTCTGCTTATAGCATAAGACCAGCAGCGTGTCACGTTTGTGACCGTCGTGTACTGCACAGAACAGTGGTGAAGAGAATGAACCTCGAGTAGGGATTCCTCCCTCCATTTATACTATCTTAATGTACAAAGATCAATACAGTCATAACAGCAAGAGGCTGTTATGACCAACAGCCCTCATGACGCATGGGGTACAATGGTCAGTGCGAGTCATGATGTTGGTTCTCCAGTGAGTAACCACCTCATGACTGGCCTTTACAAAGTTTGTCCTGACTCACAGGGAGAGTCATCTTATTTGTGAAATATGTCTTATGATTAATATATACAGATCTGAGTAATATCTTACAGTTTGGAACCTTTCAGACAATACATTAAAATGAATATTCCTGTGAATTAGCAGGAATATTAGATACAGGTGATATTTCGGGCAAGGAATATAACTCATGTAACTAGCTCTCATCTTGACAGCACAGAATGGAATGTAATTTCTGAAGTACAGCAGTGCCATCTTCGAAAGTCTTTCAGCCATGAATTTTTTTCTCCCAACAGATCTCTTCCCCTGTATCTTCCCTTCGATAATAAGCTGTAATAACTGATACCTCTCACCTCTCATGATATGTCCTAGATATTGCGTTTTCCTCTGTTTTATGGTGAGCAGTAGTTCTTTATGCTTTTTCATCCGACGAAGGACCTCTGCATTTGAGATTTTCATTACCCAGGATATCCGCAAGAGACGGCGATACAGGAACATTTCGAAGGCATCAATACGTTTTTCTATGATTGAATCCAGAGTCCAGCTTTCACATCCATATAGGAGAACAGAAAATATATAGCAGCGGATCATACGAATTCGTAGTTGGAGACTGAGATCTGACCTCACAAAGAATTTCTTCATGGTAATGAATTGTTTCCTGGCCTGCTCAATTCTAGATATTATCTCCCGTTTGGAGTTACATTGGTCATCCAAGATGGTACCCAGATATTTGAGAGTAGACACTCGCTCAACTATTTTCTCTTTTATTGTGAGATTTGTCCGAATTTTCTTCTTAGAGAACACCATCAGTTTCGTCTTTGAGGGGTTAACATATAATCCAAACTCTTCACTGTGCTGAACTAAGGAGTTTATCATGCACTGACGGGCAGGCATGTCATCAGCTATGACAACAGTATCATCTGCATATCTGATGTTGTTGATGATTTCCCCGTTAATTTTGATCCCACCATAGTCTTCCAATGTTTCTTTAAAGATTGCCTCTGAGTAAATGTTAAACAACAGAGGTGACAGTACACAACCCTGGCGGACGCCCTTCCTGATCTAAGCAGTTTCTGAAGTTCCTTGATCAGTTTTGACATTTGCAAACTGATTCCAGTACAGGTTACTGATTATACGTAAGTCACCGGAGTCAATACCTGTTGATCTCAGAATCTCTATCAACTTATTGTGCCTGACACAATCAAAAGCTTTTTTATAGTCTATAAAACAGGCATACACATCAACATTCATATCTCTGCACCTCTGTAACAACACATTTAACGAGAAGAGTGCCTCACGTGTACCAACGCCATTTCGGAAACCGAACTGATTCTGATCCATGTGGGATTCACATTTTTTGTATATTCTAGTGTGAATGATTCGCAAGAATATTTTGAGCACGTGAGACATCAAACTTATCATACGATAATCATCGCACTGAGACGAGTTAGGCTTCTTCGGTAGTGGTATGAGGGTTGATTTCAGCCAATCTGATGGTATTTCTCCTGATACATATATTTGATTGAATAATGATGTTAAGATATTGAGGCCGGTAGATTCCTGTTCTGTTATTACTTTGAGAACTTCAGCGTACACACCGTCAGGTCCAGTTGCTTTACCCTTCTTTTGAAGTTTTACGGCTTGTACAACTTCACTTTTTGTTATTTCAGGGCTATTTTCATTTATTCTCTCGTCAGGTGAAGGAGGATCATTTTTGTCATCTTTGAAGAGATTTTCTATATATTCCTTTCATCGTTTGAGTTTCCCTTCCACACTCAAGATGATTTCATTATTGGCATCTCTCAAAATTTGACCATATCGTCTCCGTTTCAAACCAGCAAGTTCTTTCACTTTCTTATGCAAGTTAAAATAGTCGTGCTTCTCTTGAAGGATCTCAATTTTTTTACATCTGTCTGTCATCCATAATTCTCGAGCTTCCCTGCACTTTCTGCGTACAGATTTGTTTAGAATTTTGTATTGAATGTGATCTGTATTTTTGTGCTTTCTCCTTTCATCCATAAGTTCTAGAATTTCATCTGACATCCAGCTCTGTCTTTTGATGTTGTTGCATTGTCCAATTTCATTTTCCTGGATTTCAATCACACTATCTTTAATGGCATTCCATGTGTATTCTACCTCTGATGATTCAGTGTATCTTATTAGTAGTATAATTGGATGGTTCTGGCGCCTCCTCTCGCGGGAAATTTGAATTCTGGCAGAGAATTTGAATTTTAGCGGGAAATTTGAATTTTGGCGGGAAATTTGAATTTTGGCGCGAGATTTGAATTTGTAAACAAAGCCACATGCTTTTTGACAGCTGTCATCGACAACAACGCATCGCTAACCTCACTGCTGCCATCTTGACGGGCCTAAACCTCAGTGGTACCAACTTAACCTAACTAGCGCGAGGTAAACAAAGCCACGTGTTTTTTGACAGTCACGCGCTTTTTGACAGACAACAACGCATCGCTAACCTCAGTACTGCCACCTTGATGGGCCTAAACCTCAGTAGCGCCAACTTAACCTAACTAGCGCGAGGTAAACAAAGCCACGTGTTTTTTGACAGCCACGTGCTTTTTGACAGACAACAACGCATCGCTAACCTCAGTACTGCCATCTTGACGGGTCTAAACCTCAGTAGTACCAACTTAACCTCACTAGCGCGAGATAAACAAAGCCACGTGCTTTTTTGACAGCTGTCATCCGCCATCTTTAAACTACAGAGCACTGTGCTGCCCTCTTTATCGTAGTAGATGTAAATTCGTCACCTGTCATCGGCAGTGCTGCCATCTTGGCGGGCCTAAACCTTAGTGCTACCAACTTAACCTCACTAGCGTGAGATAAACAAATCCACGTGCAGCTGTCATCCGCCATCTTTAATCTATAGAGCACAGTGCTGCCCTCTTTAGCTACTTACCTTTGAAATGTGGTGGCGGATAATTTGAAAAATGCTTTTTGACAGCAGCTATCTTCGAGCACCGTGCTGCCCTCTTTAGCTACTTACCTTTGAAATGTGGTGGTGGTAAATCCCACGTGCTTTACAAACCTATATGCTTTTCTGACAGCTGTCATCCGCCATCTTTAATCCAGAGAGAACAGTGCTGCAATGTTTAGTTGAAATGTGGTGGCGGCAAATTCCACGTGCTCTTGTTTGGAAACAAATCAACATGCTTTTTTGACAGCTGTCAACCGCCATCTTTAATCACCGTGCTGCCCTCTTTAGCTACTTACCTTTGAAAAGTGGTGGCGGTAAATTCCACGTGCTTTACAAACCTATATGCTTTTCTGACAGCTGTCATCCGCCATCTTTAATCCAGAGAGAACAGTGCTGCAATCTTTAGTTGAAATGTGGTGGCGGCAAATTCCACGTGCTCTTGTTTGGAAACAAATCAACATGCTTTTTTTTGACAGCTGTCATCCTCCATCTTTAATCACCGTGCTGCCCTCTTTAGCTACTTACCTTTGAAATGTGGTGGTGGTGAATTGTACGCGCTCTTGTTTGGAAACAAACCGGCAATTTCGTTAGCTGTCATCCGCCATCTTTAATGAACAGAGCACCGTGCTGCCCTCATGCGGGGCAATTTCGTTAGCTGTCATCCGCTCGCATACCCGCAGTGATGCATGTTTAGACTTGAACACACACACATACTACTGTTCAAAACTTATCACAACTTGAACTGCATACTAGTGTTCGATGTTGTTGAACACTGCATTGTATAACTAGAATCGAGCACTGTTTAGAAAGAAAAACAAAATATCTTCTCAACATACTTACTAACCGCTCTTCTTCCTCTATCAAGCTACATCTCTACCGAACGTGCATTGCAAAAGCAACAGTATTGCAAGTTTGGACTTGATCACATACTACCGTTTATAGTTCGATGTTGTTGAACACTGCATTGCAATCAAACACTGTTTAGAAAAGAATTCTCTTATCAACATGAGCTAGACAATAACATACTTACGAATCTGCTCAACACCTTCTTTCTTGCTTTTCTCCTTTGAGTAATAAACAAAAACTCTATCTTGCAAATAAGGAGCGGGTAGAAGGTAATACCTAACCTAAAATAAAAGAATATGTCAATTCTACATTATTTATTTACATCTTGTATGTACAAGTTTTATCTCGAATCATTTTACCCTAGTGATGTTTGCGTACTTTTCGATGCAATTCTTGAATGTACAAGTTGAAACTTGCCGTACTACGCTCTCAGCGTACGTCTCCCTACAATATGTACAGTGAATTGTGATGTAAGACAGCGTAACGTAAGTACATACCTCTAGCATAATGTTTACACACACATCTGCTTTATGTAAAGTAGTACCTATCAATACTACTATGCCCCCAGGCTAGAGTGTTGGTAGAATTTGGAATGACAAACCGTTTACAATCATCGCTATTAAGGGCTACCTTACTAATTAAATGAGTGTACAACTGGTCCTTCTTGCTTCTAATAACGGACATTTGCTTATGCAAAACAGGTGCAATTGTTATAGTCTTCAAAACTTAGCTGATTCTGAACGACATTCTTTTTAACCCCCTTCAATCTCTTTATTTGTAATTCATTTAAGAGTTTTATGCAATATGACTTGGATTTAGTGCCTACAAATGAATCGATAATATTCCCAGCACATTCATCTTCCATTTTACCTAGAACCTTTTTGTTCACTAGCGGTAGATGATATTGATTATTTGCAGGATAGTTACTTGTATCAAACCTACCCAAGTCTGGCTTTATATCATTGTAATAGTCATCAGTTTTGATTTGATAAATAAACGAATCGGTATCTGTGTAGAGCAATTGCGCATTATGCGCGTACTTCTTCATCATATAATCGTAATGGAATTCATACATGAGTGTTTTAGCCAATTCAAGTACTGCAAAGCCGACGTAGGTAGGTTTGTCATACTTAACCTTAACACGATTCATCTGTATAATAACTAAATTCTCATGTATGATGGTGCAGCTGTGGAAATTTGGTTTACTTATTAAATAGTTAGCACCATACCTTTTCTTAATATTATCCCAGTTTGTAATCAATTTTACATCAACGCGTTTGTCAACATTTTCCATAGTCTTACCAAACACACTGTTATTCATGAGCTTGTAGAAATCTTTTTCAAACTCGTTAACCGCATTCGTTCTTAAATTATTGTTCAGATCGATATATGGCTTTAGCCACGGTGACTAATTAAATTCTAGTACGCGATGAATTTTGGATAACTTCAAACAATGCTGCAAACACTGTTTTAAATTTCGGTAATGAATGATATACTTAGATTTATCGCATAAATTAGCAATTAGCATTTTCGTCGTTGATGCGATGTACGGGGGCTTCATATTTTCAGGGCAGAACGTTAGGTCATTATGAGAAGTGTGTAACTCTTTAGGATACTGTAAGTCAACTTCGAGGAAATAGCCTTTATCAGCTTCATCGCCTAGGGCGTGCAGCTGTAAAGCATCAATTTCGCACTGGGTTAGCCAGCGGAAACCACTCACCGGTAGATGCTGACTCATCGCACACCCATACTGATTATTAGCATCCAGATAAACGATATACCGAGATTCCTGACTAGAATCGAAACTCGGCATGTACTTATTATTTGCCTTGGAATACCGCCCGCTGCACTGACTTAGACCGCCTCGAATAGATGATTTTATAAAGTGCACCATATCAATATCAGTTAGCAGTTCCAAATTCACCTGCGTGTATTTTAACATCGCGTCCCAACTTAACCCAGGCGCAGTAAAATACTGACATGGGTCAAGGCTGTAGGTGTTCTTGCAAACACAGCGAAAATTTTCAAAAACATCAGCTAACAAAAGTACATCCGTCTTTAAATATAAATCGGAGTATTCACCCAGCGTTTGAATGTGGAACTGCTCCCAGATATGTTGTGCATGTAAATAGTCATCATCACTAATATATGCTGAATTCAGCGAGCTGTAAAAGGATTGTTTCGATGGTAAGGCACGTTCTTCGAGGCGTTCTAAGCAGTCAAGATATTCATAACAAAAACACCCTTACGCCGAATTAAATTAAACTGCGCTTCTTCGGGAAAAACGCGTCGAATTTCCGTAAATTGTTCAGGCTGTAAATGACTAGAAAGTTTATCGAGGCTACTCGCCATAAAGCGAAACGAGTCAAGGAATCTCAGTTTTATAGAATGCTCAGCATCTACTTTTACAGACTTTGCAAACGCAATGTACCGCTCTTTATTCTGAGGGATTATATCTACTTTTTCATCTGAAGCTCCAAATTGTGAAATGATGAAATGAGAGTCGTAACCAGATAAGTTATGAAAAATTACAGGGATAAATTTAGGAACTCTATACTTAAGATTACAGCTATAATGAGCGGCACATCTGTAGAAACCAGTTAAATGGTCATGATCAAAAACTTTAGGGTCATTTTCGGAAAATTCCCCATCACAAATGCTACACTTTGTAGCACGTTCATGATCATTTAACTGGCTTCATAGGAATATTACTATTTAGAATACGACCAAGACGAACTGCATCACTTTCAAGTCTTTCTAAAAATACTTTAGCAGCATCATGTCCTCGATACAGCTCTAACTTGTTAAGCGTACTATCGTAACTACACTTGATGTAATACGCGAAGCTATACGGGACATGCATGTGCGTAGTATTAGTGAAAGAGTTGTCAGGATTAGGTAAGTATGTGTTGCATGGCGTGAGGATAGCTTCAAAGCCTGCATAAATCACGAACGGTACCCACATCTGCTTGTGAAAATTTGTAAATTTTAAAACATTATTGCCTGTAGTAGGTATCTCTGTACGTACATGATTGCAGTCATTCTTGGAATGCTTCGTTAACTGATCTTCAGTTCTAAAATACTGCAAGCATCCATCACATAGCCACTTTTTACCATTACGTTTTGACAACTGACTACCGACAAGTCTACTCAGATTTTTAATCCAGCAAAAGTGGCTATTCTCACTGTTTCCAATATAGAGTAAGTTAACATGAGTACTCTTCTTATGACATGTATAATACAGAGGACCTACTGCAGACTTTTTCTCTACACCATACACATTAATGCTAATGTTATTTAGTTCCTCAAAGCGCTTAATATCCTTTATCTGCACAGGAAACTCTATACTATCGAAATTTAGCTGCGTTGAATAGTGTGGACACGATGATGTTCTATTCGCTACATTCGATTTAGCAGGATTTAAAGACATCACCGCCCATGCAAAACATGCTTCGTCATTGTTTTGGATGTTTACAACAGCTTCTTTTCGCTGAATCCATGTCGGCAGCTCGATGTGTGAAGATCCTCGCATAGGATTGTACTTATTGATGTTAACTTCTAGATACATTATTTCAACTAAAGCCCACCCTGATTCCTTTTCCTGAAATTCCTCGCTCTTAGTTGAAATAATGTTAGAGACATCCCTAAGTACATCACCAAAATTAGTCGACTCACTTATGACAAAATTCTTCGTATTAAATGATTTAATGTCCGTTATTTCGGATTCATCCGTGCTTTTAATGTACAAGGCGAAAAGTTCAAAATTAACTTTAAATAAATTATGATTGGACAAAGATTTAGCAAGAAGCTGTTGTACATCCGGTTGAACGCAATTTAAAAAGTTTGAAGTGCTCTGAAACTTTTGACTGGTGCGAATTCTGTAACTAGCAATCCTACTTTTAAATGCTGTATTAATTTCCTCGATGTTTGCGTTACTACCACTTCTACACGCATTATTTTTATGTGCATTACTCCGTAAGTGTCCCTGAAAATGCGAAGATGGTACATCAGTGTTACAGTGCTCGCAGTGAATAGTTTGAAGTTCATTTTCCCTAGGATTTTTACTACTAGTACTTTCTACAGCTACATCAGCAGCTGCACGGTTTTTCCCTACTACTACCTGAGGGCAAGTAGATATTTGATGTACCTCTACTAAGTGAGCCTCGTATCGTTCTACGTTAGCGAAATACACACTACAAACTTTACATAAAGCAGATGTTATGCTAGGGTGTTTTGATTTCATATGGCGCATGAAGTTATCTCGCCTTGTAAACGTTACATTACATTCCTCACAGCAGGGGAACATCTGAAAAGAGAACAACCGATAGAGATTAGGCGAAAGTTACGGAAGAAGAGGTCGGACATGGCTGTGAGTTTGGAATTATAAAATTAACCTGGTCTATAGCATGAGGATGGAAGAGAACGACTATTTATCAATAGACTAAAGTTACGATGTTCGGAAGAAACCAAGTTTCAATGTATAGAGGTCGGACATTGCTGTGAGTTTGAAATTATAAGATTAACCTCGTCTATAGCATGAGGATTGAAGAGAACAACTATTTATGATGAGCTTAAAGTTAAGATGTTCAGAAGAAACCAAGTTTCAACGTATAGAGGTCGGACATTGCTGTGAGTTTGAAATTATAAGATTAACCTCTTCTATGACATGCAGATTAAAGAAAATAACTATTTATCAATAGACTAAAGTTACGATGTTCGGAAGAAACCAAGTTTCAGCCCGTAGAGGTCAGACATAGCTATGTGTGTGTGTGTTTGAAATTATAAAATTAACCTCGTCTATAGCATGAGGATTGAAGAGAACGACTATTTATCAATAGACTAAAGTTACGATGTTCGGAAGAAACCAAGTTTCAGCCTGTTGAGGACAGACATAGCTATGTGTGTGTTTGAAATTATAAAATTAACCTCGTCTATAGTATGAGGATTGAAGAGAACGACTATTTATCAATAGATCAAAGTTGCGATGTTTTAGAAGAAACCAAGTTTCGGCCTGTTGAGGTCAGACATAGCTATGTGTGTGTTTGAAATTATAAAATTAACCTCGTCTATAGCATGAGGATTGAAGAGAACGACTATTTATCAATAGTCTAAAGTTACGATGTTTTAGAAGAAACCAAGTTTCAACCTGTTGTGGTCAGACATAGCTATGTGTGTGTTTGAAATTATAAAACTAACCTCGTCTATAGTATGAGGATTGAAGAGAACGACTGTTTATCAATAGATCAAAGTTACGATGTTTTAGAAGAAACCAAGTTTCGGCCTGTTGAGGTCAGACATAGCTATGTGTGTGTTTGAAATTATAAAATTAACCTCGTCTATAGCATGAGGATTGAAGAGAACGACTATTTATCAATAGACTAAAGTTACGATGTTTTAGAAGAAACCAAGTTTCAACCTGTTGTGGTCAGACATAGCTATGTGTGTGTTTGAAATTATAAAACTAACCTCGTCTATAGTATGAGGATTGAAGAGAACGACTGTTTATCAATAGATCAAAGTTACGATGTTTTAGAAGAAACCAAGTTTCGGCCTGTTGAGGTCAGACATAGCTATGTGTGTGTTTGAAATTATAAAATTAACCTCGTCTATAGCATGAGGATTGAAGAGAACGACTATTTATCAATAGTCTAAAGTTACGATGTTTTAGAAGAAACCAAGTTTCAACCTGTTGTGGTCAGACATAGCTATGTGTGTGTTTGAAATTATAAAATTAACCTCGTCTATAGTATGAGGATTGAAGAGAACGACTGTTTATCAATAGATCAAAGTTACGATGTTTTAGAAGAAACCAAGTTTCGGCCTGTTGAGGTCAGACATAGCTATGTGTGTGTTTGAAATTATAAAATTAACCTCGTCTATAGCATGAGGATTGAAGAGAACGACTATTTATCAATAGTCTAAAGTTACGATGTTTTAGAAGAAACCAAGTTTCAACCTGTTGAGGTCAGACATAGCTATGTGTGTGTTTGAAATTATAAAATTAACCTCGTCTATAGCATGAGGATTGAAGAGAACGACTATTTATCAATAGACTAAAGTTACGATGTTTTAGAAGAAACCAAGTTTCAGCCTGCTGAGGTCAGACATAGCTGTGTGTGTGTTTGAAATTATAAATTTAACCTCGTCTATAGCATGAGGATTAAAGAAAATGACTATTTATCAATAGACTAAAGTTACGATGTTTTAGAAGAAACCAAGTTTCAACGAATAGAGGTCAGACATACCTTAAAATCTTCGCGCTGCAAACTGTTACTCGGATGAATAAAATGCGTGCGTTCAAGCCTGTAACTCGAATGATAATATTCAGGTCGTACCTAAAAGAAAAGAACAAACATATATGAATGTAGTGTAGGGTACATCAGCTAACCTAGCTATCTTTAAAACTCAAAGTTCGAAAACATACCTTAAAAATGCGTGTGCTGCAGACTGTTACTCGGATAAATAAAATGCGTACGTTCAAGCCTGAAACTCGAATGATAATATTCTGGTCGTACCTAAAAGAAAAGAACAAACATATGAATGTAGTGTAGGGTACATCAGCTAACCTAGCTATCTTTACAACTCAAAGTTCGAAAACATACCTTAAAAATGCGTGTGCTGCAGACTGTTACTCGGATAAATAAAATGCGTACGTTCAAGCCTGAAACTCGAATGATAATATTCTGGTCGTATCTAAAAAGAAAAGAACAAACATATATGGATGTAGTGTAGGGTGCATCAGCTAGCCTAGCTATCTTTACAACTCAAAGTTCGAAAACATACTTTAAAAATGCACGTGCAGCAGACTGTTACTCGGATGAATAAAATGCGTACTTTCAAGCCTGTAACTCGAACGGTACCTAAAAAGAAAAGAACAAACATATATGAATGTAGATGTCTATTACCTAGCGTAGAAGTTGATTTGCAAACAGTAACTTACAGTTCTACCTTACCTTAAGATAAAGGCTGAAGAATAATATTCACAGCAGACAGTACTTAGACGGGAGATGTGTACGTAATAAACGCATACAGAGAACTGTGAGTGCTTCACGCAGACTGCAGCGAGTCAATATGCTGCTTGTTACCAAGCGGATGTGAAAGTCGCTGACAACTGCAGTACAGTTGGAACTAAATGTTTATGCAACAAGAGCTCTCCTGAGGGTCTTACGCTGAGTTCTGCGGGCTGACGTATTTAAGCCGGAATCGAACCTCCTGTTGATGCCGAGGTGTCAGAATTTAAGAGTTCTGCAGCGGATCGAGCCTTAGAAAGTTAGCGCGCGATCCTCGACCTCTGGACTTACACGGGAGGGTACTAAGCTACATCCGCGGTATTCCTTACCTGTAGGCACTTAAAGGTATTGAGCTAAAACTACATTTAGCTAGATCATGTAGTTACATATTATGACGATCGCGCAGGTCCCCCTTCGCCTAGCATTTGCTATTTTTTACGGCTTCTAACAGTAGGAGGTCGAACCCGCTATCTTCCGAAGTAGCGAGAATGATTGAAGAGTGTTGAGGGTGATTCATTTGTCGGATGGAGGCGTTAAGCTGTGTGCAGGCTTCTTCGGTAGGAGTAGGCTATGTGCCGGTACCGGGACATCTAGTTATAAAACCCACTACAACAAATTTATCGCGTATACTGCGATTTAAAATCCTAGTCAGGAAGGGCAACCGGTCGTAAAACTATGGTGTATGATCTAAGAGGCGGGGTGTGCAAAAAAGCCTGCATTAAGTAAAGGCTGTTGATGGGGACGTTAAACCTTATGCAGACTCCTTCGAAAACGATTGTGAGTACAAGAGTGTTGAGGGTGATTCATTTGTCGGATGGAGGCGTTAAGCTGTGTGCAGGCTTCTTCGTTAGGAGTAGGCTATGTACCAGCACTGGGTTTTACCCTCTCCCTACGGTAGTATATTACATTCTTAGGTAGTTTCGAGGGTGTGCAAAAAAAGCTAGCATTAAGTAAGGGCTGTTGATAGAGGGTGTTAAACCTTGTACAGGCTCCTTCAACAGGAGTAGCCTACATCTGTCGGATGGAGGCAATAAGCCTTGTGCAGTCTTCTTCGGTAGGAGTAGGCTATGTGCCGGTACCGGGATATCTAGTTATAAAACCCGCTATAACAAATTTATCGCGTATACTGCGATTTAAAATCCCAGTCAGGAAGGGTAACCGGTCGTAAAACTATGGTGTATGATCTAAGAGGCGGGGTGTGCAATAAAGCTAGCATTAAGTAAGGGTTGTTGATGGGGACGTTAAACCTTATGCAGACTCCTTCGAAAATGATTGTGAGTACAAGAGTGTTGAGGGTGATTCATTTGTAGGATGGAGGCGTTAAGCTGTGTGCAGGCTTCTTCGGTAGGAGTAGGCTATGTACCAGCACTGGGTTTTACCCTCTCCCTACGGTAGTATATTACATTCTTAGGCAGTTTCGAGGGTGTGCAAAAAGCCAGCATTAAGTAAGGGCTGTTGATAGAGGGGTGTTAAACCTTGTACAGGCTCCTTAAACAGGAGAAGCCTACATGCCGGCGCCGTGCATGTTCTTTCGATAGGAGTAGGCTATATGCTGGCACTGTGTTTTAACCTCTCCGTACAATCATGATATTTTATGTTAGGAACTTGCATGGGCTAAATGCTACACATTCCGTGGCAGAGCCGGGAATCGAACTCGGGCCTCCGGGGGTAGCAGCTAATCACACTAACTACTACACCACAGAGGAGGACTATTTCAGTTTTACAGAACAGAATATTTTACAACCTTAATACGCTTATAATCTAGCAATAAGACGTTCTATGAGTTACAAGTTGTTTATCAGCACACCGTGTCTTCGTTCAAGGTTAGTGCAGCCGGAAGCCGAGTGTACAATTTCAGCCAACACATACATTCCGCATGTCGCTCTGAATGACTGCGCCGATACAACTTCAAAGATAGTGTTCTATGTAGTAGAACAGAAAATGTAACCCATAACCCGTTCCTAAAGCTTAAAACTGTAAATGTTTGAAGCTCCTGTTTTTACAGCTAGATGTGGTTCCTAACGTAGCAGGGCCGGGATTAAAAATATGTTTTAAAGCCGAGCGCCTCCTCCTGACGCATGAGTTAAAAAAAGCAAGAATTTGTTTTACGACCGGTTGCCCTTCCTGACGCGATATTTTAAATCACAAGAATCCGTTTTACAACAAGATGCCCTTCTAGGATTTTGAAAAGCAGTATCTAGCCTCTTACATCATACACTATTGTTTTACGGTACGGCCGGTTGCCCTTCCTGGCGCGAGATTTAAAATCACAAGAATCTGTCTTACAACTGGATACCCTCCTAGGATTTTAAATAGCAGTATCTAGCCTCTTACATCATACAGTATTGTTTTCGACCGGTTGCCCTTCCTGACGTCCAAGAACTGGGATTAAGAATCTGTTTTACAACTGGATGCCCTTTTTAACACGAGAATCGGGGTTTTACAGCTAGATGCTCTTCTTAGATTTTAGATCGCTGTATCACGAACTATTGTTTTACTGCCGGATGCCCTTCCTGACGCAAAACTAAGATTTTAAATCGCAAGAATTTGTTTTAAGGCTAGTTGCCCTTCCTGACGCAAAACTGGCAGTATCTAACCTCTTACATCATACACTATTGTTTTCGACCGGTTGCCCTTCCTGACGTCAAAGAACTGGGATTAAGAATCTGTTTTACAACTAGATGCTTTTTCTAACACGAGAATCAGGGTTTTACAGCTAGATGCACTTATTAGATTTTAAATCGCTGAATCATGAACTATTGTTTTTCAGCCGGATGCCCTTTCTGACGCAAAGCTAAGATTTTTAATCGCAAGAATTTGTTTTAAGACTAGTTGCCCTTCCTGATGCAAAACTGGCAGTATCTAGCCTCTTACATCATACAGTATTGTTTTCGAAGGGTTGCCCTTCCTGACGTCAAAGAACTGGGATTAAGATTCTGTTTTACAACTAGATGCTCTTTTAAACACGAGAATCGGGGTTTTACAGCAGTATCTAGCCTCTTACATCATACACTATTGTTTCACGGTATGGCTGGTTGCCCTTCCTGACGCTGAAAGACCGGGATTTAGCCAGTTACCCTTCCTGATACAACAAGACTAGGATTTATTTTTTTAGACTGCACTTGGCTAGAAATAGCCACACGAAATTATTATATAGAAAGAGAATTGCTGGGCGGATGACAGCTGACGCAAGAGTGCGGCACGGTGTTTAAAGATGGCGGATGACAGCTGTCAAAAAAAAACATGTTGATTTGTTTCCAAACAAGAGCACGTGGAATTTGAGGCCACCATATTTCAACTAAAGATTGCAGCACTGTTCTCTCTGGATTAAAGATGGCGGATGACAGCTGTCAGAAAAGCATATAGGTTTGTAAAGCACGTGGAATTTACCGCCACCACATTTCAAAGGTAAGTAGCTAAAGAGGGCAGCACGGTGATTAAAGATGGCTGCTATCAAAAATCATGTTGATTTGTTTCCAAACAAGAGCACGTGGAATTTGCCGCTACTACATTTCAAGTAAAGATTGCAGCACTGTTCTCTCTGGATTAAAGATGGCGGATGACAGCTGTCAGAAAAGCATATAGGTAGGTAAAGCACGTGGAATTTACCGCCACCACATTTCAAAGGTAAGTATCTAAAGAGGGCAGCACGGTGATTAAAGATGGCGGTTGACAGCTGTCAAAAAAGCATGTTGATTTGTTTCCAAACAAGAGCACGTGGAATTTGCCGCCACCACATTTCAACTAAAGATTGCAGCACTGTTTTTCTCTGGATTAAAGATGGAGGATGGCAGCTGTCAGAGAAGCATATAGGTTTGTAAAACACGTGGAATTTACCGCCACCACATTTCAAAGGTAAGTAGCTAAAGAGGGCAGCACGGTGCTCAAAGATGGCTGCTATCAAAAAGCATTTTTCAAATTATCCGCCACCACAAAGAGGGCAGCACTGTGCTCTATAGATTAAAGATGGCGGATGACAGCTGCACGTGGTTTTGTTTACATCGCGCTAGTTAGGTTAAGTTGGTAGCACTAAGGTTTAGACCCGTCAAGATGGCAGCACGGCGGATGACAGGTGACGAATTTACATCTACTACGATAAAGAGGGCAGCACAGTGCTCTGTAGTTTAAAGATAGCGGATGACAGCTGTCAAAAAAGCACGTGGCTTTGTTTATCTCGCTCTAGTGAGGTTAAGTTGGTACTACTGAGGTTTAGACCCGTCAAGATGGCAGTACTGAGGTTAGCGATGCGTTGTTGTCTGTCAAAAAGCACGTGGCTGTCAAAAAACACGTGGCTTTGTTTACCTCGCGCTAGTTAGGTTAAGTTGGCGCTACTGAGGTTTAGGCCCGTCAAGATGGCAGTACTGAGGTTAGCGATGCGTTGTTGTCTGTCAAAAAGCACGTGGCTGACAAAAAACACGTGGCTTTGTTTACCTCGCGCTAGTTAGGTTAAGTTGGTACCACTGAGGTTTAGCCCCTTCAAGATGGCAGTACTGAGGTTAGCGATGCGTTGTTGTCTGTCAAAAAGCACGTGGCTGTCAAAAACACGTGGCTTTGTTTACCTCGCGCTAGTTAGGTTAAGTTGGTACCACTGAGGTTTAGGCCCGTCAAGATGGCAGCAGTGAGGTTAGCGATGCGTTGTTGTCGATGACAGCTGTGAAAAAGCACGTGGCTTTGTTTACAAATTCAAATCTCCCGCCAAAATTCAAATCTCCCGCCAGAATTCAAATTTTCCGCCAGAATTCAAATTTCCCGCGGGAGGAGGCGCCAGAACCATCCAATTATACTACTCTTATTAATTTCATCTTCTTTTCCAGTGCAGTTCCAACATTAGTTCTTACTTTGGGATCCAATAGTTTCTTAATATCTATATGCTTGGATAGTTTAACATTTCTTTTAATTTTTCTGAAACGTACCATTTTAAGGTCCATTACAACTGGATTGTGGTCACTATTTACATCAGCACCGGGATACGTCTTAACGGATGTCACATATTTCTTTAGTTGTTGTTTTACCAAAATGAAATCAATTTGATTTCTTATGATCTTTTCGTCGTTATCGGCGGGTGATATCCATGTGTAAAGCCGCCGAGGAGGAAGTTTGAAGAATGTGTTAGAGACAAACAGATTGTGCTCCATACAGAACTGAACAAGTCTATCTCCTCTTATGTTACGTTCACCAAGACCATGGCTGCCTACAGTATTGCCTTCAATGCCAGCCCCTACTTTTGAGTTGAAATCACCCATGACCAATGTTATTTCTCCATTCTTAGTTATTTTAATAGCTTCCTCTAAGGTTTCATAGAATGCTTCTACTTCATCATAATCTTTATCGGCAGTTGGCGCATGGACCTGAATAACGTATATGATCCGGTGTGACATTTGTGCAATAGTTTTTGAGAATTATGAACATGAATTGGCAAATTTAACATTGTAAAGATAGGGTGTACCTTCTTCCCTTGAGTGGAAGTTCAAAGAGCGGTTGAAGAGATATTCTAGGGAAATTGGCTGACGTTATTAGAAACTTCTTCTGTGAACACCTTGCCTCATCCTCTTCGCTTCTTTAAGTGAAATAAATCTCGTTTCCTGAAATTTTAAAACTAACTTCTGGATCGCAAAACGACTTGACGCTTGATCAGACAATCTCCTGACAGCATGAACTGATTCTGCTATACTCGTTGTGGAATAGAATACTTAAGCCTATTATTAGATTTATCACACTCCTGTGTACGTGCAGTTGGGCTGTATGGAACCGCGCCCAAGCTTCAGTAATGACCCTGGTCTTTAGCACCAACCTTCGAAAGGTGGCAGTGGAAGTATGCCCATGTTTAGCAGTCAGATAGGTTCCCCCCTGTGGGTGGGGGCGTTAGAATAACACCAACGGTATCCCCTTCCTGTCGTAAGAGGCGACTTAAAGGGGCCCCAGGGGCTCTGAACTTTGGAGCGTGGGTTAGTGACCCCGGAGCCCTCAGCTGTGTCCTGGCATTGCTCCTCACTTTCATCTATCCTATCCGACTTTTCTTGGTCAGCCCTTGTTCTTTTCCGACCCCGACGGTGTTACGTAGGGAGGCCTAGGGAGTCTTTCATTTTCACGCCCTTCGTGGCCCTTGTCTGCCTTTGGCCGATACCTTCATTTTTCGAAGTTTCGGACCCCTTCCATTAGTGTTATATAGAGGATGGTTGCCTAGTTGTACTTCCTCTTAAAATAATTATCACCACCACCTCAGATAGGTTCCTTCCTCCTCCCCTCTACCGCGTTATGTTGTGTCGGTTGATGTCAATTTCAGTTCACTCATTTCTAATCTCTAAAAGTTTGCAGGTGATAAATATGAGACTCGGGAATTCGTTGTCAGGAATGCAACACAATCTAAGAACAAGCATACTTGCGTTCATTTCCTCATACTCATGTACAGGAAATCAATACAAGGAAAAAGTCACATATGATAAACGAAATGACTAGGACGTTCATAAAGGAAGCATCACTGCGAAACCGACTCTATAAAAACTTCAACAGTGCCTTCTATGAAAATAATTCCTAACATTTCACTAACTCTTTGGCAATTTTTAGCAACATTTATTAAAACCAACCAAATAAGAATTTATTTCAATTTGTAAAATATTCAGTTCTTGGCTGTTGTTTGATTCGTTTTGCAAAACTTTACATTTTCATTCCGTAAATATATAACCAAAATGATAAACAAATATGTAAGTTAACAAACAAATAAGTACATAAATAAATAAACAAATAAGTAAGCGAGTAAATAATAACATAAGCAAGTAGTTACTAAACAACAAAATAAACATCTTATTCTCCACAGTGCAGAAGTTAGTGTTGGGAGACAGTTCGCCAATTCCCCTTAAACTGGCTTTGGGCTAACAACCGACTTGCTACGGGCGCAGGTCCATATCCCCCGTCTAGATTCAGTTGCTGTTTAAGGCAGACTAATAATGCACTCTCAACTCCCACGAAGCCCGGAATTCCCGTTTGACTGCCGTGGCAGTAACTTTAATTAGTTCCTCTAATCACACTCTTTTCACAATTGTACTCACCCTTAGCTGGGGCGCATCCACCGGGCACACGGGCAACTCATATTCTGCTCACCACCTATATCAGACATTCACGCCACTAAAATCCATATGCTAAACTTTGTAAATCCGAATTACAGTTTACCTAATGAACTGCATATGTCTACACTTGTTCTCTTTCTACTGTATTCAAAATTTGCATAAATTAAGATAATGTGTCTATTGGAGTTGTCATTATTATTATTATTAATAATGTGTTGTACAAAATCGGTTACGGGCCTTACCTAAACCCCATAAAACGATTAAGAGGGTAGAAACTACAGCTAGGTTAAGAAAAGACTCCTTCATTAATTTGAAAATAACTAATGTAATATAACATAACTGATGTAGATGCGTTTAGTCAGTTCACATAGATCAAACAAATACAATAATCAACCATTCCTTGAATAACAAAATACTGTAATGATCTCCTTAGCTTGAACATAAAAACACAAGTAGAGAACTTGCTTTGTAAGGATATAGTGGTACTACCAGCACCACTCTTCGTCGACTAGCGCACAAATTGAACAGACATCATCTTTCAGATGTGCAAACACGCCTCCTGAATTTCGTTTATTTGATACAACTATTTCTTGGTGTTGCGATTTCATTTTCCGCCAGTGTAATACTTGACTAAGCTTATCGAAAGCAATTTTGAAGACAATAGGTGAATACTATTTTCTTTTTGCTATTGGCTTTACGTCGCACCGGCACAGATATGTCTTATGGCGACGATGGGTCAGGAAAGGGCTAGGACTGGGAAGGAAGCGGACGTACCCTTAATTAAGGCACAGCCCCAGCATTTGCCTGGTGTGAAAATGGGACACCACGGAAAACCATCTTCAGGGCTGCCGACAGTAGGGTTCGAACCTACTATCTCCTGAATACTGAATAGATGATTGTTTTTATTTCACAAACGGTATGGTTTACTCAGACAGGTGCTATATTTTTATTTTATACACAATAGATTGCAGAGATTTATCAATTACTAGTTGTCCTATGACAGAAAGGGAACTATAATTACTGTTATGTGAAAAATATGCATTTTTACATTAAAAAAGGTTAATATCCATTTTTCTCTAGTAATACTCATTTACCAGGCGAGTTGGCCGTGCGCGTAGAGGCGCGCGGCTGTGAGCTTGCATCCGGGAGATAGTGGGTTCGAATCCCACTATCGGCAGCCCTGATTATGTTTTTCCGTGGTTTCCCATTTTCACACCAGGCAAATGCTGGGGCTGTACCTTAATTAAGGCCACGGCCGCTTCCTTCCAACTCCTAGGCCTTTCCTATCCCATCGTCGCCCTAAGACCTATCTGTGACGATGCGACGTAAAGCCACTAGCAAAAAAAAAAAAAACTCACTTATACGCACTATCAATACCGAGCATATTGTCTGCGAAAGTGTGGCTTACTTACTGCAATACCTTTAAATATAATACAGTCGGAAACAAAAGTCTACATACGCCCACTTATTCCATTTTTTTGGACAACCCTGGTGCATGTTGATTGTTTTGACTTGCGCTTGTGACGTCCTTTTAAACACTGAATACGTCTGTCGTTTATTTCAGTGTGATAGAAAGGAAAAAGCATGGAGAAAACCTAATAAAAGCTTCTAAAAGGAAAATCTTGTTCCACTGGTCAAACATGGAGATGGGAACATTCTTGTTTGGGGTTGCATGTCTGGTGCTGCGATAGACAACAGAGTGTTTACTGAATAAAAAAAATCGGAGTATCTGTATACATTAGAGGAAAATCTTTGTTGAAAAACGGGCACTACAGGGTCATTCAGCAAGGTAGCGACCCAATATTCCGATGCAATAGTGAAAAATTGGCTGCTTTAAAATGTTGCCAAGCAATTTAATTCACCTCCTGACCTCTGACCTTGTTGAACACTTTTGGGAAGAACACCAGAGAGGGATTAGGAAATATTCCATCAAGAAGAAGGAAGATTTGAAACTTGCCATAAGAACATAATGGAACAAAATTTCACCAACCGAGCTCGATAGCTGTAGTCGCTTACGTGCGGCCAGTATCCAGTATTCGGGAGATATTGGGTTCGAACCCCACTGTCGGCAGCCCTGAAAATGGTTTTTCACGGTTTCCCATTTTCACACCAGGCAAATGCTGGGGCTGTGCCTTAATTAAGGCCACGGCTGCTTTCTTCCCGCCCCTAGCTCTTTCCTGTCCATTCGTCGCAATAAGACCTATCTGTATCGGTGCGACGTAAAGCAACTTGCAACAAAGAAATTCACCAGAAGTCCCCCAAAACCCAATGGAATCGATGCACCTTGCGTTTGGAAGCTGTGGTAGCTGCAACACGTGGAAACAAAATATACTGAACCCAGTGTGAGAGCGAAAAACTTGTGAGTGTAACTTATATTCACTCCTGTTTCTGAACATTTGTATCGTTTCGGAAATGGACGATACGCCTGCATGGCGTTCGTGTAGTACTACACTTAGTTATGAATGCCATAAAGTATCTACAAAGCCACTAACCCCATGGCACTACAGCCCTTGAAGGGCCTTGGCCTACCAAGCGGCCGCTGCTCAGCCCGAAGGCCTGCAGATTCCGTGGTGTTGTGTGGTCAGCACGACGAATCCAGTCGGCCGTTATTCTTGGCTTTCTACTCCGGGGCCGCTATCTCGCTGTCAGATATCTCCTCAGTTCTAATCACGTAGGCTGAGTGGACCTCGAAACAGCCCTAAGCTCCAGGTAAAATTCCCTGACCTGGCCGGAAATCGAACACGGAGCCTCCCGGTAAGAGGCACGCACGCTACCCCTACACCACGGGGCCAGCAAAGTATCCACAATTCTATCATTTTATTTTGTAAGTGTAGGTAAGTAAAGTGCTCTGTTTTGATTACATTTACATTAAATTTTGTAATGTATGTAGACGTTCGTTTCCGACTGTTCAATAAAATTCCGAGCTCTAGTCATAAGATATCGCGGGCACTTATTCTGTATACCAGTATGTACGTGTGTCCAAGTGATCTTAATATAAAACCATCTCTTTTACAGCCTACCAGTTGGTGGAAGAGGGGTATGACGTATGGCTGGGTAATGTTAGAGGAAATAGATATTCCAAGCAACATACTACTCTAAACCCTTCAGACTCAGCATTCTGGAATTTCAGGTAACTACCGAAAGCATGGACTGGTTTTTAAATCCTTCCTACACAGTCCTTGCAATTGCCTTCTTTACATTGGAAGAGACGAGTTGAAACTGGTCTGTTTGTGTACTGCACTCAGGAGGAAAAAGTAACTTCAATATTCATACGTTCACTGTGATGCAAGCTTCCCCCGTGATCAAGCACCAACTGCTACACCGGAGAAGAATCTTGGGCTAATATTAGGTTGATAAAACTTTCGGTCAGACTTTTGTTGCTCTATTCGCTGTAGCTCACTGTCATAGACCACACTGAACCTGTTTGGAGTATCAAGTTTCATGTTCTCTTCACATTCTTCGAGATTCAAAGATTATCACCATGTTCCCTACATTCAGCACAACATACAGCAGTTTTTAATATGAACAAGAAACTTGGACTTATCATATCATCAAGTAAAGATATATTCCAAGACCGGGTACATACGCAGGTTTTTATTTTTTTACAATTCGTTTTACGTCGCACCGACACAGATAGGTCATATGGCGACGATGAGATAGGAAGGGCTTGTGAGTGGGAGGGAAGAGGCCGTGGCTTTAATTAAGTTGCAACTCCAGCCAGCATTTGCCTGGTGTGAAAATGGGAAACTATGGAAAAGGATATTCAGGGCTGTCGATAGTGGGGTTCGAAGCCACTAACTCTTGAATGCAAGCTCAAAATTGCGCACCTCCAACTGCATGGCCAATTGTTAAATAAAAGGTAATGATGCTAATGTTATTGGCTTTACGTCCGACTAACTACTTCTATGGTTTTTGGAGACGCTGAGGTGCCGGAATTTAGTCCCGCAGGAGTTCTTTTACGTGCCAGCAAATCTACCGACTTGAGGCTGACGTTCAAATACACCGGACTGAGTCATCATCGAACTTGCCAAGTTGGGGTCAGACGGCCAGCGCTCTACCGTCAGAGTCACTCAGCCCCCGGCTAAAGAAGGGGTTAATGTGAAGTGATTTGCCACCATAATTTGTTTTATTTTACATTTTATGGCCTACATTGGACCACTCTAGTCAATTATAGAAAGGATTTCTTGATTTCTTATCAGCCCAATATTGTCCGACTCGTTGGCTGAATGGTCAGCGTACTGGAATCGGTTCCGAGGTTTCCGGGTTCGATTTCCGGTCGAGTAGAGGAGTTCAACCTCAGTTGGTTAATTCCAATGGCCCGGAGGCTGGGTGTTTGTGCTGCCCCCAACATCCCTGCAACTCACACTCCACTCATAACACTATCCTCCACCACAATAACACGCAGTTACTTACACATGACAGATGCCGCCCCCACTCATTGGAGGGTCTGTCTTACCAGGGCTGCACTCGGCTAGAAATAGCCACACGAAATTATTATTATTAGCCCAATATGTTTTTTTTTCATTCTGAGAGATGCTGCTTTTATTTGTTCTGTTGAAAGTACCCTCCCATAAGACCTTTAATTGATCTTGGTCTGTTGCCTGCTGTGTGTGTGTTGAAGTACCTTAATTTTTCTGTTTTGTTTTTGAGATCGTCTGTTGTTATTTGTAGTTTTTTCTTATTAATATTATAAGTTATGATTTCTCCTAAATATATAAATTTATTAAAAATTTTGATTTTTTGTAAATCAATTGCAAATTTTATTTACCAGTGGGGGATATGCAAACATGATCTCAGTTTTTGAAAGGATATTGTAAGACGTATTCTCGTGCTATTTCCTGTAGAGATTTAATTTGGTGTCGAAATTCCTGAATATTTTTGGACAATGGAGAAAGGTCATCAGCAAATACTAAACAGTTTAAACTTAAATTTTGTTTGGAGCTTCCAAATTTTATGTTCTTTGGGTTGACCTTGTATTATAAATTCAAATTCAAGTCTATAATACTTTCTAATTCCCAGTGATCAAGCACCAACTGTTACACCAGAGAAGAATCTTTGGCTAATATTATTCTTAAATCGAAAACATACAAATTTACAGTTAATGTACAAGTCAGTTTGAAGTAAATAAAACATGGTCTGAGATCTTCATATTACACATGACCAGTATTTTGCAATGACCAATGCACTCGGAGTGGCTTGCAGGATATCATCTTCTGTACAAGATTTTGGACACAGAGGGCACTGAAGCAGGTAGTTCGTGGTTTGTCCCTGTTCACATTACACTGTATCACTTGTACTGAATCTCCATTTCTTCAGGTTAACCCAGGATCTTTCCACTTCTGTTCAGGGACGTCCACACCTGCCAGCTTTCATTATGTCCAGGTGTTAACTGATCAGCTGCTGGCATCCATCCGCTGAGGTGAGAGGTCTTCTTCTTCTACATCTCCTGACTTGCCTTTTCTGGTGAGACTCTAAGCACCAAAGATTACCTCAGGAAGCTCTTCCTGGATTTCTACCGTTTCTGAGGAGGATTATCAATCACCACTGATTTGTATTTAGGGCAGTCGTCCAGGTGGCAGATTCTCTATCTGTTGTTTACCTACTCTGTTCTTGAATAATACGAAGAATTTGGAAATTCATAGAACATCTCCATTGATAAATTATTCCGACCCCTAACTCCTCTTCCTATAAACGAATATTTTCCCCATTTTGTCCTCTTGCATTCCAACTTATCTTCATATTGTGATCTTTCCTATTTATTAAACACCACTCAAGTTTACTCGTCTACTAATGTCATCGCACGCCATGTCTCCACTGACAGCTCGGAGTATACCACTTTCTAGAGCAGCTCGTCTCCTTTCCCCCAAGTCTTCCCAGTCCAAACTTTGCAACATTTTCGTAACGCTACTCTTTTTTCGGAAATCTCCCAGAACAAATCGAGCTGCTTTTCTTTGGATGTTTCCCAGTTCTCGTACCAAGTAATGCTGGTGAGGGTCCTATACACTGGAACCGTAGTCTACTTGGGGTCTTACCACAGACTGATATACCGGGAGAGTTGCCCGTGCGGTTAGGAGCGCGCAGCAGTTAGCTTGCATCCGGGAGATAGTGGGTTCGAAGCACACTGTCGGCAGCCCTGAAGATTGATTTCCATGGTTACCCATTTTCACACCAGGCCAAAGTTGGGGCTGAACCTTAATAGAGACCACGGCCCACTCCTGCCCCTTTCCTATCCCATCTCGCCATAAGACCTGTCTGTGTCGGGCGACGTAAAGCAACTAGCAAAGAAAGAGAAAGAGACTTGCCCTCTCCTTTACATATTTACTACAGCCCCTAAATTCCCGCATACTCAGCTCTTGATGTCCATGCAGCGGATGGACTCTGTTCTTTAAGCCTCTTCCTGTTGGCAGCTACATCTCTACGTACATAAGCGCTATTGCTGCTTATCTGTCGGACGAGGCGTTGAGCCACATACGTACATAAGCGTTATTGCAGCTTATCTGTCGGACGAGGCGTTGAGCCACATGTAAGCAACCTGCAGGTCTCATTGAGGACCGTATCTAGCTGTCTGGCAGGAGATGTACTGTGCCAGATTGGGGTAGCGTATTCAGCAGCAGAAAAACACAGTGCCATCCTGCTTCGTGTGGAGATTTTCATCCTTTCTCTACAATGACCTACGACGGATTGGCTATGAACATAACCGAGCTCATGATTTTAAGAATGAACAGTTACAGTAAATAATGTTACTTGTTAGTTATAATTGGTCGTGCATGTCAGCAGAGTTAAATGTTGTCAATTTTCTTAATTAATAGCGCGGATCAGTAGTGATATATATTTACACAGCACTCAACGAACCCTACTCCTTTATACCAAGTGATCTAAAAGAAGATAAACAATCTACTGAGTGACCCGGGTCCGCGGTACGAATCGCGTAAGTGTAAGCTTGCAGTCGGCAGATGATAATAAGAATGATTGCGAACCCTAATGAGTTCCCGTGATTTTCCATTTTCACACTAAGGAAACGCCGGGGCTCTGCCTTATTTAGTGCAACCACTCCTATAAAGACGTTCATACATTCATGTGTAGAATTTAGTTTGTGAACGTCGTAAACTAACGGCCTGCGTCAAGTTCAATGAATTTCAAACGAAAATATCGATGAAATTTAGTTCTTTGATAATCAAAGTGTTTTATTCTACAAGTCGAAGTAAATTTTCAAATAAAACTTCTTAATCGATTACAGCAGTTCTTGGAGGAACAATTAACTCTCGAACAGCGAATGCAAGAAGAGCTATATAACAATTTGATAGGGAATCTAGCACCTGAGCGATAGCCCTAAACGAAGATGATTGATTGATTGATTGATTGATTGATTGATTGATTGATTGATTGATTGATTGATTGATTGATTGATTGATTGATTGATTGATTGATTGATTGATTGATTGATTGATTGATTGATTGATTGATTGATTGATTGATTGATTGATTGATTGATTGATTGATTGATTGATTGATTGATTGACTCAGGCGTTAGAGCACTGCCCTTCCGAGGCCAAGGGCACGGGTTCGATCTGACTCATTCCGATGGTATTTGAAAGCGCTCAAATACGCCAGCCTCGTGTTAGTACTGTAGATTTTCTAGCATGTAAAGGACCTCCTGCAGATCAAAATTCTGGCTCCTCGGTGTTCGCGAATACCATTAAAGGAGTTTGTGGGTTATAACATCAAATTAATTAATTAATTTATCATTGCGTTTGTTATTATAATAATTTAGGTACATTAATTGCATAAAGTCATACGAAATATTCCACGCACCCTGTCTCCAGGTGAACCATCAAGAACAACAAGCTTAGCTCCCTCTGTGTGCCTTGATTAGACTCCATTAGCTTGTCTTTTTCACTGTTGAATATCCACAGACGGAATGACTGGTTCATGAGGAGTGTTTCTTGGGAAGAGAAGTAGGAGTTGGATGTATTTGATATATGGGGGTTAGGAAGTGAAGGTTAGTTGCTTCAAATATATACAGGAATACCCGAAATGAATAGAGACCAAGAGGAATACTATTTTTTCATAAAAAATGTGAATAGTTAAGTTCTCTTAACACTCTTCCCCCAGCAATACCCTGCACGTGTCCTGAAGTACAGCCCAATTGTATCCTTAGCATAGAAGCTGTCCTCTTCACGACATTTGTTTAAGAACCACTAACTTATGATAGGAATCCAAAGCTAAATAAAAATAAAGTTCTTATCGGGTGAACAAGCCATAACCTTCATTTATTATTCCCGTTCAGTCAGCTGAGTTTAGTAGTATTAATTCTATATGTACATCAGAATTAATGGTGTCGTTAAAAATTATTGGCCGTACAGTTGTTTTAGTACTGACTAGCAAATGCATCCGTGCTTCGCTACGGTATTCTACATTGTATACAGATATCGAAATAAATTACTGTAGACGCAATGAATAAGGTTTTTTTTTTATTGCATGTCTCTTATCATTATCCAGAAAAAGCAGGGAGAGTTTCCCATACGTTGTTTCCAATGTAAGGTGCGAGTTACGGAGTTGTGATAATAACGGCCGGCTCACTTGCCTGCTGCAACTCACGATCGAGTAGGTAAGTTTTCATTATTATGGGAGGCCCCATTACTTACTGCGTGGTCACAATCGATTTGGGGAATTTTCGTTTCAATGGCAGGCGCCCTTTCCTACTTCCAGACAGATTACAGTTGAGGAGATTTTATTATAAAGCAGGCACCTTCCATACAGCCAGTCAAAATTGAGTTGTGCTGTTATTATAATGACAGGCCCCTTTTCTTAATGACAGTCACACTAAGTTGGTGAGGTGAGTTTCCATTATAATAGCAAGGCCACTATGCCTAATGCCAGTCACAATTTAAATGGGTAAATTTGTTTAGAGGGGGCTGTCTGGCCGAGACGGTAAAGGTGTGCTCGGTTCGCCCGGAAGGACGTGGGTTCGAATCCCCGTCAGGAAGTCGTAAAATTTAAGAAACGAGATTTCCACTTCCGGAGTTGCACATGACTCTGAGGTTCACTCAGCCTACACCAAAAATGAGTACCAGGTTAATTCCTGGAGGTAAAGGCGGCCGGGCGTAGAGCTAACCACTCTACTCCACCAAGTGCCGAGGTTACGGATAGTTGATGCCTTTACCTTCCACCCCTCCAAGGGCCTTCATGGCCTGTACGGAGATTGCTTTGCTAAATTTCTTTATAATGGTGGGCACACTTGCCTACTAACAAACACAATTGGTTAGGGGAGTTTTGAACAAAATTGCATGCTCCCTTAACTTCTGCCAGTCAAATCGAGAAGATAATTATTAATTACAATGGTAATCCCTCCTTACTAACGCTAGTTACAAAGGAATTGGAGAAGGATCCCATTCCTACTGCCAGTCAAAATCGATGTGGAGAGTAATGATTACAATAGCAGACGCGCTCCTGTAAAATATTAATTATAATGGCAAACACATTATTTCTACATCGCTACAATTCAACTTCAATGAATATATATCAGATGGCTCTCGAACGCCGTACTTTCTACTTGTAAATGCCCCGCATGCACAAATGATGAATGGGATGTCTAACAACTTTCACAGGGGAACTACTGCCAGCGGGCAGGTTACGTCAGAATATGAAGCGGAGGGTCGCTCGCAGCATGTTACTTAGCGCTACTGGTCTAATACAGCCCTTGCATTAGTAAACATCGTTTTCGACCGCATAGTTCTAGGCTGGTGTATGGTACAGCCGCACTAATAAGCTGCCTGCATATCGGCAATGGCTAGTGTGATCAGCAGCGGTGAATACACAGACATTATTTTAAGCTGGACAACCTGGTCGGAGTGCAACAGAAGCTCCAAACAGACGTACGCCTTCTACTCACATATTTCGCCGAACAGTATTAGTTTTTGTTCCATACAATCAACTCTTTTATCGAGTTGAATGTCTACACGTGTATAAATTAATAAGTTATTAGATTTCATTTACTGCATCTTTGGCGTGTCTACAAACAGTAGCGGCGGTTAGAATGTGGTGTGAGGAAGGACAGTCGCTCCTACGCCCACTTTGTAGAGTAAATATTACAAACGAGAAATATAGGCAAATCGGACGTATAAGGGAGAGAGATACGATAAAAAGTCATTGGACCGAAGTTGTAGATCACTCCAAGTTGAAAAAAGATTGTGGCATCCATTTTGTTACAGGACTTCCCATTTAACCGCTAAACAATTTTTTCTCTAAAACCAACCCAAGTATTCTAAATATGAAGTTTGGGAGAAATATATCCAGTAGTTTTCAAGTTATAGACAAACAGAAGCACAGACAGACACCAAAGTTTAAAAAAATATGCGGATGGTCATTATTACACCTGAAACGGATAACTGTCCGGAAATTTCGCCAAATTGGTCAATGCTCAGACACACGACCGTTACTATTTTATTTTTATAGATAGAGCAGCAAACTCCTATTTTAAGGTCATGAAGTGCAGTTTCATGAGCTATTCTTGGATTATCACGGTTATTTTGCGAATTGACATTTCCATGCAAATCAGGCCACGCGTCATCCGAAACAGCTCTTTTCCTAGTAACCCCACTGTCGGCAGCCTTGAAGGTAGTTTTTCGTGATTTCCCATTTTCAAATCAGACAAATTCTGGGGTTGTACCTTAATTAAGTCCACGGACAGTTCCTCCCCACTCTTAGCCCTTTCCTATCACATCGTCGCCATAGGAATTATCTGTGTCGATGTCACGTAAAGCAAATTGTGGACTAGACCTCTGAAGAAGTGGAAGGTCAGCGTGACAGCTATCCCCGATAATAAAGGGCGAGTCCCACATGCGTTGCTGTCATTGTTGCGTGCTGCGTGTGGGCAAACGAGATCGCGGTCACCGTCACGCCATCCTCGTATTGCCGTAGAAAACCTATCAATTTCAATGAATGAATAATCAGATAGCGAAACAATAAAGTGCAATGGAATACCCTCCCTCACCCTGTAGACGACTGATGTAGAACGTAATGATATTCTCATTCACTCCGTGCAGTACAATCTTACGAATCCACAGCATTTCATGTGAAATGAATTTTAAAGACCATAGCACAAAACCGATCAACTGTACAAGCCATGAAGGCACGGGGATGTGTGGAAGGTAATGGCTTCCACTATCTGTAACCACGGCACTTGATGGAGTAGTGTGTTGTAGGCTGAGTGAACCTCAAAGCCATGTGCACCTCCGGAAGTAGAAGTCTCGTTTCTTAAATGTTTCGACTTTCTGACTGGGAATCGAACCCTCATCCTTCCGGTTGAAACGAGCACGCATTTACCGCGCCTTGAACCGATTAATTAATGCTGTATACTATGAAGCAACAACGTTGTACGCAAGCGTACCGCTTACCACTTGCCCAGACACGGCACACAGAATAACGCCAACGAGAGAGCAGTGAAATCGTTATTGGATTTTCACCGAAGTGGCCATGATTCGTATGTCAATCAATGTAACTGGGAAATAAAAATGTCACGCCCCAGTTGTTCGGATTCCACGTTAAAATAGAAGTGACGAAGGCATGATCACACATTACCAACAGTCACGTAAAACTGAAAGCTTCTTTCAGGTATGTATTGAACCCGACAGGGGCATGATCCAAGGACCTTTGGTTGATATTGATCTTCGTAATTACGCACGCAATGCTATTTAAAGAAATCAATGCTGAAATTGATTAATATTCATATCATTAATACAGGTAATACCGAAATTAATTAATATTCATACCATTAAGATAGATAAATTGAGTCTTTTAAGGTTATTTTACGAGATTTCTTTGTTTGCGACCTATCGCGCAGTATGGTCCTTTGTGTAGATGGAACTCACGGCAGACGCCAAGCCGACCCACCCTAGCAGGAGGGGTTATGAATGGGGATTCCCCATGACATCACTCGAGAGAAGACATCCCTCCTCAAGACTCAGAGAATGAGGGGAAACCAACTTTTTCGAAACGAAATATAGGAGCCATCTTAAATTCGGACTGGCCAACTTAATTATCTACGATCTAGAAATTAATGAAACTCGAATTCTGGAGTCGTCTCCCGATTTAAAAGGGATAAATGTCACTGGGACATTTATTTAGAGTGTCTAATGTCCCCTTTCTTGACAACTTTCAGAAGAAGAAAGAATATTGTGATGTTTCTGCGTGGAAAAGTACCGGGGCCATCTGTTTATTCTCATGACACGTCCTTGACGGAGGGAGTTCACCCCGCGTGGTAGGAAAAGCCGGACAGATTTTAATTAATTAAAGGAGATCCACCGAAGGATGATTGAATGGATATGTCTCAATCACAAAAACTAAATATTGGTCACCTGATTAGCCGTACTATTACACCTCAAGTGCGCCGTGGATAGGCAAAAAGCAAATTAGTGGAAGGGATATCGCTCCCTTGTAAAAACCACTGCAGTGAGGGACGAGGGTCACTCGGGACTCGGGACTTACCGACGGCGGAGCTATGGTTGGTTTAGCTCTCATTAGTTCTTTGTTCTAGTGAATTTAACTTCAATTTCAAGTGAAATAATAGAATTCGCATAAAGAGTGTAGAGATTTGGTCTCCGTGACACCAGTGTTAGTTTTTATAAAACCGTGTTGTGTCGCAAACATTCAGTGCAGAAAGTAATATTATTATTATTATTATTATTACTATAGCACGATAGTATTACGTAGCAGCAGACTGAATAGTGGCTGAGAGATAGACGGGATTCGGTACTGAACCGCGGACTACTTAGTCGTATCCGAGATCGTGACCGGACGTTCACGCTGAACGCTGTTAACCAGAGTGTCGAATTAAAACAGTGACGTGTTTGTGCACAGGATTTACGGCCAGCGGCTCCACCAACAAGGAACCATGGACTCTCAACTTCAAGGTGGTATGGAAACGCAAGTAATCACCGCGGTGCCCATGGACCAAGAGTAAGCCCAGGATGGACCTCCCGAAATGACGAAGGTGTCGTCATGTGATAGAGATGAGTACTAATTTTTATATCTGGCATGCCTAGTGGGGATGGGAAATGTTTATCGTAAGCTGACGCTATAAAAGGTTAAAGATGTAGTCCAGTTGAAATAAAGCGCCGAAATGGGCGCGTAGTTGTCAATTCTCAGTTTAGGAAGCCGACGACAGGTCTGAGTCATTGATTGTAAATAATTTAGGGAATATAATACTTTAGTTTTGCATGTGGTAGAGATTTATTCAATTATTTTATCTTGGGGGATTTTGTTTGATTATTTGCGTCAGAAGACCGGTAGTAATGAGTTTAGGGGACTGCAGTTAGAATAGTTATTAATTAGAGTAATTATTCTAATTTGATAAGTGCATGGCAAGTAAAATGGTAAGTACTATGTGGTGTGAAGGCACGGAACTACGAAGCGCCGGTAGAACTGACAACCAACCCCCCCCCCTGAAATATTTAGATAGGGAGCGTTATGATTTAAATTGATTAGGTGATTAAATTTACCGGGATGTAATTATAATGCGAGTGTCAAATATCAATCCGTGTGAATATTAATTGATTAATGAATGTATTGCCGTGTGACGATAAAGTAACCAGGTGCTAAATAGATTCGCACGATGACCAGCTATGATCAAAACAGCAGGTAAGTCATGTAGAATGGCAATAATAATAATAATAATAATAATAATAATAATAATAATAATAATCGCGCAAATATTAGCATTGTAATTCCGGAGTCGCGTCGTGAAAGTGACGTGATACTGTTGGGAAAATATGTGTTGAATTCAAGGTGATTTGCGCGAGTTATGAGCCCTTAGATTATTTTGTGGATGTACTTCAGTGTGAAGTGTTCTTGTTTCCTTTTGAAAGGGAATGTTACGCTTGTTATGTGGGCTATTGACCCTTGGGGTGGCGGACGTGGCTCCAACCTTGCCCCAGTTGTGTTTCTTTTTTTTTGTGTGTGTGTGGGTGTCCCGTAGCTGAGGAAGGAGGGACATTTCTGTTAAAGGGAGGTTGGCCTCTTTGAACGGCTAAATATGTGATTTATTCAACACGCCAGAGTAGTGGATTTATTAACAAGTGACCCGGCCGATAATGCTAACATTTCCCAGTGAATCATTATTAATTGTTTGAATATAATATAGATAGGGATTACAGGACCATGTCTTCATCACAAGGGGTTGTCAGTTCGATGCTCAACGTAGGCATTGGAAGCCTACAGCGTCAGAAGGAAGATTAAAGTGCCTCGCGTAATTTGCTGCATATCATGTATGATTTGTATGTGTTCTATGTGTCATGTTTGATTGTAAATAAGGTCAGCGGTGGTTCTGTCCATCGGCCTGGCAATGTCTATACTAGTAAGGGTCGTTTTGAACCCAGGTGTGGTTTCATATCTGTGTATTTTCCTTTACGTCTTTCCATTGGGAAATCTAGGTTTTCATTAGAGTAGTGATTGCTCAGACATGTTGTCGGTGCGTGTTAGTTTTATGTGTTAGTGATATAATATAGCCTCAGTGTTATGGTAAAATTTTCCATTCGCTTCATGTCACGATACATCGCGTCGCGATATACTCACTCATTTCTATCACGCATAATGGACAAACGTCCACAGAATAATTCACAACATTTATAAATATTAATGTAGTTTATCAGTGTATCTTAATGTGTCATTCTCATCATCATCAAGGTTAAATAAACCGGTCTTGTTAGCCAAAATTTAATCCGAATGTGTTCTCATTGTAGTTAAGTATGCCCGTCATCCTACACTGTACGCCTTTAAGATAATGTTAGATAAGCGCCTATTTTAATATACTTTTGACCCATGTGCGACCCTGTAGATCCAATGCCGGTGCCTTATTAGGGTAGGGGCGGGTGCAGTATCGTATAGTTAAAAATGAAATGGCGTATGGCTTTTAGTGCCGGGAGTGTCCGAGGACAAGTTCGGCTCGCTAGATCCAGGTCTTTTAATTGGACACCCGTAGGCGACCTGCGCATCGTGATGAGAATGAAATGATCATGAAGACGACACATATAACCAGCCCCAGTGTCAGAGGAATTAACCAATTATGATTAAAATTCCCGACCTTGCCGGGAATCGAACCCAAGGCACCTGTGACCAAAGGCCAGCACGCTGACATTATCTATATATATATATATAGATAATAATAATAATAATAATATATTATTATTATTATTATTATTATTATTATTATTATTATTATTATTATTATTATTATTATTATTATTATTATAGGCTTCCCTTAAAAGTTGATATTTGGCTGCAGTGAGATTTAATGGTAGAATGAGTTCTTGGCTCAATATATTTTCTTTAACGTCGCTGTGCACATCATAGGTTTTCGGCGACGTAAGGATGAGACAGAGCTAGGATTGGGAATGTAGTGACCATGCCTTTAATTAAGGAACAACCCTAGCATTTTCCTGGTTTGAAAATGGAGAAACACGTAAAACCATCTTCAGTTCTGCCGACGGGACGTTGGTATTCGAAGTGACCATCTCCGGAATGCAACCTCATAGCTACGCCACGCCACCCTAAACGCACAGCCAACTTGCTCGGTTTTCAAGATAACAGGGGTTCCACAAGGTCTGATTCCTTCACCTATGTTGTTCATAGTTTACATGGATCGTCTACTGAAAGAAGAAGAGGCAGGGAGGGATTCAGTTAGGCGGAAATTTTGTTAGCACGCCGATGACTTGGTCTTAACGCCAGATCTTGCTGAGAGCTTGCAGTTTAATATCTTGGACCATTAAAATAGGTACAATGAGTATGATATGAAAATTGACCTTCCCTGTAGTAAAACGATGTCTGTAAGTAAGATTCCTGATTATCAGGTTGGGAATACAAAGCTTGAACAGAATGATCATTTCAAGTATTTATGATGTGTATTCTTCCAGGATGGTAAGAAGCCTCCGTGAATCAGGCAGCAGCGCGCCGGCCTCTCACCGCTGGATACCGTGGTTCAAATCCCAGTCACTCCATGTGAGATTTGTGCCGGACAAAGCGGAAGCGGGGCAGGTTTTCCTCCGAGAACTCCGGTTTTCCCCGTCATCTTTAATTCCAGCAACACTCTCCACTATCATTTCATCTGACAACAGGGGAGTGTGACAGGCCTCGGCAGCCGGCACAATTCCTACCTTCGCCGCAATTTGGGGGCTTCATTCATCCATCCCCGACCCAGTCATTGACTGGAAAACAAGTTGTAGGTTTTCATTCATTCTTCCAGGATGGTAGTATACTAAGTGAGATTGAAGCAAGCTACAGCAAAGTCAGTGCAGTGAATTCGCAGTTGAGATCAGCAGTATTCTGCAACAAAGTAGTCAACTCCCGGACGAAACTACCTTTACACTGGTCTGTTTTAAGACCCCCGATCACGTTGGCCGTGCGTGAAAGCTGTTGGACTCTTATTATATTGTTCATTACTTAAAATTAACTTACATGAAAGTAGCGAGAATGATCACCGGTACAAACAGGTAGAAACAAAGAGAGGAGGGTGCGGAAGGAGGAGATGAAGGGTACGTTAGGAATGAACTCGATTGATGAAGCTTTGGTGGTGGGCACATATGAAGCAATGGAGGATATGTTACCTAGGAGAATAATTGACTTATACAGAAGGTTAGAGAAGTAGAAGGAGACCAAGACGATGATGATTATACTCAGTTTCTAATGACAGGAAGATAAAAAGTATGGAAATAAACGAGGCCACAGAGCTAGTTATAGATGGAGAATTGTGGTGGCATTTAGTAATTTAACAGAGGTTTGCAGACTGAACCCTGAAAGGCGAAGATGTATGTATAAATGTGTGAATAATAGCAATAATAATAATAATAATAATAATAATAATAATAATAATAATAATAATAATAATAAACGCAAGGCTTGATTATATTGCTTTGAATTTCGATCTAGATTCGTGGAAACCTTCATTGGCATTGTATCTCTAAGGGAAGTACTGTCTGCTTCTTATCATTCTTCTAGTTAATAACGAATAATCACTTCTCCTTCCGTAGGTTAGCAATTCTTATTTTTTAACTCGGTGGATCTTCGCTAATAGTCTGTCACTGCTAAGCGGCGGCTTGGAAAGGTGCACCCGTCCAAGTGATGAGTCCATATGGCACCCTCTGGAAGAAAATCTGGACACACACACATACCAAAGGATTGGTTCTATTGTTGTGATACAGTTGATTTGTTGCATTAAAAACTTGTTCTAATCTAGTGAGATGATACTACTTCTGTCAATAAGTTCGTGGAATGTGGCCTACAGTGTAGGCAACACGTCGTACACTCGTGTACTACAGCCAATTACTTCTTGGACTGGCGCTAACAGTGTAGGCAGCACAGTGTATACCTATGTACGTACTACAGCCAGTTCAAGGATCACACAGTTTTTTTTACCTGCCTTTTCGTGTCTTTTTCTTGTTGTGATGTCTTGGGTGAATTCGACTTGATCATCCCAAACATTTCGCTAACGGATTTGCCTAAATTTTGGCAGAACTTAAAATTTGCCCGTTGCTCAAACTATGACATTCTCAAGTTCCGCCGCTGCCATTCACAACACAGACCGTAGTTATGCTTATAGACCTTCGCAACTGTCTCTTGCTGGGAGTAACGAAGAACACAGTCACGGCAACAACTTGAGGTGGATACTCTCCGTTGTAGTGCACCACAGCGACACTAGACGGGCAGTCCACGAACTTAATGACTCTACTATGTATATACGTGCTTCTGCTTAAAACGAAAACCTAATTATAGATTATCAGAAAATTTATTTGCTACCGAGTGACAATGATCATTCTTGTCAACAGCTGGCACGAGATGGGGTTCTATGACCTGCCGGCAATGATCGACTATATACTCGACACCACTGGACACAGCAGACTGTATTACATGGGGCATTCCTTAGGTGGAAGGGCAGTTTTCGTGTTGCTCTCCATGAGACCTCAATACAACGCTAAGCTCCGTCTAGTGGTCGCCATGGCAAGTAGGTTATCTGCTTCACCTGAACATCAGAGACATCCAAGAAATGTAAACATCTCCCATGTAAGTTCTAGACATACGAATATTTACGTACGTTGTCCGCCTCCTTAGCTGAAAGGTCAATGGAGTGAACTTCGGTTCAGAGGGCCCCAGGTTCGGTTCCCGTCCGGACTCAGGATCCTAACTACGTATGATAAATTCCTCTGCCTCAGGAAGTTGGTGCTTGTGTTCGTTATAATGCACTTCTCTTCATTTACAAACTACACACCACACTGCAACCACTCCAGGAATACGCAAAAGTAAATGCTTCCCTCTAAAATGTGTTGGTTAGCCAACGGGCTGACCGTAGAAATTCAGTAATTGCGCCTTAACATTTATATCATTATAATGGCTTTGGAATGATACAACTCTTACGTGGAATAGCTTGTAGAGGAGAGGTGTGTTCACTGCGACAGCCAGGGACCCACCGACAGGCCTCCAGAAGTGAATTTACTTCTATAACTTAATGAAGCACGCGATAGTATTTCCATTGGTTGACGCTCAATCGGATATGACGTGATTACCAGCAATCAAGTCAAATGTATCCGTTATCAATCCGTGCACAATAAAAACACAACAAATGGCTTTTCACTAACCGGTCCTAACCAATCCAGACGAATGGCTCTGTCACCAGCCGGAATGATAATTTAATTCAGCTTTTAGTCACTGCCCAACATAAAATACGCTGCTGTCGGATTACCTAATGCTAGGGGCCTAATATCCGCTTCACGGCCCAGATTGCTAGATCACAATCCAATGGTTTGTCACTAACTGAGCCTGACCATTCCATACCAATGGTTTGGTCACAAGCCGGACCTAACCCATCCGGACCAATGGTATGGTCACAAGCTGGACCTAACCCATCCGGACCAATGGTATGGTCACAAGCTGGACCTAACCAATTCAGACGAATGGTTTTGTCACAAGTCGGATGTAACCAATCTAGGCCAATGGCTTTGTCACTAGCCCGAATGATGAATTAAAGTTGAAGAGTAGACAGCGTCGTGCAGCGCACAATCACGTCAACCCCAAAAAGTCCGAGAGAAGAAGGAAACAAATGACAGTGCAATCGCGCCTAGATGTCTTCGCTGAAAAAAGGCGCGGCAATTGAACTTGTGAGAAATTGAACCAAATACTCATAAAGTACCGATCTCAAAAAACTGGAGAAAACGCTAGGAAGAAGCGGAGCTACTTACGGAGGTCGTCCTAAGTCGTGGGAACCGTGTTAAATTTTCCGAACTTGTGAGAACACGGCGAGGCCAATATGTACGTTTGAAAATCTGTGTCGCACATTTCTGAATACCACCGAGGGATGGGGTATGTCTGAATTTTGGCTAGTTTACAACGCATGAAATAAATAGAACGAACTGTATCGTGGTCACGGTTGATGGATAGGTAGATACTCTCGAAATAAAGAGTAGTCAGTATGGGTTTGGAGCTGATATTTTATTTCTTAATTGTAACCAAATTGTAATAATTGTAATAAATTGATCACATTAGGATAGGGCCTCTCAGGGTGCATGCACCAGTGTATTACGCGGTGCAAGGTGCAAAAGACGACTTCGCTTCGTTGACCAGAGTGCAGACCCCATCTCCTCGATTTGGAGCAATAGCGCTGTCTCTCTCTTTCCGCACACCTGTCTCGCTCGCCCCGCCTGTCTCCCTCTTCCTCACTTGCTCCGTAGCGCTCCAAATCCGAGCCGAGTTGAGCCGAGCTTATCCGAGTCGCTCCGAGACGACGCGCTGGTTCGAACTGAGTTGAGTGGGAACGATGCTCTGTGCACAGGACCTCTGCGCCTCAGTTTGCGCGCGTGTGATTTTGGGCGTTTGAGAGGCCCATTAGGACCATTAGAACTGGGGTTCCGATAGCGTGGAACTCGCCTCACGATGCACGGCCACCTTAACTTGGAGTCAATGCCGAGAAGCCCTTTGCCTTTCAACATTAATTACTAGACCCCGGGACTCCGGAGTTGTATGCAGTATTAGATTAGAATGCAAAGTAATTTGGTTACCAGGATGTGTCGTCTGGACCGTTCTTCCGTACGGGGTTAGAATAACATAAATTCTAGGGGTTCTGATGGGCCGAACCCCTAATGGTTATGTAAAACTTATTGCATAACTGTTGTGCAGGTTAGATTATACCTGTTACCCGCTTCAGTAAATTGGCATTATAACCTATAACTGTCTAGAATCCGGGCTCTGTAATAATGACGATTTATTCTTGGAATGCTGACAAGCTCTTATAATATTTCAAATGTGTTTTCGCTCAACTTGAAGCCACTACGGTCCCATATGTCGCGAGAAATTTCGAAATAAATAAATTGAACCTGTCTGGCTTAAATGAGAATCCTATTTCCGTAAGGTACAAAATTCAAAAGTAAAATTTTACAGGAGAGAGGAAATACTCTCAGAGTGTAAACTTTCAGCTGAAATTTCATTTTAGCACGTTTATTAATGGAAAGAATGCATTAGTATACAAACGGCACTCTTTTGAAGTACTCCACGTGGATTGTCACTGACAATGCTATTGATGACAACAGAGGCGACTGCGGGCTGTCATAAATCTGGATATAATCGGGGGGTGGTTTGCTGATTAACGTTTGAGTCGCTAGTTGTTAACGAGGAAACTGAGAGATCTATATCTCAGCATCTCTCTCTTTCGTTTCTTTAAACACGGATATGATTTTTGAACTGGGGGTCTGTATGGAATTACCATAAGCAATTTTGCGTCGACAAAAAATATCGATACTGTAACCAGGCAATCGGTGTACGTCATATCGATGGAAGAATGACGCCATTTTGGCGGACAGAAGAGCAAAGTTTTCGAAGATGTTGATGTTGGACGTATAAGACCTATAAATAGAAGCTGTAAACAAAAGAGTGGCGAATGATTTTAACGAGAAGACATTAATTAACATTCTGAACAGTGCGGAAGGAAGAGAAAATTATTTATTGTGCATAAAATCATGCTCCCTGGACCAATAGCAGGTCCTGTTTTTCATAATATGTATCTACCGAGGGTTGATTGCCATAAAGGCGTGTGCTATATCAGCGACCATATTGTTGGATGTATATTATGTTGCTTCATATTTCTTTCGTGTTATGGGAAATATTTATCTCCCCTGTGGATGGAGTAAAAGGATGCATTATCTGTACCCCCTGCATGTCGTCAGAGGCTACTAAGAGGGGAACAACCAAATAATCTGGACTCACTTTCTCGTCTCCTAGGCTAAAAAATAAGGGGGAAAAGATCCGCATGGGTCGACGCTCCGAGCAAATAGGATTTTTTTAAAAAGCTAAAAAAATTATCTATGCATTTCCGTTTAGTGGAGAAATTCATATCTTTTATGTATTTATTTATTTATTTACATATTTATTTATTTATTTATTTATTTATTTATTTATTTATTTATTTATTTATTTATTTATTTATTTATTTATTTATTTATTTATTTATTTATTTATTTTTATTGGTTTAGGACTACGATGGACCACGTGGTTCTTAACTCTGGTGAGCTTTTTTCTTCCTCTTAGCCCAGTTTTCCTTCATTCTAGCGCTATGGATGTCTCTTCTTTCTTGACTCCTATTCCTGGACGCAGTGATTTACCTGTTACTGACAGGAGAGAGTCAGATGTCTTGATTAACTTTTTGAACTTATCTCGGTTGTAAATGTCAATGTGATCAATGTTGAGATATTGCAGGTCTTTCCCAACTAAATCTGTCCATTTGGCACTTGTTTCTTTCCCTCTAGATACAGTGTTGAAGATCCTTGAAGTGTGTCCTGACTATATGACCACATAACATTAGTCTTCTCTTCCTCATAGCTGTTGTAATGCTCTCTATTTTACTGTACACTTACTTGCTGTGTCTGATTTTGTAACCAACTCCTTCTTTAATGGGACCCATAATCCTTCTGAGGACCTTTCGCTCTTTCAGTTCCAGTTTTCAGAGTTGTCCTTTCCTGGTCATGTTTAGGCATTCTGAGGCGTAGAGTACAGATGCTCCTACTACGGTGTTGTAGTGTCTAAGTTTAATATTCAAGGAGAGGGATTTAGACTTGTATATGTTCTTACAAAGATGATAAGCTCTTTCCAATTTAGTGCATCTTATTTATTTATTTATTTATTTATTTATTTATTTATTTATTTATTTATTTATTTATTTATTTATTTATTTATTTATTTATTTATTTATTTATTTATTTATTTATTTATTTATTTATTTATTTATTTATTTATAAACCGTCAGGAACTTTTTTGTCCAAGTTGATATAAAACTTGTTTCGATGTGTGTATATCTAAACTCTCTGCTGACATCCCACCCGAAAGTTGAGGCTTGAATTCTGGTTGATCTAGTGATTAGTTCTTCGTCACGTGGCGTAAGGAAGGGTATCTAGCCTTTAAACTCAACCAAAGTCAAAAGGACCCTGAGTTTCTACAGAGATCACAGAAATACCTGGGATAAGCTGAAGAAACCTCTCTGAAATCTCAAATTTATTCTCAGTGAGTTATGAGAATTTTCCTTCTTGTATTTCAAGTGTTGGTCAACGCACGTTACAATTTTTTATACTCTTCCGGTATTTCAAAATTATTTCCTTTTCTTCTGTGTGAGCCTCTTGTCAAATGTTGTGAGTAATGGGAAGTTCTCGATTCCTAACACTGATAGTTGAATTGGTGGAAGGCAAATAAGAAAATTTAAATGTAGAAAGAAGAGTCCCAGGAAGACATTTTTCAGACAAGACTGTGCCACATCAGACTGAAGGACATTTCATTCAAATAATCCCCCCAACAAAATGAAAGAATTCCCCCTGTAGGCGGGGGTGGTAGATTACAGCCTTAGGGGCTCTTGAATTGGGACGATGGTTTGCGACCATGGGGCACTTAACTGAGCCCTGGCATTTATTCCACTTGTGCCAGGCTCCTGACTTTCAACTGCCCTGTCAGAACTCACTTGGTTGATTCTTGTTCTCTTCCGACCCCTAAGGTATTACCTGCAAAAAAAATAGACACTATTAAACAAAGAAAGGCATGTTTCGTCCTACAAGAGCATCCCCAGTTTCTACCGAATCACTTCAATCATGCGTATATATGTACAGTATTGTATTTGCAAATGACTGAGATTTTCGTGAGTATATGAATAAGTATTAATAAATAATAACTGTCAGCATATTAACTTAATGAAAACCGGGCGAGTTGGCCGTGCGCGTAGAGGCGCGCGGCTGTGAGCTTGCATCCGGGAGATAGTAGGTTCGAATCCCACTATCGGCAGCCCTGAAGATGGTTTTCCGTGGTTTCCCATTTTCACACCAGGCAAATGCTGGGGCTGTACCTATATTAAGGCCACGGCCGCTTCCTTCCAACTCCTAGGCCTTTCCTATCCCATCGTCGCCATAAGACCTATCTGTGTCGGTGCGACGTAAAGCCCCTAGCAAAAAAAAAATTAATGAAATGCACTGTACTGATCTTAAGAACACTCTTTGTAATCAACGGACTGCACTTCGGCAGACTAGATAAATACAGAAGTATTTCATAAAGTTAATACGGTGATGATTGAATACTAATACCCAGGTGGAATCTGAGGATGCTCTTGTAGAACGAAACATGACTTTCTTTGTTTAATAGTCAGATATGTTATAGTGTTATAATTTATATTGGAATGGTGTGTTTGACAAACCGGAAAGCTTTTTAAGTTACATTTGATCTAAATAATTCAAACTCGACAATTTTTGAGCTGTCACACGTTTCAACCAGATGATAGACTTGTCCTTCAGTAAATATTAAGTGGAATCGATAATTCCGATGATTTTCTCTTTAAAATAATCATCACTACCATAAATCAATTATTTTATACCTTTACTTGTATTTTCGCAATGTGAAACGGTATAACCAAAGTGTACTGTAAATGGGTAATAAGAACTGTTACTCATGTTTCAGAGACTCGAGGAAATGGAAGGAAAAAACGAACTGTTTCCATACTCAGAACTAAGACTTGCTAGGTTATACTTTCTCTGTAGCAATAAGAAGACAGGAGGAATCTGCAAAAATTTCATAAAGAGAAAGATGGGGGACACTAACGCCTTGAGTGAGGTGAGTATACCCACGTATATCACTTGATTTTGCGGTCCGACTGGTTCAGGCCATGCAGCTTTGAGCTTGCATTCAGGTATTGGTGGGCTTGAATCCCACAGTCGACAGACCTGAACGCTGTTATTTTCAGGCTGTACCTTAAAAGAAGGCCACTTTCCTATCACATCATCGCCTTAGTGCGCGTTAAATGGCTAACAGAAATAGGACTAGAATAACTATTGTCATACCGATAACTGGTAAGGGCGGTCCACTAGTTCGAAAAAGTTTGTTTATGCATAACTAGTCTGTATCCTTGGAGGAAAGGTCAGCGTTGTGGCTTTCAGTTGAGAGGACCTCGGGTTCGTTTCCTGGGGGTAGGAAGGATTTTAACTAGATCTTGTCAATTTCTCTAGCTCGGTGGCTGGTTGTTTGTCGTGGTTTTATTACACATCTTCATTTACATACAACACATCACAGTACAAACCGCCATAGGAATACGTAACAGGGCCTCCACCGAGTGTTTAATAGTAAGGGCATCCGACCGTAAGGCTTAATCCACATTAGCCTAACTCCAAGTTAACGACGAAAAGTCAGGAAGTACAAGAAGAAAAACAAGGACATACGCAGATTTATTTACGAAATTACTGTGTCAAGAATCATTTAATCCTTCACATATGCGGTACATGAATGTCAGTTAATTTGCTTAGCTCAAGTTGAGAATTCAGCCCTTGTGTAGGGAGACCCCGAGGTGGAACTCCGGCTCACCCAAGAGTTTTAATTCAAATTGAAAATATTTACCATTATATTCAAATATTCTGTTTAAGAATCCGCCTATTCAGTACATGTTGTTATCTTAAACTAGTACATGTTTCGTACCCTAGGGGCATCATCAGTTAGAGTAATATAAGCATGTCGTGACACAGGCTTTGCCACGACGAGAAATGATGAATAATCAGATTGACTTCCTCCGAGCGGTAATGAGGGATTGTTCAATGGGCCTGGGAGATTTGCTACGTGTGAAGAGACGAAGTCCTCTGTTTCCCAAAACCTTCCTTTAATAGTAGACTGATGAGTATGTATAATTATATACAGTATTTACAATCTCTCTTCCAACTTCAAATGACGCTGACATAGAAGACTTGGCGTGGTCGAAGTATTGAAGTGAATACTCTAAGTCCACACTTGGACCTTATTATTATTATTATTATCGGAGACCTGACTGACAGGGCTTCCGCCCGCACTTCTAGTCGACTTGTTACAAAAAAGCCATCGATCAGGGTGTGTACCCCTGTTTTATACCTTCACTAACTTTCGCCTCCCTTCGAGAAGGCCATCGAAGTTCCCATCCTATGGAGACTGTCCTCAGACACACGAAAACGGAATTGCCTCTTCCGTTCACTCTCTACCCACCTTTTCTGAAGATATACTACGCACCTTTAGCAGGGTGCAGCTTATGATTCACCTACTTCGACCAAGCCTTACTTCTAATTACACAACTTGTTGCTTACAGCTTTTGGTGTGCCTTCAAACTCTTAAATCTTATATGTTTCTTAATTTACTTATATCAACATTATAATTATGATTCTTTGGCCTTGTTGCCATTACATAGTCATTACTATTAGTTTATAATTTCCCCTATAATATCAATGTATGTCTCAGCGACACCATTCCTCCTACGTTCCCGGTCATGGGTTCGATCCTCGGAAGAATGAGTCCTGAGCTCCAATCTGGGGCTGACACGACAAGCATATACACTGACAGACAGTGACAATGCAACACCAAGGAGGAGTGGTTCGAAAGGGATGAAAGTTGGGGAAAAAGCAGAGACGGCACGGATGAATAATTGACGTTTATTTCAAACCGATATGCAGGTTACACAATGCGCACGGCATCGACTCAGTAGGATGTAGGACCACCGCGAGCGGCGATGCACGCAGAAACACGTCGAGGTACAGAGTCAATAAGAGTGCGGATGGTGTCCTGAGGGATGGTTCTCCATTCTCTGTCAACCATTTGCCACAGTTGGTCGTCCGTACGAGGCTGGGGCAGAGTTTGCAAACGGCGTCCAATGAGATCCCACACGTGTTCGATTGGTGAGAGATCCCGAGAGTACGCTGGCCACGGAAGCATCTGTACACCTCGTAGAGCCTGTTGGGAGATGCGAGCAGTGTGTGGGCGGGCATTATCCTGCTGAAACAGAGCATTGGGCAGCCCCTGAAGGTACGGGAGTGCCACCGGCCGCAGCACATGCTGCACGTAGCGATGGGCATTTAACGTGCCTTGAATACGCACTAGAGGTGACGTGGAATCATACGCAATAGCGCCCCAAACCATGATGCCGCGTTGTCTAGCGGTAGGGCGCTCCACAGTTACTGCCGGATTTGACCTTTCTCCACGCCGAAGCCACACTCGTCTGCGGTGACTATCACTGACAGAACAGAAGCGTGACTCATCGGAGAACACGACGTTCCGCCATTCCCTCATCCAAGTCGCTCTAGCCCGGCACCATGCCAGGCGTGCACGTCTATGCTGTGGAGTCAATGGTAGTCTTCTGAGCGGACGCCGGGAGTGCAGGCCTCCTTCAACCAATCGACGGGACGGGAAATTGTTCTGGTCGATATTGGAACAGCCAGGGTGTCTTGCACATGCTGAAGAATGGCGGTTGACGTGGCGTGCGGGGCTGCCACCGCTTGGCGGCGGATGCGCCGACCCTCGCGTGCTGACGTCACTCGGGCTGCGCCTGGACCCATCGCACGTGCCACATCTCCCTGCGCCAACCATCTTCGCCACAGGCGCTGCACCGTGGACACATCCCTATGGGTATCGGCTGCGATTTGACGAAGCGACCAACCTGCCCTTCTCAGCCCGATCACCATACCCCTCGTAAAGTCGTCTGTCTGCTGGAAATGCCTCCGTTGACGGCGGCCTGGCATTCTTAGCTATACACGTGTCCTGTGGCACACGACAACACGTTCTACAATGACTGTCGGCTGAGAAATCACGGTACGAAGTGGGCCATTCGCCAACGCCGTGTCCCATTTATCGTTCGCTACGTGCGCAGCACAGCGGCGCATTTCACATCATGAGCATACCTCAGTGACGTCAGTCTACCCTGCAATTGGCATAAAGTTCTGACCACTCCTTCTTGGTGTTGCATTTGCTCTGTCAGTCAGTGTACACCAGATACAAAAATGATATTTATAAAAATGAAAAGACACAAGTTAAAAATCATGAGTTAATTTTTTAAAAAAATTTATGTTAAATTGCGAACCTTAAAATAGAACTTCTGATTCCTCTTGTAGTTTAACTATGTTAGTTTAGTTTATTGGTGGATCCGTAAAATGTTTGATTCGGTACTTGTAATTCTGAACTAAGGGCGGGAACGCTGTTGACTCAGCCTCGCGAGACCAGCTGAAGTACTGCTTGATTTGAGAGACAAGGAACACAGTCAATAGAAGGGAAAGAAGATTGTACCTTTACTTGACTGTCATACCGTGCGCATAGCCATGGTGGCCCTTGCGCTACTTTCCCCTTCAGTTATTCCAGCCACTCAACTATCGCTTCTTGAAGATTCTCTCCTGAAATTAAAATGATAACTATATCGTGTGTTTGTGTCTGGATTCCTCCCATGTTCCAGTTCGCTATTTTGGTTGTTTGTTTTTGTTGCAAATAGTTCGCAGATCTTCAGTACTTCATGAGCAGATTAACAATTAGTACGCTGAGGCTATCTCGTTAATAAACTTATTTGGGCATTTGACATTAATGATAATTATCAGCCTAATTTGACATCCCAGTTCACTTCACGCACTTTTCACTCATTTTTAGTATCGGTATCGTTGTCACTGACATATTCACAAATACTACACATAAATACAATAGCATCAGATGAACAAGTTTGATAAAAGTTCACTGTTAATCCATTCACTCTGTAACAGGACCACTGAGGCGTTAAAAAGGCACCATTCGTCAATGAATCTGACATTCTCACTCGTTTAAATATGATTAGAAGTGGACCGAATTCACCTGCAGCATTTCCAGCTTGCACAATTTTTCACTTCACTGAATGGGAACTTTGTCATTGTTTGCATACTGTTTTTTGGCCATAGCATACGCAACATGTCTTATTCGGTAAACGTTCATACCGATCCCTATTTCCTGCATTTTTACTATGGAATTAACGAACTTAATCTCCAGTTCACTCGTAAGGGCAAACGGTTCACCCATTTTTCCAATAGTCATACTTTCTTTTAGAGTACTCCACGGAACGGTGAAATGTTTAGCAGCCTTGTGTATAGACCATTTTTCCTCCAAAACTTTCTGAAGTGCTTCCCGAAGGTCAACTGATGAATAGGTTTGTCTTCTTAGGTCACAAGACCCGTTTTTTTGAGCTTGTTGCTGTTTTCCTTCTTCACACATTTGCTTAACGCTGGAGCCAATATGTCTGAAATGGACACAAAACGTAAGAGTCGTAGTCATTTTCTTAAGCAATTACATCATTAATAACGCACTTAAATCCAACTCTGGCTACTGATATTATAAGTGTGTTTCTTAGAGAATATAAGTGCATATACTTGTCTGAATAATTACTTGACCAACTAACCTTAATAACGTTTTACTACAGGGACAGACCAACAAGTAGCGTGTTTCCATCCACACAACATACAATCAACTGCCTGTCCTTCACCCAGCTGAAAATCCCGCTCAAAATAGTTTCCCCGTGTAAAAGCACTCCTGCTATGTACTGAGGACTGTTGGAACTAAGTGTAAAACGCCTACCTTACTTCAGGATCAACAATATGTCGCGTATCACGAAATAAAGTATGTCACGAAATAAGGTAGGTTTACCCTATAAGCGATATCAGGACCAGAGGCTGAATAAGAGAGACTGTGACAGGTTTCATCGGCTTATTTACAATTCAAGATAATCAGCTTTGTTTATTACCAGTCATATGTTAGGTTTTGCTAAATTAATTTTGAGCCGGCCCCGTGGTGTAGGGATAGCGTGCCTGCTTCTTACCCGGAGGCCCCGGGTTCGATTCCCGGCCAGGTCAGGGATTTTTACCAGGACCTGAGGGCTGGTTCGAGGTCCACTTAGCCTACGTGATTAGAATTGAGGAGCTCTCTGACGGTGAGATAGCGGCCCCGGTCTCGAAAGCCAAGAATAACGGCCGAGAGGATTCGACGTGCTGACCACACGACACCTCGCAATCTGCAGTCCTTCGGGCTGAGCAGCGGTCGCTTTGTAGGCCAAGGCCCTTCAAGGGCTGTAGTGCCATGGGGTTTGGTTTGTTTTGGTTTGGTTTAGTTTAAATTAATTTTGTGTTCTTTTGCACTGTAGGCATTTTGAATTTCTATTCATGTTATATGTATTTTGCCATTCACAAATTGTGAATAAATACAGCATTATTGTGAATTTTTGATTAAGTATATCATTATTATTTTTGAAAGTTTTGGCACCTACAATGTAACTTAGCCTACACCGTTCCACATAATTTGCATTGCCAGCCCCCCTTTAGTTCCGAAGTGACGTAAATCGAAGATCTGCTCCCCACCTTTTAATGGTATTCTCTGCATTAGGATTTTAGCCACCATGACAAGGCCGTTTTGTTTAAAGCGATGTAGCTGCATAGAAAAAATGAAGTCTGTTATCTTATTAGGAATCCACTGATTAAAAATTTACATTTCCTGAAATATTACATTTCTTGGAGATGCATCACTTTGGAAATAAATCCTTCAATTGTTTGTGTTTCGTTCTACGGTGTATCTTCCCGCTACTGACCTCAGCTAGCAAACGAGCCCGCTCTTGCCCACAGTAAACACACCACGCGTCGAAGTAAAGTGATCACTTTGTATACCATACTATGAATGTACTTGTTCAGTAATTGCTAAGAAGGTTCTCCCACACTTACAACGTCTATCTCCGGAATCCTCAGAGAAATTAACGATGCTGATCTTTGTTCACAGGATGATGTTCTTATGATGATAGCTATCGGTATGGGAGGAAATTCTGCTAAGACAAGCCAGCACTATGATCAACTGATTGAATCTGGTAAGTGAAAAAGTCTGCTTAAGTAGAAATTGTGACGATTGTGGCGACGTTTAGTAAATTCACAGAGGCTTGCAGACTGAACGCTGAAAGGCATAACAGTCTTTAATGATTATGTATGTATGTAAATAGAAATGTGTTTTGTTTGCGTTATGGTTCGTAGTACGGCTATCATCAATCAATCAATCAATCAATCAATCAATCAATCAATCAATCAATCAATCAATCAATCAATCAATCAATCAATCAATCAATCAATCCGCATTTAGGGCAGTCACACAGGTGGAAGATTCGCTGTCTGCTGTTTACCTAAACTTTTCTAAAATAATTTCAAGGAATTTGGAAATTCTTTTAAACATCACCCTTTGTAAATTATTCCAATTCCTAAATCCTCTTCCTATAAATGAATATTTGCCCCAATCGCTCTCCTTGAATTCCAATTTTACCTTCATATTATGATCTATACTACTGGTAATGTAATGCCGTATGGCTTTTAGTGCCGGGATATCCCAGGACGGGTTCGGCTCGCCAGGTGCAGGTCTTTCTATTTGACGCCCGTAGGCGACCTATCCTACTGGTAAAAACATCACTCAAACTTACTCGTCTACTAATGACATTCCACGCCATCTCTCCACGGACAGCTCGGAACATACCGCTTAGTCGAGCAGCTCGTCTCCTTTCTACCAAGTCTTCCCAGCTCAAACTCTGCAACATTTTTCGTAACGTTACTCTTTTGTTGGAAATCACCCAAAACAAATCGATCATCTTTTCTTTGGATTTTTTTTTCAGTTCTCGAATCAGGTAATCCTGATGAAGGTCTCATACAATGGAAACATACCCTAGTTGGGGTCTTACCAGAGAGTTATATACCCTCTCATTTACATCCTTAGGACATCCCCTAAATACCCTCATAACCATGTGCAGAAATCTGTACCCATTATATACACCCCAATGAGGATCTATACCTGAATATTTACAGTGATCCTGAAGGAAGTTCCCCCGCCATCAACGCAGTAATTAACTAAGACTGAAAGGATATTTCCTATTAGTGAAACTCACAACCTGACTTTTAACCTCATTCATCTTCATACCATCTCACACACATGGCCATCACTAGTCAGGTTCTTGTTAATAAGCTATGGAGACAGTTCCTTCGTAGACACGTGGTAGAGTGATGGTCTGCGAATTTAGAGATCATGATTTTAAGCAGGTGAAGTTAGTGGGTTTCTATAATAGGTGAACGGCACTATACGTCGTACGATCTCGGTACGTATGTGAAAGTTCCCTGTCGTTTACCCAACCAGATATTAAAACTCAGTAATGGACACGCAATAAATTATTTGTTTCTCTGCAGTCTCTCTTGACTGAAAGCAAAACTACGTGCACACAGTAACGGACGCTATACAGCTACTAAGAGTGGAAATCTGCTGAGTGACTTGCTGGCTAATTGTAGATTTTGGCAGAAGGTGTGAAGCTGGATATCCTTTCTGTCACCAAATGATTTTTCAAATAAAAATTCTAATTCGGGATGGAGCGGGAATCGAGCCTCTGCCATCCAGGTGAGAAACCGGTATCCAAGCAACTACACTGATCACACCCAAGGGGAAGATACGATATGCTGTGGAAATAACAATGTTTAGCCTAACAGTCGGAGAAAAGAAGAGATTCGAGGGCAAGTGGGAAGAGATTTAAATGGAGAAAAAATTCTAGGAAGAAGGCTTACCTGTTGGGTGCCACGGTTTGAGTCGCGAAGAGGGTAGCGTCTTCAGAATGGTTCGTGGGCAGTCTCGGCCTCTTCTCGACTTTACGAGATGAGATGTAACCCTCACAGAAAGGCTGAATTTTATAGTGAATAAATGGAACTCTCACAGAAAATATGCAGCGAATTGGGCGAACTGGAAAGTGATTTGCCTCATTGGCGATCTCATATTGGAGCAGGGTGGGGGAGGATTAAGCTATCCATAAAGATTTTAGAGTATTACACATATGCTATTTAATTACACATTATTATTTCAAAACATTTGGCACTTTTGGTGGTTTCATTGCTCCTCTGCATATGTTCAAGGTTTGTCGATATACCAATTGAAGGGAAAGTAAACAAGTACCGTCATTATCATATAGAATACAGGGTGTAACAGAAACATACCGATAAAAAAGTCGGGGATGCTTTTGGTCTTACGTTAAGATCGATGGTTCAATCGGATTGGCGGAGAAAATGCTTCTTTTCGAGAAAATGAGGTTCTTTTGTTACTTTCGGGCGCGCGATTCAAACTGACGAACTCGCCGTATTTGCTATGCCAGAGAGTCAGCCACTGACTGTTGCTGTGCGTCTGAGGAGGGACGGAAGTGGGAGACGGAGGAAATGTTCGATGCGAATGCACACGTTTCTCTTTCGTTTCGCATAGACGCTTTCAAGCTCCAGCAGGCAGTGTACAGTTTGTTCCGTCCAAACTGACTACTGTGCAAAAGCCGTGGAAAGAGAAGATAAAATTGTACCAAAAATACAGGCAGATTTCCAGGTCGTTCGCGACAGCAACAGCTTCATCAGAATAACAGTGGTTAATGTGATCCTGAACAGGATCCACCAATGCCAACTGTGCATCGAAGTAGTAGGGTGGCATATTGAACATCTGCTGTGATCAAATCATTGCACGTATTGTTTCCTTCGTTCAGTATTTCATTCCATTTACAATGTTGTGAGTGAAGATATACACAATCGTAGGGTGGCAGCGTGGCATCTTAAAGCATGTTAAATAATAAAGAATGTTACTGCGACCAACAGACGAGAGGAGAAACGATCTGGTGCTTTGCCTGACTGATAAGTGTGTCTTAATTACAGTGTGTGCTGTTACGCCTGTTTGATAATCGAACAGTGGATATTGCCTGTAAGATACAACGACAATCCCGTGCGAGTCTAACGAGCAAACTTGTATATAAGAGCGGAGCATTTTCTCTGTCTCCATCATACACCCCACATCCCCTCCCTCCCTCACCTTTCCCTGCAGCATGTCAGTGGCTTGTACTCTGGCACTGCTAATACGGCGAGTTCGTCAAGTTACCAAGTAATCTCATTTTCTTGAGAAGAAAAATATCTCCGCAAGTCTGATTGCAACATTTTTCTTAACATAACATGAAGAGCATCTCAGATTTATTGTCGGTATAGTTATAATATTCATAATTTCTATGACGATTATGACTCAGTTAAGAACAGCAACAAAAAAGGCATTTATACCGGCTGTCAGCTTCATCAGACTAATAAGCTTACATAAGTTAATTATTTGTTTGCCTTTGTGGTGTAGTGGTTAATATGATTAGCTGCCACCCCCGGAGGTCCGGGTTGGATTCCCGGCTCGGCCACGAAATTTGAAAAGTGGTGCGAGTGCTGAAACGGCAACTACTCAGCCTCGCCTCGAGAGGTCAACTGAGTAGAGGGGGGTTCGATTCCCTCGTCAGTCATCCTCTAAGTTGTTTTCCGTGGTTTCCTACTTCTCCTCCAGGAAAATGCCAGGATGGTATCTAACGAAAGGCCATAGCCGCTTCCTTCCCTCTTCCTTGTCTATCCCTTCCAATCTTCCCATCCCCCGACAGATCTGTGTTCAGCGTTGCAGGTGAGGCCGCCTGGGCGAGGTACTGATCATTCTCCCCAGCTGTATCCCCCGACCCAAAGTCTCACGCTCCATGACAATGCGCTTGGAATCACTCGCTGAGTCCGAGGGAAAAACCAGCCCTGGAGGGTAAACAGATTAAGAAAGAAAGAAAGAAAGAAAGAAAGTTTATTATTGAAGACAAATGAACCACGATATTACTGCAAAAAGAGTATATACAGAGTGAGTGACCTAATATTATCACCGGCGGTATTTCTTAAAAATATTATTATTAAAGCACACTTCATTATTTTGCAATTTTCTTTACGTCCCACGGACAGAGATAGGTCTTATGGCGACGATGGGACAGGAAAAGGATTGAAGTGGAAAGGAAGTTTTGCGTGACCTTAATTGAAGTACGGCTCCAGCATTTGTCTGGTGTGAAAAGGGGAAAACACAAAAACACTATTTCAGGGCTGCCGACGGTGGGGTTCGAACTCACTATCTCCCGGATGGAAGCTCACAGCTGCGCGACCCTAACCGCAAGGCCAACTCGTTCGGTAAACAACTTTCAAAAGTTAGGAGATGGGCTCATGGAATATTGTTCGGCACAATTATTTTGAAATGTACGGAAGTTTTTAACGCCCTTTTTCCGTGGTTTCAAATTTTCCCTTCCGGATTGCAGATGGTCCTGAGGTTCACTCAGCCTACACGAAAAATGAGTTGCAGAGTAATTCCTGGGAACTAAGGCGGCAGGGCGTACAGCGAATCACTCTATCCTACCAAGTACCGAGATTACGGTTAATGGAAGTATTTATCTTCCACCCCTCCAAGGGCCTTCATGGGTGTACGGACTTAGCTTTTCTTTCAATGAGCAGATATTATCTTAAGCCAGAAAAATGTAACTGAAAGTTTTAAGAAACATACTTGGATTAAAACTGTTCTGGACTCTCAATTTCCTCCCTCAGACTTCTGGGTCCTCATGTGCACAGCCTATGCCTACGACAAAGTGTATTCCAGCAGGATTATTGAAATGGTAGTCCGAAAGAAGTTTTAAGCCAATATTGTCTGTCAACATGAGAGAAAGAGCCGTATGTTTGATCTGTATACGCCGTACCCCTACCCATTAAATCCGCCATTAGAACTTTGAAAATGACTTTAGGGCAAAAGTGATAACGAGATTTGAAAGATTTATAGGAAATTAAGGTTAAAATTGAAAATTCTAATTTTTTTTTTTCAAATCGCAATATTTTAGTCAGGACTGCCCTTAAATACGAATCCCCTGTTATCTTTAGCATAACTGAAACCGGAAAAAGGATATTAATAATGTTTGTTACGATCTTCTTCTTTTCCTACCGCTTTTCTCACACCTGTGGGGTCGCAGATGTGAACTGCGTCGCACACGTGGATTTGGCCCTGTTTTACGGCCGAATGCCCATCCTGACGCCAACCCTATATGGAGTGATGTAATTACTATTGCGTGTTTCTGTGGTGGTTGGTAGTGTAGTGTGTGAATATGAAGAGGAGAATGGTCCGACAGTTCTGCAGTGCAACTAGCCAACCGAACAGAGGAGAGGTGGACACGGCTCTACCGTGGCTCTATTCCTCTGTATTCGGGAGACGGAGCGGGGTTGCCCCCCCACCGTCGGCTGTCCTGAGAATGCTTTTCCGTGGTTTTCCATTCTCCTGCGCTAAGGCGAATGCCAGGACAGTTCCTAATATAGGCCATAGCCAACAACCTCCTCACCTTCTCCGAGCAGCTCTTTCTCCGATACAAATCTCCGGCCTGAGAAACGGCTTAACCGTCTAGAAGGCCCGCCTCCCCCTTCAGGGAAGGAATGAAAACGTTTTAGTTGTAGTTTCCGATTTTAGCCATAATGATCTCTCTGTATGTTTGTTTTAATTGTTCTTAATATGGAAATATTATAGTCGCCTTGCACATAGTCGTGTGCCCTTATGTTTGTTACAATTCGCAAATAAGCGTGCTGAGGTATTTTCAAGCGAGAACTTCATACTACAATAACTCAGGATTGAATGAACGTATTACATTGAAACGAACATCATTATAAATCTCGTTTCTTCCTGTTTTAATTATGGCAAAGATAACAGAGGGGCAAATTATTTAAAACTGCATTAGTTGGTGCTGAAAATACATTGTATGTACCAGGCTGAGTTGCTCGGACGGTTGAGGCGCTGGCCTTCTTATCCCATCTTGGCAGGTTCGATCCTAGCTCAGTCCGGTGTAGCTTCTCAAATACGTCATCCTCGTGCCGGTAGATTTAGTGGCGCGATAAAGAACTCCTGCGGGAGTAAATTCCGGTACATCTTTGTTTACGAAAACCGTCAAAGAAGGCAGTGCGGCGTCAAGTCAATAACATTGTATTTATTTACCTATTTATTTATTTATTTACTTGCTTATTTATTTATTAATTTACTTACTTACTTATTTATTTACTTATTTATTTATTTCTATCTATTTATTTCTTATTCAGTTATTTATTTATTCATTTATTTACTTATGTAGTTATATATTTATTTATTTATTTATTTATTTACATATTTATTTATTTATTTATTTATTTATTTATTTATTTATTTATTTATTTATTTATTTATTTATTTATTTATTTATTTATTTATTTATTTATTTATTTATTTATGATTCGCTACACGGACGACTAGGGACCACGATAACTTTCATTACACATTCTGGGGTTTACTCAGTTTTCATCTGATCCAGTAGGTTTTCATTAGCTCGCTGTTCCAAGCACGGCGTTCATCCGACCACTTTTCACCAGTTGTCCACTTTACATCCCAGAAAGTCCCATGAGTCACTACGCTTGTTTTGAGAAGTCTTGTTAGTGCGCGTCATCTATTTGAAGAGCCATTTCTTCGAGATCTTTCTTGACATTAAGGTACCTAGTAATTGTTATTTTTAGTTTCGAGTCAAAATTGCTAAAAATGAGTTTTGCCCATCCAGAGTCGTCCATCCGTCTTACATGATCGTTTGATTATTATTATTATTATTATTATTATTATTATTATTATTATTATTATTATTATTATTATTATTATTATTATTATTATTTCATGGTTCATGGTTCATGGTGTGGGTTACTCTGTAGTCACGTCCTAGTTCGTGAACCATGGGCAACGGGTGAGTGGCCTAGTAAATAGTCCTGAGAGTCGAGATACCAGTTGCAACGGAATAGGAATGAGGATCTCGGACATATTCTGAGTCATGGCCCTCCTTGTTCTCAGGCGGCTAGGACTATACAATCAACCGGTGGTCCATAACCCGTTAAATAGAGATCCTCACTTGGACTATGTGTAAGTAGGGTAGCATCCTGCTTCATGAATTTACCGAGCGCAGAACAATTTTAAGCAAGCCTCGGACCCATGGGAGTAATGGAGTACCACTCCTATTTGACAGGCGAGGGAGTCCTTGGAAACAACTTGACGAACGAAATGGAATTCGATGGGGAGCTATCAAGATTAATGGCGGTTATGGAAGAAAGGAAGTAGAACTGGTTCAGTCAACAAAGGGAATGCATCTGGTTGTGCTAGGAGTAAGTGATATTCGGGTAAGGGGAGATAACGAGGAAGAGATACGAGATTATAGTGTACTTGTTAGATGTTAAACAGTGAAGGGCAGAGTATGGGGTAGGACTGTTCATCAGGAATACTGTTGCACGCAACATACAGTAGTTTCTGTTAGGCACGTAAATGAGCGAAAAATGTGGGTAGATTTGGCAGTTGGAGGAATAAGGTCGAGAATTGTCTCCGTGTACTCACCATGTGAGGGTGCAGATGAGGATGAAGTTGACAAGTTTTATGAAGCATTGTGTGACACCGTAGTCAGGGTCGACAGCAGGGATAGGATAGTGCTAATGGGCGATTTCAATGTGAGAGTTGGAAAAAGAACTGAAGGATACGAAAAGGGGATTGGTAAATGTGGGGAAGATAAAGAAGCTAAAAGAAATGGGAAGCGTTTGCTGGACTTCTGTGCTAGTATGTGTTTATCAGTTACGAATACATTCTTCAAGCAGAAGACTGACTATTCACCGCTACTCATGCGAGGGTAAGGGTACCAGGTCCATAATAGACTATATCTTAACCGACTTCGTGTTCAGGAAATATGTTAAGTATGTGCGGGTTTTCCGGGGAAATTTCGATGATACAGATCACTATCTGATTTCTAGTGAACAAAGTATCTCTTGGCATAGGGCAGAAAAAGTGAAATGCAAACGAATAAGGGTAGAAAATCTCCAGGACAAGGAAATTACACAGAAGTACATGGATATGATTAGTGAGAAGTATCGAACAGTGGACAGTGAGCAGGTTCAGGATATAGGAAGAGAATATGTGGCATACAGGCATGCTGTAGTAGAAACAGTAAGGGAATGCATAGGAACAGCTGTGTGTAGAGATGGTAAAAAGCGAACATCTTGGTGGAATGATGAAGTGAGAGCAGCTTGTGAACGTAAAACGTAGTCTCATCTGAAATGGCTCCTAATAAGGGCTGATGCAGACAGGGTATTGTACGTAGATGAAAGAAACAGAGCGAAACATATAATTCTTGAATTCAACAAGAATTCGTGGGAAGATGTTGGTAATAACCTGAAAAGGCTAGGTCAAGCAGCAGGGAAACCTTTCTGGACAATGATAAAGAATCATAGGATGGGATGGAAAAAGGAAATGAACAGTATTCTGGATAATTCAGGTGAACTCATAATAGATCTCAGGGAATCACTAGGCAGGTGGAGGGAATATTCTTAAAATCTTCTCAACGTGAAAGAAAATCTTCCTGGTGGTGTCGCGAACAACCGAGATCATGAGGAGGAGAAAAATTATGTTAGTAAAATTACGCTTGAGGAAGTGTAAGGGGTGGCAAATAAACTCCATTGTCATAAAGCAGCAGGAATGGATGAAATTAGACATGAAAAGGTGAAGTATAGTGGGAAAGCAGGGATGAAATGGCTTCATAGAGTAATAATATTAGCTTGGAGTGTTGGTAAGGTACCTTCATATTGGACAAAAGCAGTAATTGCACCTATCTATAAACAAGGGAACAGGAAGGATTGCAACAACTATCGAGATATCTCACTGAGTAGTATACCAGGCAAAGTATTCAATTGCATCTTGGAAGGGAAGGTGCGAGCAATGGTTGAGAGGACTGGATGAAAACCATTATGGTTTCAGACCACATAGGGGCTGTCAGGATCAGAATTTTAGTATGCGTCAGGTATTTTAAAAATGCTACAAGAGGAATAGACAGGTTTATGTTTCGTAGATCTAGAGAAAGCATATGACAGAGGAGTACCGAAGGAAAAGTTGTTCGCTGTACTTGGGTATTGTGGGATTAAGGTTAGATTATTAAAATCAATCAGAGGCATTTATGTTGACAATTGGGCTGGAGTGAGTATTGTTGGTAAGGGTTCTTGATTCAGGGTACTTAAAGGGGTTAAAGAAGGCTGCAATCTCTCACCTCTGTTGTTCGTAGTTTACATGCATCTTCTGCGGAATGATATAAATTGGCAGGGACGGATTCAGTTAGGTGGAAATGTAGTGAGCAGTCTGGCCTCTGCTGACGACTTGGTCTTAATGGCAGATTATGCCGAAAGCTTGCAGTCTAATATCTTGGAACTTGAAAATGATTATGGTACGAACATTAGCGTTGCGATTAGTTTTACGTCGCACCGGTACAGATAGGTCTTATGGCGACAATGGGACAGGAAAGGCCTAGGAATGGGAAGGAAGAGGGCAACCGGTTCGAAATAGGTATATATATCATCGCGGACTAGAAGGGATTTTATGTTATAGTCCGCGGTAAAGAAAAATAACTCCTTAAGATTAGATAAATATTTCGATATTATCCTCGAACTCCTAATCGAAATAAATGGTTGACCTCCTTCACTATTTCATAAATATTACAATAACCTTATCAGGACATTATTTGCATGAATGGTTTCAGAAGTTATGACCATTTTAGACTGTAGTGGTAATTCGTTCCCTGTTGTGTGCTAGCAAGTTGCCTCTACCTCGCCGCTTGGAGCGCTGTAGTCGCCTCGGATGAAAAATATCATCAGAGCTTCGCGGCTGTATATATTAGACTGTGCTCACATCATGGCCGGTCTTTGCTCCCAAACGAAGTGGTCGCGCTCTGATTGGTCGAAGAGCGGTAGGAGGGGCGACCTGTTTAGATCGCTAGCGCAAGATCGCAGCACTCTGCAGAAGGCGTAGGAAACGGCCACTTCAATTAATACATATGTATGAAACCTCAGAGGAGTTCGCTTTCAGTCCACAGACGGAAATATAATTAACATGAGATGAGCATCAGTCTGCTTACGTGAGCGCAGCGTGTAGGTCGTGCTAGCTGCGCTCCTCGCAATTGGTTACACATTTGACTCGGGCAATCGGAACACAGTGTAGCAAGCGTTGTTTGTTTGTGTTACGTATCTAGTACTCTTTCAGTTTACTACAGTGTATTGTACATAAGTGAACAGTGTTTTACTGATGGACGGTGGAACATACGGGGAGGGAGGCACTCCCTCTATTCAACCGAACAATGCCATAGAGGATCTTCCCACGCCTTCTTTACATTCTACACTGAAGGCAGCTCTCCTCACCCTCAATGAAGACCGGCATTACGACGTAGAAATGGAGCATCGAAGCAATTCAGTCCAGAAGCGTCAGATGGATCACCAGCCACACAATAAGGAAAAAAATGTTAGCGATACCCACTTCTGAATTACAAGGTAAACATATATCTCTGCTATCTTCAGATAAACTTAGGAGTACAGTTAACACGCTCCCCTCCCCATTTGCTAACAACAAAAACAATAGATACAGGGATGATTCTCCTGGTCCATTCTATATTTACGTAGATGGTACGGCAGGCAATATTGCAAAATTTCATCCAATGGGATTAGGGAAGTTGCTTTACAGTAGTCTGCCAACATTAGCCCCATTGGACGGAACAGAATCAAGATTGACCTAAAAAAACAGCTCGCGCTGCTAACTTACTTGTAGAGTCCCCCCTGTTTGCTGAGAAACAATTGCAAGCTTATGTTCCAGCTCATGTAATTACTCGCCAAGGAGTTATTCGTGACGAAGAGCTCCTACAAAACATTTTCTCGCCGATTAGCATCCTCAGGGTACGCCGTATGATGAAGAAAATCCATCAGAATGGCACACAGACATGTGTAATACAATTCGATTCCCAGTTTTTGCCGGACAGTGTGTCTATTTACGGTATGCGGTGTGAGGTCAGCCGATGTTTTAAGTGTTTACGGTTTGGCCACACTCAGCTATATTGCCGTTCAACAGGAAGATGCGGTAAATGTGGTAATCAGCACCCTGTAGAACAGTGCTCATCCTTGCAATTAGTGTACGTACATTGTACGGTAATGTTGCACATATTGCCACAAGTAAAGATTGTCCAGAATACTCTAAACAGCAGAAGGTGAACGAACTATCAGCTACTAGGAATATTCCTTTCAAGGACGCACTCAACGTTTTGGAGCACGGGCCCTACGCAGAGGTAGTGGGATAAACCCTTCTCATCGAAGATGAACGGACCATTCCCTCGCTCCCCACGCAGCGCTCTAATAGATTCACTGCCTTCAAAAAACCTCGCCTAGCCCCACCACCTGTCTCCCGTCCTTATGAGCAACCACCTCTGTTTTATTCCCCTCATGAACTTCCACAAGGCCCCATCAGACAAAACACCTACCCACCTGAACCTCATCGTATTCCCTCCCAAATGACCGTGGATAACTCTGTTTCAAAGACTAATTCTCCTTTTGTGGTGGATGTCTTAATATCCAATGTTCACAATCTTATTTTACATATTCTACAAGGAATAACCTCATCTTCGACAGGTCCTCCAACGTCTACAGAATTACGTGAAATGATTTCTCGGTGCATTAACAATGGCAATTATTCTAAAAATATTACAGTGGAACGCTCATTCTTTGACAGCTAACAAAGACAGTTCGTTAAAGGAGATTCATGACAGGCAGATTTCTGTCGTTGCCATATCTGAAAGTTGGACATCTCCAGATCTGGAGGTGCGATATAGAGGCTTCAGAGTGTACAGAGATGATCGTGTGGATGGTTACGGTGGAGCAGCTCTCCTTGTTTCTCCTCAAGTACGACATAAGGTGATCCATCTGAATTTTAGACAAGTGCCGTCTTTCCAGGCCGTAGCTGTACGGATAGACTTGCCTCCCAAGCCTGTTACCCTGTTATCAATATATTGTCCTCCTCGATGTGTGATTGAGCTTAACGGATGGTACACTCTGATATCACAACTCGACCCGCCATACTTAATACGTGGTGATCTGAATGCACATTGTGAAGCCTGGGGTTGTGCGTTCACCGATGCTGCGGGTACTGCCCTATTGAACACCTTCGACGAATTTAACTTTGTTATTTTAAGTGATGGATCTCCAACTCTCGTCCCTCGATTTGGACAGCGTCCTTCTGCTGTTGATGTTGCATTGTGTTCTTCTACACTCTTGAATACAGTGTCTTGGAAAACTTTGCCATATGTCATCGGTTCGGACCATTATGCGATTGAAAAATTTTTGCGTACTCTTTATATCTCAGCATGCACTATTTACCCATCCACCAAATGGAATACAAAACTTGCAGACTGGTGCGCCTACACTTATAAAATCGACAACGATCTCCAGTTATTGTGGACTCCGTTAACTCCGTTAGAAGACTATACTGCTTTCCTGAAAATAATAAATTCTGCCGCCCACGTTTCAATACCTGAAAAGCACCCATACACTCTTGAAAGAGGACCTCCAACCCCTTGGTGGGACCGAGGATGTTCATTGATGATTGCAAAGCGTAAGCAAGCTTTTGCCCAGTATCGACGCCAACTTGCTTGGAATAATTATGTGTTGTACCAACAGACGAATGCAAAAGTGAAACGTTACTTAAAAGAACGGAAACGTCAAAGCTGGAAGAGTTTTTGTGAACGTATTAATAAAGATACACCTCTAACTACAATATGGTCGCAAATCAGAGGCCTTCGGAAAGATAGCCACACTACATCTTTTCCGTCCAACATTGCAGAGCTGGGAGAACAGTTCGTTGACATTATTGCCCCTCCGTTCGTGCCTCCACCCATAGACACAATGGATGGCGTCTGTGATGATCCCAATCACTTCCTCACACGACCATTTACATTGCATGAGTTTCAGCGGGCTCTTAAAGACTGTAAAAATACTGCTCCGGGAAAGGACAACATACAATACTCCATGCTTAGTAAATTGCCTCCCTCGGCTCAAATTCCCCTTGTCCAGATTTTTAATTCCATATGGACACATGGCCCACTACCGGCAGACTGGACTACTCAAATAGTGGTACCCATCTTAAAGCCCGGTAAGGATGCTCAAGATGCAGCAATTTACAGACCAATAGTTTTATCCTCTTGCGTGGTTAAAACACTAGAACGGATGGTTAAAAACAGATTAGAGTGGTTTCTGGAACACTACAGGTTACTGCCTGTATCTCAACATGGATTTCGAAGAGGACGCGGAACCATGGATCATCTCAGCATACCACTGACATCGAGCGTACTTTTCAAACTCGGGGTTATCTGGGTGCACTTTGCTTGGACATTGGTTCTGCTTACGACAATGTGGACGTATCTCTACTGCTGCGTAAGTTAGCAGCCTTGAAACTACCAAGAACTCTTATCTTCGGCATTGAAACTTTGATTAAAGAACGCACCATATACGTTCGGAACGGCCCTACTTTTATTAGACCACGTACAGTCTCTAAAGGCCTTCCAGAGGGCAGTGTTTTAAGTCCCTTACTCTATGCTAACACCTCTGACTTGGACGCAATATTTAGTCCCGCCATCCGTGTTTTGCAATATGCTGATGACGTCTGCATTTATACATCTTCAATCAATTTGACAATTACTCTTCAGCGTCTGCACACACCATCACAATGTCTTCAAGAATGGACTACACAGAGTGGACTTGCACTTTCTCCTAGAAAATCATCCGTCACTATATTCACCAAACAGAAACTGGTTCTCCCGTCTCCTACAATTCAACTTGGACCATATAATTTTCCTGTAAAATCTACTGTTCGCCTCCTGGGGATGCATTTTAATAGCAAACTCACTTGGAGTGGACATATTGCTTACATCCAGACACGGGCACTGCGTGCACTGAACGTCCTTCGTTTCTTAACCCGCACTTCGTGGGGCGCTGCTCCCGCTTCTTTGCTAATTCTTTACCGTTCCTTGATACGGACAGTTATTGACTATGGCAGTATGTTGTACAGCAACGCTCCGGAGTATGTTCTGCAGAAATGAAATGTCCTACAATTTCGTGCTCTCAGAGTATGTCTTGGTGCTATGTCGTCAACGCCTACAAATGCTCTATACGTCGAAGCTCATGAACAACCGCTGCACTTGAGAAGGAAACTACTGGCAACAAAATTTCTCCGTCAACGTTCTACTCTGGAGGATCACCCGTTATTCAAGAGCCTACAACTTCTGCATAACCAGTATCGCGAACGTCATGGAAAACATCCACCTCTACTTCTAGAATGATTAAGAGAACTGAAGTTCTGTCTACCCTTGACTTTGAAGTCCCACACTATTCCGGCATTCCATTTTAACTACGCCTGTTCGATATCTCCAGCTTCCACATATTATGTCCCCAGGTACCTACTAGAAAAACCTGCTCCAAATAAACACGTAATTGATTTTATTGAATCTACTTGGTCCGACTACATCCACATTTATACCGACAGTGCAAAGTTGGTTTTGCATAATTTTGCGTGCAAACACAGGAATATGGCCATGTTTCCCTTACCGTTGAAGCATCCATCTACACTGCTGAACTTGTCGCCATCCGGGAGGCACTGTAGTACTCACAATCCAGAAGTTTTCATAAGATACTTATCATTTCAGATTCTCAAAGTGCTATTAGGAAATTTGGACATCCTCGACGAACACTCAGGACTTCCATACAGTGATCTGGTTGACAGTCTGGCCAAACAAGGTGCACGTACTAGCTTATTCCTTTCATTACGCCTCCCCTGTACTGATTATTATGTTACTAGCATAAGGAAAACGTATGTTGAATGGACAGCTCTATGGAACAGGACTACTCAACACAAAGGACGATACTATGCCTGCATTCAACCAGCTATCCCCCACAAATCATGGTATCAAGACATCAGATGGGCCCGAGGCCACGTAACAACCATCATTCGGATGAGGTTCAACCATGCTTCATTTCCCGCTCACCTCAACAGGATTGGAGTTCTCCAATCAGCACAATCTCCGTGTAGCGCAAGAAACACGGGAGATGTGAACCACATTATCTTCGAGTGCAGTAGAACTGTATCTTTTAGCAGAGAATTGTTCGCTACCCTTGTGCACCTTGGGGTTCCCTTACCCACACATATTCAGCTATTACTGGCAACTGGAGACTTACGTGTGTACAGTGCAATTGCAACATACTTCACAAAGAGTGGTGTTAATATCTAAAGAGTAAGTGTCTTTATTTCAAGTGTGTTTTGCGTCTTTTTTGCTCTGTTCTAGATCATTTCTATTATTTTGCATGTCTTTTAACTTGTTGTCCCGTTTTATTTCTCTTTTCCGTAACAATTTTTATCATTGTACATTATTGATGGCCAAATGTCCTATGGACGAAGGTCAAAAGAAAGAAAAAAAAGAGATGAGCAATTCCAAGATCACTTATAGTACGGAAGAAACCACGTATATTAAAATTTTAAATGAAAAGAATTTCCACGGCGATATAGCCAGTTCTAAACTGTTTTTGGGAAGGGGCATAACTACATCATTCCATAACATGGGGTAGTGAAAGGAATTATTCTATCTTCAAAAGTCTAACTACCTCTGCCGGATTTGAACCCGCTATCTTGGGATTCGGAGGCCGATACTCTACCACTGATCCATAGAAGTAAAATTGCGGATATCAGTACAATAGTGGCCTAACCAACATTTTGGAGGAAATGCGAATATGTGGCTAAAATAGAACTTTAAGACCTACCCTCAGCGTCTACAGTGGGCAAAGCTATCTGCAACTAACATTCACGAAGTTTCAACAAAATAGCATGTTTCTACGCCGGATTCCGGGGCGGAAAATTCTGATATCGCACTTCACCCGAAAGAAATGTTCCTTATGCTACTTTTGCGCTGATAACCTCAGTTATGCTGTTGTTCTAGTGGAGGAAATTATAAGTGAGTGTTGTTGTCGACAAATTCTAAACTGGAGTTCTCGTTTTTGATGCAGGTAAATTCCGGCAGTACGACTACGGTCCAGAACTCAACATGCAAATCTATGGTTCAAAACAGCCTGAGGAGTATAACGTGACTCGGGTGACTGCCCCAGTATCCATTCACTACGGGGCCACTGACAAGCGCGTTCCGCCAGAGGTCAGTATTACGAAGTATTTAAACAGGTTTATTCGTGTCAGAAGCACTTACAAGAATTGACGTTAGTATGGTAATAATGCATAATATATGCATGAACAATATAATATTGAATTGACAGTTCGTTTACACTATTCCTGCCCAGAAATTAGCAAGGTCGATTGCATTTGGTGTAGCACAAATCAGGTCTTCAAGAGTACATGATTTTGGACACTAACTACATTGGAGAAGGTGGGAGGACGTCTGCAATTCACCACATTCACATAGCGGCGACTACGTACGGAAACTCCATTTCATTAACACTCGAATCGCGGCTGAGTCATTTGTGACCCAGCTGTTAATTCTTTCTTCCCTATCTTCTACAAAAAAAAAGAATTGTAGCATGTGTACAGCCAGGGAATATTATGTATTCTCAACGTGTGTGTCGTGTGAAGTGCCATTCCTACAAGTAAGCTATTTGCAGCATAATGTCCATCGTGTATACTGATGTCAGATGATTGGTCTCTAAAAATGGACGAGATGGAAGCCTTTCTTGCTTTACTGTACATTCGCGCTGCCATAGAAGCAGGGGATTAGAACTGGACTATTTGTGGTCAGCAAAGTGGGGCAATCCTATTGTACACATGTTACTTATTTTCATGGTTAATATTCTGCTTAAAAATTAAAAAAATATCCAGCGCAAGTACTGGTATATTCCTTGGCTCTACACTTAATTAAATAGTTCTATTTCATAGCTGGGTCACAAATGACCCAACCGCGGTTGTAGTGTTAAGTTATTCTTGCATTTATTAACACATGATCGCAATCTATTGAGCGATATCCATGTGGTCCATTTCTCTGCATATCTAGCTTTCTTACAGGGTGTGAGCCATCCCTCAGTTCGAGGATGCTGTGTTGTCCCGACAAGAGCCTCTGTTGTTCGAAGGAAAATGTTTCTTGATTTTAGTCGTAGGATTTCTGGCTGTGCTTGAGCAGTTCGAACCTTGTACATCTCACGTTCTGCCGTTACCTCTCTGTGGATGTCAGAAGGTGCAATACCAGCAAGGCAATGAAGCTTGTCAAGCGGAGTGGGCTTTAAGCACCCAGTGATGATCCGACAAGTATCGTTAAGAGCAGCACCTACTAATTTGGCATAACTAGATCGAGACCACACTGGGCTTGCAGATTCCCGGGCAGAATAACAGAGCGCAAGGGAAGATGTTCTTACAGTGGTAGAGTTAGCTCCCCATTATGTTCCTGTTAACTTCCTTATGATGTTGTTTCTGGCTGCCACTTTTTGTTTGGTACTCAGACAATGCTTCCCGTAAGTTAGAGCATGATTGAGGGTGATCCTTAGATATTTTGGAGTTGTTCGGTGTTCTGGTGTGGTTCTTTCGCAGGTAATGTTAGGGGTTCCTGCTGCCTGTCTGTTTTGAAGGTGGAAAGTGCAAGTCTGTGTTATACTGGGATTCGGTTTCAGGTGGTTCTCCCTATAATAGTCAGATAATTCTAGCCATGTCTTAGTAAGTGTCTTTTCAACATTATCAAAATAATGAGCTTGGGCAAGTGTCACAATAGTTCAAATTACTTACCAGTGACAATAATCACATGTGGAAACAGTACTAAACATTTATGGGTAAAATCAAATGGCCAAGGTCTAATTTCTAAACTTATATTTCAGCTCTGTTAGCAGTGCTTCATGAAATGAGAACACGATTATAAATTTAATAAATACACTCTGAAATAGCAAGTAACATTGATAAATTAATACGAGAAAATTATGATGACAAAATCAGGGTGAAAAAATTAGAATAAGAACATTAGAATAAGGCACCCCAATTTACTTAACTTAAACACACTAATTTCTTGAAGCTAAATAGTTAATTAGTTAATATTTCTTGAAAGGAAAATATCCATGTCTACCCTGGGGTAATCTGTTCCTCTGCGATCTCCAACTGCTTCTTTGTCCTTGAAATTTAACAAAGGATCTTCTATTTTCAAGGATATTCCTTATGAAGCAAGTTTGTTGATCATCTTTGGTAGTATTTTTAAGTTTCATAAGAAGTAGTCTGTGATATTAGAACTCTTTAATTCCGGAAGCACAAAATTATACCTGTTTGATAAGTCGAGTAAGACATGGAGAAATAAAATATCAACTATTCAAAAATTAAGTATTGAGATGACAAATAATTAATAGACGAACAAGAATCAGTTCAATCACGATTAAGTATACAACCACGAAATGGCTAGGTTCAAGATTACACCTTATAGTCATAGGGTAATAATCATTAATAACCAGTAACATCTGTTGTTTTTTAAATAAGCGAAAGGAAAATAATTCATCATCAAAATAAATGACAGTATCAGGCAATAAAGGTGAACAATACACTAGGCATCATGCAACGTACGGTTAACTAGATTTAAGGTAGCTAATAATTTTCAGGTTTCGTTTACATCAATGCATATACAGTAGAAATGAACGTAAAAACATACTATTCGGCCTAAAATAACATATAGTAAACTTCGTAAGAATTTAAAGAATCTTTTACCAAGATTTTCAATTATAACATACCTTCAAAATGTTACTAAGAAATGATATTAACAGAAGAAAAATTTGCTCCGAACGGTTATTAAAGATTCCCGATTGGTTAGTTACGAACTCGAAGCATATTTTGCATGCCGATATAACCGCCATAAGAAATCAATATACACAAAATTTTGGTTCAAAATTTACCATTAATAATATTTGATCATTGAATTTAAGGTTCCGGAATCAATATTTACTTAATTAAGGTAAAGTTATATGATGAAAACGCAACTAATACAAGGGCACCAAAAACAATTGCCCAAAATTAAATAAAGCTGAAATGAATCATTTCGACCCCTTGCGCCGATGGTAAGATCATTAGGAATGATCCTTAATATGACCCTACCTAATATGATCCTACAGGATCATATTCCAAACCTCTTTACTTGATCTTTTGCGATGAATGCAAAAGTCCGTCTTACAAGTCTCCATCTTCCTCCAAACTACAAAGATCACTCATCTTTTATTTGTATCTGATTATTTCCCACATTGTCCCAGTTATGTATAGTGGGCACTTGATGCACCACCAACTGGATGAAAGTTTAGTTAATAGTCAAGCTAACAGATAGCGTTCGGCTGTATCTCCTTGTAACTTAAGGAAATGAAAAATGACTCAGATTTCCAAATAGCTCCAAATGTTATTAAGTTCCGTAGTAACGTCACAGCAAGTATAGATGAAACCCTGCGTTCCCTCAGGTATGGCTGATCGTTAGTAAAATCGTTGAACAGCACTGGAGCAAGCACACTACCCTGGGGTAATCCGTTTCTCTACGACCTCCACCTGCTTCCTTGTTCTTGAAATTAAAGAATCTTCTATTTTCAAGGATATCCTTATGAACCAACCTTATGGAGGAAGTTAGTTGATAATATTTGGTAGCACTGTCAGGTTTCATAATAAGTAGTCTGATATTTATTGTATCATAAGCCGCTGTAAGATATATAAATACAGCTCTTGTAAACTCTTTTCTTTCGAAATCATCCTCTATGTGTTGTGTTAGTTTCAACACCTGAGACGTGCAAAACTTCCCTGACCAGAATGCAGCCTGTTATCGAATGTAGACTTCCCTTTGCTTCTCCGTTATTCCGTTTATAATGAACCCTTCAAGTACTTTATATAAATGACAGAGGAGAGAGATAAGACGGTGAATTCTAGTATCATCCTTATCCTTTTCTGGTTTACGAATAGCTATAACTTTAGCTTTCCTCTAGAGTTTATGAATCTTACACGACTGGACACAGTTGCTCATCTGATCTAGCAACCAACACTTAGTTATCAGTCCAAAGTTCTTATTCTGCTCAACTCCTATGTCATCAAGGCCTGCTGCCTTCCGATTTTGACATTTAATCAGGGCGAGATCTAACTCAGCCTGAGTAAAGGGTCATGGCAGTGTAGTAGCTTCTTGGTCAGGTTGTCTCTCAAATGCCTTCCTACCGGACTTTGTTGTAGAAAGTGGTTTCCCATTTTCTAGGAGTTGATGGACAATTTGATCAGCTCGAAAATTCGAATACGTATTTGCCTGTGAAGGATCATTATTCAGTCGTCTTAGATTTCTCCAAGCCTCTTGACTGCTCCTGTTCATATCATATTCCACCATCCATTTTTCCAACTGTTACTTCTTTACCTCAGAGATTGAGGAGAGAACGGATCAAGCTGTTCGGGATGTTTCCTCACTAAATGGATTTTCATCATATCGTGAATAATACTTCCTGAACAATGTAACTGTTTCTGAAGTCACACCCTGAATATAGATCGTCCTGCAACCTCTTGGAATATATGCTCGAGAACATATTGTAACAAAATCAGCAAATTTATCATAATTATCATGTACAGGCGTGACTGATTGAACTCATCCATCCAACATTTCAGAGAATTTCAGCCAATCTGACTTCTTGAAGTTATACCTTCTTCTGCAACCAGTTTCTTGGGGTCTTACGATTGGGAAAAGTCAACACGTTATTGGTCTGTGCTGTGTGCTAGGGATAGGAGAACACACTGATTTGTTGCATTGCTGCGGTTTTTCACTTACAAAGAGGTGACAAGGGTTGTACCCTCGTGGTCACCTTCCACTATTGAAGAAAGAAGGTAGTGTACTGTCATGAATGAGGGAGAGAGAGTTGAATTCGGCCTATGATAGAACAGCTTCACTGTTTTCATCCTCATGTGTGTATCCCCAAAAATGACTGTGGCTGTTAAAATTTCCTATTATTACAGATGTTTTTCTTGAATCAAAGTTGTAAGGAGGAACAAAAGAGATTTTCTGGAGGCGGCTTCTAAACTGACGTGATCACAAAATGACTAAGCTCCAAGGTTATGATACTAATGTTATTCTCGTGGGTACAATGGGCACACTTAACTTGGATTCCTGGTTTGGCAATAATAGCACTTCCATACCTAGCATGTGGAATTTCTACCGCTAATTGCATACCAGTATACATAGTCGTCTCTGCTGAGTACCTCTATGAGTTTCTTGCATGCAAAGGACGTCACACATCGCTTCATGGCATAATTCGTGTATCATTTGTTGTTTAGACATTGAAATGCCTTCGTTATTCACAGAAATAACGGTCAAGTAAATAGGTAACATACCATTAGAAAGTGACTTTGCGCAGATGAGGAATATAGTTCAATAATAACAAAAATAACGATGTTAATAATAATAGTCCGATTCTTCTTCTTCTTCTTCTACCGAGCAAGTTGGCCGTGCTGTTAGAGGCGCGCAACTGTGAACTTGCATCCGGGAGATAGTAGGCTGGAACCCCACTGTGGGCAGCCCTGAAGATGGTTTTCCGTGGTCTCACATTTGCACACCAGGCAAATGTTGGGACTGTACCTTAATTAAGGCCACGACCGAATCCTTCCCGCTGCTATGAATTTCCTATCGTGTCGGTGCGACGTAAAGCAGATCTGTTTACCCTTCAGGAATTGTTTTTCCCTCGAACTCAGCTAGGGATCCAACCTCTACCGCCTCAAGGGTAGTGTCTTGGAGCGTGAGACTTTGTGTCGGGGGTATTCAACTGCAGAGGAAGACCAGTACCTCGTCCAGATGGCCTGACCTGCTATGCTGAACTGGGGCCGTGTGGGGGATGAGAATATTGTAAGGGATAGGCAAGGAAGAGAAAAGGAAGCAGCCATGGCATTAAGTTAGGTACCATCCCGGCATTTGTCTGGAGAAGAAGTGGGGAAACCACGGAAAACCACTTCTAGGATGGCTGAGGTCGTAACCGAACACCCGTCTACTCAGCTGACCTCCGGAGGCTGAGTGAACCTCGCTCCAATCTTCGTACCACTCTTCAAATTTTGTGACAGAGCCGGGAATCGATGCCGGGCCTCCCGGGGTGGCAGCTTATCACACTAACCACTACACTACACCACGGAGGCGAACCCAGTTCGATTTAAAGAGGTTATTTCAATTGCCTAACACTCAGAGACATTAGTGAGGTTTATAATATTGTAATACATCGGTTCAGAGGGTCACGGTTTCTATTCCCGCACTGACCACGATTTATAATCGCGTCTAATTAATTCCTCCTGCTCGGAAACTGGGTGTTTGCATTCATCATCATACGCGTCCTCATATTCAGACAACACCTCACACCACAAACCACGACAGAAAGACTGAGTAGTGAATATATTATCCATCCACATCAGGTTGGCGTCATAAAGGGCATCCGTCCGTGAATCTGCTCTAAATGCATACAGATAGGTAGGAAAAGGACAAGAATAATATTTTATAATTTCTTGCGTATACTGAGGGTATACATATACCGGTATATAAAATGGAACAGAAAAGAGAAAGCGTAATAGAACTCAAAGGCGTCTTTTCCAAACATGCCACCAAGCTTTTACAAAAAGTGAAACACAATTTGACAAAGATAAGAATTCGGTGATACACCTAACCTCACTTGAGTTTCCTTCGGGATCGCATTTCTATTCCAACATCTCTCTCTTCTGACCAGTGTTCATTAGGGAAATGGTACGTCCAGTCCCGTCTCTCAGAAGCTCTATAGAGGGTTCTCGAGAGTTTTCCGTTTTCAAACAAGAAAATTGCTTGATCTGTACTTTAATTAAGACCACGGGTGCTACCTTTACAGATACCTCCCATTCCACTGTCACTGAAATCCTATCAGTATCAGAGCGAAATATAATCCCTAGCCGAATAATATCAATACAAAATAAGAAGGTTTTCTGTCCAGTAAGTGAGAGGGAATCTCTTATACCTATGTATATTATTTACAAAATAGGTAAATATCAGTGCCGGACGTGTGAAAGTTGACGCTCAATGGACGATAACTACCTTTATGTGAAGTTGCTCTGGAAGATCATTCTGGCAACTTCTAATGGAGTTTTACATCCGTCTGAAGTTTACTCTTTGAATATGAACCCGATATTAACACGAAAATTTTTGGCTTTAATTTTTACAACTTTGGAAAGGGCCGGGAGTGGGAAGGAATCGACCGAGGCCTTCGTTAAGGTAAACTACCGAGCATTTATCTCGAACAAGAATTTGGAAACCACGGAAAACCATCTTCAGCGCTGTCGGCAGTGGGGTTCAAACGGACTATCTCCCGAATGTAAGCTGACAGCTACATGACGCATACCGCCTGTTAGAACTGTGGGATAATTCTGTATGCCTGTTGACGTGTGTGTGTGTTTCTGCCTTTTGCGCCAACTGTTATGGGAGGACGTCACGGGTCCTGGTGCAGTGTGGAAGTGAACACTGGATATCGGCAAGTGGCTGTGAACGGAGTTCTACTGGACTGCGAGATTGCCGTGTACAAGCTGTGAACTATACACCGTGTCAGCGGCAACGAAGTAGCTGGGTGATTGACAAGGAAACACTTCCAGCTGTAAGTCTTTGATCTGATTGAGATTGGGTACAACAACTACAGTATGAATGTTTTATTCATCCATATCGAAATTAGATACTCTGTCGTTTTTTGGATGTCAAAGTTTGCTCATTTAAGCACCGCGTTGACAGGAGTGAATGGCTGGAAGCAGGTAGAGGTGGGGAAGTAATGTGTGTACCTGCTTCCCACCGCTCACTTCTGTCTTTGTGGTGCTTAAATGATCAAACTCGGACACCCTAAAAACTGGAGCCAAATATACGACTAGGCATCTAATTTTGATATGGTTGAATAAAGTATTCGTACTGAAAATGTACCAAATCTCAATCAGATCGGAAACTTACAATGGAAGAGTTTCCTTGTGAGCGAGATTGTAGTGCTAGTGAATGAAGAGTGAGTGAATTAGTGTGAATGAACAGTGAGAACTAAGAGAGAGAGAGAGAGAGAGAGAGAGAGAGAGAGAGAGCACACTCGAAGTGTGTAATTGTGTGTCCTGTACCATAGTGTAGAATGATACCAGATGCTGAATTTATTTAGTTGCCCAGTCAACGCGTTACGATATATTAAAAGATTCACGAAAATTTTCTGTTCCGCTCTGGACACATATTCTTTCCCAGTTATCGGTGTTTAATACGCATATGTGGTGGGGGCATAAGTCCGTTCGCATTGCAATCCACATAGCACGAATATTCAGCCTGGAGATGCTACCACCCGCTCTACAGCAGCCATAACACAGGCATGACGAACAGAATACAAAGTGTGATCACTCTGCTCTCTTAACATTGTAGTTGGTGGTCCTGCCGGGGTGTGGCGCTTCAGTCTCAACGATCTAGCTGCAACGAGACGTGCGCCCAATTGTCGGCAAAGGTATAGCGAGCGTGCTTTAAGTCGTGGGGATGATTTTAACGCCTATTAGTTTGTTTTAATATTTTCTGAAAATTCGTGTTTGTATCTGTGCAGTGCTTTGTGTGTGCCATCAACTAGTTCTCTATTATTTCGAGATAACGTCATACTGTTTCGTTCCTGGTTGTAAATCGGGTTACGGTACGAAGCGTGATGGTAGACGATATTATACACCGCCAAAGGGAAATAATCTGTTAGCGAAGTGGGCTACACTTATTCCGCGGAATGATAAGGAATTGTAGGCCAAAAGCAAATTATGTGATTTAATTATAAACGCAGACTGTTTCGTTGTGAATGTTGAAAAGTTGAACTGCCTCGTGTGAGGTGGAAAATTAAACCAGGAGCGGTGCCTCGCACATTTTTAAATTTACCGATATACCTATCCGCTGAGGTAAAATCTCGAAAGGCACCCAGTAGCAAAGGGAGTGAGGACAGTATCAAGAGAATAAGGAACAAAAATTACGAAGTGAGTGAAGCAGTAATGACAACAGAAGGCGGTAAAGTTCGAGTTCAAGGTCAGCCTAGTTGTGGTCAAATTCAGAGTCAGTCTAGTTCTCTTACCGATGCCGAAAATATAATATTATCTCTCAGAAAGCAACTAAATAATGCAACTCGTAAATTATGAGAGCTAAATGCAGTCCTTCCTCAGCCAAAGCTAGGATTAATTTCCTAGAGGGGCAGATTATGAACACCGAATTTCAATTTATAGATTGTAAATTTCTTTGTAAGAAGCTGAAAATTATTACACTGTGTTAAAGGAATGTCAAGTAAAATCTCCCAATGGTATGAGGTACAGTAGTGGTTTTCTTTTAGAAAGTTTATTACTTAGAATAACATCACCTAGAGGATAGGATACAGGCATAATTTGTTACCCCTTCCCCCACAAAGCCATTTGAGGAAACTCTGCAAAGGACTTAAATGTCCCTGTGGTGTAAATCCTCACTGCTTAAGTGGTGTTTCAGATTATTATAACTATGAAATGAACGAGAATAAACGGTACGGGATAGTTATATTCGATGAGGTTAAACTAAGAGAAGAGATTCAATTTAATGTGGGGAGATATTTTTTACGAGTGTCTTGACTACGTTTAGGCGATTTCAGTTGTGCCACCAGGAGCTGGCAGTTATATTGAACACACTTTGGACATTATTTCAAAACTGGTCTGCCGCTATAAAGCCGATTCTTCTTCGGAGAGGGAGAAATCCGCAGAGACATGCAAACTCGACAGGCTGCTAAGTCTACTCGTAATCTATCGAAAGTGGCCTCAAACTAGTTCTGTTGAGTAATTTACTCCATTTAATTTATTTGAAAAAAGTGTCAATGCTATTTGCAGTCTGGTGTATGTTTAATTTGCTCTGTTTAAAAAGGATTCTTTAAGTAGGTAAGCACAATATTGCTTTCCCTTTTCGTAATGTTTCATTTTATTTCGTGTGTTCTCTTATTAACGTTCAAAGGTATTTCTTCGTGCGGACTGATAATATATTTATAACTCACTGACAGTGTTGTATTTGATTATTTGCGTATCATTGTAATTTCCATTAAAATAGCTGACCGTGTAGCGTTGGCGTTAGGCTCCACTAGCGCCGCTCAGCGGGAGAGCGCTTTATCTCGGTGAGTGTTCTCACTTGGTATTCTATTCGTCAAGACAAACGTTTCCGTGCACTCCTATGGTTAGGAGTTAAGCCGGCAACTTGTCCATCCACGCAGTTAAGTAGCTATGCATACCTTCCAGGCGTTATAATTGCCGATATGAACTGGACTTTTGTCCTCACCAGATGATTATGCCATTGGGTTCGAATGCCATCGACAATTACTTTACATAGAGGGTCAGAACACTGGTGTGAGCCTTTGACGTAACTGCCCGACGGGCAACCTTATTAGAAACCATTGTCCCAATTATTAATTTAAGAAAGGAAAGTCTGGAACTCCTTAAATTCGGATTCCATGTGAGACTCCATGTACAATCATAGTGGTTATTTATGGTTCAGCCCTCGTAACACGAACTCTGGACTCTGGGTATAATTAAGGCAGTCCAATCGGTGTGTGCCACACAGTGGTTATATGGCATGGACCCTTAATTGAATCGATGTGACCTGCGACTATGCCATGGACCGACCTCTAAACTTCTAAGTTACCGGTACTTTAAAAGTCATTGTGGATGATGACCGCAAGGAAAATGATGCTACAGTGGCATATGGCCCTAATCTAAGTCACTGAGGTTGATGACCCCTGACCATCCAAGTTTCTAAGCCGAAGGCTAAACACAATTAAGTTACTTCGGTTGATGACCAAAGTTTCCATTTTACTATCCCCAGCACATTCACTGCTCAATCAATCAAAGTTAAATAATACAACAATAGCAATGCTCACAATACTTTGTGGCAGTAGCGTCCATTACCTTCGTATATGTCCCCTTAATCGTTACGTTAACATTTACACATTCCCCAGAAAACAAACTAAGATTTCCAGAATGCATCTCTAAGTTATTCGCTTGATTTAAAGATATTTCAAAATGCTGTTTCACTGAATTTAATAATTAAATCAATTTAAATGATTTAATGAAATCTTAAAGAACAACAAATTCTACCTCTGCGGACTACGCAGCTGTGGTGTAAAAAATTTAATCCTGTGATGTTTATCTGTTGATCCCGATAGGTGGAAAAGAACTATTATATCATTCTTGTCCAGTTTATATCTTGTTTCATGACCTCACACTTTAAATCTAATCTAACCCTAGCCATTATTAACACTTCGATAACCCTAATAATTTACGTACAAACCAAGAGCAACTCGCCATATGATTGCGATGTCATATCTCGTCATAACATTTTATAAAGTTTGCGCACCCCTCACAGACAAACAATCATCACTACCTTCGCTCTATATTTTGGAAAACCCTGAATTTGGCTAATCTTGTTCATTATACTCTAAGTCCATGGCATCAACTGCACATTACGTTCCCAATTAAGCAAATGTACAGTGTCTAATAACACACACGTTATTCCCGGATGAAAATTTCAACTAAATCCAACATTAAACATTATCCCCTGCCGAGAAATGCGGTCTCAATTCCACGCGTAACACGCCCGGCCTGTCCCGTTATCCCAGAGGCCATCCCCTATCAGCTGTCGGCATTTCGCCCCCAAGTCGGCTGGGCAGTGATATGTAACATCTGGTCTGTTCTACCCGAATGGCTTCTCAGAATGCTCCCTTTAAACTCCGCCGACATAATTAAACAAATATGATATTTCTGACCAACTAAATGCATATAGATTATACTTCAAAATGCCCACAAAAATTATACACGTCGCAAATTAATACCGGCGCGGATCCTTGTATCTGCTTTCCATTCTCAATATTATAAAATCTTCCTCGGGCTTCCACAAGTCCTGGCTTCATTGACAGGTCTCCAACTTGATTCACAAATCTCATCTCGACTCGCACGACAAAACTAACCTCTGTTTCCCAACTCACGACTATCACCGACAAAAGAACTGGAATAAAATCCTTACTAGAATCCACGACGTCTAATACCGCACAGTGTTTTAATAATGAATAACTTCGCATAAAATGATATCGTATTTAATAACTGGATTTTCACGAAAATGACTGAAATATTCTCCTAAATCTTTTTTATTGTCAGTCAGACACAGTTTAAACGGGCCTAGAAAAACGTTTCACTCCGTGACCAAATTCATTACTCTACACTCTCACCCGACAGCGCGCTTCCACTCGATTGAAAATCAGTAACCATGTATTTCTTATATTATTTACGTCAAAATTTCAGACAGAAAAATTTTACGTCGAATTAACATCTTAATTTGACATCACAAAATATAGGCAATAAACACACGGAAATGACGATCTACATTGGACGTGATATCACTTCGAAACTCTATTTAACAACTTTTTTACAACATCATACAGCACTCGCAAGACTTCAAAATTTTATCCAAGTGGAAGATAAAACAAATGACCCCTTTTTCTTCGTATTCTAACATTTACAAAAACCACATAGGGGTGACCAACTGCGCCGTATATACCCCTTTCAATTACATGCATTTTAGACATCATGAAATATAATAGGTGGTAAGATGGTATGTCACATACTTTACGTTACGCCATCGGTCATCATTGGGCTCACCAGCGACCCTGGCATTTTTATTTAGCAATTTTTACATTTTTGGCTGTACAGGTCATTTTTTAATTCTTCCGGTTTCCTGGAAATAAAGAATAAAAAATGAAAATACCCTTCACTTGTTTATGTTGAGCGCACACGGTAGACTGTAATTATTTCCGCGCACGAATTACTTTCTTCATCCACTCCAAATTTTTATTCGGTCCCTTGACCATCCTATTTGGTACAATTATTTCCACTCAAGACTATCTCCACATGGAGTCAAGACCCCAGCCACAATGGCTAAAATCTGTGGGTTGGACTTAGTCTACTTTAGTCTTTCGATTTCACAGAGCAGCTCAACCCTCTGTCGTCAGCCTCCTAATACAAAATGCAGGGGCTTCGTCATGGCGTCAATTCTTATTTATAGCAGCTAGCCCTCTCTCCGGGCATCTCCCCTTGACGCCAAGAAAATTTCTATATCTTTTCTGACTAAAACTGTAATTTCAACAGTTCTGAAAGTGACTACATACTCGCTACATTTCTGGTGGTAGTGTTCATGGACTTTTAAAATTTATACATGTTCAATTAGCTGGATAAATGACCTCATTTGATAGGCACTATATTTTCGACTTGCCTTGGGCACGCCATATACACGTGCTCTTCTGAAATAGTTCACAAAAATGACTTAAGATTCTTCCTCCGTTGACACGTGCGAATGACGCCACGTATCCCAGAGCGTTGGACCGAAGTTAATCACCCCCTCGCCACGTGTCAATTCCATGCTATCAAGAATCGAACTTCTTATCCAATTGACAATTTAATACATAATATTCTTAGGGCAGAAAGTTCATGGGTTCATATTTCCCCCAAGACACGAATTTCTTTCGCACAGTGACAAGGAATTTCCTTTAAACAATCCAGATGGTGAAATTTGTAATTTCGACGTCTGATGAAACATAACCTTTGAACATAAATTCCTTTCTTCTCTCTTACGCAGTTGCTCATCTCCTGGTGTACGGATGTTGGTTGATGCCTTCAGCTTCCTGGTAGTTCTTGGTTACATGGAGAGTTCGCGGTTGCGGGATCTATCTCCATTGAATTGTAGTTGACTTATTGGAAGTTCGGTTGTTTGTGCTTCCAACTTCTCGACGAACTTGCATTCACATCAAAATGCGAAGCTTCTGGGCTCAAATCCCTGTCCTCATTACTATCGTTGTCACTGCCTTTCTTCATTTTTGCAGGTGGTTTGCCGTTCTTCTTCATCATCCTCCTCCTCATCTTCTTCATTTTACCAGCTGGTTGACCTTTCTTCTTCATCCTCCTCCTCATCTTCTTCATTTTAGCACCTGGTTTACCCTTCTTCTTTATCCTCCTCATCTTCATTTTAGCAGCTGGTTTACACTTCTTACACTTTAGCCTTTCTTGACGGACTATAATAGTCATCACTGGCATCCTCGTCTGAACTTTCATCACTCTCATCACTGCTGCTTTTCTTAAGCCTCTTTTTCTTTTGGCACCAAATCGTTTAGGTTTTGCTTTTTCCTCTTCAGACCTATGCCATAGATCAGAACGTCTGAAGTTGTAATTATTTCATCTTCTATCGGCTTCATTTCCACGATGGTGTCTGCGTCTTTAGTATGAATTTGCCCGACATCGACCCTGGTTCCTCCTACATTGTTCACGGCGTCTATTCCACTTTCCGTAAAGGTAGCTAGGCTGTTCCCAGTTCTTACTATCCTGGTTTGGTATGGTTTCAAACCGTTGTCCATTACTTTTTCGTCTGTCTGCCTGCGAAACATCCCTATCCGGTCTACTCTCTTGGATATGGTTTACGACATTCACTTGGTTTTCCACATTCCTAACTACATGTGACGCTAATTTGTGAGACCGAGCGTTATCTAGCTGTCCAAGTATACCGTCCGGTTTAATATTCACTGTTTCTAACTTCTCCTTCAAGTCTTTCCTATACGCCTCTGCACTATCTAACTTATTGTTGATAGATTTAATATTCTCACATAGTTCCTTCAAGTCTTTCGCATCCGCCTTTATACTTTCACTTAGTTCCTTCAAGTCCTTCCTATCGGCTTCCCTGCTATCTCTTAGTTCTCTCATATATGCCTCCATACTCTCCATTAAGTCCTTCATCATTTGGAACAACTGCCCTCGGGCCATTTCTCCCTCCTGCATAGACATACTGTATTTAAATGAAAAAGAGTGGTCATCGGTGAGGCCGCGACTTCCACGGCGTATAATAACAATACAAACAATAAACATCACAACAACCTCCTATCGAACACATCACACTGTTAATGCAACATTATCTCAACAACTATTTTATAAGAATGTGAAATGCAATGTTCACTCGATCAAAGTGATCAGTCAAAACACTCAAACCAGTATTCAAAATGTTGGGAAATTATTCTAACATATACTTAAATTATACCTTTCATTCAGTAGATAAATTATTCTCATGGTGGTATCTCCTAGCCTTACTCATCGAGCGTTTATCTATTTCTTCGATTTCACTCTCAACTCTGGCGCACGATTTTACCATCCATAATGTCGCGTAGCCTCAACATTATTTCTCATTTCCTCTAGTCCACGATTTTTTCCAAAATATCCTTATCGTTATCGTGATTCAGGTTTCCTCATCGTTATCGTGACTCAAGCCCTTACGTTTGGCGCCATTTTACTGGTCGACCAACCTATAACAATACTACAATTGGTCATCATTTCACTGATGTCAACCAACCTAACTTGTAGTTCTCCTCTCGATGTACTTAGGCCCTCTCTTAAGTGACTGAAGCCACCACGTTGGGCAACATTTTACTGTCGTCAAATGCCGAGGTATAAGGCGGGGGTACAGTAATTCTAATCTATCTACTCAAATGAAAGGTTTGTTTTAAAATGTACCTATTTATCCATTAATATCAGGTAGCATGTTTGCTATATCCACGGTATCAGTTAACTCAATTGTGTCCACTGGACACCACAATTACTTTACATAGAGGGTCAGAACACTGGTGTGAGCCTTTGACGTAACTGCCTGATGGGCACACTTATTAGAAACCATTGTCTCAATTATTAATTAAAGAAAGGAAAGTCTGGAAATCCTTAAATTCGGATTCCATGTGAGACTACACGTACTATCATAGAGGTTCTTTATGGTCCAGCCCTCGTAACACGAACTCTGGACTCTGGGTACTATTAAGGCAGTCCAATCGGTGTGTGCCACACAGTGGTTATACGGCATGGACCCTTAATTGAATCGATGTGACCTGCGACTATGCCATGGACCGACCTCTAAACTTCTAAGTTACCGGTACTTTAAAAGTTATTGTGGATGATGACCGCAAGGAAAATGATGCTACAGTGGCATATGGCCCTAATCTAAGTCACTGAGGTTGATGACCCCTGACCATCCAAGTTTCTAAGCCGAAGGCTAAACACAATTAAGTTACATCGGTTGATGACCAAAGTTTCCATTTTACTATCCCCAGCACATTCACTGCTCAATCAATCAAAGTTAAATAATACAACAATAGCAATGCTCACAATATATTGTGGCAGTAGCATCCATTACCTTCGGATATGTCCCCTTAATCGTTACGTTAACATTTACACATTCTCCAGAAAACAAACTAAGATTTCCAGAATGCATCTCCAAGTTATTCGCTTGATTTAAAGTTATTTCAAAATGCGGTTTCACTGAATTTAATAATTAAATCAATTTAAATGATTTAATGAAATCTTAAAGAACAACAAATTCTATCTCCGCGGACTACGCAGTTGTGATGTAAAAATTTTAATCCTGTGATGTTTATCTGTTGATCCCGATAGGTGGAAAATAACTATTATATCATTCTTGTCCAGTTTATATCTTGTTTCATGACCTCAAACTTTAAATCTAATCTAACCCTAGTCATTATTAACACTTCGATAACCCTAATAATTTACGTACAAACCAAGAGCAACTCGCCATATGATTGCGATGTCATATCTCGTCATAACATTTTATAAAGTTTGCGCACCCCTCACAGCCAAACAATCATCACTACTATCGTTCTATATTTTGGACAACCCTGAATTTGGCTAATCTTGTTCATTATACGCTAAGACCATGGCATCAAATGCACATTACGTTCCCAATAAAACAAATTTGCAGTGTCTAATAACACACACGTTATTCCCGGATGAAAATTTCAACTAAATCCAACATTTAACATTATCCCCTGCCGAGAAATGCAATCTCAATTCCACGCGTAACACGCCCGGCCTGTCCCGTTATCCCAGAGGCGATCCCCTATCAGTTGTCGGCATTTCTCCCCCAAGTCTGCTTGGCAGTGGTATGTAACATCTGGTCCGCTCTACCTGACTGGCTTCTCAGAATGCTCCCTTTAAACTCCGCCGACATAGTTAAACAAATACGATATTTCTGACCAACTAAATGCATATAGATTATACATCAAAATGCCCACAATAATTATACACGTCGCAAATTAATACCGGCGCGGATCCTTGTATCTGCTTTCCATTCTCAATATTATAAAATCTTCCTCGGGCTTCCACAAGTCCCGGCTTCATTGACAGGTCTCCAACTTGATTCACAAATCTCATCTCGACTCACATGACAAAACTAAACTCTGTTTCCCAACTCACGACTATCACCGACAAAAGAACTGGAATAAAATCCTTACTAGAATCCACGACGTCTAATACCGCACAGTGCTTTAATAATGAATAACTTCGCATAAAATGATATTGTATTTAATAACTGGATTTTCACGAAAATGACTGAAAAATTCTCCTAAATCTTTTTTTAAATTGTCAGTCAGACAGAGTTTAAATGGGCCTAGAAGAACGTTTCACTACGTGACCAAATTCATTACTCTACACTCTCACCCGACAGTGCGCTTCCCTCCTCGATTGAAAATGAGTAACCATGGATTTCTTATATTAGTTACGGCAAAATTTCAGACAGAAAAATTTTACGTCGAATTAACATCTTAATTTGACATCACAAAATATAGGCAATAAACACACGGAAATGACGATCTACATTGGACGTGATATCACTTCGAAACTCTATTTAACAACATTTTTACATCATACGGCACTCGCAAGACTTCAAAATTTTATCCAAGTGGAAAATAAAACAAATGGCTGTTTTTTCGTCGTATTCTAACATTTACAAAAACCACATAGGGGTGACCAACTGCGTCGTATATACCTCTTTCGATTACATGTATTTTAGACATCATGAAACAAGATATAATACGTGGTAAGATGGTAAGTCACATACCTTACGTTACGCTATCGGTCATCATTGGGCACACCAGCGACCCTGGAATTTTTATTTAGCAATTTTTACATTTTTGGCTGTACAGGTCATTTTTTAATTCTTCCGGTTTCCTGGAAATAAAGAATAAAAAAGAAAATAACCTTCACTTGTTTTTGTTGAGCGCACAGGGTAGACTGTAACTATTTACGCACACGAATTACTTTCTTCATCCACTCCAAATTTTTATTCGGTCCCTTGACCATCCTATTTGGTACAATTATTTCCACTCACGCCTATCTCCACATGGAGGCAAGACCCCGCCACAATGGCTAAAATCTGTGGGTTGGACTTAGTCTACTTTTATCGTTCGATTTCACAGAGCAGCTCAACCCTCTGTCGTCAGCCGCCTACCACAAAATGCAGGGGCTTCGTCATGGCGTCAATTCTTATTTATAGCAGCTACCCCCTCTCTCCGGGCATCTCCCCTTGACGCCAAGAAAATTTCTATAACTTTTCTGACTTAACTAAACTGTAATTACTAGAGTTCTGAAGGCGACTACATACTCGCTGCATTTCCGGCGGTAGTGTTCGTGGACATTTAAAATTTATACATGTTCAATTAGCTGCATAAATGACCTCATTTGATAGGCACTATATTTTCGACTTGCCTTGGGCACGCCATATACACGTGCCCTTCTGAAACAGTTCACAAAAATGACTTAAGATTCTTCCACCGTTGACACGTGCGGATGACGTCACGTATCCCAGAGCGTGGGACCGAAGGTAATCATCCCTCGCCACGTGTCAATTCCATGCTATCAAGAATCGAACTTCTTATCCAATTGACAATTTAATACATAATATTCTTAGGGCACAAAGGTCATGGGTTCAGTACCTTAATAAAGGTCACGGCCGCTACCTTCCCAATCCCACTTCTTTTCAATTCTTGCGTTGCCGAAATACCTTTGATCTGTTAGTGGACGTTAAAGTAGCAAAAAAAAGGAACGACAGAATGAAAGAAAGAAAGAGAGGCTATGACACGCAACGAATTGAAGTGGAGCTTCCCAAACTAACTCACACGTCAGCGTTCTGCCTCCGGTTCCTGGCTAGGCCGGATTTTAATCGCTTCTGATAATAATAATTGTATGGTCTCAGCCACCGTGTGCAACCAATATAATTTGACGCCTTCCGGCTTCTTGCTCATCGTTTTCGACATCCCGTTTTTCTCTAGGCCTGTAGATGGCGGAGAAAATCGAATCTCCATTGATCGTCTATGGCTGAGTGCCAGCAGAGATCTTTTACATGCCATAATCGTACGACATGGAGTGTTGAATGGACTATTTTTCCACCCTCCAAAAATCCGACTACCTCTGCCGAGTGTGAACCCGCTATCTTGGGCTCCACAGAGGGAGCTTTTGATTTAAGTAGCTTGTTAGAATTAATGAGTGTTTTTTTCTGTTTCAGGGAGTTCTGTACATGGCATCTATTCTACCAAATGTAAAAGAAGTTCGAAAAGTTCCATCAAATAGGTTCAACCACGTGGATTTCCTCTGTCACAGGAATCTAAAAAATCTGTTGAACGACCACATATTGAGCATGTTAAAAAAATATTAAATATTGTTAGGAATCAAATAATGGTTGTTTTATTAATTTAATCGAGGATGGCTCAATTAGTACGCGCACACACAATGAATAACATCACTTCACTAATTACTGCCAATTTATAAAAGACTCCTGTCCACGCAGTTGGTCTTCGGCTGGCAGTCTTTACCAAAGCTTGTGATCCTCCATAATCATGATTGACAGATTTCAGCTTCAGTTTTCACTTCACTTCGTACACACCGCGGTCATTTTATACAGCAATTCCATGTGGACGGGTTCGTAAACACGTCTGCTGGCTATCACAATGCAGGACTGCTTTACATTTGGCTCGACTCCAGACAAGACCGATAACTCGCGTAGTCAGTTCACGTGACCGCTCTACACTCTGAACTCTCAGCTCACAATTCCTAATTAAACGACAACCCAACGCCAACTAGCCCTGTTCAAAGCGAGACTACTTTTCTAGTTCAAATATCTTACGGCTGTGGTCAGAATACGATTGATTATTCTAGTTTCGACTTTCAGAATATTCAAGGAGGCCCCAGGGAGTCGAAACATACAATAGAAACAGAGACACCGAGCTAGTTGGCCATGCGGTTGCATTCGGGAGACAGTGGTTTCGAATGCCATCGAGGACAGCCCTGAAGATGCTTTCCCGTGATTTGCATTTTTCACACCAGGCAATGCTGGAGCTGTACCTTGATTAAGACCACGGCCGCTACCTTCCTAATCCCACCCCTTTCCCATTCTTCCGTTTCGAAAAATACTTTGATGTGTTAGTGTGACGTTAAAGTATCAAAAATAGTAAAGAAAAATGAAAGAGAGGCTGTGATACGCAACGTGGACCGACCTGGAGCTTCCCAACCTAACTTATTCGTCAGCGTACTACCTTCGATTCAGAGGGCCCTGGGTTCGATTTCCGGGTAAGCCGGATTTTAATCGCTCCTAATTAATTCTTCTCGGTCTGGAACTCGGTGTTTTTGTCTGTCCCAACACTCTCCCCTTCATACCTAGACAACAAACCAGCATAAAAGCACGCAGTAGTGATTACATCCCTCCATACATTGTTGGTGTCAGGAAAGAGATCCGACTGTAAAACAGGCACAAATCCACATGTGTAAAGTAGTTCGCAGCCGCGGCCCCACAGGTGTGGGGAAAACGATAAAAGAAGAATATAGCATATGCTTTTAACGATTTACACGTCAAACATGATTATAAAAATTAACAGATATATTGTGAAAACAAGAAATCTGATTACGTCCTTAGATGTTCCTAACCACTGCCTGCTCGATCTGCTGCTTATACCGCCTGCTCATAACATTGTAACATGGTACTAAATGAAACAGGGTGTTTACAAAAGCCCACGTAGATGAGAGAATGAAATAGCGGAAAATAGGCTGATACTGTACTTCTTTTCAGTGAAAGTGGTATATTATATGGGATTCTATTTGTTAGCGGACTGCTTCTCCGAAAGATTACGAGTAGGACAGAGGTCAGAATGAATATATTCACCTTCATGAAGTACATTACATAGGTATCCAGGAGCGATGAGGATTGGAGCAGTTATTTCACCGCTAATAAAGAAAGATTCCAAACAGGAGCCACTAATTTGAGTGATCTGGAGAAAGTTTGCTCTTTATTTGCAAGGAAATAACAATTAAAGAGCGGCTGGTCTGTAATAAAGAATAAAGAAGAGGACAGATTCTATGCACTTGTCGGAGCAGAAGAAATTTGAAATTGGAATAAACAAACACTCAACTCGCCAACAAATTGCTGTGCTGTGTAATTCATTCATTGACAAAGAAATTTAAGATTCCACCTGCCTACTTCATGGTGAAGGCATTACAAGTAAATTAATTTTCCTCTTGCTCCAGGAGGTTTTGAAGGCTGAATTCTATATTATTCGTCTTGTGACTGACAAGCATAGAACAGACACTCCCATGTTCAAAAAATTTGGTGACGGAGAATTAAGTTGTGTGTGGTTCATCTATGCAACACCAAACGACTGTTTCTGCCAATATATTGAAGAGATACAAGAACTGGGCGAGTTGGCCGTACTGTTAGGGTCACGCAGCTGTGAGCTTGCATTCGGGAGGTATTGGGTTCGAACCCCACTGTCGGCAGCCATGAATATGGTTTTCCGTGGTTTCCCATTTTCACACTAGGCAAATTGTGGGGCTGTACCTTAAGGACACGGCCGCTTCCTTCCCACTCCTAGGCCTTTCCTATCCCATTGTCGCCTTAAGACCTATCTGTGTCGGGGCGACTTAAAGCAAAATAAGAACATAAAAAGAGATACAAGAAGCTGCAAAGCTCCCTATAAAAAGGCTTGCCAAAGAAACACATCAAGCTATTATTATCACTGTCCGACACCTTGGCTGAATGGTCGACGATGAGCTCTTTGATTCAGAGGGTCCCGGATTCGATTCACGTCCGGGACGGGGATTTTAATCACGTCTGATTAATTCCCCTGCCTCGGGGACTGGGTGTTTGTGTCTGTCCCAACACTCTTCTCTTCAAATACAGAGAAAACACCAGACTACCAACCACCATAGAAACACGCAATAGTAATTACTTGCTTCCACATAGGGTTGGTGTCAGAATGGCAGGAGAAAATCCACATATGAGTGGCACTGTTCGCACCCCACAGGTGTGGGAAAAGCGGTTATCTACTTCCATTTTCATTGTTCATCTTCTACAGAATTACATTTTTATGTGCTAACACAGGCCTTTCAGGAGATCCATTTGAAGCCATGTTTAGGGAGCAGTGCTCAATGACTGACTCACGGGCTGCTCAAAATTCCGTAAAGAGAACTCCGAAATCCGGAATTTTAATTCCACCGATGGTGCTAGTGTTATGCACAAGCGAATTTCACAAAAAAAAATTTGCCTCAATATCTTCTTCCAGATTTGATACTCGACTTACTGGGAGATTTTCGTTAGCCCCCCGTGCCACTTTAATAACAGCTTCGCGGGCACTAGTTTGTGTGGTTATGAAATCCAAGAAGAAACTGAATGCAGCACGTGCTTGAATAATGTTTACACCTGAGTTAATCCATCCCTATTGATGAATTTGATCAATCACTCAAGTACGCCTGTGATATCCCTAGCCACGATTTACTGACCTAATTATGGCGCTATATGAATTTGTTGAGGTTGCTCTACCGTGCTGCAAGAACTCGTCGAGTCATTTAAAGTGTGATAGTAACAATCATCGCCAGGAACTTGCGTCACAAACTGTGGTGGCCAAAATTAAGAAAACCTTCACTTAGTAATGTAGGGAAGTATAATACAGAAAAAGTTTCCAGATTATGTTGTCCGTTGAAATCTCTTTTTTCCAGAAGTTACGAAGATATAAATCTCCAGAGCACTACTTTATTTTCAGCTTCAACTTCGCTTATGTGCTTATCTACCTGTAATCCCGCGATAACTACGGCTGTTTGGTGCTGCCATCTAGCGGCGGATTCTTCGCAAGTCGTGTCACACGTTTGAGTATGGAATGAGCAGACAATATAAGCAGCCATAGGGTGCGTATCGAGCAGGTAGAATCCTATCTAAATTGTACGAATGCATAGTACGATGGGGATTGGTCTATTGCGGCAATTATATGTCCTGTTTACACAACAGAGAGCTCCACTGTCATCCGGATGGCTGCAGGTGTCGGTGTCAATCGAAAGATGCGAATGCCTTAATATTCAAAGTGTGTGCGAAGTTTGGTCTGTGTGGATTATAAGGAATACAAAATGTATTTACATTTCTGTACTGGTATTATCTTGATTGTTACTTCAGTCATTTTAATGAAAACAGGGACGCAATGACAACATTCTTCTTAGCAACAATTAACCCCTTCAGTCATGGTGGCGTCGAAGGTGGAGAATCAAAATTAATGTTAACGAAAGCGATGCAACTCTATTTTCAAAACGTACCAGGACTGTCTCACACCCACTGACCATTTTGGCGAAGTGATCCGGTGGAGAAATGCAACTAAACACCTAGGAGTTACCCTAGACAAAGGACTCACGTTCAAAGATCATAAAAACTTGATTTCGGCCCAAGCGAACAGACGCTTTTCTTAAATTACATCCCTTATGAAAGCCGACCAAGGCCTTAATCTAGAAAACAGGTTCACGCTGTACAGGACGTCCCTTCGCTCAATTCTAGAGTATGCCACTTCGAAATGGGGAATGGCAGTCAAAACCCACCTGGATAACTAACGGTTAATGGCGAATAGTGTATAGTCACGAAATACGAGGCTCGTGATTTGTGCGGCATTAAGGTGAATTTTAGTCGTTTGACAGTCGGAAGTGTGATGCATTACTCTAACTTGTACAGTTATTCACGTCAGAGTGTTCGTGAATTGTTCAGTGAAACCTGAAGCGAAATATCTACAAAAACAACCATGCCCCCAAATTTAAAAAGGTGCCAGTGAAAGCCATTGTGAAGCAAGCAGTGCAGGAAGCGCTGAGCAGTAAGGAAACTCTCAACACGCTGGCCAACCTCATCCAAGATCAGGTGACGAAGACAGTTGTAGAGCAACTGAAAGAAACCATAAATTTCAATACGAGTGTGATCGAGGAACTAAAGCGTACGCTGGAAGAAAGAGACACGGCCATAAGGGAATTAAAAAGGGAGCTGCAAGTTAAAACAGACAGTTTAGAGCAGTACCAAAGAAGACAGTGCTTGCGTGTGTTAGGTGTGGAAGAACCTGCAGGAGAAAACACGGACAATATTGTCATTGATATTATTTGTGAAATTGGGGTGGACGAAATAGACCGATCGCGTAGGGTTGGGAAAAGTCAAACTGGCCGTCCAAGACCCATGATTGTGAAGTGAAAAGAAATGCGATGTTTATAAACAAAAATAAACTCAACGGTACAAATAAAACAATTAGAGAGAACCTAACCTGCGGCTTCTGCAGGACGCTATAAGTAAGTTCAGTGTGCGGAACGTGTGGTCGAATGATGGCATAATTTATGTTAAGCAGGGAACTCGTAAAATACCTGTGTGAAACCTCGAAGATCTCGATGGTATTCGCTAACCATGAGCCGACATTCTGTAAACTATATATCGCTGTATATAACTTTAATCAGAATTTCAACTGTAGCTATAGCCTACATTTTTATCATTAATTTCAATTTTTAGTTTCTTAATTTTATCTAGTGTAGTTTTTCCTTTTATATCTACAGTTAGATTTTAAGTTGTCAGCAACAAGTAATCAGGAAACAAATGCCTCTAGTTTCAGCCTCCCCAACCCACAGTCCCAAGCAGGTCACTACCTGTATCTCCGAGCCCCCACCCTAATTACCGCTAATCACCTTCAAGACATTCTTTCGCCGCACCCTACCTCCTTACAAATAGCACATGTAAACACTCAGAGCATTCTGCCACATTGCCCGGAATTCTCTGAAATATTCTCAACCTGCAACCTGCATGCCATACTATTCTCCGAGTCGCGGTTGCGTCAGTCTATCCCTTCATCTCTTGTTAGTATGAATGGTTATTCACTAGTTAGGAATGACAGGAGCGGTAAGCTCGGTGGAGGAGTCGGTATGTATATACGGGATGATGTGAAGTATAGGGTGATATTAAAATCCCCCAGTGAGTTCTCCAATAGCCCTGAATTCTTGTTCATTGAGCTCATAGTTCGCGGTACGGAGTGCTTGCTTGGTGTGGTGTATCGTCCACCGAAGACTGGTAACATCACAAATCTAGAGGAAGCCCTACATGATCTAACACCCAGGTATGAGCATTTGATTTTAATGGTAGACTTTAATACAGACTTGACAAACAAATCTACCGAAACAAAACGGTTGACTGAGATGTTTTCATCCATTAATTTGACAATACTACCCCTAAACCCTACAACCCATGTTTCCAACTCACGTACGCTCCTCGATCTAATAATTACTAATAATACCAACCGAATCCTAACTCATGGACAAATGCCCGTTCCCGGTCTCTCCCGACATGACATGGTTTACGCTGCATATTCCTTGAAGTGCCCTAAATTCAAGCCGAAATTAATTGCATATAGAGATTTTAAACACTTTAATGAAGACGCATTTTTTGAAGATGCTCTGAACACACCATGGCACAACATTCAGTTCATAAATGACATTGACGATAAAGTAAATCATTTTAACGAACTACTTCTGACTCTGTATGACAGACATGCACCACTACGCACTGTTAGGGTAAAGAGACCTTCAAACCCATGGCTGTGCCAAGTAATACGAGATCAGATGAAAATAAGAGACGCAGCCTATAATTATTACGTGAAATATCCTACATCTGACAATTTCGGAAAGTATAAAAAACTCCGAAACAGAACAACTCAGTTAATTAGAAATGCTAAAATACGTCACTCTTATGATATTTTGAACACTGAAAATTCTAGTCAGATTTGGAAATCTCTTCGCGAAATGGGATTATGCAAAAACAAGACAAATGACAACAACTGTAATGTACCACTAGCTGACCTAAACTCATACTTTAGCTCACGATCCTCTCAGATTGACGAACAGACCAAAGCAGCAGCAATTAACAAAATATCCTCAAAAACAAGACATAATGGCGAGCAGTTCTACTTTTCTCATGTGACCCCCAGTGACGTTAGGGAAGTCTTCAGTGAAATAAAGTCAGGGTCCACTGGCCATGATGGAATCAACCTGTCTCTTTTAAAAAGAATCATAGACATCATACTTCCAACGGTCACGCATATCATTAATAACTCACTCATGACTGGAGTTTTTCCTTCGAATTGGAAACATACAATCATCCGACCTTTCCCTAAAAACAATAAACTCAACAGTCCCGAAGATTGTCATCCTGTAAGTATCCTTCCTATATTAGGAAAATTGTTGGAGAAAATAGTACATAAACAAATGACTGAATATCTTATACAGTACAACTTACTTGACAAATATCAATTGGGATTCAGACAAAAGCACAGTACTACCACTGCATTAGTTAAAGTGACAAATGACATGCAACTAGCGATAGATAAAGGACAAATGACTATACTTATTCTCTTGGACTTAAGCAAAGCCTTCGAATGTGTAGATAGAGATATATTGCTCGCTAAGCTTAAGGCGCTGAAATTTTCTTTAAGCTGGGTACACTCCTATCTTAGTGATACTCAGCAGCGCGTATCAGTGGGAAACGATACATCTTCATGGCAAACCACTAAGATGGGCGTGGCTCAGGGAGGAGTATTGTCACCACTTTTGTTCTCATTGTACATGAACGATTTATCTGAGATGCTGACCAATTGTCAATATCACCTGTATGCAGGTAATATTCAGTTATATATTCACACAAAACCTAATGACTTAAACAATTCAATCACTAAGTTAAACGAAGACCTAGCAAATGTTAATGACTGGACTAGCAGACATGGCCTGAAAGTGAACCCATCAAAATCACAGGCCATCATAATTGGCACGTATAAATCTCATGCTAAAGTACAAAACACGTCTATACCCAGTGTTATGCTCAGTGGAATACCAGTAACATTTAGCGATCATGTAAAGAACCTTGGAGTAGTATTCGATGAATATTTAAGTTGGTCGGAACATGTCACAAAAATTTGTCAAAGAGTATTCTACTCATTACATTCTGCAAAAAGGATGAGGGACTTCCTTCCAAGAAACACAAGAAAATTATTAGTACAGAGTCCAATATTTCCAATATTTGACTACGGAGATGTAGTTTATAATAGTATGAGTAAAACACTTTCATGTCGACTACACCGAGCCTACAATGCTTGTGCTCGTTTCCTATTAAATATCCCAATACAAACTCATATTAGCCCTTTCCTCTCTCAGCTGTCATGGTTAAGATTGGCTGAACGACGTAAATACCATGCTGTTTCCCTTCTCCACAGTATTCTGCAAACAAGCAAACCGGACTATCTTAGAATAGACTTTAAATACCTCTCGCCTTCCGATAGAGCTCCCTCAAGGTCATCCATACGTTCCCTCTTGTCCATTCCCATTCTCCACAGTAACTCGTACAACAACTCATTCATACCTGCTACCATATGTTCCTGGAACTCAATCCCAGCTGAAATTAGAGGCATAGGAAATCCGAGGCTATTTAAAAGGAAATGTTTAATGTGGTACTCAAATATGTAAAAAGTAGATTTCACCAACGTAAAAATTAGCTCTTAATTATCAATAAGGATACAAAATTATAGAGGTTAAGTAAATTAATTTTAGTGATTTTTAGAAATATATGTAAAAATGATTTTATGTACATTATTCTGTAGTATTGTAACTTTCCTAACTCTCTTACTAAATTTACAAACATATAAAACTGCATTTAACTTGGAAAATCTAAAATATCTGCATTTAAAATAGAAATTATGAAAATTAAGATTCATTAAATAAAATACACACTCGTCGGACCTTGTACTCACACTTACTTGTTACCTGCTTACTTACACATACGTTATTTGAAGGGCGCCAGCTGCCACTCAGTGCAGCAAGAATAGAATGAGACTCTTGACTATCTCTAGGGTGTGGGGTAATAAGTTTACTTTTGACAACATACCATATAAGTTCTGGGAAAAGGAGATTGGCGTTCGGTTTCCCCATTAATTTTGAGGTTAAGATATTTTACTTTCATTGAAATAAAACCATGAATTCGTTTGATAGAACAATATATATTCTTTAAATAATATATCAAAAAATAGTGAGTCTTGTTGCGATAAAACAGATGAGAATATGAAATTATGACATTGCAACTGAAAGAAACTAGGCATGAATTTGAATTCTTCTCGACCGGACATTTAACAATTTATACGAAATATTTCCCTCACTGATTCACTTGACTGTACCTTCAACACTTTTAGTGTAATTACGACGTATTCCTTTGATCTGGTGTTTACTGTAGATGTGTCACGCCTAACTTGGTGATACATCCTTGTGACTGCTTCTTCTCCATATCATCTGACTTCTTTGTAAGTCAATATGGTATTACCTCTTGGCAGGTCCAGGGTTGCCCTCTCTGACTTCATGGTAAGCCCTTGCGTCCGTGTCTCCCACTAAGTGACGGACCAACTAACTTTTGACCTCACTCTCTCAATGACCAATAATTAATGGCTCACTGAGTTTTCTCCATCTCTCGTTCACACTTGTTGACTGACCGACTGAGGTCTCTTCATCTAGTAGACTTCTTCACTGTACTGCATCCGTATAACTAATGACTTATGACCGACTGAGGCCTCTCCTTCCCGTAGACTGACGCTATAAGGCGCTGGTCCTCGTATTTATAACCATTGGTTGACACACCTACGCAATCTCCAGAAATAACAATGACATACTCCCACCTACGCGACAGATATTACATACAGTGGTGAAATAGCCCGGGGCGGCTGACTCTCTGAGCGCATATCTAAATAAATACGATGACGTAGCCATGGAGTGGCGATGACTTGGCAGAATCGCCAGTGGTATAGCAATATAACAACGTCACTTCCACATCTGATACATCGAAACTCTCACTGTACAGGTATTTAATTATAATCTACACATACGTATATATGCATACATCTAAGTACAATCTTGCAAGCAACAGGCATTGCAAAATTGAATTAAATAAGACTGCTAATTACAATAATAGTAACAATATCACAGATAACATAATAATAATACTGACATAATAATAATAATAATAATAATAATAATAATAATAATAATAATAATAATAATAATAATAATAATAATAATAATAATAAAATACTGATAAAATCATAGAATAATAAAAATACAGATATCATCTTGTAACGGGATTTGAACCGTTACAGTATAAAGCTGTTGTATAATATGGTTTGGCACAATAGCAGGCTTCATAGCCTGAGCCCCGCCATATAAGAAAGGCAATAAACTAAACTAAACTGTAGCATGCAATTCAATAAATCTCATTCACAATAATTACCGCACCAAATCATAACATCTGATGACTCTACGCTCGCCATACTTCATCAAAATGTGCACCACATCAACATTATTACTCGAATAAAACAAGCATTGGCATCGAAGAGCCTTAATTCCACGCATATGAACATTCCACAACTCCTACTGAATAAACACTTCATCAACGTTCTGCGGAACAAGTCATATAAGAGGATCACAACATTAATAATATTACACACACACATACATTCAGAGAACTTAACTGCTAACACTCGACTTTATCTTACCACGATTAACTTTAGTTCACTAGTATAAGAGCAACGAATGAAATATAATCGCGCCTAACCCTATTAAACGCTGACGGTATACTGAAATCCTATCTCATAAACGGTCAGACCAACACTTCACAAAATAACAACAACCGACCCGTTAGGTTATTCAAGTCGTTTCTTAAAAGTCACCTGTATGTGATGACAAAATCTAGTTCTACATTAAGCTGCTACAAATAGGACAAGGAAAGACAATATATGGGAACTGAGCATTGAAGACACAGACTTTCATCCCATCCTTCAGGTTGGAATATTTTTGGATATCTGTTTTATGTTATTTTGGTCATTCCAGCAGAGTTCGGATCCATCAGGGATCCAGTTAGTTTAAGCACAAATCTCCATCTTATTGATGTTCTGGATCATAATTATCAATAATATTGCTGGCTTCCAACCCTGAAACTTAAACAAAGTTTATTAAACAGAGTTTAAACAGACTTTATATCCACACTTTCATTTACTGACACTCGCTTGCATGTATCGGTGCCGTATAATCAATTATTAATCTTATTTAAGGTATATGATCTCTCAAAATCCTACAGATTTCCTCAGTTTCTTAGCATACATCAGAGCTATTCTCAATCTCGACCTACTAGCTGCTTTTTCTTCATACATTGTCAACAAAAAACAAAATTCTATTTTAATTATCTCACAATAATAATTGGTTCGCATTTCATGATTCATAAAACTACCATATTATGATCTCCATTACACATGTTTCTGACATTTGAGGAACTTTGACATTACAGTCACTCTCTTCACTCGCAGAACGCAAAGGAAAACATTCTAACATTTATTTACTGTTCCAAAACATATGATACGTCACTTCGCACAGGCCTTCTTGATGGTTAACCGTGCATGATTTTAAATTATTCCATGGCCTCCGCTATGACGTTTCCCGGACTAAATGTTATGTATGACCTTTTCTCTTTACATCTGTTGACATAATTTGCATTACTAATCTCTGCTTTGTATCTGAATTATTCTTAACTCAATCTTCTGTATACCACGGGGTTCTGAACTTGATTTTTATACTTCATTCCGTAAGATTCACCATAAATATGCGAGTTGTATTGGTTTTCATACGTGATGGAACGCGTAAGCTGGCCGTATTCCGGCGATTCACGTACTTCTGTGCCGTTCCCATCGAACTGTTTATTTTATAACTTTCAATGAATCCTTCGCTCTCGACCTCGACATCATTGAAAGGTTATAATATGTTCCTTCACTACGCGGCGCTGATGTAGATAGATAGGGTTCAGATGTCTCTGAAAATATATTTTTAAATTGGAATTGATGTGATTTAATTCGGAATTTACTGTTTAAATAAATGATTTGAAACCGTGTATTCATTACTATGGTGCTTCAGGACTGTGCATTGTGTTTACTGACTGATGACTTTTTTCATGTGCTATATATGTTTAGTGCAAATTAAGATATAGTGTTTCATGTTTTGAAAGTAATTTGTGAAATATACGTAGGAGATAAGGACATTACTTCAGAAATTGGCTCGTAAGTAAAGTAATCAATATCTCAAACGTTCGTGCATAGTTGCATTAAGTGTTCTTTTAGTAATTCGACACGTAACCGACCGCATTTCAAACTCTGTAGCAATTATAAGTTGTAATCTTCACAGAAAATATGTCAACTGTTTAGTGTACATGCTGCGAAATATATCGCAGTAAATATATTAAACCTCTGCAGGCTTGCCACATTATCCTTATAAATACGTATGTCGTACACATGTAATTTTTACTTAACTACTTAATTTATATGTTATAATGCTCAGCTTAATCATGAATCTTACTAGTAACTTCCTGTGAAGATGCTTAATTCTCCTTTTAAGATGAGTTCCTGCTGGTTATCAGCACTAACTTTGAGTTATTACCAGCACTAGAGCATACAGAGCTAATATTAGAGGAGTCCAGTATGGAAGGAACATCTGATTTAGTAGATTGGCGTTGATATAGAAATCTTTTTACTATAATATTTCAAGATAAATATAATGGGAGATTTGGAAAAAAGTGTGGGAATGTTATGAGATCCAGTTTGCGTATCTGTCTTTGTTTGACCGAGATGAAAATGTTGTTTATTTTTCGATCAAAACTTTACCTCTGGAGGTCGCGTATGATAACCACACATAAAAACAATGAATTACACTTTCGGAGGACCACTTAAATGTTATTAAGGCAATACAGTATATAAAACATAAAAGGTACACAAGTCACATATATTCAGATGTACGTGAATTACAAAAGGCACTAGTACTGAACGTACTTCTTGTACATATACAATAAAATTTTATTTACACATGCGGTACGTACTGACACAAATTAACACTCGAAATATTCTTTACACTTGTGTTCCTAATTGTTATTGTGCCAATGGTTTGGCTGCACCTGAAAGGTTAGCACTGTTGTGCTAGTATTTTGTGAGACTGCTGTCTCTACATGTTACTAGCGGCATGTCTGACGCGCTACTCGCCTTTCTCTCGCCAGTCACTTGCGCCAGAAAACAGTCCCGGAAGCCAAGTGCTGCCCTCTATTCACAATTTCAAGAAATATAAATAAAACACTACAATAATGTAAGTTACACAAATAAGTCATAAAATCACTCAAATATAACTGTTAATGCGATATGCAGTAACATACCGGCCCACTTAAAATGTGCTCACATTTTACAAATTAAATGCAATAACAATGAAATTAAATACCCTGAAAATAAAACAAGTAATGCATGAGTTCTGTCTCAAAAAAAAAGAAAACTGTCAAGGCAAAGATAAATACATATGCACAAATACACAAGAAAATATGGACGACGCACTACACTGAGGTCACTAGTCAATTGGGAGTGGGCATAATTTGCACACAGGTCTCCTATAAACTCCTGTGGGTGTACGGACATCAACGACTCTCACCAACCCGTCCTTGCCTGGAAATGTTTGCTCAATGATGCCTAGTCTCCAGTCCAATGGTGGAGTGTTGTCCTCCTTAATTAGGACAACAGTTCCTGTAGATACACTGGGCTGTGCTGACCTCCATCTCATGCGTTGCTGCAAGCTGCCCAGATAGTCGGATGACCACCTGTTCCAAAAATGTCCCTTCATTTTTTGAAGATGATTCCACCTGGAAAGCCTTGAAGTATTTGATAAGGTTAGGTCTGGTTCAGGTATGGCCATCATGGGTTCTCCTATCAGGAAATGTCCGGGTGAAAGATAAGAGGTGTCATTTGGGTCATTGTTCAGGAGAGTGATTGGACGTGAATTTAAAATGGATTCAATCTGACAGAGAAGAGTATTCATTTCTTCGAATGTCAAGTGAGCGTGCTTGGTGATTCTAGTAAGGTGAAATTTCATAGATTTCACCCCAGCTTCCCAAAGACCTCCGAAATTTGGTGCTCGTGGAGGAATGAATTTCCAGGTAAATCCTTCTTGGATTCCAACATTATCAATTTCACGTTGGTGTTGCTCTGATTGGAATAATTTGTAAAGTTCTCGAAGTTGATTTCTGGCTCCGATGAATGATGAACCATTGTCACTGTGAAGTTGAAGTACCTTTCCTCTCCGGGCTATCATTCTCCTTAAGGCAGCAATGAAGGCTTCGGTGGTTAAATTGCTTACAAGTTCCAAGTGAATGGCCTTGGTGGCTAAGCAGACAAAAAGTGCAACGTAGCATTTTACTCTCGTGTTACTACGTGGAGAACCTTGTTTAATGAAGAAGGGTCCCGCAAAGTCTACACCGCTATATAGGAAAGGACGAGTGGGTTTAACTCTTTCAGCAGGCAGCTGGCCCATCAATTGCGATGAGCTCTCGGCCTTGAACCTGTAACATGTCACACATTTGCGAATGACACCTTTGACAGTTGTCCTGGCGTGAGGAATCCAATACTTCATTCTAAGTGATGCAACTAGTAGCTGTGTGCTAGCATGTAGTAATCTTAAGTGTTCGTCACGAATAATTAATTTCGTGACATGGTGATGCGCTGGTAGTATAATCTGATGTTTCTGGTCATATGCTGCGTCTGCATTACGTAATCGCCCGCCCACTCTGAGACACTCATCTTTATCAAGAAATGGAGCGAGAGATTTTAACTGACTTCTCTTGTCAACTTCTTTTTTCAGTTGAAGATATTGAATTTCCTTCTGAAATTCCTGGTGTTGAATATATCGTACACAGCAAAGTAGTGCATTGTTGCATTCTTCCGTGCTTAGATTTCCTGTAATCTTCGCATGTGAGTGCTGTAAATTGTAGATGAATCTTTTACAGTACGCAAAGACACGTTTCATTCTTGATAACGAGGAAAACCGTGTAGTGATGTCTTCATTATCGCAGCTGTTGATTGCACATGTAGTGGGTTTGGCTTCAAGTGCTTCTGAGGTACATTCTGCAGTACTGATTGGCCATAATTCTTCAGGCTGGCACAACCAGGACGGTCCATGCCACCAGAGGTCATGTGATTTTAATGCTTGAGGCTCGCTTCCTCGTGACAATATGTCAGCTGGATTCTCTTGTGTAGACACATGATGCCATGTGCAGTTTTCTGCCGTGTCCTGGATTTCAGAGACCCGGTTGGCGACGAATGTTTTCCACCTCGTCGACGGTGACGCAATCCATTGTAAGACAATTGTAGAGTCTGTCCACGCATGAATAGAACTTATATCCAGGTTGAGACTCGTGAACGTTTGCTTAAGTAATCTTGCTAACAGGAGAGCGCCGCACAATTCTAAGCGTGGAATTGACAATTGTTTAAGTGGGGCGACTCTTGATTTAGAACACATCAAATTGCATGAAATAAGCCCTTCTTCATCTGTGGTACGAATGTACACGCAAGCCCCGTAAGCACGTTCAGAGGCGTCGCAGAAACCATGTAATTCACAATTTACAACTTTAGTCTTACTTAAAATGTACCTGTCAATTTTGATGTCGTTAAGTTCTGGTAATTGCGAGTAAATAGCATTCCAAGTGTTAAGAAGCTGACTCGGCAGGTCTTGATCCCATTTTAATTGAAAGGTCCAGAGTTGTTGCATGAAGACCTTGCATGAGAGAATAACTGGACCCAATAATCCCAGAGGGTCAAAAATTGCAGCAATAGTTGAGAGTACACTTCTCTTGGTTGCATGGGAAACCCTTTTAACAGTTATGTCGAATTGAAACTGGTCCGTAGAAGGGTGCCAGAGTATTCCCAATGTTCTTACTGTGTCTGCATTGTCGAGTTGAAGTGGTGATTTGGTTTCTCTATTTTCTTCTGGTATTTTTGACATGACCTTACTGCTGTTAGAACACCATTTCTTAAGTTCAAATCTCCCTCTTAACAGTAATGTCTCTAATTCTTGCTGTAAACGAATGGCTTCTGATTCAGTACTGGCTCCGGTTAGGAGGTCATCAACATAAAAATCCTTTCTAAGGACAGCTGCTGCTTGTGGAAATTCCTTTGACTCGTCATCGGCTAACTGTTTCAAACACCTTACAGCGAGAAAGGGAGCACTTGCCGTACCGTAAGTAACTGTCGTGAGTTCATAACACTGGAGAGGTTCGGTGCTAGTGTTTCTCCATAGTATTCGTTGTAGTTTCATGTCCTTGTCGTCAACTTGTATTTGTCGATACATTTTTGTAATATCTGCGACAAGAGCAATCTTGTGTGATCTGAAACGTAGTACAATAGAATGCAGGTCGTCTTGTATGGTAGGACCTACGAGTAACTTGTCATTCAAAGATACGCCACTGTCAGTCTTAGCAGACGCATCAAAGACAACACGAGTTTTAGTGCTGGTACTTGTTGGTTTGAATACGGCATGATGTGGCATGAAGTATCCTCCATCTTCAGTGCACGTGGGTACCGGTTTCATGTGGCCAAGTTTCAGATATTCATTCATGAATGCTGAATATTCTTCTCTTAATTTGGGATCACGATTAAGTTTCTTCTCAATACTGTAGAATCTCACTACTGCCTGAGGGTATGAATTCCCTAACTGCGATGAAGTCTGTTTAAGTGGCAGTCGAACTCGGAACCTTCCTGTAGCATCTCGCGTTGTGTTCTTAGTGAAGTGTTCTTCGCAATCTCTTTCTTCTTTGGTGATTGGTGGCATATTCAGTTCTTCTATTTCCCAGAATCTTTTAAGGTGTGTGTCTAATTGGTCTACCTGGATGAATAGTGATGTTGCATGTTCCCCTTGGTGTTGTATGGGTGCCTGGCCAGCTACTACCCAACCCAGTTTCGTATTCTGCAATGTTGGATACCCATCACGAGTTTTCTTGCCCTCCAATATAACCTTAAAGAATATGTCTGCACAGAGTAGCAAATCGATCTTGCTTGGAATGTGGAAATTTCTGTCGGCATATTTTATATTGGTGGGTAGATTCCATCTTGAAATGTCGATTTTTCTACTTGGCAAATTGTTTGTAATCTTTGGTAGCACTAAGCATGTGGCATCTACATTGAAAGGGCTGACCGCAGATTGCAAATGAACTGTAATGCAGTGTGAGGTTTGAACTCCTGCACCGTTAATTCCAGTTACTGGTGTAACATGTTTTTGTTTTCTTAGACGTAATAATTGAGCTAGTTCTTCGCTCACGAAATTTGTCTGAGAACCTGAATCCAAAAGACATCTAGCCTCATGCATATTACCGTGAATGTCTTTAACCTTGACTATTGCTGTTGATATCAAGACTGTAGACAGATCGGATTCCTTGACAGCGCAGTGAGTAACATCTGTTGAACGGGTTGTGTGATTAGCTACTGCTTGGCGTGAGCTGTGTTCTCTCTCTGTTTCCCGTGAGCTAAGCATTGGCCTGCTGCGGTCACGTCTGGTGTCATCATGCAATAGTGAATTGTGATACTTTCCGCACATCTTGCACGAGCCTGATTGGCACTGATTGACATTATGATTACTGCCCAAGCAGTTAAAGCATAATTTGTAATCTCTCACAACATTACGTCTCTCATGGACATTGAGCCTTTTGAAGGACTCGCACTTAAATAGGTAATGTGAGCCCTTGCAGAGTACACATTGGTAATTAACACTAGCATGCACATTGCTTACTTGATGTTTGGGTGTAGATCTAATTGACTGTTTAATCTGTTGAACTTGAGTACCTGGCTTGATTGCCTCAAGTGCTAAACATCTCTTTTCTAAAAATGTCCACAACACCTCCAGAGATTCTAACTCAGAACCTGAAGTGTGTATTTCCCATGCCTTCCTAGTCGCTGGGTCTAGTTTGTTGATTAACAATTGTGACAATAATAAATCTTCAATTGAAACATCTAAGTCAAGGGCTTGTAATGCTTTTACATTGGCCTGACTTGTGTTTATAGCCTCTCTGAGAGAATTGGCATTCTCTTTCTGGATTGAGTCTTGCTCTAATATCCGTTTAATGTGGATTGACGAAATTAATTTGTTGTTTTGAAACCTGTCTATTAACCTTTGCCAAACTATGCTGTAGTTTTCAGCAGATAGAGGGAGACTTTGTGCAATTGAAAGAGGTTCGTTTCTTAGACTGCTAATTAGGTAGTGAAATTTCTGTATATCATGCAAATCTTGATTGTTATGGATCATAGATACAAAGGAATCGTGAAATCCTCTCCAGTCTTCGTACTCGCCTCCAAATGGTTTCAGTGTAATAGTAGGTAATTTGATGTGCGCCCCATAGTAATTATTGCTTACTGAGATATTCCCTTGACTGGAGTGTCTGGAAAGACCTGTTATTTCATGCTGGGTGATTATTCTGTCTATGTCGACCTTTATCTGATGATATGTGTCTTCAAATATTTCTCTATCTGCTTCGTATGTTTCTCCCTCCTCACTGATTTCTAGCTGGGATTGAATGTCCTCATACCTTTGTTTCAATTCCTCTAAACTTTCCCTACGAGAGATAATAGCCACAATTCCCTGCTCACTGTTAAACCCATCTACGAAGTTTTTAATACGTGTTACGCTGCCCTTTATTACACCTCGTTTGCGTATTAGAATTTTAATACTCTCCTCTGCCATAATGAAAGGATAGGAATAAAGATATGAATTGGATCTGACCTTGTAAGGTGTGGGAAGTAGTTGTTGTCATCAAGGAGCCATCTTGATATGGCTCAGGGTTGCTACTGCCAACAGTCCACAGGTTGTATTCCACAGCGCGGAAGATTTGACCGGCGCGGTTGGTAGCTCTGATTTAGCGGCGTGAGTTCGCGCGTAAATCAGCCATGTGGCGAATTGCGTCATAAATTGCACCACGATACATCACAATATATTATCGGCATAATCCAGTCACTGTAAATGCACTATGTTTGTTGTCACATAAAATGAAAGCTCGAAGTATCCGGCCCGGAGGACCAAAATGTTTGACCGAGATGAAAATGTTGTTTATTTTTCGATCAAAACTTTACCTCTGGAGGTCGCGTATGATAACCACACATAAAAACAATGAATTACACTTTCGGAGGACCACTTAAATGTTATTAAGGCAATACAGTATATAAAACATAAAAGGTACACAAGTCACATATATTCAGATGTACGTGAATTACAAAAGGCACTAGTACTGAACGTACTTCTTGTACATATACAATAAAATTTTATTTACACATGCGGTACGTACTGACACAAATTAACACTCGAAATATTCTTTACACTTGTGTTCCTAATTGTTATTGTGCCAATGGTTTGGCTGCACCTGAAAGGTTAGCACTGTTGTGCTAGTATTTTGTGAGACTGCTGTCTCTACATGTTACTAGCGGCATGTCTGACGCGCTACTCGCCTTTCTCTCGCCAGTCACTTGCGCCAGAAAACAGTCCCGGAAGCCAAGTGCTGCCCTCTATTCACAATTTCAAGAAATATAAATAAAACACTACAATAATGTAAGTTACACAAATAAGTCATAAAATCACTCAAATATAACTGTTAATGCGATATGCAGTAACAGTCTTGAAATTTTCACTTTTTCACCATTAATAATGAAACTGCCACAATTTTGAGTGGTGGTTAAATGCGGATCACGGATACGACGTTGATCACTGAAAGGCAGATCCTGTCGTGGAGTCGACCACTTGGAGAACAGACTGGGATGCTCTGGAGTGAAAATTTTTTTTTACTTGACTCTTTATCGTAACCCGACTGAAATGAAATGGCGTATGGCTTTTAGTGCCGGGAGTGTCCGAGGACAAGTTCGGCTCGCCAGATGCAGGTCTTTTGATTTGACAACCGTAGGCGACCTGTGCGTCGTGATGAGGATGAAATGGTGATGAAGACGACACATACACCCATCCCCAGTGCCAGCGAAATTAACCAACTATGGCTAAAATTCCCGACGCTGGCAAGAATCGAACCCGGGGGCCCTGTGACCCAAGGCCAGCACGCTAACCATTTAGCTATAGAGCCGGACGCAACCCGACTTGTAACCCGGGACATAGCAAGTTGTTGGCATATTCTCATGTGGTAGTAATTTTTGTTCTACAACTTGTTTTACGTCGCACCGACACAGACAGATCTTACGGCGACGATGGGACAGGAAAGGGTTAAGAGTGGGAAGGAAGCGGCCGTGGCCTTAATTAAGGTACAGCCTGGTGTGAAAATGGAAAACCACGGAAAACCATACTCAGGGCTGCCGACAATGAGGTTCGAACCTACTATCTGCCGAATACTGGATACTGGCCGCACTTAAGCGACTGCAGCTATCGATCTCGGTCGGTAGTAAATTGAAGCATATGCCAAAGTACACGCCTTACTTCTCAAATACTTAATATTTTTCACTTTTCAGTTTACGAAAATTTAACACCAGATATTTCCTGCGTATAAAACTACCGAAAAAGACCAGAAACTGTTTACACACACTTCCGCTTTAAGCCGACAAAAAGCGCGCCTACTTAGCCTTTATATCGATAGCAGCGCTGCAGGCGGCGGAGAATATGTACACCGTGTCTGTGAACATCGCCCTCTACTATGACTGCGCTAATACGCCTTCCCAATACAGCAATATGAGCGAAATGGGCCTAGTTCCCATTCCTACCACCGAGCGCTGCTTCGCTGGCATTGAAACACGATTGTTCATTACAGCAGACGTTAAGTGTTTAGTATATTTCTGTTCAAATATATAGCCAATCACTCAAAAAATCATATATGAATCACACCTTACACCTTAATAAAGAAATTCAAAGAAGAACGTACCCCTCCGCAGCGGAAAAGCTGTACAAAATAATGTTAATGGTTGGTAGTAAATACTGTAAAGAATTATATTCACACCATTTTCTGTTGAAGTGTTTCGCGTTCTCGCGTTCAAATCTTGAAAAGATTTCTGTTATTTATGTGGCTATGTTATTTAAGAATACAGGAATAGCACACTCGCAAATAACTTCGCTACCGGGCGAGTTGGCCGTGCGGTTAGGAACGCACAGCTGTGAGCTCGCATCCGGGGGATAGTGGGTTCGAACCCCACTGTTGGCAGTCCTGAAGATGGTTTTCCGTGGTTTCCGATTTTCACACCAGGCAAATGCTGGGGCTGTACCTTAATTAAGGCCACGGCCGCTTCCTTCCCATTCCTAGGCCTTTCCTGTCCCATCGTCGCAATAAGGCCTATCTGCTTTGGTGCGACGTAAAGCAACTAGCAAAAAGAAAAATAACTTCACTCAATAACTATGAATGTCCGATTTCAGAACAACTGAAGTGAGGAAAATCACGCAACACAGGCACTAAATAGTCACTCATAGATGCAAGAGGATTTTTATGCACAAATGGTTGTGCTTTCAATACAAAATCATAACTTTCAAAATCCACAGTGGCAAATCAGATGGGTACTGCAGCCTGCTGTTTTAATCTCTTTTATAAATCAAGTCCGTTAGCACTGTTGAGCACCTTGGTCTTGTCAAAAGAATCAAGCATCTTGTACGGCTGCAATGTTGCTACATTTGTGCTACGGACACGTATGTCGAATCAATTTTTTATCGATAACTTGTATTTGACAGTGGTACCTGCATTAAAGATCGTGAATATATGTATACGAATGGTTTTTAAATATTATAGGGCTGTTATTACTTCAGTCGCGAAAATATATTTCGGGCGCAGCACATTCATTTTCTTAAACTTAGGCGGCTCGATGTTTTTGCGTGTAAGAAAAATGAACCTGTTTCACATTTTAATTTGATTGCATCTGATACAGTTTCTTGATAAAATCAGCATTTATTTCCTGGGAAACATAGATATTTGTGTGTGGGGGGGGGGATTTCGTACTTTTCAGAATGTGCCATTTGTCAAAAGCAAGAGGCATTTCACCATCAACAGGAAAACAGATCTTCGGTTTAATGTGTTTTGAAGAAGACATGCTTCTTATCCTCCTCACATTAGTCTCGATTGTCACTCACAATGCGCAACACGAGAAAACCGCAAGCTTCGAATTCCTTTATTGTTTTGAGTGTTAATATATAGCTCTGTACCTAAAAGCCTCCTAAACAAGAAAAATGCTGATGTAACCTTTATTTTGTAGTCACAGCAAAAATTATAAAACAGAACAGGTTATTGACTAGGGTAATTCGATTTCTACTTTCGCTTGCACGACAGTCATCTTGAGTAGTATATATTCGCTCAACATGGAATGAAGCGTCTTGCTGTTGATAGAAGGTTTCGAGTTTCTTGTCATATAACAACTGCTGTTCGATGGACTACCAGCGAACACAATCTCTCTGCTTCATTTAGGCGCTGACTTTCTGCTAAGAGGTGCTCCTTTACTGAGAGTGTTATTCCAGTCTCGCAGTTTATATCTCCTACGTAGCGTGAACGTGTGGATTTATTCGGTGTGCCGAACATATCGTTTCGGTGATCCTGAATTGAAATTCGACGAGAAATTCTGTTTTGAAGTAACATTTAGCCATTGATGACGTTATTCATTGAAAGTAAATTCATGAAACCAAATCCCACTTGCCGATCTGCTTTTCATCTTACATTAAGGCACACAGTAGTAAATAATATTATGAATATAAACATTAAAACGGTTCACGACCAAAGAAACAACCCAAATAAGGAAAACACTGGCTCAGATTACACCAGCACTATTAGCAATGATCACTGAGTGTGTCTCGTCAAGCAGACTAATGCCAGCTTCTCAGCGCTCCTAGCGCCTGAACTTGTAACTGCGCCGTGTTCGCTCGTTTACATGTGTGACTGAGCGAATGAGAAGGCGTATTAGCGCAGTCATAGTAGAGGGCGATGCTGTGAACCACCGCCGTCTCGATCCTCTTATACTGCCTGCTCTATGCCACTAGTTTAATACAGGAAGGCGCGATTACCAATATTTCTCCAAGTCGCCGTAAGAGTGCGGCAGTATACGCACAATCTTCGCTGTCAGTGTGGGTGTAGCATTGTGTTATTAGTGTATGAATGTGTGTGAAAACCTGAGTTACTTCGTACAATGAGTAAACGTGTCTGGTCACTTCCGTTCGTACAAGAGATATTTTGAATAGAACTGTGAAATGAATTAATCATGTTATGCTTATAGATATTTCAAAAGTGATTTTACGGTGTTAGTACTTGTTTCTTTCCGTTCGTGCAAGGTATATTTTCCGTAGAACTGAAACTTCAGATTCTTTCTCCGAAATATTCAACTGTTGTGTACCATTTTGCCAATCTCGGCAAGGTGGTTCGCAGCCAGAAAAGGTACGACTCCATGAAATACCGTCTAGAAAGGAATTAAGAGAAAAGCGGCTGTCGGCTTTATCTAGGCAAGGACCTAATAAAGGAAGAAATTGGATATCCTCAGATTACTCCCGCATCTGTGCCTTTACACCTTATTTCAGAAGGTGATGGAGCCTCCGCGGCTCAGACAGCAGCGCGCCGGCATCTCACCACTGGGTTCTGTAGTTCAAATCCCGGTCACTCCATGTGAGATTTGTGCTGGACAATATAGAGGCGGGACAGGTTTTTCTTCGAATACTACGGTTTTACCTGTCATATTTCATTCCAGCAACACTCTCCAATTTCATTTCATTTCATCTTTCATTCATTAATCATTGCCCCGGAGGAGTGCGACAGGCTTCGGCAGCCGGCACAATTCCTATCCTCGCTGCTAGATGGGGGCTTCATTTCATTCCTGACCCGGTCGAATGACTGGAAACAGGCTGTGGAATTTTGTCCAGAAGGTGATTAAAGCCGTGGAGGATAGTGGATTCCCTGTGATAAGAATTGTGACGGACAATTACAATCCGAGAAGACCAATTGCTATTATTGCGTAAATTATTCCTAAAGTACCAAATGCTTCCTTTTTCCCTCTTTCTACCATTCCTTGTTGCTATAATAGTTATAATTCACCTCTTATTCCTTCACCCCAACAAACGTCTTCATGATTAGACATTTTGGACAACCTCAGATATCCAGACGATAATATTCCAATCAAACTAGAAACAGGAAATCAAATCCTAATTTGCGGGTACTAGGTTCAGGTTGTTGAATAGAGGACAGAGTGTGACATTTGTGTCAGCAACATCTCACTGCCTAGACACCGCTAAATGGAACTGATTATGCATCAGGACAAAGGAGTTTGATACCCAAAACCTTGTTTTGTTCCTCTGGTAAAGCATCTGCAGGAGTTCGTTTTAGCTGCTGTGCCCTATTGGCGAAGACCTTCAAACGTACGAGCGTAATACGAGGACTTGCGAGGTCTTCCCTTTCAGAATACCGGGCGAGTTGGCCGTGTGTTGAGGAGCGCGCAGCTGTGAGCTTACATCTGGGAGATAGTGGGTTCGAACCCTACTGTCGGCAGCCCTGAATATGGTTTTCCATGGTTTCCCATTTTCACACCAAGCAAATGCTGGGGATGTACCTTAATTAAGGCCACGGCCGCTTCCTTCCCATTCCTAGGCCTTTCCTGTCCCATCGTCGCCATAAGACCTATCTGTGTCGGTGTGACGTAAAACAAATATAAAAAAATACCTTGTAAAGAAATTTGCTTTGGCCCGGTCACCATTAATTCCAAAATTACAGCTTCTACATGAATATTACACGAAACATCCCCCAAGAGGCGAACGAACCCCTGCTATCTATCAGGCATACAAACTGTTGTGCACGCAGAGCGATAAATGTCTACGTTTGCCAAAACTTCCTATGTATTCTATCCCTAAGATCATAATATCCTCTTCAACTCACTTTTTCCTTTAGAACACAATGTTTTTATCGTTCTTCTGAATCCAAAAAAATTAGAATTTCCTTATCTGAGAACGAAATCAGTATACACACTGACGGTTCTAAGTACGAAAGAGGCGTAGGAGCAGCATTCTTTATTCCCAATTTCAATATAATTGAAACTTTCCATTTACCAAGTAATTTTTCTATATATTCTGCAGAGTTATTTGCAATTCGACAAGCACTTATTCACGTTCAGCAACAGCATTATAAACGAACAACTATATATACGGATGCTCAAAGTATACTTCATGCATTAACCTCTCCCAAACTCTCTTATAATTGGTATTTATACAATGTGAAATATTTATTTATCAACTCGAACAATCAGGCGTGTACATAACAGTAGTGTGGATCCCAGGTCCTTCCGGTATTTTTGGAAATGAGCGAGCTGATTCTGCAGCTAAGGCAGCTAGTACTCAAAATACAGCACCAATTCTTGTAGCCCTTCCTCCCCTTGACTTCCTTCCTGTACTTTACGATGTAGCATACAGTTCGTGGCAAGAGAATTGGCAATATTGCACTCATACAAAAGGCAATTTTTTTTATCAACTTCAGCCGCATATTCCTCATAAACCTTGGTTTTTTTTATGGATCATACACTCGTAGGCATATCACAAATATCATACGTCTTCGTTTCAACCACGCACTTACACCACAATACAAGTAACATTTCTACATTTCTAACCTCTCTACCTGCGTGTGTGGCCACCCACATGGTGACAGTAATCACATTTTATTTCAGTGTCCATAATTAGATTCTCCCCGTCGTCAATTTATGCAACGTCTTCTAAATTTATCCATCCCCCTTTCTACAAGTGTTTCCTGTTTATTGTCAACCCTCACTCCCACTTTAATTGATACATTAAAAAATTTATTGATGAGTCCAAATTGCATTTGTAAAAGGTGAGCTATTCCCTCCTTCATATAGTCAAAATATGCTTCTTGTTTCCACCACTGTAAAATTTACTCCTACCTCTACAGATAAATACAAGCGAATCATAACAAAGCGGTTTTTTTTTTTTACAATAATTGGTCCCATAACATATTATCTATCTCACATTCAAAATAAAACATATATAACAAAATTTCATATCCAAGACACTTGAGTTTACACCACAAATATAGTGACTGGACGAAATTCACAGAGTCCAACCCACACCATCAAGAAGAAGAAGAAGAAGAAGAAGAAGAAGAAGAATCACACCATTCGGCCAAACTACACTAATGACGTGACACTGAAGCTTGGCAACACAGCATTGCTACTCCTTGGAGTCTTACTTGTAACATATGGGAGGTTAACATTACAATCAAGACGTTTTCTCCAATAAAACGCTGCTGGAAGAGCAGTTTTCATTGGATACATATAAAACAAGGTGAAAATACAATAAATATGTCAATGTCTATATGAACAATAAAGGAACATATGGCTACTTGCATGGGTACAACTAGAAAAGGCAGTACAATCCTATGACCTTCAAATTACAATTTTGAAAACAGGATTCAACTTACACACAACATAATCACTACAGGGTCATGAGTTTTATTTTCTTGCCAGAACACTTAACCATAGCATCGTCATAATTAACATGTTTTGTGTAACTGTTGATTAAAATATTTACAAAATAGGCATGATAGGTAGAGAAGTTCATATAGAGGATTTCACAATATGAGCAGCGCTCCCTTGTATCCTTTACACTTTGTTTTGAAAGCTGAATCAATACACACTAGGAATACACAGTAGGAATGCTACTTCATATTTTTCAGATTAAAATCTACCTGATCTTATATACACTTGTACAGACTTTTATGAGCAATTTTGATTAGACCGATAACCCAGCTCTGTTTAAGCTATTGAGCATGTCATTTTCCACTGTTTCATTTGATATGTTTGAGATACAGTATCTGCACTTAAGTTTACTGCCTAGCTTGAAAGCTACATAACCTGAAATGTAAAAGACGGGAAACACATTATCGAAGCCTACTTATATTTCAATTACTTCTAACAAGCACACTGGAAAATTCACTGTATACCGTATATCTGTTTCGTCAGTTATGTTCAGTCAATCGGAGTCTAATTCAAACATGTACTTACTTAAAGTTATTTCTTTATATTTTGCAGGCCTTAATACTAGCAAACATTGCACTCTTATCTTCTTCTTAGCTTCAAAAACTTGTAAAACAGATACATTATAATTGGCACCACACAATTGTTCATGAGAACTAATCTCATCTCAAGTTTATCGGTTTGAAACTTTCCTGGCAACACATACTCGACTTGAGGTAGATCCAAACAAAACCTTACCAACTCAATCATGGCACTTGTTTGTATGAGAGCCCTGAAAGTGTCTACTGAAAAGTGACCGTATTCCAAGGTCATATTAAACCATCTCCTCAACCAATTCACAAATTCTTCAAGAAACTGTAATCAGATATCATATCCTCATGTGAAAGGAAAAGCATCTACTTCTATCTTTCTGCTTCCAATTTCCTTGCTCTTAATGTTCATAACTGTTCACCACCTATTAATCGTCCGACTCGTTGGCTGAACGGTCAGCGTACTGGCCTTCGGTTCAGAGGGTCCCGGGTTCGAATCCCGGCCGGGTCGGGGATTTAAGCCTTAATTGGTTAATTCTAATGGCACGGGGGTGGGTGTATGTGTTGTCTTCATCATCATTTCATCCTCATCACGACGCGCAGGTCGCCTACGGGAGTCAAATCAAACGACAGGCACTTGGGGAGCCGAACCCGTCCTGGGATATCCCGGTACTAAAAGCCATACGACATTTCATTACCTATTAATCAAGTTAACAACATTTTCTTTTTCAGAATAGCCCCGTTTAGACAGTGCTGTAATTGTCTCATTACAACAAATATTACAATTAACAGCAACATTCTGCCTCTCTATGACTGATGAAAACACTGGATTTTGATTAGGCCTAAAGGAATAATACAATAACCTGTTGGGCTCTAACGTGTACAATGCTCTCAACCCAGAAAACTGGGTTTTGAGGACTGAACAACCATGACCTACGATAGGATCAAATTTGAGATAAAAGAAGGTTGTAGCTTCATCACACAGATTTAACGCATTATTTCTGATAGTTTTAAGAAGCTGAGCAGTATCAAATATAAAAGAATCTCACTTTGGTTTGGGCATCTTATAATTTGAACTTCCACCTAGAAAAGAAAACATGTTGCGATTTATCCGAATATTATCAGAAATAATGCAAAGCACGGTAAACCGGTAATTGTGGACAGCACTTATAGCTATTTTCGTCCAGTTAGTTAAGTCACCTGGCACCAGTGTAACTACAACAGAAACACTGCCAAAAGCAGATGTTATCATAAAGGACTTCAGTAGCTCTAGCTAACTTTCCTGTTTGATTCTGAGCACGGCCATGCACTACATCTGACCTTAACTGGCAACGTGAGTTCACGTACATTTCATCTAGAAGGAGATTTACATATCGCTGTCTTACGAAAAAATAATTACCCTCATCAGGCGGCACATGTAACGCATTTGCTATGCGTTTGAGATGTCTAGAGTGAGGAAGGAACATAATCTTTTGATTGCATAACAAGAAGAATATATGTAGTAAATTAGAAATAAAAACTGAAACAGAAGGCAGGAATATAACTTCCTGGACACACACAGGAGTTGAAACCGATGGCTTAAAAACACTGCTTGCTTGTAGTCTGGAAATTCTTCATCTGAATGAGACTAAATGAAAGTCTCAAGATCTGATAGCTGGCCATTGATATGGTTAATAATTTTCTTGTAATGCACCTGAGGTATCGGCTCATTATTTGCATGACATACACAATAATTGTTCATAATGTCCCTAAGTTGTGACATTTCTGTAATTTTTCCTTTAATAAGGGATCATCCTTACCTACATTTTTCCATTTCTCCAACAACACAGACACTTGCATTGCTACCTCAACTTATTGATTGACTGATTGACAGAGTGTAAATTACAAATTCATTTTCACTACTTTCTGTTAACTTTCTGTTTCTTAAACAGTTATCAAATGGGGTTTTGCAGTCTTTTAAGGCTACAAAATATACAATTGTGTCTTGTTCAACAAGTTTCTGAAATTCTTCCTCATATTTCTGAGTTTCCTTACGCCTGCCATCCGGAGATCTTTGGTTTTCTTTTTGTGGATGAACTGGGTTTGGTTAAGTAATTGGGAAGGACTGGGAAAATCCTAGGGGGAGCACCAGACCTTAATGGAGGCCTGCCTTTTTCCTTGTTTTCGTTTCACCCTTGTGATCAATGTGTCTCAAATATGTCCACATCTTCCGGAGAAAAGTGTTTCACACAGGCTCGATGAAGTGGGGTTCCAGTTGTCTATGGGGATACATTTCATCCATTAAGCTTTCTCTGCATCATCCTTAGGAAATCTTAACACTGAAATGTATCCATCTTGATTAGAATCATAGATGGTGGTGCAAGAGGGAACTCAGCGATGTATTGGCATCTGAAATTTAGCCTAACTTTAGTTGTGGTTGTTGTACTTGTGAAACATAAAATAAAATAACGCCATCATGCTGAACTTTTAAACTACGGAAATTTGAAAAAATACAAAAACAGAACGACTTTAAAAGCGATGTGGATTATTACTTTAATACGCACTGAGAAAGCTCACCACCGAGCTCGATAGCTGCAGTCGCTTAAGTGCGGCCAGTATCCAGTAATCGGGAGATAGTGGGTTCGAACCACACTGTCGGCAGCCTTGATGATGGTTTTCCGTGGTTTTCCATTTTCACACCAGGCAAATGCTGGGCTGTACATTATTTAAGGCCACGGCCACTTCCTTCCCATTCCCAGGCCTTTCCCATCCCATCGTCGCCATAAGACGTATCTGTGTCGGTGCGACGTAAAGGAAATATAAAAAAAACTCATAATTTCCTTAAATTAATGTCATTCCAGGATACCGAATAACGTGTAGGTTAATTTCTTAAGCTATAACACATAAAATATCTTCAATATACCCTGAATTTGGAAAAATGCCATCAAGTTAACTTACACACGACACAAAATATAATGATACACCACGTTAGATTTATTTATTCATTTATTTATTTATTTATTTATTTATTTATTTATTTATTTATTTATTTATTTATTTATTTATTGATTTATTTATTTCTGACTTACATTTGTGGCGATGTTAGGGCTCACGGCCCTGTCTTACACTTAACCACTTTAAACAATAAAAAAAATGTAAACATAAAAACAAGATATAGTAATTCTACAGAGAAATAATACTACGGACAGATATACTAAGACTAGGTTACGCATCAGTGCGGAAATTAGTGTGATATTATTTTATTTTATGATATTTTATTTTATGAAATACTTCCTTTCATCCAGAGGATGCCTTGCGACAAAGTATACTTTTACATTTATTTTTAGAAGAGCATGTTTGTGGGTTACTGTAGTCACGTCCTAGTTCGTGAACCATGGGCAACGGCTGAGTGGCCTAGTAAGTGGTCGCGAGAGTCGGGATACCAGTTACTATGGAATGGGAGTGGGCATCTCGGACATATTCTGAGTCCTAGCCTTCCTTGTGCTCAGGCGGCTAGGACTATACAAGTCACCGGTGGACAGATCCTCACTTGGACTATGTTCAAGTAGGGTAGCAATAGCATCCTGCTTCATGAATTTACCGAGCTCAGAACATTTTAAGCAAACCTCGGACCTATGAGAGTAATGGAGTTCCACTCCCATTTGACAGGCGAGGGACTCCTTGGAAACAACTTGGCGAACGAAATGGAATTCGATGGGAAGCTATCAATATTAATGGGGCTTATGGAAGAAAGAAAGTAGAACTGGCTGAGTCAGCAAAGAGGATGCATCTGGATGTGCTAGGAGTAAGTGATATTCGGGTAAAGCGAGATAACGAGGAAGAGATACGAGATTATAAAGTGTACTTGACGGGTGTTAGAAAGGGTAGGGCAGAGTCTGGGGTAGGGCTCTTTAGCAGGAATACAATTGCACGCAACATAGTTTCTGTTAGGCACGTATATGAGCGAATGATGTGGGTAGATTTGTCAGTTGGAGGAATTAGGACTAGAATTGTGTCCGTGTATTCACCATGTGAGGGTGCAGATGAGGATGAAGTTGACAAGTTTTATGAAGCATTGAGTGACATCGTGGTCAGGGTCAGCAGCAAGGTTAGAATAGTGCTAATGGGCGATTTCAATGCGAGAGTTGGGAATAGAACTGAAGGATACGAAAGGGACATTGGTAAATCTGGGGAAGATATGGAAGCTAATGGGAATGGGAAGCGTTTGCTGGACTTCTGTGATAGTATGGGTTTAGCTGTTATGAATACATTCTTCAAGCATAAGGATATTTACCGCTACACTGGCATCTTGGGAGGGAGGGTGCGATCAGTCGTTGAGAGGAAGTTGGATGAAAACCAGTGTGGTTTCAAACCACAGAGAGACTGTCAGGATCAGATTTTCAGTATGCGCCAGGTAATTGAAAAATGCTACGAGAGGAATAGGCAGTTGTGTTCATGTTTCGTAGATCTGGAGAAAGCCTATGACAGGGTACCGAGGGAAAAGATGTTCGCCATACTGAGGGACTATGGAATTAAAGATAGATTATTAAGAGCAATCAAAGGCATTTATGTTGACAAGTGGGCTTCAGTGAGAATTGATGATAGAATGAGTTCTTGGTTCAAGGTACTTACAGGGGTTAGACAAGGCTGTAATCTTTCACCTTTGCTGTTCGTAGTTTACATGGATCATCTACTGAAAGGTATGAAATGGCAGCGAGGGATTCAGTTAGGTGGAAATGTAGTAAGCAGTCTGGCCTATGCTGACGATTTGGTCTTAATGGCAGATTGTGCCGAAAGCCTGCAGTCTAATGTCTTGGAACTTGAAAACAGGTGCAGTGAGTATGGTATGAAAATTAGCCTCTCAAAGACAAAATTGATGTCAGTAGGTAAGAAATTGAACAGAACTGAATGTCAGATTGGTGATACAAAGCTAGAACAGGTCGATAATTTCAAGTATTCAGGTTGTGTGTTCTCCCAGGATGGTAATATATTAAGTGAGATTGAATCGAGGTGTCGTAAAGCTAATGCAGTGAGCTCGCAGTTGCGATCAACAGTATTCTGAAAGAAGGAAGTGAGCTTCCAGCCGAAACTATCTTCACATCGGTCTGTTTTCAGACCAACTTTGCTTTACGGGAGCGAAAGCTGGGTGGACACAGGATATCTTATTCATAAGTTAGAAGTAACAGACATGAAAGTAGCAAGAATGATTGCTGGTACAAATAGGTGGGAACAATGGCAGGAGGGTGCTCGGAATGAGGAGATAGAGGCTAATTTAGGAATGAACTCGATGGATGAAGCTGTACGCATAAACCGGCTTCGGTGGTGGGGTCATGTGAGGCGAATGGAGGAGAATAGGTTACCTAGAAGTATAATGGACTCTTCTATGAAGGGTAAGAGAATTACAGGTAGACCAAGAAGACGATGGTTAGACTCGGTTTCTAACGATTTAAAGATAAGAGGTATAGAACTAACTGAGGCCACAACACTAGTTGCAAATCGAGGATTATGGCGACGTTTAGTAAATTCACAGAGTCTTGCAGACTGAACGCTAAAAGGCATAACAGTCTATAATGAAAATGAATGTATGTAAATAGATATACTGTACTTGAGAAATGTTGAAGGTAACCTAATTGTAACAGTGATTTCTTAGAATTATCAGTGAGCCCCTTAAGGCTATGATGGCAATCTCCCGTTACGTTGTAACTGGCAGAGACATCTGTTTCCAGAAATTAGCGGCAAAAGCGGGAATCGTTCCCCTTGCTCCAATCATCAGACCTACTATGGTCGATTTCCCCTACCTGGTATTTCTCCCTATAGTAAGGAATTGTTGGTAAGTAAATATTCCTCTTCTCTAGGATAACATCTGAGGGCTGCGACTTATGGCTTTCAAAGCGAATTGTGGGATCGATGATGTAACCTCTCTTCTTATTCTTGAAAGCAATGATGTCAATCATTCTGTGGCTTCGTTGTCCGCTAAGCCATGAACCTCTTCAAATACCTGGAAATCATGGTCTTTTAGCGTTGTCGCAATTAAAGAGCGGATATTATGATGACGCATATTTCTTAAATGTTCACCCAGAACATGTGCAAGAGTTTCAATCTCCTTGAGGCAGCGCCTACAAAGGGAATCGTTCTGAGATCTTCCTGGTACCGATCTAACTGCTGAAATGTTTGCTGTCATCTTAATTGCTTCACGCCATTCACTACATGATAAGCCTTGATGGTCTCGAATCCGGGAGTTGGCAGGAGTATATTCATTGTACAAACATACACCTCTTCCTTTCTGCTGCAAGTTACACCACGCACTGAATGCCCTTTCTCTCAGTACTCTTCTCACTTTTCTGGCATCAGTTATTTCTAGGCGTGGATGTAGCAAATTGTCAGATGGAGGGACATTGAGGGATTGTAGTGAGAGAGTTGTTTCTTCTTTCAGATTTCTTGTAGCACGGATGTATTAGTCACCTGAGCTTAATAGTTCCTTGCAGATGTTAATGTGGTAAAGATGAGCTTCCCAAGTGGCGCAGAAGTGTCCCAACTCCTTAAACTTTTTCTCAGTGTAGAACATTCCATTAGGAATGTCTGCAGACATTTGAAGAATTTCCTTAAGAGCACTTCGAATTAGTATGTCTGTATCAGCAAGGAACTTTTTCGGAATCTTCTCTGGCTTGATAGTTTGGAATGGGTATATGAGAGATGGGCATATAACTGTGTTTATTACTTTAAATTTCTGGTCACCCTGTAATAATGGAGCAGAAACCAATGTCTCCATTTTGTTCTGTAATTTTTTTAAGCTCCTGTGTAGGTTGAACAATTATTTCATTTGAAAAGTTAACTCCCAGACAGCGGATTGTTTCCCCACGTCGCAAACTCGATATATCATAGCTCTTAAATTCAGCTGGGTTTTCGATTAACTTTCCGCGTTCGATGCAGATTGCCGTAGATTTCATTGGGTTGATATAAAGCCCTATTTCATGAAATCTCCTTGTGACTATTTTCGAGAGCTCAAGTGCTGCTATTCGACTATTTCCTATGACAACCAAGTCATCAGCGAAACCCATGATCATTAAAGGTGGAAAATGTGGTACTAAAGAAAACACATAGTGGCTTGTGAGACAGTCTTCAGTTAGTTCGTTTAAAATATGATCTGTCGCTAGATTGTAGAGACAGGGAGAAAGAGGTGAGCCCTGCATAACACCCCTTTTTAGGCTTAAGGTGGCAGTCTTTCCAGTTACAGTTTCTAATTTTGTAGTGTTTCCTGTCTTGAGATTAACTATTAGTTCCTTTAATTTCTCAGGTATTCCTAATGTCCTCAAGGTCTCATGTAAATGAAGGTGCCCAATGTTGTCAAACGCCTTTCTGACGTCTAGAAAAATCACTGTTAGATCAGTTTTGTTCTGTTTCGCGGAATTTAAAACCGAATCGAGTGTAGAAGTATTGATATATGTACCGACTGAAGATATAAATCCCCGTTGTTGTGGATTAAAAGCAAAGTATTCTCTCAGGCGTTTATCAAGAGCTCGCTCAATTACTCTCCTAACAACAGAAAATATTGTGATTGATCTCCAGTTTGCAATGTCATCAGGGGCACCTCCCTTGTGTATAAGAACGGTTCTTGCCTTTCTAACACACGGTGGTACCTGTCCTGTTTGAAGCATACGAGTGGCTATTATGGCATTTATATCGGAAGCGATGTCACTTTTAATAGCTCTAACGATGACGTAATCAGGTCCAGGTGAAGTGTCCACCGCAATTCTACTTGTTGCAAGCTGTATTTCATCTTTAGATATAACATCATTAAACGTGTCATTGTAAACCGTTTGTGTAGCTTCACTCACTTTTGGGGGATAATTTTCTCTCACTGAATTATTTTCATGTCCTAATATTTCGTGGAAATAGCCATATACATATTGAGAATTAATCAGACATCTTTCATTGTTTTCATGAAGGACAGTTCTATCTGCTTTCCTACGTTGATTGTGGAACTGAAATTGAGTTAACTGATATAAATATTTACTTCGTCTTTTTTCTCTATCACTATTAGCGGACCTTTGCGGATTTGAATAATATAAAGAGAAAATATAATAATAATAATAATAATAATAATAATAATAATAATAATAATAATAATAATAATAATAATGACCTAAGTGCATAATAGATAAAAGAAAACACATTCGCACAACATACACGCAATGAATCACACATGTCCGTTATTTGTTCCAGGAAAAACTTTCGGCAGATAGATTTGAATTTATGAGAGGAAGTGACTTGCCGAATGTTCATTGGGAGTGTATTCCAGAGTCTCGATTCAGTAACTAAAAAGGAATGATTGTAGGAGCTCGTTCGATGAAGTGGAATTTCAAGTAGAGAACCAGAACGGCTGCTAATTTCATGGAATGAGAAAAGGAAACGAAACTTAGAAGATAGGGAATTTGGGGTGTTCGTCGAGAGTACTTGGTAAACAAATGTCATTAGGTTTACAGACTTGACTCCAAGCAACGTTGTCGGATCTCCACTGTCATTGTCTTATAGTGTAGTCCGACTTGCGTAGACACATATCTTCCACAACTTCACTAACTTTGTCCAGATAGTTATAGGATTTCAACATTACAAGCAAAGATTTCTACGTCATGTACATGTCTCAACACTTTTAGGAATTCTTGGCAGACTGATACGCATTAACATCTCCTGGCTAGATGAAAACATTGTTGGAGGCGCTTGTGCATGTTCGGCTGTTGAGAGTGCTCTTGTATTATCGCAGTGATAAAAGTAGTTAAAACCTATTGAAATTGTTTAATTGTGTGTGTGTGTGTGTGTTTGTGTGTGTGTGTGTGTGTGTGTGTGTGTGTGTGTGTGTGTGTGTGTGTGTGTGTGTGTGTGTGTGTGTGTGTGTGTGTGTGTGTGTGTGTGACGCATTTATATATTTAGGCCTATATATTGCTGTTTAGTGCTTGTTGGCAGAAATTGGGAGTAGTGATATTTATTTGAATTTTATAACAAGTAGTTCAGTTGGTATTCAGTAGATTACGTTTTTTAGTTTAAGTAGGCTAGGTAGGTTTACCTTCCTTCGAATTTAGGTTTAGGAATTACTTTAGGTAATAATAACTTAAAAAATATTTTTAAACATCTCTAGCTTCGTTGGTATAATACTTACAAAGGCAGTTTTAACTTCCGCAGCTTTTCAGGTATTTTGTATAGATATCCGTTCACTATCACGAAGGTAATAATTTATTCATTTAAATAACACGATACGCCAGTAAACTTCGACTTAAAAAGAATTTAAAGAGAATACACGATATTTCACTGGATAATTAATCAACAGTGTTTGGAATGTTGAGAATTGTTGCTGCATTCCGACGAGACCAAAGAGGGCATGCACATGTTAGCTGTGTAAACAAATACAAAAATCATCTGTATTCCGATAATTTTAGTCTAATTTCCTGGCATACTTTGTACTTTGCACATTCGTTTATTCATCGAGTAAAAGTTAATAATCAAATTCCTATATTCCAATAATATTGCAATTCTAGCCCCGGCGTACCGTAGTTTCGACAGCAATTATTGTAGACAACCTCTTATTTTTCACCATTTTAGGGCACTTTTATTCTCCGTGCCGCGTAGTACCGAAAACATAATAATCCACCATCTGTAAAATTCACATGACCACATTTCACTTGAGAATTGTAGCACAGGTGCGGTGTATTTAGACAGTAACGTACCTTCCCTGCTATATTCGTGTGTATCTTTGTGTGTGTATCATTCGTGTGTATCTATTAGAACATAGTAAGATAAAATGGTAGTAGTAATAATATGTCTACGTATTTAGCTTTGTTGATAATCCTTGAGTAGTTATTTACAAATTTCAAACTTGCGATTTTCATATTTGTTTGTGCTTAGTAGTAACATACTGTAATTATAATACGACTGAACATAGTTTAAAATCATTGTAGTATACTGTAGTTACGAGTAGGTAATATTTTATTAGAAATTAGCGTATAATTCTATTATTGTAAAATATTTGTGTAGTATAGTAGAGGTATCCGTAGGAACTGTCTTAATAGAATTGTATTGTAATTAGGATGGCTAAGGGGGATACGTGCATGAAATACATGTGCAAATATAATCATTCACCAAATCCACAATTTGTAAGGTACATAACTGAAATTTAGTACAGAGTTTAAGAATGGTTAAATGCATCTCTTTACTATTTTTCATGACTTAGCAAAATTAAATTGAAGCGTTTTGCAATTTATAAATTTTATGACCCCGTGATCAACTAAGGTACCATTTTCTAATACACTTTTCAACAAATTGTCAGGAAAGATGTATAGTGTAACCTCAATATGTATAGAAACAACTCCACAGAAGCATTTTTAAATAAAATGATATTTAATTAATTTTATGTTTAATTATTTTGTAAACTGCAAAAATATCCCTAAAAAATCTATATTTTTTCTTGTATATCCCGGCGTAAGGAATGATATTAAAATTTGGCCCTGTGTATATGTTCCTTATACACACAGCAATGGGGATGCCAAAAATCATGGCTCTATCTTTCCCAGTTTCTGAGAAAGGTGTACTTTAATAACGGAAATGGTGATTCTGAGAAAATGCACTTTCAAGTTTATCTTACTTTTTCCTTGCAATTCTGTTTATTAAAAGGCTCCAGAACTGTACTGAGTGTCCTCATTTCCTTCAAGACTTCTCTTTTTGTTTCTTGTTTTCTGCCTTCTTTGCTTTACCAGGTCTTCAACTGACTTTTCAGCTGCAGAGAGGCCCTGGAAATCTATTATTCTCAAGATGTCTTAAGTGAAAATTCCTACCTTACAGCCTAATACCTTAATCCACACTAAGTTTCCGCCATTAAATACAGGAACTGTATCATACGTTGCAATTCTGACAACTGTAGCAGGTGAGAATGTGGTTTTAGGGCATCGTTTCCTTACGCGTCAATTTAGAGTTTCATTTGGATTTGGGTTTTGCCAAGAACACAATTTTTGAAAAGTTCAGGATCGGCCAGAAACCTGTAAGTGGGCTTGAATATATCTAGGATATATTTTGGAAGCTTCTGCTTGTGGATGTTGGGGGTTATTATCCCTCTGAGCCTGTAGATATTTACAGCAGCTAATGTGGCACAGATTACGAATTGGTGGTTCATCTGTTTACACCATGTGTAAATATGTATCCGATACAGTTCTTACTTCGGACCTAACCTCATTCCTGTTTGTTTCACATGTCTTGCGTTCACCAACTTCTGCAAAATCAGTTTATCCAGTCGTGTATACACTCCTTGTGACCATAACATTTTGCGTAAATCTCCGTCAGTAGCAGAAGGCAAAACAAGAAATTATTGCTTCTTCATAAACAAGCAGCTGGTTTGGTATTGTTTCTAAGATGCGTAACACAGTCATAGAAGATATATAAAACCAAAGCGTATGTATCACAGCATTCTAGATGTATCCCGTGCAAGTTTGCTTGAAAGAAATACACGGAATCGTTCTTCACCGAGCTAGTATTGAAGTAATGCTTCAAAAGTGGGCGTGGCAGTAAGGTCGCGTCACACATTTAATTATTATCTTTCAGGCAGTTCGGATGCAATTTCATCCTTGAAACTTTGGGAACATATTGTCAATGAGTTCTACTATTAAACAAAAGATAAATTGAAAATTGATATTTTGGGCCCATTTCATGAACGCCCCCCTCTACAGTTTAGAATTGTGTAATTCTTGTGTATCCCTTTCGGTATTCAGTTTTTAACGGCAGTTTTTATCCGGTTATGGTGTTGTAGGATAAAAAAAGAGTACGACTAAGTACACTGACTGACAGACAGAGCAAATGCAACACCAAGAAGGAGTGGTCAGAACTTTATGCCAATTGCAGGGTAGACTGACGTCACTGAGGTATGCTCATGATGTGAAATGCGCCGCTGTGCTGCGCACGTAGCGAACGATAAATGGGACACGGCGTTGGCGAATGGCCCACTTCGTACCGTGATTTCTCAGCCGACAGTCATTGCAGAACGTGTTGTCGTGTGCCACAGGACACGTGTATAGCTAAGAATGCCAGGCGGCCGTCAACGGAGGCATTTCCAGCAGACAGACGACTTTACGAGGGGTATGGTGATCGGGCTGAGAAGGGCAGGTTGGTCGCTTCGTCAAATCGCAGCCGATACCCATAGGGATGTGTCCACGGTGCAGCGCCTGTGGCGAAGATGGTTGGCGCAGAGACATGTGGCACGTGCGAGGGGTCCAGGCGCAGCCCGAGTGACGTCAGCACGCGAGGATCGGCGCATCCGCCGCCAAGCGGTGGCAGCCCCGCACACCACGTCAACCGCCATTCTTCAGCATGTGCAAGACACCCTGGCTGTTCCAATATCGACCAGAACAATTTCCCGTCGATTGGTTGAAGGAGGCCTGCACTCCCGGCGTCCGCTCAGAAGACTACCATTGACTCCACAGCATAGACGTGCACGCCTGGCATGGTGCCGGGCTAGAGCGACTTGGATGAAGGAATGGCGGAACGTCGTGTTCTCCGATGAGTCACGCTTCTGTTCTGTCAGTGATAGTCACCGCAGACGAGTGTGGCGTCGGCGTGGAGAAAGGTCAAATCCGGCAGTAACTGTGGAGCGCCCTACCGCTAGACAACGCGGCATCATGGTATGGGGCGCTATTGCGTATGATTCCACGTCACCTCTAGTGCGTATTCAAGGCACGTTAAATGCCCACCGCTACGTGCAGCATATGCTGCGGCCGGTGGCCTCCCGTACCTTCAGGGGCTGCCCAATGCTCTGTTTCAGCAGGATAATGCCCGCCCACACACTGCTCGCATCTCCCAACAGGCTCTACGAGGTGTACAGATGCTTCCGTGGCCAGCGTACTCTCCGGATCTCTCACCAATCGAAAACGTGTGGGATCTCATTGGACGCCGTTTGCAAACTCTGCCCCAGCCTCGTACGGACGACCAACTGTGGCAAATGGTTGACAGAGAATGGAGAACCATCCCTCAGGACACCATTCGCACTGTTATTGACTCTGTACCTCGACGTGTTTCTGCGTGCATCGCCGCTCGCGGTGGTCCTACATCCTACTGAGTCGATGCCGTGCGCATTGTGTAACCTGCATATCGGTTTGAAATAAACATCAATTATTCATCCGTGCCGTCTCTGTTTTTTCCCCAACTTTCATCCCTTTCGAACCACTCCTCCTTGGTGTTGCATTGTCACTGTCAGTCAGTGTAATATTATAGTAGTATATTAATTACCTTATTGTCGTGAGATCTTTGTGTAAACTTTCCTAGGCAATATTTCTTTCCTTTCATAATTTTGCACATAATAAGTAATTTAATTTTCCTTTTCTTTTCATTTTTCCGTAAAGAATGGCTAAAGAGTGCAAGTGAAAAACAACCCTATTTCCCTGAATGTACCTCCCTTTAACCCTTTCAAACAAATTTCCTAACTTATACGTACCACTGCGGTTTGAATGGGTGGGTGTAGCCAGGCATTAAGGTACGAGGAAGGAGTTGGAGAGTGTGAGGGAGAGAATTATGATTTTCTCAGAAAACAGGAAGAGATGTAGGCCTCCCTCAAACGATGTACAGGATATAGTAGGTGTAAAAGAGGGATGGGAAGGAAAGGGGAAATTGTAGAAAATAGGTGGTCCAATGTTCTAAGGGGAAGGAGATTGCAGGACAGGTGTCTGTGAGAAATCGGTACGAGTCACTGCAGGTAGAATAACAGAGGAAAGATGAGGAACAGAGAATTGTCGCTGAGATGTGTGAAAGTAGGAGGAAGGGAAAAGGTATGAAAGGGAAATATAGAGTAAAGGATAGGGAAAGACAGGTGGAACGGGGTCATGGGAGGGAGAAAAGGTAGGAAGAAGCAGCTTTTGCAGCTGTCAGGAAAGATAGAACTGACCAGGTTGGGAGATGATCAAATGAGGTGGGTGTAGGGTTGAGGCTCTGGTCATGGGGGATTCCATTGTCAGACTTGTGGGGAAAGAGTGTGGAAGAAAGGTAACCAGGGTGGAGTGTTATCCAGGAATTAGGTTGAGGCAGATGTTGAGGAATGTAGAAGATAAGGAAGAGGGGAAGAAGGTGGTAGTGTTTCTCGTTGGTACCAACAACGTAAGGCAAGCAGGTATAAGTACCAACATAGTTGGAGATGTGTGGGATCTGGTAAATACAGCACGGGTGAGGTTTAAGGAAGCGGAGATTGTTATCACTGGAACATTGTGTAGGAGGGATACTGACTGGAGGGCGGTTTGGGATTTAAATGGGAATATGGAGTGGATATGTGGGAAACTGGGAGTGAGATTTCTAGATCCTAATTAGTGGGTAGGATATACGTACCTGCGCTCAGATGGCCTTCACTGAAACCGCAATGGTACGTATAAGTTAGGAAATTTGTTTGGAAGGGTTAAAGGGAGGTACCGTACATTCAGGGAAACGGGGTGGTCTAGGGAGCGGTGATAAGGGTACAGGGATCTGGAAGTCTAGTAGGATGACAAAAAATTGTTAGTTTTGAACTGTAGAAGTATTGTAAAGTAATGAATAGAACTAAGTAATTTCATAGATATATACTTACCAGACGTTGTGATAGGAGTTGAATCATGGCTAACAAATTGATATAATGGATGCAGACATTTTCTTACGGATATGCAGTGTGTATCGCAGAGATAGGATAGGAATGGCGGGAGGGGGAGTATTCATTCTGGTGAAAGAAGAATTTGTAGGCTACGAAAAAGTTAAAGATGAGAAGCATGAAATTCTAGGTGTAAGGCTCATTTCTAAAGATAATAGGCAACTTGATGTCTTTGGAGTGTACAGGCCGGGAAAGGCTAGCACAGACGCTGATTCAGATTTATTTGATAAGATAATCAGCAATGTGAGGAACGACATGGAAAGGAATGTGATTGTAGCGGGAGATCTGAATTCACCAAATGCCAATGGGGAAGGTAATGCGAACGACAGGAAGCATGACCAAAAAATGGCAAACAAGTTAATATGGGAACGACAGCTGATTCATAAATTGATGGAACCAACTGGAGGGAACAATATCCTGGATGTGGTGGTGGTAAAATCAGATGAGCTCTATAGAGAAATCGAAGTAATAGATGGCATTAGTGATCATGAAGCTGTTTTTGTCATAGTTAAAAATAAATGTGATTGAAAGGAAAGTCTTAAAAGTAGGATTATTAGGCATTACCATATGGCTGATAAAGCAGGCATGAGGGAGTTTTTGAAAAGTATTTATGATCGGTACAAAAACGTAAATAAAAATGTACACAGACTCCGGGATGGGCTTAAAGCAATTGTTGAGGAATGGAAAACAGGTTTGTATCTTTAAAGTGGTAAAGATGGTAAAGACTCGTCTTATTATAATAGAGAAATACAGAGACTAAGAAGGATGTTCATATTGGAAAGGAATAGAGTTAGAAATGGCTGGTGAAGTAAGGAGAAATTGAAGGAACCTATTAGGAAATTGAATCTAGCAAAGAAGCCAGCTAAGTATAACGTGATAGCAAGCATAATTGGCAGTCATACAAATTTGAATGAAAAATGGAAGGGTATGTATAGGTACTTTAAGGCAGAAACTGGTTGCAACAAGGACATTCCAGGAATGATTAATGAACAAGGGGAGTTTTTTGTGAGAATCTTCAAAAGACAGAAGTATTCAGTCAGCAGAATGTAAAGATTCTTGGTTACACGGATAATGTCCAGATAGTGAAAGTGACTAATGCTAAGGAAGTATTCAAATTTACATATTATAGCAATGGCATTTACAATAAGATACAAAATTTGAAATTTAGAAATGCGGCTGGAATTGGTAAGATTTCTGGGGATATACTAAAGACAATGGTTGGGATATAATACCATTCCTTTATTTGATTATTGTTTGGTTGAAGGAGCTATACCAAATGAATGGAGAGTTGTTATAGTAGCGCCTGTGTATAAAGGAGTGGGTGATAGACATAAAGCTGAAAATTGCAGGCCAGTAAGTTTGACATGAGTCGCATGTAAGCTTTGGGAAAGCATTCTTTGTGATTATATTAGACATTTTTGCGAAATTAATAACTGGTTGGATAGAAGGCAGTTAGGGCTTAGGAAAGGTTATTCCACTGAAGATCAACTTGTCGGATTCTAGCAAGATACAGCATGCATCTTGGATTCATGAGATCAAATGGACTGCATTGCGATTGACCTGTCTAAAGCATTTGATAGGGTGGATCGTGGGAGACATTCGTCAAAAATGAGTGCAATTGTACTAGACAAAAGAGTGACTGAACGAGCTGCTATATTTCTAGAAGATACATCTCAGAGAATTAGAATAAGCGAATCATTATCTGACCCTGTTAAAATTGAGAGGGGAATTTCTCAATGCAGTATTATTGGAGCTTTAGTTTTTCTTATGAATGTGTGTGTGTATGTACGTACAGTATATGAGTATGTGTGTATGAATTACAACCGTCCATAGTCCGTGTATATTGAGTGTTCGTAGGTGTTGCGAATATGCCTTGGTCAGAGTCATTGCTGATACATGAGTTTCCACTCAAGGCATGGACATTCGATGAGCATCGATGTTCTATTTATATTTAACACAAGACCCTTATTGTCGTAACAAGTAAACGTTCAACTAACTATTTAAGGCTAAAATATATCTCAACAAAATAAAGAAATATATCAAAAATGTTAGCTTCTAGGAAGAATCTTCCCAATTTAATGAAATCATAACTAAACTAAATAACAATAATATTTACATCGCAATGTGATTGGAGAATATGAGAATAAAAATGACGTCAAACTCTTTGTTGGATAATACCATTACAATTCATCATCATTCAAATTTAATTGAAATTAAAAATCCTATCGTGATGAAATCAAACATGGAACTTGCTGAAGGCTTAGTGTCACTCATAAAATTATTCCATTATCATTAATTGTCCGCACGTTAAATAAAACAAAATGAAAACCTTAAATGTCTCACTTATTTTTATCGTTCTTTGATCCAAGATTTCATCTTTCGATACCCTGTCATCCTTATCGTTTTTCTCATAAATTGCCTAAGTGCTAATCAACTTGAATTTCCTAATAAAGTCCTATCATCGGTGTGGCCATCCTTAAAATGAGCGATCATACAGTATTTAAAGACATTATAACTGGATTTAGCAATGATTCAATCGAAAAAGAACTGCATTTCCCATGAACTCACATCCGCTACCTAAAATGCACAATATCTAGATAATACCATCATAATCAACAAGATCTAGAAATGATTAACAGCATCTGGTCTCGCCGGAACTGTCCTCCTGAAAGAAAATCGTGAAGATCTACTATCTACAAAGATCCATGCTACAAAGTAACTACACAAATGAATACAACTTACACTACGCCAGGTGATAATAACTTGCTTAATATGACATTCCACTACATCCATGTTAGTGTTATTTAATGTCGAAGACCTCTTATCAATGATCATCCGTTCAAAATATTCAGTATCCGTACCGCATCATGCCGCAAAATAATGTCTTGATGATCGTACATCAGTCTACACTCATGATCTTCGGACATGTTACACGACAAAAATTAATGACAACCTCACTGTTTGCCTATATCTGGATTCCCTTAATTTGTATGATGAACGCTTAAATCCACTTCTCAATCCTAAATTCATTGAAAATCTCGAACATTGCGTATTACGCTTCCGAAATACCTATTCTCAACAAATCATTTACTATAATAACTTCATTTAACCATTTAAACACTCTATCGACGACCCAACCATTTGTCATTCACCATACTTTCAAGCGCACCATGTTTATTCACAATTATTTATACCAAGAAATTCCCAAGCATCTTCTTCGAAGAACTGTTATCATCATTACAAGACATGTCACAATCATCACGGCGCCAATCTCACGAAATATTCGCAACTGTACAATGTACGCACATGGAATTATCACACAAAAAGACCTCTTAAAATAGACATTAAATCATATTACCTCACAAAAATATTCACGCAGTGCTAGTATGATTCAAATATGAAAAAGAAACCTCTTTACATTCACGATAATTATAAGGAAATCCCGGGTAACTCACGGCAAATATTCGTATTCTACAAGTTGAATCTCGCATAGGACAAATGATCTCAATACCTTCCATCAAACATAACTGTAATCGCGAGTATCACTAGGCACTTGCGACGATCGCATTAGGTCACTCAAGCTGTTTCAATTGATGTCACTTCATTACGAAATGAAATAAAATCTATTCTACTACTATGCGTTCTACAAGATGGAATAAAGAAGATGAAATCTTTGGTACTTGTCGGCGAAGGTCACGTAACACTGCTCTCATCTCTCCATTCCATCGGTCTCAGTTTGGCATTCATCTTCGCATCATTCCGGGCCTGTCAGCACACTAATCCTTTTACGCCCACATGTCGGCTCTCATCATTACATTGCGGGAATAATCTTCAACCATTGTGAGCTCAAGCACCTGAAACTTGTATAAATAGAATTAGCACAATGATATAGGCGTTATATAATATTCCACTATTATCCCAAAACACTCGCCTTGTTTTAACAACAAATATTGAATCGTTATTTAATACAACATTATTATCTCCCTAATATGTTTTTCAAATGTCTTTGCTGGCAAGACCTAGTGTTTACAGTGAACTATATCTTCTGGTGTGGGCTAGAGCAATTTTGTTACTTTCATTAATCTGTCTCTGATCCTTGGCTTAGACGATATGAAAGTGACTGCGGTATGAGCGATACTAGTAATGCCATTCCTTGTGCAGCCAGTCCCTGCTATGAATGGTGTGAAAATGTTGCTCATAAGGTCGGTTGGTGCATGCATTTCAGTGGGCTTGGCAGACTGATATGCAATAGCAACTTGTGGCTCGGTGAGGAAAGCAACGCGAAGCTACCTCACTCCTCATTTCCCTAGTACGCCTCTTCAGAGATGCCTAGGCCATCTATGACAGTTGATGGTAGAGCTGTTGAGGATCCAACCAGCCTTAGGGCTGAAGACTGAACATTCACATGTTTTTAAATGTTTTTCCTTATTATTTTAAATTCTACTACTCCAAGTAACTTCTTCTACTGCGTGTTAATCGCTCTTGTGATGACCTCCACTCTCAGTTTTAGCTCTCTTATCTACAAAACAATTGTCCATAAAAACAACAGTTAATTAAAAATTGTTACATTAATAATATTGGTCCGCCTTTCATATCTTCAGCTAAGTTCGCTAATTTATAACTTTTCCATATGTTTTTGACATTTGAGGAATAAACTCTGTGATAACGCCATCTCTTCTGATTAGGAAGTTGTACAAATGAACACTTCACCATTTATTTGTCTTCATGACCAAGACCGGCTCCAATCCTCAGACCGTAATATATAAAAAACATGGCGGCCGAAGTAGCCGGATTGCTGGTATTGGCTGACACGAAAATATCGCGTACATATTATATAAACGGCGGTAATTTAATATGATAAATGTAATATCATAGGGAAAATCACTTTTACACGTACGAAAACGCTTCGTCAACAAGTACGCATCACATAAAATCAACTAGAATCACATATATTCTACTAGAAAATAGCCCAACAATGTGATTATGTAGAAATTTCAATTCGTCAAATAACGTTTCCTCTTAGATTTCACTTCGCTGGATAGATGAAAAATACATGATAAAACAATTAAAATAATATTTCTAACATCATTTTGAATGTTTCAAAATAAATTAAGGTGCGAAATTTCTCGATTTATTCGCTGTCATGAGAACTGTGAAACAAATTGTTACCTTAGTTTTGAAGTGGTGGACAATTTCTTAAATTCAGTACCCAATGAATGTGAAGTACACCAGAAATAATAATGTTATTGGTTTTACGTCCACTAACTACATTTTTTACTGTTTTCGGAGACGTCGAATTGCCTAAATATAGTCCTGCAGTAGTTCTTTTACCTGCCAGTAAATCTACCGACACAAGGCTGACGTATGTGAGCACCTTCATATACCACCGGACTGAGCCATGATCGAATCTGCCAACTTGGGGTCAGAAGGCCAGCGCCTTAGCTGTCTGAGTCACTCAGCCCAAGTACACCCGAAATGATTATGTTAACGCAATTAACGGCCCTGGTAATGCTAACAATGTTGACGTATTGCATAGCAGCATTTCACACAATGATAGTAACCTAAGTACTGGAACGTTCAGACACTAAAGGTATCATAGGTTCTTAACTATTAAAGAACATGAGTGCAAAAACTCTATTGACTAAATATTGACATTTAACCACATGGACGAGCTTCAGTTCAGCGCCGTGTGCTTGCTAACAGATAACCACAGAATGAATCTGAAGGTGTTTGTAGTGTAAAACCCTACGTTACAAACACAGCTAATCCCTGAAGTCACTATATAGTCTATGTAACAGTATACAGATTGCTCCATCTGTCACACTTATAAGTTTTGTTATACTCCAAGATCCAACCAAACATTTCCGCAGGCAAAGCACAGATTATTGTAAAATACACTTGCATCTAAATCACTCTACATTTTGAAGCTCATAGACACTGACGGAATAACACAATATCAGTTATATTCTATCTAAATTAATATTTTTCGAGAAATACGAATAGTTTGGAAGTAGAGAAATGGCTCCCCTAAACTCAGACTCATTCTCAAAATGATGTATGCACGCTAAAGTTTTCTCATGGACTTCAAAATAATCACGATGTATATTCCTAATCCATTTCTCTCTTAATGTTCTATTCCGTAGAAAACTTAAGAATACTTGTATGAGAGGCATTGCCATGGTTAGACTAAAACCTGATCCACCTAATGCACTCATATTCTTTAATGGGTAAAAACACGATCATAACAAGCACATTCTCAGATTGCTGCGTATGATTACAGATCGTATGTGTCCACTGACTCATATAAATACACTCTCACACTTATATTGTACAAAGAAACTAACATTTATCGTCAACTTCCATAAAATAGACCGACTACATACGACAACAACAAACCAAAACAAACCCACATTTCCAACAATTCCAACTACTCGATTCGCCATCTTTGAACGATCGAGAGTAGCATTAAGATCCGAGGATTGGAGTCGGTCTTGTCATGACGTATACAATCGATTTATCTCTTCAGTGCCTTCTTGATCATTTAATCCATAACGATAAGTCATGGCCTCGCCGCGTTATTACTGGACATAAATGTCATAGGCCTATGGTAGACTAGCTTCTTCTGCTGCTGAAAATGTAAACTTTGTTTACTAGTTTTGTTTATATATTTAACGACATTGCATGACGTAGCACCCGATGACCACGGGGTTTTGAGCTTATGCATCTCTGTCCTCATTTTGTATCCATCCAATTTCTTATTTGAATGAGCGAGTTATTCTGGCTATTAGACACAATTAGACGTATGACAACTTGACCTGTAGCTGCTGGACGTATTTTCCAAGTAATTTCCGTTGATCTCTTCCCTAGCATAACTTTCAATGGTTCAACAACAGACTCACATGCCATTGAAAGGTTACAGTATGTATGTACGTATAGTATGTAAGCATGTATGTTTAGTCCTCAGATCGAAGGATGGTTGGATCCTCAACATCTCCGCAATGAGCTGTCATAGATGGCCTAGGCATCACTGAAGAGGCGTACTAAGAAAATAAGGAGTGAGGTAGTTTCCCGTTGCTTTTCTCACCGAGCCAGATGTTGCTATTACATATCAGTCTGCCAAACCCACTGAAATGCATGTAACAACTGACCCTATGAGCAACATTTTCACACCATTCATTACATGGACTGGCTTCAGAGGGAATGGCATTACTAGCATCGCTCATACTTCAGTCACTTTCATATCGTCAAAGCCAAGGATAAGACAGAGACAGATCAATGAATGTAACAAAAATGCTCTAGCCTATATCAGAAGATTTAGTGAACTGTAAAGAGTAGGTCCCGCCAGCAAAGGCCAATGATTTCTTACATGCAAATGATATGAGTAAAGAAGTGGAATCAGAGATAAGGATTTTTGCAGATGATGCTATTCTGTATAGAGTAATAAGTAAGTTACAAGATTGTGAGCAACTGCAAAATGACCTCGATAATGTTGTGACATGGACAGCAGGCAATGGTATGATGATAAACGGGGTTAAAAGGCAGGTTGTGAGTTTCAGTAATAAGAAAAATCCTCTCAGGTTTAATTACTGCGTTGATGGGGGTGAAAGTTCCTTATGAGGATCGCTGTACGTACCTAGGTATTAATATAAGGGTAGATTTTCATTGGGGTAAGCACATGAATGGGATTGTAAATAAAGGCTACAGATCTATGCACATGGTTATGAGGGTGTTTAGGGGTTGTAGTAATGATGTAAAGGAGAGGGCATATACGTCTCTGGTAACACCCCAACTAGAGTATGGTTCCAGTGTATGGGACCCTCACCAGGATTACTTGATTCGAGAACTGGAAAAATTCCAGAGAAAAGCAGCTTGATTTGTTCTGGGAAATTTCCGACAACAGGGTAGCGTTACAAATATGTTGTAAAGTTTGGGCTGGGAAAACGTGGGAGGGATGAGATGAGCTGCTCGGCTAAGTGGTATGTTTCGAGCTGTCAGTGCAGGGATGGCGTGGAATGACATTAATAGACGAATAAGTTTGAGTGGTATCTTTAAAAGTAGGAAAGATCACATTATACAGATAAAGTTGGAATTCAAGAGGACAAATTGGGGCAAATATTCGTTTATAGGAAGGGGAAAAGGGGACTGGAATAATTTTCCAAGGGAGATGTTCAAAAAATTTCTAATTTTTTTGCAATCATTTAAGAAAATTCTAGGAAAACAACAGATAGGGAATCTGCCACCTGGACGACTGCCTCACTTTTTCTTCCTCTCACAGTTAATAATTGAATTTCTGATGATCCATTCAGACTTCGAACCAGAGGCTCAACAAAAAACAGGATCACATTCCTGTCAACAGAATTCTCTCAGAACCTTGGAAAATGCGTCACAGTGGTTTTACAGATAACTCACTACTTGCCTAAACGATAATATTATGAAAGTACATTCACGTTACAGGACGTTTCGATGGAGGGGTTTTATCGGCGTAATTAAATAATTGATAGGTATTTAATGACCTGCATCGCAATTAGCTTGCACAAGTCCACTTTATTCCATTCTTTGAACTTTACTGTTTGTACCCCTGCTGTGTTCCGTCAAATTATGAACATGTTGAATAAGCGTAGTGGTTACATATAAAATTACTTCATTACTGTGCTGTATGATCAGGTGATATTTTAATTATAGCACAGCAGTGAAGCTAATATAAAGAGAAAGCTCCTGCTAGTGAATGTGCTATAAATGATTTCTGAGGTCTAAAGTGCTGTCTCGTTAAGCGTTAAGATAGAAATCTTGAAGTGGGTGAGCAGACGACGGCAGAGGAAGGTCCACAGTAATGCAGTGACGTGAGCAGCTGGTCATCGTGTAAGTCTGAGGTAGGCCTACAACTTCAGTTATATTCTGTGAGTGTTGCTGAAGAGAGGTGATGGTAGTGGTGATTACTGTTTTAAGAGGAAGTATAACTAGCAACCACTAATCAGAGGGGAAAAAAAGGAAGGGATCCGGCACTTCGAAAAATGAAGGTATCGGCCAAAGAAAGACAAGGGCCAGAGGGACGTGAAAATGAAAGACTCCCTGGGCATGATTTCCCTTGCGAGTGGGGGCGTTACAATAACACACACGGTAGCCCCTACCTGTCGTAAGAGTTGAGTAAAATGATCCCCAGGGGCTCTTAACTTGGGAGCGTGGTTTGGCGACCACCGGGCTCTTCGCTGAGTCCTGGTTTTGCTTGCGAGTGCTTGTGCCTGGCTCCTCACTTTCATTCTATCCTATCCGACCTCCCTTGGTCAACTCTAGTTCTATTCCGAACCCGAAGCTATTAGACTCTAAAGTAAAGATATATTATTGCCTTACTTGGAATTTAACTGGTAACCAATAACGAATAGTGAATAATGGATATCCAATGACCAGAGTTTAAAGACGGGGTACCCTTATAATTATTTACTAGACACTTTTAGTAGAAAATTGAAGTGAATAATTAGAGCATAGGAGAGATGTTAGTGAGGAGTTCCGTACAAGCACCACAGGAACAATAATTGGCTCTATGAGCAGCCCTTTTATGTACAATTGTACCATGATCTTGGTCACCAAAACTCGCCATAGACACTGCCATATTTTAGATACCAGAGGTATATAATTCCTTTTAAGTTAGGTATGAATGTGACATGCACATCATTATATTGCATTTAATCAAAGAAAGTACATTTCTCCCAAAATTCAAAGTCCATGTTCTTATTAATGATATAACATTTACATTATTGTGGTGATCAATAACTGTGATCTCTTCACCAGGCGACATGGTGCGGTCTGCAGTTGGGTGCATCCTTATTCTTACCGTGATTGGTGTCCATGGACAACGAAATGCTAATTTAATGATCAAGACAGCAAAATTCCTGAAGCCCCAACTCTTTATGAACGCTGTAAGTACCCGAGAACTAATTCTTAAAATACGTTCATTACTGTTGTGGCAGTATTGCTTGAAGAAAGGGATTTCTGACAAATATCATTGACAATTAGGTGTTATGCCTAAAAATACACTGACTGACAGAGCAAATGCAACACCAAGAAGGAGTGGTCAGAACTTTATGCCAATTGCAGGGTAGACTGACGTCACTGAGGTATGCTCATGATGTGAAATGCGCCGCCGTGCTGCGCACGTAGCGAACGATAAATGGGACACGGCGTTGGCGAAAGGCCCACTTCGTACCGTGATTTCTCAGCCGACAGTCATTGTAGAACGTGTTGTCGTGTGCCACAGGACACGTATATAGCTAAGAATGCCAGGCCGCCGTCAACGGAGGCATTTCCAGCAGACAGACGACTTTACGAGGGGTATGGTGATCGGGCTGAGAAGGGCAGGTTGGTCGCTTCGTCAAATTGCAGCCGATACCCATAGGGATGTGTCCACGGTGCAGCGCCTGTGGCGAAGATGGTTGGCGCAGGGACATGTGGCACGTGCGAGGGGTTCAGGCGCAGCCCGATTGACGTCAGCACGCGAGGATCGGCGCATCCGCCGCCAAGCGGTGGCAGCCCCGCACGCCACGTCAACCGCCATTCTTCAGCATGTGCAAGACACCCTGGCTGCTCCAATATCGACCAGAACAATTTCCCGTCGATTGGTTGAAGGAGGCCTGCACTCCCGGCGTCCGCTCAGAAGACTACCATTGACTCCACAGCATAGACGTGCACGCCTGGCATGGTGCCGGGCTAGAGCGACTTGGATGAAGGAATGGCGGAACGTCGTGTTCTCCGATGAGTCACGCTTCTGTTCTGTCAGTGATAGTCACCGCAGACGAGTGTGGCGTCGGCGTGGAGAAAGGTCAAATCCGGCAGTAACTGTGGAGGGCCCTACCGCTAGACAACGCGGCATCATGGTTTGGGGCGCTATTGCGTATGATTCCACGTCACCTCTAGTGCGTATTCAAGGCACGTTAAATGCCCACCGCTACGTGCAGCATGTGCTGCGGCCGGTGGCACTCCCGTACCTTCAGAGGCTGCCCAATGCTCTGTTTCAGCAGGATAATGCCCGCCCACACACTGCTCGTATCTCCCAACAGGCTCTACGGGGTGTACAGATGCTTCCGTGCCCAGCGTACTCTCGGGATCTCTCACCAATCGAACACGTGTGGGATCTCATTGGACGCCGTTTGCAAACTCTGCCCCAGCCTCGTACGGACGACCAACTGTGGCAAATGGTTGACAGAGAATGGAGAACCATCCCTCAGGACACCATCCGCACTCTTATTGACTCTGTACCTCGACGTGTTTCTGCGTGCATCGCCGCTCGCGGTGGTCCTACATCCTACTGAGTCGATGCCGTGCGCATTGTGTAACCTGCATATCGGTTTGAAATAAACATCAATTATTCATCCGTGCCGTCTCTGTTTTTACCCCAACTTTCATCCCTTTCGAACCACTCCTCCTTGGTGTTGCATTGTCACTGTCAGTCAGTGTAATATCTTGATGCAATTGGACCACGAGCGGATAAACCTAGTGATCTGGATATTGGTCCATGGATGCAGACAGTCATGCTATTAAGGTTTCAATTAAATGCATTGAATCAAAATGAGACGAACTCTTTGCTTAAATTTGAGGTAGGAAAATACATACATAACGTGTCTTCATTGAATTGGCTTTGATTGGATTATGACAGAATTATCAGAAAATTAAATTTCAAGCGAAGGAATCTTATATCTAAGCAGTTTACATAAATATAAGGGCTCTAGTACAGGGTGTTTTTACTCAAAGTGGTGGCGGCCGGCCGGCGCAGCGCAGCGGATAGAAGGGCGACCCCGTCTGACGAGCGCATGGCAACTCGCTGAGCTTGGGACCAGGAGAACGCCCGTATAAATCGCTTGTAAATAACAAGCTCACATAATAACGCATAATCAAAGTAAAATAATTTCTCACCCTGTCACAGAAGATGTTGAAAATGTCCTCCACCTTCATCTACACGTTTCCGGCTTCATTCATACGCATTAGTTCATCTACCTAGACAGCCTCGATTTCTCTCGTGATATTTTGTTTGAGTTCACCTACACTGTGAGGTTTTGTTGCATAAACCTTATTTTTCAATATTTCCCATAAATGAAAATCGCAAACCGTATGATCCGGGGATCTTACGCGCCACAATGGTTTACTAATTACTCTGTTGTCAAAAATTTCCTCGGTTAAACTTAATGACTCCGGTCTAGAAAGCGAAGAATAACGGCCGAGAGGATTCGTCATGCTGACCACACGACATCTCGTAGTCTGCAGGCCTTCGGGCTGAGCAGCGGTCACTTGGTAGGCCAAGGCCCTTCAAGGGCTGTAGTGCCATTGTTTTCTAAACTTAATGACTCGTAAGTCGTATGCGCGGTTGTAGAGTTTTTCTGGAAATATCCAGACTGACATTCATTGTCCGTCAATCAATCAATCTATCAATCAATCAATCAATCAATACTGACCTGCATTTAGGGCAGTCGCCCAGGTGGCAGATTCCCTATCTCTTGTTTTCCTAGCCTTTTCTTAAATGATTGCAAAGACATTGGAAATATATTGAACATCTTCCTTGGTAAGTTATTCCAATCCCTAACTCCCCTACTTATAAACGAATATTTGTCCCAATTTGTCCTCTTGCATTCCAACTTATCTTCATATTGTAATCTTTCCTTTTTTTAAACACCAATCAAATTTCCTCGTCTACTAATGTCATCACAAGCCATCTCTCCACTGACAGCTCGGAACATACCACTTAGTCGAGCAGCTCGTCTCCTTTCTCCCAAGGCTTCCCAGCCCAAACTTTGTAACATATCTGTAACACTACTCTTTTGTCGAAAATCGCCCAGAACAAATGGAGCTGCTTTTCTTCGGATTTTTTCCAGTTCCTGAATCAAGTAATCCTGGTGAGGGTCCTATACACTGGAACCATACTCTAGTTGGCGTCTTACCAGAGACAAATATGCTCTCTCCTTTATATCCTTACTACAACCCCCAAGTACCCACATAACCACGTGCAGAGATCTGTACCCTTTATTTACAATCATATTTATGTGATTACCCTAATGAAGATCTTTCCTTATATTAATACCTAGGTATTTACAATGTTAAAAACTGGTACGGGAATGTCACTCCTCTATATCTGCCCAGTGATTGTGGTTTCAGAACTATAGGCCCTATTATCCTGTCTGCAGTTACTGCCGCTAACACTCCCATTTTCACACTGTAGATGAACTCAAACAATGAGAAATTATTTTACTTTCATTAAGCATTGTTATGTGTGCTTGCTATTTGCATGCGATTCATACGGGCGTTCTCCCGGTCCTAAGCTCAGCGAGTTGCCATGTGTTCGTCTGACCAGCTCGCCCATCTACACGCTGCGTTGCGCCGGCCGACCGATCGGCCCCACTTTGAGTGAAAGACCCTGTATTTTTAACAGATATAGAACGTTGTTGCTAGATCGGCTCGAAGAACATAAAATTTCGCTTTTCGAATCGGCTCCTGGGTGACATCCCAATTGGCTTCGAATATCTGCTCTCATCCCCCAGTGCATCAACATTTTGACATAAATAAGTCTTAGAGCTGGCGGTCATCCTAAAATTGGGTTACGAAATAGTGTCATGTAGTAAAATGTGTGCGTGATGTTACCTAGCAACAGTAGTGTGAGAGCTGTCATGGCCATCCATCCATACTTCACATCACAGCCTGCACGGTTGGTAGGCAATATCGCGCCACACATTTTATTGAAAGACATATTTATGATCATTTGATTTTTGAAATTTAATAATTTCTTTTCTTCCAAATGTGATAGATACAGGACTGCCTACATTACGTAGGTCTCGTTAAAAATGGTATTACTGTTTAGCAGTAACTTACTTCAGCCATTAGCTTCGTCTTCTTTAATTTTGTATCTATTTGTTTTTGCACTGCTTCTGACTGTTACGAGGACGTCAAGTGAACATTAGCAGCATTGTTCTGCAGACGCATGTGTTGTGTATGACTTCTTCGGATAAGTTATGTGAAGACCTTTCCATCAAAGGCAACTTGCTTGTGTCACGCAGTGTACCGTCACAAGCTGGCCTGTTTCATTGCTACAAGTGCACCTAATTCAAGGCAGATGTGGCCAGGAAAGGGTACAATACAGGTGCGTGACGTTATTCATGGGAGAAAACGTTAAGATTACGTACATTGGGAAAAAATGAAAAAGAGTGATTTTTTTCATCTTTGGTGTATTTAGTCATCTTGTGGTAATTTTATGAACTTTTCTTCAGTGAATTAAGTAAAAATGAAATGTCTTATGGCTTTTAGTGCCGGGATATCCCAGGAAGGGTTCGGCTCGCCAGGTGCAGGTCTTTCTATTTGACACCCGTAGGTGACCTGCGCGTCGTGATGAGGATGAACTGATGATGAAGACAACACATACACCCAGCCCCCGTGCCGTTGGAATTAACCAATTAAGGTTAAAATCCCCGACCCGGCCGGGAATCGAACCCGGGACCCTCTGAACCGAAGGCCAGTACGCTGACCGTTCAGCCAACGAGTCGGACAGTGAATTAAGTAATAGGCCTATATATTTGGCCATCTTGTGGTGATTTTACAACCTTTTTATCAATAAGCTCCACTATTTGGTTTTCAGTCTTCTCAAGTATCAATACTGAACTCATGATCTTTCAAATGTGTTTCGGTTAAAATCGTTTCATACATCTTTATTGTAATGTAATTTTATTCTTATTTCAGTATTTGTGTGCTGATGATGGCTCCGAGAGCCGAAACATATCCATTTATCCATAAATAATACTTTTAGATTATAATAGTGTGTATTGATTAGATGGTTAAACTGGGGTGATCAGATTTTCAAAATCAAATTACGGGACACAAAATTAAAAAGCAGATTTAAATTAATATTCTGTTAAAATAAGTAGATTATGATATAATAGCTAGTGATAGGCAAAGTCGAATACTTTCCAGAATCGATTATTATGCATCCGAGAACATTTAAGAATCGAAACTTGTATTCGAAACCAAGTAATCGAACTGTGGACATCAAGAACAATTAGTGTCCAGAAAGCCATTTAAACAAGGCTAGCCTTGTACGGTGTTCTATATTATTTGACGAATATATAAAAAAAGGTAAATTGCAGCTATTTAATATAGATTTGATGTTGCACCATTGGTTGTTGTCGAAACGTGTACTTTCATTCTCCCAATCCCTCTCTCAATTCTCTTATTACTCTAGTGTGTATTTTCATTAATAGCCTATATTATTTATATACTATATATATCAATTGTGTTAAATAACATTTTATTTCACCGAGAGAGTGGCCGCGTGGGTCGGGGCACGAAGCTGTCAGTTTGCATTCTGGAGAGAGTGGGTTCGAATCCCACTGTCGGAAGGCCTGGAGATGGTTTTCCGAGGTTTCCCACACACCAGGAAAATGCTGCGGATGTATCTTAATTAACGCCACGACCACTTCCTTCCCGCTCCATCGTTGCCATAAGACTAATGCATGTGGGTGCGACGTAAAGAAAATTCCGCAATAATGAAATAGAAACATTAAATGTAAAATCGTAAGTACACTTATTGCAACACGATCTTCTCACGTAATTGGGGTTTCCGATTTTATCAATAAACATTAATCATAATCAGTTTCCATGTTTTACGTATAATTACATTACTTAACGATGGTGTGTGACATAGCCTTATATATTCTTCATTCAGGACATGCACATATTATATTATGCACCTCAACTGCACTAGGAGACTTGTGCTTCCGCTCAATTTCATTACTCCCTTGGCACACACTGCCGGCATGTATCATCTCAGCTCTAACGGCTAGAATATTACTAAATTACATCAGCTCTTGGCTGGAATACTTTCTCTTCAGCTCCGCGGCTGGCGTGTATTATTTTCATCTCATTTATCATTGAGAATTGTATCCACAGTGCATATCAACTTATCAGTTATATCATAAGCCTTACCACACAACACCGTTTTTTTCCTGTACCCAATTTTCACACTACTTCAATATATCATTTTACATGTCCCAATTTGGATGCTTCAAACCGTAATCTTGCAATAGTCATTATAACTCCACTGATGTACTCATTAATAAATTATCAGACGATGCTCAATATCAAATATCGTCTATTTGAAATTTAAATAATCTTCACCCGTCCATGTTTCCAGTATTCAGGTGAAGCATATTCAGCTTTATGAAACGCATCGGAAATTGAACATATAACTACTTCATGGCTGCAAATGTAATTTTATAACGTGCAATCTGGCAAAAATTCTCCTAACGGCCCCTAATTTAGATCAGGCTTTAACATCAATCCAAATTAGTAAAACTGACGCTAATAATAATAATAATAATAATAATAATAATAATAATAATAATATATATATAGTGACAATACATCTGTGCGTGAATAAAACATCCTACCTAACATATCCTCTGTGCTATACGTTAAGATAAACTACAATAACTACACATCTAACTGACAACTCGCATAACTAGCCTAAATAAATAGTAAACTACGTATTAGATTTATCATCATAATTGGTCTACTCAGATTGTTGCAATCAGGTTTCGCCCGCACTATGGGCGTCCGTCGTTGTTGAATTAGAACATATTGACGTTGGTTTCACACATTAGCACAATATTGGCGTATCCATTCATGGCGTTCATAACTATTTTCACACGTTCATAATCTCTTGCTGCCTTATTTCTAACACACACTTTATGACCTAATTTAACACTTCAAACTTAAATTATATATACACATTTTCCTCATATCGCCGATGATATGTTTTCCACACGAATGAATTTTCCTGCGTTAGCTGGACTGCAGTTTGTATTGAGAATGTATTTCCCCGGCTACCTGCTCTCGGTCAAGTTCCGTTACTCCTGTTACAAAATGTTATTCGCTCTATCGTGTCCTCTTTCTTTCCACACTCACTTGTAGTACGACTGTTTGTTTACCTTTCATTCATATTACGTACTCCCAGTTACTGAAAATGAAAGTGTCTCCTCACCAACTAGCTTGCTGTCTGATCGCCATTGACGAAGTTCCCTCTCTTACGAACTGCCTGCTGTAGTTAAATACATCCAAGTGGTGTACAAATCTTATTATATCATAATGAATAAATGCTCCTCGACGTGTGCTTAATATTTGCCTCATGTCTATTACAATGCCACTATACAAGCACACTGCCTTACACACTGCGAAAAATGTTAAAGTGTCCCATGAACACGAGCGTTTTCATTTCACGTCTTCATCTCACGATTTCCAAAGAAAGAGTGTCCTCCCAGAGTTCGCGTCTGTCCGCAGGTCCTGGTATCTGCGCGGAATAATACACCTTGACTTGTTCGGAGATTTTATGATTATCAGAGCATTTTTTTAATTTATGATTCACCTTCTGTCACTCCATTTATACATGTTATAACACATACATTGGCAGCGATTCCAATATTATATTGTGATTGCAAAGTTAATCACAGATTTTTAAATAATAGTGACGGCTTCTGTTGGAATATGTTGCCTGGCGGACTGTAGGGCGTTGTCCAGAAATGGCGGGAGTACTCATTATCCCTAGTCATACGACGCATCTTCACTTCATTAATTATCGCCCACACATCTAATACATTTTTATCATCCACTATTGACACAATATAAATCGGAGCATAATTTCCACAAAAACATCTGTAACTAACTTACTGTTGTTTATCTTAGAATGACTTTTGAAATAGTCAGAATAGTAGCTGGTGATTGGCTGAGATGTTTTCAGACAAGACAGTTTGGGAGATTCCATTTCATTTTAAAGGGGTTTCAGGAAGGTATTTCGATCTTCTGTCTGCGTTTCTCCGTGGGTCCTTCTCTTCCAAACAGCGGAAAGTTCCCAACGTTGAGCTTCCTTCTCCCCTAGATTTAGCGTGCTGGTGAAGTATTGTCCTCGAGATAATTGTTTTATTGCCCACAACAGAACGTGTCTTACGTGGACTTGTGTAGCTTAAAGATACTCCTTCGTGGTCTTCATCAATACAAAGCTGTGAGAACGACAGAATTCTGCTGTGTGGAAATAATTCACCTGTGATATCCACTAAAAATATATTATAATGAAATGAGGCTTAATTCAATGGGTGCAAAAGTTATTCGGTGTAAGTTATTAGCTCGTTACTAGACACCTTGCAGATACTGTTTTTCTATGTATCATAACATATTTCGGTTGTAAATGTTTTAATAATGTGTCATTGTAGTGAAAAAGTCATGTTACTTGGTCATTGTTTGAAACTTGTTTTCTGATCTGTGTCAAGACTTATTAAAACTAGTGCATCCTTTAGTCATTGTGTTAAATGTAAAACTAGACTTACAATAATGGTTAACAGCATGAATATTTTTAAAACATGTACTAGCAGTTTCCCGCTGGCTCCGCCCGCAATGTACAAATTATGATGTTGTTCGTTACTATCCTCACGGACGTATCTGCAAAGTTTCGAGTTAATGAAATTAAGAACATGCTCTGATGTGGTAATAGAATGTAACATTATGTCAACAAAACACTTGAAAATACATCACGCAAAGAAATTGAATTGAACGTTCCTTGGAACAACACTACGCGCAGAATTGTTGAAAAGTCCTTGAAAAATGTTCGTCATGGAGACAAATGTACTCATAACTTCCCTCAGAATCAACCAATTTGAATAGTTAAGAGCTGAAATAAAAGATCTTGAACCACTGAGTGTTCTTACGTCAAAACAAACTCCGTACCTCAGTTAGAGCCAAGGATATGATAGCTTCAAAGAGACATAAATATTGAAAAAATCAAATAATTTGAGGAAGGCTAAAGTTAAGTGATTTATAGCGCCTGATGACAAATCTGTGTATGAATACCTTTCAGTTTAAAAAAATGAAGGAAAAGGACAGGATAGAATGACCGTACTGACTGACCTTAGTTTTCATCAATTGTTTTTAATATATAGATATCGGCGATATATCGATATTTTGGAGACCGATATTTCAATGACATAGATATTTTAATACCGATGTATCAAAAAACGATATATCGAAGTTTTGCCATCACTGTCTGAGAGAAGCATTCAGGTAAATACTCGTACGATGTTCATTACACTCTTTACCCCCATGCCCTAATCATGAATGCAGAGGTAGTTCTGAGTTCCGTCCAGAGATCGCGCTACTATCCGCCTTGTTCTCAGATACTTCATAAAGGGAGACCAATGTGGTCTAGCTCTGGGATTGTCATTCGTGAATACCTCGAGCGAAAGTATTCGAATACTTTTATCAAGACTCAAGATATCTCGAGAACTTGTAAGAATCGAATTCTTCGATATTCCGGTCTCGAATACTCCTATCACTAACAATAGCTTGAATACTTGATTTATGTTTCGGCCAGATCATCATCGAACCTTTCTCTTAAAGTCCATTCTAAAACGAACATTAAATACCCTTAACCATTTAATGGCGTTTTAACAAAATATTTTTCCTTGCATTACTAATCGAGGGGATATTTCATATTTATCACACGTAAACATTTAATTGTTTTTCTTTAATTGTTTCATTTGCTTTTACACATTAGTGTGAGTAGTGTAAATAGGGTGGTTCTGCCGCCTCCTCCTCCTCCCGCGGCGCGTGAAATTTGAATTTTGGCGGGAGAGTTGAATTTTGGCGGGAGAGTTGAATTTTGGCGGGAGATTTGAATTTGTAAACAAAGCCACGTGCTTTTTGACAGCTGTCATCGACAACAACGCATCGCTAACCTCACTGCTGCCATCTTGACGGGCCTAAACCTCAGTAGTGCCAACTTAAATTAACTAGCGTGAGGTAAACAAAGCTACGTGTTTTTGACAGCTACGTGCTTTTTGACAGACAACAACGCATCGCTAACCTCAGTACTGCCATCTTGACGGGCCTAAACCTCAGTAGTGCCAACTTAACCTAACTAGCGCGAGATAAACAAAGCCACGTGTTTTTTGACAGCCACGTGCTCTTTGACAGATTTGTAAACAAAGCCACGTGCTTTTTGACAGCTGCCATCGACAACAACGCATCGCTAACCTCAGTACTGCCATCTTGAGGGGCCTAAACCTCAGTAGTGCCAACTTAACCTAACTAGCTCGAGATAAACAAAGCCACGTGTTTTTTGACAACCACGTGCTTTTTGACAGACAACAACGCATCGCTAACCTCAGTACTGCCATCTTGACGGACTTAAACCTCAGTAGTACCAACTTAACCTAACTAGCGCGTGGTAAACAAAGCCACGTGCTTTTTGACAGCCACGTGCTTTTTTGACAGCTGTCATCCGCCATCTTTAAACTACAGAGCACTGTGCTGCCCTCTTTAGATGTAAAATTCGTCACCTGTCATCGGCAGTGCTGCCATCTTGGCGGGCCTAAACCTTAGTGCTACCAACTTAACCTAACTAGCGCGTGGTAAACAAAGCCACGTGCTTTTTTGACAGCTGTCATCCGCCATCTTTAAACTACAGAGCACTGTGCTGCCCTCTTTATCGTAGTAGATGTTAAATTCTTCACCTGTCAATGGCAGTGCTGCCATCTTGGCGGGCCTAAATCTTAGCGCTACCAACTTAACCTCACTAGCGTGAGATAAACAAATCTACGTGCAGCTGTCATCAGCCATCTTTAATCTATAGAGAATAGTGCTGTCGTCTTTAGCTACTTACATTTGAAATGTGGTGGCGGATAATTTGAAAAATGTTTTTTTTGACAGCAGCCATCTTTGAGCACCGTGCTGCCCTCTTTAGCTACGTACCTTTGAAATGTGGTGGCAGGCAATTCCACATGACAGCAGCCATCTTTAATCAAGAGAGCACCGTGCTGCCCTCTATGTGGTGGCGTTAAATTCTACGTGCTCTTGTTTGGAAACAAACTCACGTGCTTTTTTGACAGCTGTCATCTGCCATCTTTAATTTATAGAGCGCAGTGCTGCCCTCTTTAGTTTGAAATGTGGTGGCGGCAAATTCCACGTGCTCTTGTTTGGAAACAAAGCCATGTGCTTTTTTGACAGCTGTCATCCGCCATCTTTAATCAACAGAGCGCTGTGCTGCTATCATGCGGGCAATTTCATCACCTGTCATCCGCCATCTTTAATCCACAGAACACCGTGCTGCCCTCTTTATGGTTACTACCTTAAGCACGTAGTAGCGGGCAATTTGAAAAGTTCTGCTAGCTATCATCCACCATCTTTAATCAAGAGAGCACCGTGCTGCCATCTTTAGCTAGATACCTTTGAAATGTGGTGGCGGCAAATTGAAAAATTCCACGTGCTCATGTTTGGAAACAAACTCACGTGCTTTTTTGTCAGCTACCATCCGCCATCTTTAATCAACAGAGGATAGTGCTGCCCTCTTTTGTTTGAAATGTGGTGGCGGCAAATTCTACGTGCTCTTGTTTGGTAAACATAGCCACGTGCTTTTTTGTCAGCTGTCATCCGCCATCTTTAATCCAGAGAGCACCGTGCTGCCCTCTTTATCGTAGTAGATGTAAATTCGTCACCTGTCATACGCAGTGCTGCCATCTTTAGCTAGATACCTTTGAAATGTGGTGGTGGATAATTTAAAAAGAAAAATTCTCCAGCAGTCCTCTCTCGACGCTAATTGCATAAGATGGCGGCTATACATGACTCCTTAAGGGTGCTTACGCAAGATGGCTGCTATACACAGGTTCTTATGAGACGCCCTTGGGATGCTTGCGCAAGATGGCGGTTATACAAGGCTCCTTATGAGACGCCCTAGTGATGCTTGCGCAAGATGGCGGTTGCTCTTATGAGACGGCTTAAGGGTCCTTGCAAAAGATGGCTAGAGACGCCCTAAGGATGCTTGCGCAAGATGGCGGACACAAGATGGCGGCTATACACGTCTCCTTATGAGACGCCTTAAGGGTGCTTGCGCAAGATGGCTGCTGCTCTTAGCTTAGAGGCTAACGCGTCGTGCTAGTTCGATTCATTAAATTTGGGGCTTAAATGCAAAATGTTAAATATCTCGAAAGCGATGCATCATAGAGCAAAACGGACAAAAACTTTTCTGCCCAGTACCTCGGTTCGCAGTACGAGGAACAAGAAAAACATAGTCTAATGATGAGATCAACGGTTCGGTTCCTACTTAGGCCCTTTAGCATTCGCTCTGTTTTAGCTTGTATTGAAGCAAGTCTTCGTAACATGATCAGGTTTAGCTATGGTAGAGAGTATAACGTGCCGTGCAGGTTCGATTCATTAAATTTGGGGCTTAAATGCAAAATGTTAAATATCTCGAAAACGGACAAAATTTTTCTACCTGATACCTAGGTTTGCAGTATCAGGAAGAAGAAAAAAACATAGTCTAATGATGAGATCGACGGTTCGATCCCTACTTAGGCCCTTTGGCATTGGCAGCTATCTAATTCTACAAGATGGGGGCTATACATAGCTTCTTATGAGGCAGCTTAAGAGCGCTTGCACAAGATGACTGCTGCTCTTATGAGACGCCCTAGGGGTGCTTGCGCAAGGTAGCAGCGACAAGACGGTGTCTATACACAGCTCCTTATGATACGGTCTAGAGGTGCTCACACAAGATGGTGGCTGCTCTGATGAAGAAAGCTAGCTTTGCATCGTGCAGGTATCTTTACAGCCCTAAACCTCATACCTTTGAAATGTAATTTCAAAAATTCTACGTGCTTTTTCTTATCAGCAGCTATTTTTAAACAATAGCGGCTATACATAAGTAGTTAAGGCCTCCTCTTATGTCAAGGCATAAACCTGCATCGGGATAGCTAGAGTAAGCACGTGCTGCAGTGATGACGGCATTATGCATGTTTAGACTTGCAAATCACTAAAGAAACATAACAAGACTAGAATCGAACACTGCACTCTATGCTGTTAACTTTATCATGTGATCGGAACATTGAATGAAGTGTTTAGAACACTAAATAAGTGATCAAGACTAAAACAGAACACTGTATTCGATACAACATGTCAGGGGATACCTTTGTTCTAAGAAGATTAGATTACCGCACATTCCTTGTAGGGCTAATAGGCTAAAGGGCTAATGGGCTAAAGGGCTAATGGGCTAAAGGGCTAAAGGGCCAAAGGGCTAAAGGGCTAGGGCGCCTCTCCTCTCTTTATCCGGGCTTGAGACCGGCTCTACAACTAGAGGCGGAGTTAACACCCTAAGGATGGGAGAATGTTGGGAAATAATCTATACGAATATAGCTACTCGATCGACTATATACTACAGATGGATGACTTAGGTGAGGGTAAGCGCTTACTTAATAATACCAACACGACGTAATTCATGCTCTATTTCAAAAATATATTCTTTGTACTGTGTGTAACCAGCATCATGATAGGCTCTTAGCAGTTGTAAACGTTTTACGAGTACGTTGGGATCTTTACAGTAGCTTATATCTACATAGGGTAACAAAGGCTTGTTGTGAACTTTGAGTCTATATGCAGACAGTTGATGTGCAGGGACTTGTTTTGATGTAATACGTGCTTCAGCAGTAGCGTTTCTAGGTACAAACATAACTTGTTTCGATAGCGATGAAGCGTTGAAATTTCCTTCTTCTTTACCTTGCATCTCTTCTTGAGATGTTTGCATTTCGACAGAACGTATAGTAGGCTTAGGAAATGAAGTAAAATCATCAAGCTGTAATGGCAATGAATTTTCTTCTTCTTCTACTTTCCCTTTACTACTGTTTTGATCAACATCATTATCCTTATTATTATAATCATGATCTTGCCTCTCTTTATCTTGAAGTTTGTGCTCAGTAACAGAACTTGCAGCAGGCCTAGACAACAAGGGAGAATTAAAAATCTCTCGCAGAGGTGTACTTTTTAAACATAAATCAGTGTTCGCTGGAATATGGTTGAGCTCTTTGTATTTTGTTCCCGATGAAGCTACATTACACGCGGCTTCATGACGTTGAGCGTTGTATGCGTTCTTGAACTCTCTTCTACAATGTTTGCATTGAAAAATCGTCCTACATGATATCTCATGACGTCTCCTGTGATAGCTTCGGGAAAATGCTTTTCCACACTCTTCGCAAATATACCTAGAAATATTTTTTTCCATGACGGACTTTTATCTTCTGCTAACAGATTCTTCTTTAAATCTACTCGACATTTGTTACTCTCCACTTCGATGATGCGAACAGCTCAGCGATTAACAGTAAACTAACACAAAAGCGTATAACCAAGGTAGCAACAGTAAGGTTTAAGCCCATCAAGATGGCAAGAGTGATGTTAGCGACGTTCTGCTGTCGGATTTTAAATTCCGCGCTATAACATGCATAAGGTGGCAGCCTTAAGGTTTACTGCCGTAAAGATGGCAGCAGTGAGGTTAGCGACGCTCTATTGTCATTCAAAGTGATGTTAGGGTTCGTCAAGAAGACAGCTGTCAAAAAAGCACGTGGCTATGTTTACCAAACAAGAGCACGTGGTCATGACGTCACGGTTACGTAGTATGCTGCTTCAGCATGCAATGTTCAATGTCTACACCTACGTAGTAAACACTCCGCTATGTTCACAAAATTTTTACTCACAACTATTTTTTATGCTTTAAGTTCGTGCACATAGGTTATGTTAAGATAGCAGCACACGTACAAGCGATGGTCACGTGCTCTAGTAGAAGATGCATGCATTATCAAATGGTGATATGTACACGCTTTTAAACCTTGCTATCATTACCGCTGCCATGTTCGCAAGATTTTCAAAGATCGCTATTCTTTGTGCTTTAAGTTCGTTCGCATAGGTCATGCTAAAGTAGCAGAGCAAACACATGCGAACGTTGTACATTCTAGCGGGATGTGTTTAGTATGATAGTTGATGCATACAAAATCGATAGGTGTTTTGTACACACTTTGAAACTTAACTATTCTTCGTGCTTTAAATCCGTGCACATAGGTTATGCTAAGATAACAGCACACTCTTGCGGGAGAGGTTTTGTACTCTAGTTGATGCATGTATAATCGATAGGCAATGCGTACACGCTTTTAAAACATTGCTATTCTTACTGCTGCTGCTGCTATGTTCACAAGATTTTTATACATCAGTATTCTTTATGCTTTAAGTTCATGCGTATAATTTATACTAAGTTAGCAGCATACTTATAAGGTTGTTGCACGCTCTAGTGGAAAAAGTTTAGTAAGAAAAACGATGCATGCAAAATCGATAGGTGATGTGTACACGCTTTTAACTTGGGTATTCTTTGTGCTTTAACTTCTTGCACATAGGTTATGTTAAGATTGCAGCACACACAAGCGATGATCGCACGCTGTTGTGTCAGAAGTTTAGTACAAGAGTTAATGCGTGCAAAATTGTCTGGTGTTGTGTACACGCTATTCTTTGTGCTTTAAGTTCACGCACATAGGTAGCAGCACACAATTGCGAACGTTGTACACTCTAGCGGTAGAAGTTTAGTACGATAGTCGATGCATGCAAAATCGATAGGTGATGTGTACACGCTTTGGAGCATAGCTATTCTTTGTGCTTTAACTTTATACACATACGTTAGCAATACACATATGCGATCGTTGTACACTCTGGCGGTAAAAAATAGTCGATGCATGCAAAATCAATAGGTGATGTGTACACGCTGTTAAACATCGTTATTTTTTGTGCTTTAAGTTCGTGCGTATAGGCTATGCTAAGATAGGAGTACAATCTAGTGGAAGAAGTTCAGGGTGATCTGTACACGCTTTGAAACATGGTTATTCTTTGTACTTTAAGTTCATGCACATAGGTTATGCTAAGATAGCAGCACAATCTAGAGGAAGAAGTTTAGTACGAGAGTCGATGCTTGCAAAATCGATAAGTAATATGTACACGCTTTGAAACATGGCTATTCTTTGTACTTTAAGTTCATGGGTATAGGTTATGCTAAGATAGCAGCGCAATCTAGCGCAAGAAGTTTAGTACGAGACTCGATGAATGCAAAATCGATAGGTGATGTGTACACGCTTTGAAACACGGCTATTCTTTGTACTTTAAGTTCATGTGTATAAGTTATGCTAAGATACCAGCACAATCTACCTGAAGAAGTTCAGTACGAGATTCGATACATGTAAAATCGATAGTTGATGCGTACACGCTTTGAAACATGACTATTCATTGTACTTTAAGGTCATGCGTATAGGTTATGCTAAGATAGCAGCACGATCTAGCGGAAGAAGTTTAGTACGAGAGTCGATGCATGTAAAATCGATAGGTGATGTCTACACGCTTTAAAACATGGCTATTCATACTGCTGCTCTGTTCCTAAGATTTTTAAACATAGCTAAGCCTAATGCTGCTCTTAACGACGTAGAGCTAAGGATTGATTACGTGACAGTGACGTCATGACCACGTGCTCTTGTTTGGTAAACATAGCCACGTGCTTTTTTGACAGCTGTCTTCTTGACGAACCCTAACCTCACTTTGAATGACAATAGAGCGTCGCTAACCTCACTGCTGCCATCTTTACGGCAGTAAACCTCAAGGCTGCCACCTTATGCATGTTATAGCGCGGAATTTAAAATCCAACAGCAGAACGTCGCTAACCTCACTCTTGCCATCTTGATGGGCTTAAACCTTACTGTTGCTACCTTGGTTATACGCTTTTGTGTTAGTTTACTGTTAATCGCTGAGCTGTTCGCATCATCGAAGTGGAGAGTAACAAATGTCGAGTAGATTTAAAGAAGAATCTGTTAGCAGAAGATAAAAGTCCGCCATGGAAAAAAATATTTCTAGGTATATTTGCGAAGAGTGTGGAAAAGCATTTTCCCGAAGCTATCACAGGAGACGTCATGAGATATCATGTAGGACGAATTTTCAATGCAAACATTGTAGAAGAGAGTTCAAGAACGCATACAACGCTCAACGTCATGAAGCCGCGTGTAATGTAGCTTCATCGGGAACAAAATACAAAGAGCTCAACCATATTCCAGCGAACACTGATTTATGTTTAAAAAGTACACCTCTGCGAGAGATTTTTAATTCTCCCTTGTTGTCTAGGCCTGCTGCAAGTTCTGTTACTGAGCACAAACTTCAAGATAAAGAGAGGCAAGATCATGATTATAATAATAAGGATAATGATGTTGATCAAAACAGTAGTAAAGGGAAAGTAGAAGAAGAAGAAAATTCATTGCCATTACAGCTAGATGATTTTACTTCATTTCCTAAGCCTACTACACGTTCTGTCGAAGTGCAAACATCTCAAGAAGAGATGCAAGGTAAAGAAGAAGGAAATTTCAACGCTTCATCGCTATCGAAACAAGTTATGTTTGTACCTAGAAACGCTACTGCTGAAGCACGTACTACATCAAAACAAGTCCCTGCACATCAACTGTCTGCATATAGACTCAAAGTTCACAACAAGCCACTGTTACCCTATGTAGATATAAGCTACTATAAAGATCCCAACGTACTCGTAAAACGTTTACAACTGCTAAGAGCCTATCATGATGCTGGTTACACACAGTACAAAGAATATATTTTTGAAATAGAGCATGAATTACGTCGTGTTGGTATTATTAAGTAAGCGCTTACCCTCACCTAAGTCATCCATCTGTAGTATATAGTCGATCGAGTAGCTATATTCGTATAGATTATTTCCCAACATTCTCCCATCCTTAGGGTGTTAACTCCGCCCCCAGTTGTAGAGCCGGTCTCAAGCCCGGATAAAGAGAGGAGAGGCGCCCTAGCCCTTTAGCCCATTAGCCCTTTAGACCTTTAGCCCTTTAGCTCATTAGCCCATTAGCCCTTTAGCCTATTAGCCCTACAAGTAATGTGCGGTAATCTAATCTTCTTAGAACAAAGGTATCCCCTGACATGTTGTATCGAATACAGTGTTCTGTTTTAGTCTTGATTACTTATTTAGTGTTCTAAACACTTCAATCAATGTTCCGATCACATGATAAAGTTAACAGCATAGAGTGCAGTGTTCGATTCTAGTCTTGTTATGTTTCTTTAGTGATTTGCAAGTCTAAACATGCATAATGACGTCATCACTGCAGCACGTGCTTACTCTAGCTATCCCGATGCAGGTTTATGCCTTGACATAAGAGGAGGCCTTAACAGCTTATGTATAGCCGCTATTGTTTAAAGATAGCTGCTGTTAAGAAAAAGCACGTAGAATTTTTGAAATTACATTTCAAAGGTATGAGGTTTAGGGCTGTAAAGATACCTGCACGATGCAAAGCTAGCTTTCTTCATCAGAAGAGCCACCATCTTGTGTGAGCACCTCTAGACCGTATCATAAGGAGCTGTGTATAGTCACCGTCTTGTCGCTGCTACCTTACGCAAGCACCCCTAGGGCGTCTCATAAGAGCAGCAGTCATCTTGTGCAAGCGCTCTTAAGCTGCCTCATAAGAAGCTATGTATAGCCCCCATCTTGTAGAATTAGATAGCTGCCAATGCCAAAGGGCCTAAGTAGGGATCGAACCGTCGATCTCATCATTAGACTATTTTTTTCTTCTTCCTGATACTGCAAACCTAGGTATCAGGTAGAAAAATTTTGTCCGTTTTCGAGATATTTAACATTTTGCATTTAAGCCCCAAATTTAATGAATCGAACCTGCACGGCACGTTATACTCTCTACCATAGCTAAACCTGATCATGTTACGAAGACTTGCTTCAATACAAGCTAAAACAGAGCGAATGCTAAAGGGCCTAAGTAGGAACCGAACCGTTGATCTCATCATTAGACTATGTTTTTCTTGTTCCTCGTACTGCGAACCGAGGTACTGGGCAGAAAATTTTTTGTCCGTTTTGCTCTACGATGCATCGCTTTCGAGATATTTAACAATTTGCATTTAAGCCCCAAATTTAATGAATCGAACTAGCACGACGCGTTAGCCTTTAAGCTAAGAGCAGCAGCCATCTTGCGCAAGCACCCTTAAGGCGTCTCATAAGGAGTCATGTATAGCCGCCATCTTATGCAATTAGCGTCGAGAGAGGACTGCTGGAGAATTTTTCTTTTTAAATTATCCACCACCACATTTCAAAGGTATCTAGCTAAAGATGGCAGCACTGCGTATGACAGGTGACGAATTTACATCTACTACGATAAAGAGGGCAGCACGGTGCTCTCTGGATTAAAGATGGCGGATGACAGCTGACAAAAAAGCACGTGGCTATGTTTACCAAACAAGAGCACGTAGAATTTGCCGACACCACATTTCAAACTAAAGAGGGCCGCACTATGCTCTGTTGATTAAAGATGGCGGATGGTAGCTGACTAAAAAAGCACGTGAGTTTATTTCCAAACATGAGCACGTGGAATTTTTCAATTTGCCGCCACCACATTTCAAAGGTATCTAGCTAAAGATGGCAGCACGGTGCTCTCTTGATTAAAGATGGTGGATGATAGCTAGCAGAACTTTTCAAATTGCCCGCTACTACGTGCTTAAGGTAGTAACCATAAAGAGGGCAGCACGGTGTTCTGTGGATTAAAGATGGCATGTGACAGGTGATGAAATTGCCCGCATGATAGCAGCACGGTGCTCTGTTGATTAAAGATGGCGGATGACAGCTGTCAAAAAAGCACATGGCTTTGTTTCCAAACAAGAGCACGTGGAATTTGCCGCCACCACATTTCAAACTAAAGAGGGCAGCACTGTGCTCTATAGATTAAAGATGGCAGATGACAGCTGTCAAAAAAGCACGTGAGTTTGTTTCCAAACAAGAGCACGTGGAATTTGCCGCCACCACATAGAGGGCAGCACGGTGCTCTCTTGATTAAAGATGGCTGCTGTCATGTGGAATTGCCTGCCACCACATTTCAAAGGTACGTAGCTAAAGAGGGCAGCACGGTGCTCAAAGATGGCTGCTGTCAAAAAAACATTTTTCAAATTACCCGCCACCACATTTCAAAGGTAAGTAGCTAAAGAGGGCAGCACTATGCTCTATAGATTAAAGATGGCGGATGACACCTGCACGTAGATTTGTTTATCTCACGCTAGTGAGGTTAAGTTGGTAGCACTAAGGTTTAGGCCCGCCAAGATGGCAGCACTGCCGATGACAGGTGAAGAATTTAACATCTACTACGATAAAGAGGGCAGCACAGTGCTCTGTAGTTTAAAGATGGCGGATGACAGCTGTCAAAAAAGCACGTGGCTTTGTTTACCACGCGCTAGTTAGGTTAAGTTGGTAGCACTAAGGTTTAGGCCCGCCAAGATGGCAGCACTGCCGATGACAGGTGACGAATTTTACATCTAAAGAGGGCAGCACAGTGCTCTGTAGTTTAAAGATGGCGGATGACAGCTGTCAAAAAAGCACGTGGCTGTCAAAAAGCACGTGGCTTTGTTTACCACGCGCTAGTTAGGTTAAGTTGGTACTACTGAGGTTTAGGTCCGTCAAGATGGCAGTACTGAGGTTAGCGATGCGTTGTTGTCTGTCAAAAAGCACGTGGTTGTCAAAAAACATGTGGCTTTGTTTATCTCGCGCTAGTTAGGTTAAGTTGGCACTACTGAGGTTTAGGCCCGTCAAGATGGCAGTACTGAGGTTAGCGATGCGTTGTTGTCTGTCAAAAAGCACGTGGCTGTCAAAAAAACACGTGGCTTTGTTTACCTCACGCTAGTTAGGTTAAGTTGGCACTACTGAGTTTTCGGCCCGTCAAGATGGCAGCAGTGAGGTTAGCGATGCGTTGTTGTCGATGACAGCTGTCAAAAAGCACGTGGCTTTGTTTACAAATTCAAATCTCCCGCCAAAATTCAAATTTCCCGCCAGAATTCAAATTTCCCGCGCCGCGGGAGTAGGAGGAGGCGACAGAACCACCCTATTTGCACTAGTAGTGTGTTACAAAAAAAGCAGATCTTTTTCTGGAAATTTATGGACTCTTGAGGTGTCGCTCAGTCATAAAACAATAGCACGGTTCACTTGCTCTTAAAACATGAAGTACCTATATTCACACACAGACTTCTCGAAGGGAGTAACATATCCACATCACTGTTATCCCATCCAAGAGATACATGTAAACAAAATGCAATTGTAATGTTTACAAAGTTAAAAAGAAAAGCAGTATGGTAAACACAACGTGTAAAGTAACAGCTCGCTTTGCTGTTCTAATAGCAGAAATGGAAACTCCGCTTTAATTTCGTCAGTAAAAACACACTTTCATGTTGACATTTTTATAAAACCATCAAGTTACTGGTGACTCTAACCACACACCGTAAGCAATAGGCAACGCACAAAGAGACCGGAAACCAAGAAGTGCACGTTATGTGAAATCATTACGCACTACCAACCAAAGAACTTCAAAATTCGTGTCTTGTTCAGGTTTTTCATTAAAGGGTGTATTTTGTTTACTCCTTGGGTAAGACCACCGTGGTTCTCCACTTGTAATTTGATATACTGCCCGTGTTTCAGCCGGAGAGAGCTAAAAATGATGGTTACCGGATGGACACTCACTACGTCCAGACGGAAGACGGCTACATTCTTGGTGTTCACCATATCCGTGGAAAGAGAGAGTCCGCCAAACCAGTGCTCCTGCAGCACGGCCAACACTCCATGTCGGATTGCTGGGTAGCTTTCGGCCGCAGCCGCTCTCTCGGTAGGTACTCACTAACGGTAGTTTGTCCAGCTGAAGCTGCAGGATTAGATCTGAAATTGAAGTGGCACACCACTAAAGGTCAAAAAAGTATATTTTTAAGGAATTTTAGTTAATTGAACCATGTTTAAAGTTAGTAATTACATTGATGAAAATCGTTTCTAACGAACGAGTTGGCCGTGCGGTTAGGGGTGCGCAGATGTGAATTTTCATTCGGGAGATAGCAGATTCGAGCTCCACTGTCGGCAGGCCTGAAGATAGTTCTCCGTAGTTCCCCATTTTCACACCAGGAAAATCCTGGGGCTGAACATTCACTAAAGGCCACGCCACTCCTAGCCCTTTCATATCCCATCGTCGCCATGAGACCTATCGGTGCCTGTGTGACGTAAAGAAACTTGTAAAAAAATCCACATTCTAGCCCTTCAGGCAAACATATCAGTGTTGAAAACATTCTAGGAATATGAGCTACGAATTTTAGGTAAATAAAATATAATAAAGTATAACAATACATTCTTTATTTAGTCCTAAAAATTACAATCATTTTCTTGATCATCGATATCGGGTCGACTAGATTAGCAGTTTGTCCTACGAGCGCTAATAGAGTTTCAAGCTCTTATAACTCCGTTCGGTGTGGACTTTCTTCAAGAAATCAAACAACGCCTGAATCAAGGAGCACGTTACATAAAGAATTATGTAAATAAGTTGATTTGGCTAGGATTTGAATAACGAGTAAAGATACAAGCGATTTTAGGCTTTTTTTTTCCGGAGCTGAATTAAGGCTCAAAGTGATTTTCGAATTTTTTTTTTTTTAGTTTGGTAGAGCTATCCAAGACTCATAATTTGAACCCCCACCCCCGAGCCCTTTCGACTTTCAAATTTCGGAGCAATTGAGGAAATAGTTTAATTTTACGTTTTTCGTAATGTTTCCAGCATTACAATATTCAAAACATTCGTTGTGGGTGAATATTTATAGAAGTTTATTAATGTGTGCATAAAGCTTTATTCTTTCAGAGTGCCAAGTATTTTTCTTTTGCTAGTGGTTTTACGTCGCACCGACACAGATAAGTCTTATGGCAACGATGGGATAGGAAAGGCCTAGGAGTTGGAAGGATGCGGCCTTGGCCTTAATTAAGGTACATCCCCAGCATTTGCCTGGTGTGAAAATGGGAAACCACGGAAAACCATCTTCAGGGCTGCCGACAGTGGGATTCGAACCCACTATCTACCGGATGTAATCTCACAGCCGAGCGTTCCTAACCGCACGGCCAACTCGCCCGGTCCAAGTTTTGTTGATTTCTGTGCAATCTTCTTCTTTAAGACGCCGTCTCCGAGCGGAGGTTGGCGATCCACGTAACTAGCTCTCATCTTGACAGCGCAGAATGGAATGTCATTTCTGAAGTACAGCAGTGCCATCTTCGAAAGTCTTTCAGCCATGATTTTTTTTTCCTCCCAACAGATCTCTTCCCCTGTATCTTCCCTTCGATAATAAGCTGTAATAACTGATACCTCTCACCTCTCATGATATGTCCTAGATATTGCGTTTTCCTCTGTTTTATGGTGAGCAGTAGTTCTTTATGCTTTTTCATCCGACGAAGGGCCTCTGCATTTGAGATTTTCATTACCCAGGATATCCGCAAGAGACGGCGATACAGGAACATTTCGAAGGCATCAATACGTTTTTCTATGATTGAATCCAGAGTCCAGCTTTCACATCCATATAGGAGAACAGAAAATATATAGCAGCGGATCATACGAATTCGTAGTTGGAGACTGAGATCTGACCTCACAAAGAATTTCTTTATGGTAATGAATTGTTTCCTGGCCTGCTCAATTCTAGATATTATCTCCCGTTTGGAGTTACATTGGTCATCCAAGATGGTACCCAGATATTTGAGAGGAGACACTTGCTCAACTATTTTCTCTTTTATTGTGAGATTTGTCCGAATTTTCTTCTTAGAGAACACCATCAGTTTCGTCTTTGAGGGGTTAACATATAATCCAAACTCTTCACTGTGCTGAACTAAGGAGTTTATCATGCACTGAAGGGCAGGCATGTCATCAGCTATGACAACAGTATCATCTGCATATCTGATGTTGTTGATGATTTTCCCGTTAATTTTGATCCCACCATAGTCTTCCAATGTTTCTTTAAAGATTGCCTCTGAGTAAATGTTAAACAACAGATGTGACAGTAAACAACCCTGGCGGACGCCCTTCCTGATCTAAGCAGTTTCTGAAGTTCCTTGATCAGTTTTGACATTTGCAAACTGATTCCAGTACAGGTTACTGATTATACGTAAGTCACCGGAGTCAATACCTGTTGATCTCAGAATCTCTATCAACTTATTGTGCCTGACACAATCAAAAGCTTTTTTATAGTCTATAAAACAGGCATACACATCAACATTCATATCTCTGCACCTCTGTAACAACACATTTAACGAGAAGAGTGCCTCACGTGTACCAACGCCATTTCGGAAACCGAACTGATTCTGATCCATGTGGGATTCACATTTTTTGTATATTCTAGTGTGAATGATTCGCAAGAATATTTTGAGCACGTGAGACATCAAACTTATCATACGATAATCATCGCACTGAGACGAGTTAGGCTTCTTCGGTAGTGGTATGAAGGTTGATTTCAGCCAATCTGATGGTATTTCTCCTGATACATATATTTGATTGAATAATGATGTTAAGATATTGAGGCCGGTAGATTCCTGTTCTGTTATTACTTTGAGAACTTCAGCGTACACACCGTCATGTCCAGTTGCTTTACCCTTCTTTTGAAGTTTTACGGCATGTACAACTTCACTTTTTGTTATTTCAGGTCTATTTTCATTTATTCTCTCGTCAGGTGAAGGAGGATCATTTCTGTCATCTTTGAAGAGATTTTCTATATATTCCTTTCATCGTTTGAGTTTCCCTTCCACACTCAAGATGATTTCATTATTGGCATCTCTCAAAATTTGACCATATCGTCTCCGTTTCAAACCAGCAAGTTCTTTCACTTTCTTATGCAAGTTAAAATAGTCGTGCTGCTCTTGAAGGATCTCAATTTTTTTACATCTGTCTGTCATCCATAATTCTCGAGCTTCCCTGCACTTTCTGCGTACAGCTTTGTTTAGAATTTTCTGTTGAATGTGATCTGTATTTTTGTGCTTTCTCCTTTCATACATAAGTTCTAGAATTTCATCTGTCATCCAGCTCTGTCTTTTGATGTTGTTGCATTGTCCAATTTCATTTTCCTGCATTTCAATCACACTATCTTTAATGGCGTTCCATGTGTATTCTACCTCTGATGATTCAGTGTATCTTATTAATTCCATCTTCTTTTCCAGTGCAGTTCCAACATTAGTTCTTACTTTGGGATCCAATAGTTTCTTAATATCTATATGCTTGGATAGTTTAACATTTCTTTTAATTTTTCTGAAACGTACCATTTTAAGGTCCATTACAACTAGATTGTGGTCACTATTTACATCAGCACCGGGATACGTCTTAAGGGATGTCACATATTTCTTTAGTTGTTGTTTTACCAAAATGAAATCAATTTGATTTCTTATGATCTTTTCGTCGTTATCGGCGGGTGATATCCACGTGTAAAGCCGCCGAGGAGGAAGTTTGAAGAATGTGTTAGAGACAAACAGATTGAGCTCCATACAGAACTGAACAAGTCTATCTCCTCTTATGTTACGTTCACCAAGACCATGGCTGCCTACAGTATTGCCTTCAATGCCAGCCCCTACCTTTGAGTTGAAATCACCCATGACCAATGTTATTTCTCCATTCTTAGTTATTTTCATAGCTTCCTCTAAGGTGTCATAGAATGTTTCTACTTCATCATCATCTTTATCGGCAGTTGGCGCATGGACCTGAATAACGTTCATGATCCGGTGTGACATTTGTGCAATAGTTTTTGAGAATTATGAACATGAATTTGGCAAATTTAACATTGTAAAGATAGGGTGTACCTTCCCCCCTTAAGTGAAACTTCAAAGAGCGGTTGAAGAGATTTTCTAGGGAAACTGGCTGATGTTATCAAAAACTTCTTCTGTGAACACCTTGCCTCATCCTCTTCGCTTCTTTAAGTGAAATCAATCTCGTTTCCTGAAATTTCAAAACTAACTTCTGGATCGCAACACGACTTGAAGCTTGATCAGATAATCTCCTGACAGCATGAACTGATTCTGCTATACTCGTTGTGGAATAGAATACTTTAGCCTATTATTAGATTTATCACACTCCTGTGTACGTGCAGTTGGGCTGTATGGAACCGCGCCCAAGCTTCAGTAATGACCCTGGTCTTTAGCGTCAACGTTCGAAAGGTGGCAGTGGAAGTATGCTCATGGTTAGCAGTCAGATAGGTTCCCCCCTGTGGGTGGGGGCGGTAGAATAACACCCACGGTATCCCCTGCCTGTCATAAGAGGCGACTTAAAGGGGCCCCAGGGTCTCTGAACTTTCGAGCGTGGGTTAGTGACTACGGAGCCCTCACCTGAGTCCTGGCATTGCTCCTAACTTTCATTTAATAATATGCATTTTCTCTAGTAATATTCACTATCAAATACCGAGCATATTGTCTGCGAAAGTGTGGCTTACTTACTGCAATACCTTTAAATATAATACAGTCGGAAACAAAAGTCAACATACGCCCACTTATTCCATATTTTTTGGACAACCCTGGTGCATGTTGATTGTTTTGACTTGCGCTTGTGACGTCCTTTTAAACACTGAATACGTCTGTCGATTATTTCAGTGTGATAGAAAGGAAAAAGCATGGAGAAAACCTAATAAAAGCTTCTAAAAGAAAAATCTTGTTCCACTGGTCAAACATGGAGATGGGAACATTCTTGTTTGGGGTTGCATGTCTGGTGCTGCGATAGACAACATAGTGTTTATTGAATAAAAAAAATCGGAGTATCTGTATACATTAGAGGAAAATCTTTGTTGAAAAAAGGGCACTACAGGGTCATTCAGCAAGGTAGCGACCCAATATTCCGATGCAATAGTGAAAAATTGGCTGCTTTAAAATGTTGCCAAGCAATTTAATTCACCTCCTGACCTCTGACCTTGTTGAACACTTTTGGGAAGAACACCATAGATGGATTAGGAAATATTCCATCAAGAAGAAGGAAGATTTGAAACTTGCCATAAGAACATAATGGAACAAAATTTCACCAACCGAGCTCGATAGCTGTAGTTGCTTACGTGCGGCCAGTATCCAGTATTCGGGAGATATTGGGTTCGAACCCCACTGTCGGCAGCCCTGAAAATGGTTTTCCACGGTTTCCCATTTTCACACCAGGCAAATGCTGGGGCTGTGCCTTAATTAAGGCCACGGCTGCTTTCATCCCGCCCCTAGCTCTTTCCTGTCCATTCGTCGCAATAAGACCTATCTGTATCGGTGCGACGTAAAGCAACTTGCAACAAAGAAATTCACCAGAAGTCCCCCAAAACCCAATGGAATCGATGCACCTGCGTTTGGAAGCTGTGGTAGCTGCAACACGTGGAAACAAAATATACTGAACCCAGTGTGAGAGCGAAAAACTTGTGAGTGTAACTTATATTCACTCCTGTTTCTGAACATTTGTATCGTTTCGGAAATGGACGATACGCCTGCATGGCGTTCGTGTAGTTCTACACTCAGTTGTGAATGCCATAAAGTATCTACAAAACCACTAACCCCATGGCACTACAGCCCTTGAAGGGCCTTGGCCTACCAAGTGGCCGCTGCTCAGCCCGAAGGTCTGCAGATTCCGTGGTGTTGTGTGGTCAGCACGACGAATCCAGTCGGCCGTTATTCTTGGCTTTCTACTCCGGGGCCGCTATCTCGCTGTCAGATATCTCCTCAGTTCTAATCACGTAGGCTGAGTGGACCTCGAAACAGCCCTAAGCTCCAGGTAAAAATCCCTGACCTGGCCGGAAATCGAACACGGATCCTCCGGGTAAGAGGCACGCACACTACCCCTAACCACGGGGCCAGCAAAGTATCCACAAGTCTATCATTTTATTTTGTAAGTGTAGGTAAGTAAAGTGCTCTGTTTTGATTACATTTACATGGAATTTTGTAATGTATGTAGACTTTCGTTTCCGACTGTTCAATAAAATTCCGAGCTCTAGTCATAAGATATCATGGGCCCTTATTCTGTATACCAGTATGTACGTGTGTCCAAGTGATCTTAATATAAAACCATCTCTTTTACAGCCTACCAGTTGGTGGAAGAGGGGTATGACGTATGGCTGGGTAATGTTAGAGGAAATAGATATTCCAAGCAACATACTACTCTAAACCCTTCAGACTCAGCATTCTGGAATTTCAGGTAACTACCGAAAGCATGGACTGATTTTTAAATCCTTCCTACGCAGTCCTTGCAATTGAGTTCTTTACATTGGAAATGACGAGTGGAAACTGGTCTGTTTGTGTACTACACTCAGGAGGAAAAAGTAACTTCAATATTCGTACGTTCACTGTGATGCAAGCTTCCCCCGTGATCAAGCACCAACTGCTACACCGGAGAAGAATCTTGGGCTAATATTAGGTTGATAAAACTTTCGGTCAGACTTTTGTTGCTCTATTCGCTGTAGCTCACTGTTATAGACCACACTGAACCTGTTTGGAGTATCAAGTTTCATGTTCCCTTCACATTCTTCGAGATTCAAAGACTCTGGCCATGTTCCCTACATTCAGCACAACATACAGCAGTTTTTAATATGAACAAGAAACTTGGACTTATCATATCATCAAGTAAAGACATATTCCAAGACCGGGTACATACGCAGTTTTTATTTTTTTACAATTCGCTTTACGTCGCACCGTCACAGATAGGTCATATGGCGACGATGGGATAGGAAGGGCTTATGAGTGGGAGGGAAGAGGCCGTGGCTTTAATTAAGTTACAACTCCAGCCAGCATTTTCCTGGTGTGAAAATGGGAAACTATGGAAAAGGATATTCAGGGCTGCCGATAGTGGGGATCGAAGCCACTAACTCTTGAATGAAAGCTCAAAGTTGTGCACCCCTAACTGCATGCCAATTCTTAAATAAAAGGTAATGCTGCTAATGTTATTGGCTTTACGTCCGACTACTTCTATGGTTTTTGGAGACGCTGAGGTGCCGGAATTTAGTCCCGCAGGAGTTCTTTTACGTGCCAGCAAATCTACCGACATGAGGCTGACGTTCAAATACACCGGACTGAGTCATCATCGAACTTGCCAAGTTGGGGCCAGACGGCCAGCGCTCTACCGTCAGAGTCACTCAGCCCCCGGCTAAAGAAGAGGTTAATGTGAAGTGATTTGTCACCATAATTTGTTTTATTTTACATTTTATGGCCTACATTGGACCACTCTAGTCAATTATACAAAGGATTTCTTGATTTCTTATCAGCCCAATATTGTCCGACTCGTTGGCTGAATGGTCAGCGTACTGGAATCGGTTCCGAGGGTTCCGGGATCGATTTCCGGTCGAGTAGAGGAGTTCAACCTTAGTTGGTTAATTCCAATGGCCCGGGGGCTGGGTGTTTGTGCTGCCTCCAACATCCCTGCAACTCACACATCGCCCATAACACTATCCTCCACCACAATAACACGCAGTTACCTACACATGACAGATGCCGCCCCCACTCATTGGAGGGTCTGTCTTACCAGGGCTGCAATCGGCTAGAAATAGCCACACGAAATTATTATTATTAGCCCAATATGTTTTTTTTTTTAATTCTGAGAGATGCTGCTTTTCTTTGTTCTGTTGAAAGTACCCTCCCATAAGACCTTTAATTGATCTTGATCTGTAACCTGCTGTGTGTGTCTTGAAGTACCTTAATTTTTCTGTTTTGTTTTTGAGATCGTCTGTTGTTATTTGTAGTTTTTTCTTATTAATATTATAAGTTATGATTTCTCCTAAATATATAAATTTATTAACAATTTTGATTTTTTGTAAATAAATTGCAAATTTTATTTACCAGTGGGGGATATGCAAAAATGATCTCAGTTTTTGAAAGGATATTGTAAGACGTATTCTCGTGCTATTTCCTGTAGAGATTTAATTTGGTGTCGAAATTCCTGAATATTTTTGGACAATGGAGAAAGGTCATCAGCAAATACTAAACAGTTTAAACTTAAATTTTGTTTGCAGCTTCCAAATTTTATGTTCTTTGGGTTGACCTCGTATTATAAATTCAAGTCTGTAATACATTCTAATTCCCAGTGATCAAGCACCAACTATTACACCAGAGAAGAATCTTTGGCTAATATTATTCTCAAATCGAAAACATACAAATTTACAGTTAACGTACAAGTCAGTTTGAAGTAAATAAAACATGGTCTGAGATCTTCATATTACACATGACCAGTATTTTGCAATGACCAATGCACTCGGAGTGGCTTGCAGGATATCATCTTCTGTACAAGATTTTGGACACAGGGGGCACTGAAGCATGTGGCTCGTGGTTTGTCCCTGTTCACATTACACTGTATCACTTGTACTGAATCTCCATTTCTTCAGGTTATCCCAGGATCTTTCCACTTCCGTTCAGGGACGTCCACACCAGCCAGGTTTCATTATGTCCAGGTGGTAACTGATCAGCTGCTGGCATCCATACGTGAAGGTGAGAGGTCTTCTTCTTCCACATCTCCTGCCTTGCCTTTTCTGGTGAGACTCTAAGCACCAAAGATGACCTCAGGAAGCTCTTCTAGGATTTCTACCTTTTCTGAGGAGGATTATCAATGAATCAGTCACAACTGATTTGCATTTAGGGCAGTCGTCCAGGTGGCAGATTCTCTATCTGTTGTTAACCTACTCTGTTCTTAAATAATACGAAGAATTTGGAAATTCATTGAACATCTCCATTGATAAATTATTCCAATCCCTAACTCCTCTTCCTATAAACGAATATTTTCCCCATTTCTTCCTCTTGAATTCCAACTTATCTTCATATTGTGATCTTTCCTATTTTTTAAACACCAATCAAATTTCCTCGTCTACTAATGTCATCGCACGCCATGTCTCCACTGACAGCTCGGAGCATACCACTTTCTCGAGCAGCTCGTCTCCTTTCCCCCAAGTCTTCCCAGTCCAAACTTTGCAACATTTTCGTAACGCTACTCTTTTTTCGGAAATCTCCCAGAACAAATCGAGCTGCTTTTCTTTGCATGTTTCCCAGTTCTCGTACCAAGTAAACCTGGTGAGGGTCCTATACACTGGAACCGTAGTCTACTTGGGGCCTTACCAGAGACTGATATACCGGGAGAGTTGCCCGTGCGGTTAGGAACGCGAAGCAGTGAGCTTGCATCCGGGAGATAGTGGGTTCGAACCACACTGTCGGCAGCCCTGAAGACGGTTTTCCGTGGTTTCCCATTTTCACACCAGGCCAATACTGGGGCTGCACCTTAATAAAGACCACGGCCCACTCCTACCCCTTTCCTATACCATCTCGCCATAAGACCTGTCTGTGTCGGGGCGACGTAAAGCAACTAGCAAATAAAGAGAAAGAGACTTGCCCTCTCTTTTACATATTTACTACAGCCCCTAAATTCCCGCATAATAGCCCTTGATGTCCATGCAGCGGATGGACTCTGTCCTTTTCCACTTTAAGCCTCTCCCTGTTGGCAGCTACATCTCTACGTACATAAGCGCTATTGCAGCTTATCTGTCGGACGAGGCGTTGAGCCACCTGTAATCAACCTGCAGGTTTCATTGAGGACCGTATCTAGCAGTCTGGCAGGAGATGTACTGTGCCAGATTGGGGTAGCGCATTCAGCAGCAGAAAAACACAGTGCCATCCTGCTTCGTGTGGAGACTTTCATCCTTTCTCTACAATGACCTACGACGGATTGGCTACGAACATAACCGAGCTCATGATTTTAAGAATGGTCAGTTATAGTAAATAATGTTACTTGTTAGTTATAATTGGTCGTGCATGTCAGCAGAGTTAAATGTTGTCAATTTTCTTAATTAATAGCGCGGATCAGTAGCGATATATATTTACACAGCACTCAACGAACCCTAGTCCTTTATGCCAAGTGATCTAAAAGCAGATAAACAATCTACTGAGTGACTCGGGTCCGCGGTACGAATCGCGTGAGTGTAAGTTTGCAATCGGGAGATGATGATTAGAATGATTGCGAACCCTAATGTTGGCAGCTTTGAAAATGAGTTCCCGTGATTTTTCTTTTTCACACTAAGCAAACGCCGGGGCTCTGCCTTATTTAGTGCAACCACTCCTATAGAGACGTTCGTACATTCATGTGTAGAATTTAGTTTGTGAACTTCGTAAACTAACGGCCTGCGTTAAGTTCAATGAATTTCAAGAGAAAATATCGATGAAATTTGGTTCTTTGATAGTCAAAATATTTTCTTCTACAAGTCGAAGTAAATTTTCAAATAAAACTTCTGAATCAATTACAGCAGTTCTTGGAGGAACAATTAACTCTCGAACAGCGAATGCAAGAAGAGCTAGGAAAACAATTTGATGCGGAATCTACCACCTGAGCGATAGCCCTAAACGAAGATGATTGATTGATTGATTGATTGATTGATTGATTGATTGATTGATTGATTGATTGATTGATTGATTGATTGATTGATTGATTGATTGATTGATTGATTGATTGATTGATTGATTGATTGATTGATTGATTGATTGATTGATTGATTGATTGATTGATTGATTGATTGATTGATTGATTGATTGATTGATTGATTGATTGATTGATTGATTGATTGATTGATTGATTGATTGATTGATTGATTGATGGGGTGAATGACTCAGGCGTTAGAGCACTGCCCTTCCGAGGCCAAGGGCACGGGTTCGATCCGACTCATTCCGATGGTTTTTGAAAGCGCTCAAATACGCCAGCCTCGTGTTAGTACTGTAGATTTTCTAGCATGTAAAGGACCTCCTGCAGATCAAAATTCTGGCTCCTCGGTGTTCGCGAATACCATAAAAGGAGTTTGTGGGTTATAACATCAAATTAATTTATTAATTTATCATTGTGTTTGTTATTATAATAATTTAGGCACATTAATTGCATAAAGTCATACGAAATATTCCACGCACCCTGTCTCCAGGTGAACCATCAAGAACAACAAGCTCAGCTCCCTCTGTGTACCTTGATTAGACCCCATTAGCTCGTCTTTTTCGCTGTTGAATATCCACAGACGGAAAGACTGGTTCATAAGGAGTGTTTCTTGGGAAGAGAAGTATGGAGTTGGATGTATTTGATATATGGGGGTTAGGAAGTGAAGGTTAGTTGCTTCAAATATATACAGGAATACCCGAAATGAATAGAGACCAAGAGGAATACTATTTTTTCATAAAAAAGTGAATAGTTAAGTTCTCTTAACACTCTTCTCTCTTCAATACCCTGCACGTGTCCTGACGTACAGCCCAATTGTATCCTTAGCATAGAAGCTGTCCTCTTCACGACATTTGTTTAAGAACCACTAACTTATGATCGGAATCCAAAGCTAAGTAAAAATAAAGTTCTTATCGGGTGAACATGCCATAACCTTCATTTATTATTCCCGTTCAGTCAGCTGAATTTAGTAGTATTAATTCTATATGTACTTCAGAGTTAATGGTGTCGTTAAAAATTATTGGCCGTACTGTTGTTTTAGTAGTGACTAGCAAATGTATCCGTGCTTCGCTACGGTATTCTACATTGTATACAGAAATCGAAATTAATTATTGTACACGCAGTGAATAAGGTTTTTTTAAAAAAATTGCATGTCTCTTATCATTATCCAGAAAAAGCAGGGAGAGTTTCCCATACGTTGTTTCCAATGTAAGGTGCGAGTTACGGAGTTGTGATGATAACGGCCGGCTCACTTGCCTGCTGCCACTCACGATCGAGTAGGTAAGTTTTCATTATCATGGGAGGCCCCATTACTTACTGCGTGGTCACAATCGATTTTGGGAATTTTCGTTTCAATGGCAGGCGCCCTTTCCTACTTCCAGACAGATTACAGTTGAGGAGATTTTATTATAAAGCAGGCACCTTCCATACAGCCAGTCAAAATTGAGTTGTGCTGTTATTATAATGACAGGCCCCTTTTCTTAATGACAGTCACACTTAGTTGGTGAGGTGAGTTTCCATTATAATAGCACGGCCACTATGCCTAATGCCAGTCACATTTTAAATAGGTAAATTTGTTTAGAAGGGGCTGTCTGGCCGAGACGGTAAAGGTGTGCTCCGTTCGCCCGGAAGGACGTGGGTTCGAATCCCCGTCAGGAAGTCGTAAAATTTAAGAAACGAGATTTCCACTTCCGGAGTTGCACATGGCCCTGAGGTTCACTCAGCCTACACCAAAAATGAGTACCAGGTTAATTCCTGGGGGCAAAGGCGGCCAGGGGTAGAGCTAACCACTTTACTCCACCAAGTGCCGAGGTTACGGATAGTTGATGCCTTTACCTTCCACCCTTCCAAGGGCCTTCATGGCCTGTACGGAGATTGCTTTGCTAAATTTGTTTATAATGGCCTGCACACTTGCCTACTTCCAAACACAATTGATTAGGGGAGTTTTAAACAAAATTGCATGCACCCTTAACAAATCAAGAAGATAATTATTAATTACAATGGTAATCCCTCCTTACTAACGCTAGTTACAAAGGAATTGGAGAAGGATCCCATTCCTATTGCCAGTCAAAATCAATGTGGAGAGTAATGATTACAATAGCAGACGCGCTCCTGTAAAATATTAATTATAATGGCAAACACATTATTTCTACATTGCTACAAATCAACTTCAATGAATATATACCAGATGGCTCTCGAACACCGTACTTTCTACTTGTAAATGCCCCGCATGCATAAATGATGAATGGGATGTCTAACAACTTTCACAGGGGAACTACTGCCAGCGGGCAGGTTACGTCAGAATATGAAGCGGAGGGTCGCTCGCAGCATGTTACTTAGCGCTACTGGTCTAATGCACCGCTTGCTTTAGTAAACATCCTTTTCGACCTCATAGTTCTAGGCTGGTGTATGGTACAGCCGCGCTAATAAGCTGCGTGCATATCGGCAATGGCTAGTGTGATCAGCAGCGGTGAATACACAGACATTATTTAACCTGGACAACCTGATCGGAGTGCAATAGAAGCTCCAAACAGACGTTCGCCTTCTACTCACATATTTCGCCGAACAGTATTAGTTTTTGTTCCATACAATCAACTCTTTTATCGCGTTGAATGTCTACACGTGTATAAATTAATAAGTTATTAGATTTCATTTACTGCATCTTTGGCGTATCTACAAACAGTAGCGGCGGTTAGAATGTGGTGTGAGGAAGGACAGTCGCTCCCACACCCACTTTGTAGAGTAAATATTACAATCGAGAAATATAGCCAAATCGGACGTATAAGGGAGAGAGATACGACAAAACGTCATTGGACCGAAGTTGTAGATCCCTCCAAGTTGAACGAAGATTGTGCCATCCATTTTGTTATAGGACTTGCCGTTTAACCGCTAAACAATTTTTTCCCTAATACCAACCCAAGGATTCTAAATATGAAGTTTGGGAGAAATATATCCAGTAGTTTTCAAGTTATAGACAAACAGAAGCACAGACAGAGACCAAAGTTTAAAAAATATGCGGATGGTCATAATTACACCTGAAACGGATAACTGTACGGAAATTTCGCCAAATTGGTCAATGCTCAGACACACGACCATTACTATTTTATTTTTATAGATAGCGCACCAAACTCCTATTTTAAGGTCATGAAGTGCAGTTTCGTGAGCTATTCTTGGATTATCACGGTTATTTTGCGAATTGACATTCCCACGCAAATGAAGCCACGCGTCATCCGGAACAGCTATTTTCCTAGTAACCCCACTGTCGGCAGCCTTGAAGGTAGTTTTTCGTGGTTCCCCATTTTCAAATCATACAAATTCTGGGGTTGTACCTTAATTAAGTCCACGGACAGTTCCTCCCCACTCCTAGCCCTTTCCTATCACATCGTCGCCATAAGAATTATCTGTGTCGATGTCACGTAAAGCAAATTGTGGACTAGACCTCTGAAGAAGTGGAAGGTCAGTGTGACAGCTATCCCTAATAATAAAGGGCGAGTCCCACTTGCGTTGCCGTCATTCTTGTATGCTGCGTGTGGGTGAACGAGATCGCGGTCACCGTCACGCCATCCTCGTATTGCCGTAGAAAACCTATCATTTTCAATGAATGAATAATCAGATAGCGAAACAATAAAGTGCAATGGAATACTCTCCCTCACCCTGTAGACGACTGATGTAGCGTGTAATGATATTCTCAATCACTCCGTGTAGTACAATCTTACGAATCTACAACATTTCATGTGAAATTAATTTTAAAGACCATAGCACAAAACCGATCAACTGTACAGGCCATGAAGGCACGGGGATGTGTGGAAGGTAATGGCTTCCACTATCTGTAACCACGGCACTTGAATGAGTAGAGTGGTGTAGGCTGAGTGAACCTCAAAGCCATGTGCACCTCCGGAAGTAGAAGTCTCGTTTCTTAAATTTTTCGACTTTCTGACTGGGAATCGAACCCGCATCCTTCCGGTTGAAACGAACACACATTTATGGCCCCTTGAACCGATTAATTAATGCTGTATACTATGAAGCAACAACGCTGTACGCAAGCGTACCGCTTACCACTTGCCCAGACACGGAACACAGAATAACGCCAACGAGAGAGCAGTAAAATCGCTATTGGATTTTCACCGAAGTGGCCATGATTCGTACGTCAATCAATGTAAGTGGGAAATAAAAATATCACGCCCCAGTTGTTCGGATTCCACGTTAAAATAGAAGTGACGAAGGCATGATCACACATTACCAACAGTCACGTAAAACTAAAAGCTTCTTCGGGTATGTATCGTATAGTTAAAAATGAAATGGCGTATGGCTTTTAGTGCCGGGAGTGTCCGAGGACAAGTTCGGCTCGCTAGATCCAGGTCTTTTAATTTGACACCCGTAGGCGACCTGCGCATCGTGATGAGAATGAAATGGTCATAAAGACGACGCATATAACCAGCTCCAGTGTCAGAGGAATTAACCCATTATGATTAAAATTCCCGACCTTGCCGGGAATCGAACCCAAGGCACCTGTGACCAAACGCCAGCACGCTAACCTTATATATATATATATATATATATATATATTGTACCAGTAAAAGAGCCCGACTTTAAGATTTATTTTTAACGCAAGCATGGAATAGTTCTCAGGGCTAAACAGGATGAATAATAGCTAGGGCTTGGTTCAGGAGGCAGGGTCGTATCTACAAGAAAAATTTGAATCTGATTTGATAAGGGTCTATTCATATATTGCATGTTAAATTGCACATCACCTCATGGTAGATAGGGGTTGTCTTCCACATTGTCCTTTAAATGGCCCGGGTCTCCAGCTCACCAGGCCGCACCGGCTGGAACACGTTCCAGAGGATGCCCAAGTACACCATCAAGATGCGGACGGACCATCCAGGTTGGCTGCACGGAATACGCCTCAAGTTCCCGATGCTCGTGATGACATCCGCTGGTTCCTGACGATGTTGAGGGTAATTACATTACCCAAGTACAATGAGGTTGGTAGAATCAATGCAAACTCCGTAAATGTGCTCTTCGTCACTCGCAGAATAAATCAAAGTTCATGAAAACCTTGAGTAATGAGTTTTCTCACCACTAATAAAATCACGAGACAAAGTTCATAAAGACTTTCAAGAATCCACTCTTTAACACTCATGGAAATGACGAGTCCGTGGTCATGAAGACTTTCAGTAATGTTATAGTTCATCAATGAAAAATAATTACAAGTCTTTAAGTGATCACAGGCAAGGATCACAAGTCTATGCTCATGGAACCTTCGAATAAATTTAGAGTTCATCACTCGTGAATATTACAAGTCTTTGAATAATCACTGGCGAAAATTTAGAGTCCATCACTGCTAAATATGACAAGTCTTTGAATAATCACTGGTGAAAAGTTTGAGTCCATCACTGTTAAATATGACAAGTATTTAAATAATCACTGGCGAAAAGATAAAGTCCAACACTGGCAAATATTACAAGTCTTATTTATAAAGACTTAGAAAAATTCAGAGTTCCTCAACACTCGTGAATATTGCAAGTCCCATTTATAAAGACTTAGAAAAATTCAGAGTTCCTCAACACTCGTAAATATTGCAAGTCCCATTTATAAAGACTTAGAAAAATTCAGAGTTCCTCAACACTCGTAAATATTGCAAGTCCCATTTATAAAGACTTAGAAGAATTCAGAGATCCTCAGTGAGACTATAACGACACGAAGATAGCTTCCGACGATTATGGCAGCGAGTAGGGCCACGTTAACTACTCGACTGTCACTGATAGACTGAGATATAAGACCATATGGAGCACTCCTTATATTTGGTTTGGGACATCTACGTCACATATGACGTGAAGCTGGTTATCTCCTGAATCCCTCAACGGATTTTCTTCTAATTCAAGCATTGCGACGTTTATGTAATTCCCTTTAAAATGACGTGTTGATCAAGTCGCTACCCCAATTATTATAGGGGTTTTAATTTTTTTCTCCATCGAATGTTCCGGTAGGTGTGACGCTTGAATCTACAACATACGAGTTCAGGCTAGCTGTACGTGGCATGACAGGCGGGTGATCTAACTAGCCCCTGCGGCTACGTTACGCATACAGCTGTTCTCTGCTTGCTCGTTCGTCCGGCTGAATGTAAACAAACCAGGCTTGCTCGGAGTAATACGCGTGGTGATAAAATACGATCAACTCTCAAAAAATATGCATGTACAGGTCGTAACCGGTACAATATATATAATAAAATATATTATTATTATTATTATTATTATTATTATTATTATTATTATTATTATTATTATTACTATTATTATTATTATTATTATTATTATTATTATTATTATTATTATTATAGGCTTCCTTTAAAGTTGATATTTGGCTGCAGTGAGATTTAATAGTAGAATGAGTTCTTGGCTCAACATATTTTCTTTAACGTCGCTGTGCACATCATAGGTTTTCGGCGACGTAAGGATGAGACAGAGCTAGGATCGGGAATGTAGTGACCATGCCTTTAATTAAGGAACAGCCCTAGCATTTGCCTGGTTAGAAAATGGAAAAACACGTAAAACCATCTTCAGTTCTGCCGACGGGACGTTGGGATTCGAAGCGACCATCTCCGGAATGCAGCCTCATAGCTACGCCACGCCATCCTAAACGCACAGCCAACTTGCTCGGTTTTCAAGATAACAGGGGTTCCTCAAGGCCTGATTCCTCCACTTATGTTGTTCATAGTTTACATGGATCGTCTACTGAAAGAAGAAATGGCAGGGAGGGATTCAGTTAGGCGGAAATTTTGTTAGCACGCCGACGACTTGGTCTTAACGGCAGATTTTGCTGAGAGACTGCAGTTTAATATCTTGGACCATGAAAATAGGTACAATGAGCATGATATGAAAATTGACCTTCCCTGTAGTAAAGCGATGTCTGTAAGTATGATTCCTAAGAAAAGTGATTACCAGGTTGGGAATACAAAGCTGGAACAGAATGATCATTTCAAGTATTTATGATGTGTATTCTAGTTTTTCTAGTCAAATCCCGGACGAAATTACCTTTACACTGGGCTGTTTTAAGACCCTCGATCAAGCTGGCCGTGCGTGAAAGCTGTTGGACTCATATTATATTGTTCATTACTTAAGATTAACTGACATGAAAGTAGCGAGAATGATCACCGGTACAAACAGGTAGAAACAATGAGAGGAGGGTGCGGAAGGAGGAGATGAAGGGTACGTTAGGAATGAACTCGATTGATGAAGCTTTGGTGGTGGGTACATATGAAGCAATGGAGAATATGCTACCTAGAAGAATAATTGACTCGGTCCTGGAGGTTAGAGAAGTAGAAGGAGACCAAGACGATGATGATTGTACTCAGTTTCTAATGATAGAAAGATAAAAAGTATGGAAATAAACGAGGCCACAGAGCTAGTTATGGATGGAGAATTGTGGTGGCATTTAGTAATTCAACAGAGGTTTGCAGACTGAACCCTGAAAGGCGAAGATGTATGTAAGAATGTGTGAATAATAGCAATAATAATAATACTAATAATAATAATAATAATAATAATAATAATAATAATAATAATAATAATAATAAACGCAAGGCTTGATTATATTGCTTTGATTTTCGATCTAGATTCGTAGAAACTTTCATTGGTATTGTATCTCTAAGGGAAGTACAGTCTGCTTCTTATCATTCTTCCTTTTAATAACGAATAATCACTTCTCCTTCCGTAGGTTAGCAGTTCTTATTTTTTAACTCGGTGGAACTTCGTTAATAGTCTGTCACTGCTAAGCGGCGGCTTGGAAAAGTGCACCCGTCCAAGTGATGAGTCCAAATGGTACGCTCTGGAAGAAAATCTGAACACACATACACACCAAAGGATTGGTTCTATTGTTGTGATACAGTTGATTTGTTGCATTGAAAACTTGTTCTAATCTAATGAGATGATACTACTTCTGTCAATAAGTTCGTGGAATGTGGCCTACAGTGTAGGCAACACCTCGTGCACTCGTGTACTACAGCCAATTACTTCTTGGACTGGCGCTAAAGGCGTAGGCTGCACAGTGTATACCTATGTACGTACTACAGTCAATATGTTCGTGGACTGGCGCTAACAGTTCAAGGATCACACAGGTTTTTTTTACCTGCCTTTTCGTGTCTTTTTCTTGTTGTGATGTCTTTGGTGAAATCGACTTGATCATCCCAAACATTTCACTAACGGATTTGCCTAATTTTTGGCAGAACATAAAATTTGCCCGTTGCTCAAACTATGACATTCTCAAGTTCCGCCGCTGCCATTCACAACACAGACCGTAGTTCTGCTTATAGACCTTCGCAACTGTCTCTTGCTGGGACTAACGAAGAACACAGTCACGGCAACAACTTGAGGTGGATACTCTCCGTTGTAGTGCACCACAGCGACACTAGATGGCCAGTCCACGAACTTAATGACTCTACTATGTATATAAGTGCTTCTGCATAAAACGCCAACCTAATTAGAGATTATCAGAAAATTTATTTGCTTCCGAGTGACAATGATCATTCTTGTCAACAGCTGGCACGAGATGGGGTTCTATGACCTGCCGGCAATGATCGACTATATACTCGACACCACTGGACACAGCAGACTGTATTACATGGGGCATTCCTTAGGTGGAAGGGCTGTGTTCGTGTTGCTCTCCATGAGACCTGAATACAACGCTAAGCTCCGTCTAGTGGTCGCCATGGCAAGTAGGTTATCTGCTTCACCTGAACATCAGAGACATCCAAGAAATGTAAACATCTCCCATGTAAGTTCTAGACATACGAATATTTACGTACGTTGTCCGCCTCCTTAGCTGAAAGGTCAATGGAGTGAACTTCGGTTCAGAGGGCCCCAGGTTCGGTTCCCGTCCGGACTCAGGATCCTAACTACGTATGATAAATTCCTCTGCCTCAGGAAGTTGATGCTTGTGTTCGTTATAATGCACTTCTTTTCATTTACAAACTACACACCACACTGCAACCACTCCAGGAATACGCAAAAGTAAATACTTCCCTCTAAAATGGGTTGGTTAGCCAACGGGCTATAAACCTGACCGTACAAATTCAGTAATTGCGCCTTAACATTTATATCATTATAATGGCTTTGGAATGATACAACTCTTACGTGGAATAGCTTGTAGAGGAGAGATGTGTTCACTGCGACAGCCAGGTACCCACCGACAGGCCTCCAGAAGTGAATTTACTTCTATAATTTAATGAAGCACGCGATAGTATTTCCATTGGTTGACGCTAAATCGCATATGACGTGATTGCCAGCAATCAAATCAAATGTATCCGTTATCAATCCGTGCACAATAAAAACACAACAAAAGGCTTTTCACTAACCGGTCCTAACCAATCCAGACGAATGGCTCTGTCACCAGCCGGAATGATAATTTAATTCAGCTTTTAGTCACTGCCCAACATAAAGTACGCTGCTGTCGGATTACATAATGCTAGGGGCCTAATATCCACTTCACGGCCCAGTTTGCTAGATCACAATCCAATGGTTTGTCACTAACTGAGCCTGACCATTCCATACCAATGGTTTGGTCACAAGCCGGACCTAACCCATCCGGACCAATGGTATGGTCACAAGCTGGACCTAACCATCCGGACCAATGGTATGGTCACAAGCTGGACCTAACCAATCCAGACGAATGGTTTTGTCACAAGTCGGATGTAACCAATCTAGGCCAATGGCTTTGTCACTAGCCCGAATGATGAATTAAAGTTGAAGAGTTGACAGCGTCGTGCAGCGCAGAATCACGTCAACCCCAAGAAGTCCGCGAGAAGAAGGAAACAAATGACAGTGCAATCGCGCCTAGATGTCTTCGCTGAAAAAAAGGCGCGGCAATTGAACTTGTGAGAAATTGAACCAAATACTCATAAAGTACCGATCTCAAAAACCTGGAGAAAACGCTAGGAAGAAGCGGAGCAACTTACGGAGGTCGTCCTAAGTCGTGAGAACTGTGTTAAATCTTCCGAACTTGTGAGAACACGGTGAGGCCAATATGTACGTTTGAAAATCTGTGTCGCACATTTCTGAATACCACCGAGGGATGGGTTATGTCTGTATTTTGGCTAGTTTACAACGTATGAAATAAATAGAACGAACTGTATCGTGGTCACGGTTGAAGGATAGGTAGATACTCTCGAAATAAAGAGTAGTCAGTATGGGTTTGGAGCTGATATTTTATTTCTTAATTGTAACCAAATTGTAATAATTATAATAAATTGATCACATTAGGACGGGGCCTCTCAGGGTGCATGCACCAGTGTATTACGCGGTGCAAGGTGCAAAAGACGACTTCGCTTCGTTGACCAGAGTGCAGACCCCATCTCCTCGATTTGGAGCAATAGCGCTGTCTCTCTCTTTCCGCACACCTGTCTCGCTCGCCCCGCCTGTCTCCCTCTTCCTCACTTGCTCCGTAGCGCTCCAAATCCGAGCCGAGTTGAGCCGAGCTTATCCGAGTCGCTCCGAGACGACGCGCTGGTTCGAACCGAGCTGAGTGGGACCGATGCTCTGTGCACAGGACCTCTGCGCCTCAGTTTGCGCGCGTGTATTTTGGGCGTTTGAGAGGCCCATTAGGACCATTAGAACTGGGGTTCCGATAGCGTGGAACTCGCCTCACGATGCACGGCCACCTTAACTTGGAGTCAATGCCGAGAAGCCCTTTGCCTTTCAACATTAATTACTAGACCCCGGGACCCCGGAGTTGTATGCAGTATTAGATTAGAATGCAAAGTAATTTGGTTACCAGGATGTGTCGTCTGGTCCGTTCTTCCGTACGGGGTTAGAATAACATAAATTCTAGGGGTTCTGATGGGCCGAACCCCTAATGGTTATGTAAAACTTATTGCATAACTGTTGTGCAGGTTAGATTATACCTGTTACCCGCTTCAGTAAATTGGCATTATAACCTATAACTGTCTAGAATCCGGGCTCTGTAATAATGACAATTTATTCTTGGAATGCTGACAAGCTCTTATAATATTTCAAATGTGTTTTCGCTCAACTTGAAGCCACTACGGTCCCATATGTCGCGAGAAATTTCGAAATAAATAAATTGAACCTGTCTGGCTTAAATGAGAAACCTATTTCCGTAAGGTACAAAATTCAAAAGTAAAATTTTACAGGAGAGAGGAAATACTCTCAGAGTGTAAACTTTCAGCTGAAATTTCATTTTAGCACGTTTTTTAATGGAAAGAATGCATTAGTATACAAACGGCACTCTTTTGAAGTACTCCACGTGGATTGTCACTGACTATGCTATTGATCACAACAGAGGCGACTGCGGACTGTCATAAATCTGGATATAATCGGGGGGTGGTTTGCTGATTAACGTTTGAGTCGCTAGTTGTTAACGAGGAAACTGAGAGAACTATATCTCAGCATCTCTCTCTTTCGTTTCTTTAAACACGGATATGATTTTTGAACTGGGGGTCTGTATGGAATTACCATAAGCAATTTTGCGTCGACAAAAAATATCGATACTGTAACCAGGCAATCGGTGTACGTCATATCGATGGAAGAATGACGCCATTTTGGCGGACGGAAGAGCAAAGTTTTCGAAGATGTTGATGTTGGACGTATAAGACCTATAAATAGAAGCTGTAAACAAAAGAGTGGCGAATGATTTTAACGAGAAGACATTAATTAACATTCTGAACAGTGCGGAAGGAAGAGAAAATTATTTATTGTGCATAAAATCATGCTCCCTGGACCAATAGCAGGTCCTGTTTTTCATAATATGTATCTACCGAGTGTTGATTGCCATAAAGTCGTGTGCTATATCAGCGACCATATTGTTGGATGTATATTATGTTGCTTCCTATTTCTTTCGTGTTATGGGAAATACTTATCTCCCCTGTGGATGGAGTAAAAGGATGCATTATCTGTACCCCCTGCATGTCGTCAGAGGCTACTAAGAGGGGAACAGCCAAATAATCGGGACTCACTTTCTCGTCTCCTAAGCTAAAAAATAAGGGGGAAAAGATCCGCATGGGTCGACGCTCCGAACAAATAGGATTTTTTAAAAAAGCTAAAAAATTATCTATGCATTTCCGTTTAGTGGAGAAATTCATATATTTTATGTATTTATTTATTTATTTATTTATTTACATATTTATTTATTTATTTATTTATTTATTTATTTATTTATTTATTTATTTATTTATTTATTTATTTATTTATTTATTTATTTATTTATTTAATTACTTATTTTTATTGGTTTAGGACTACGATGGACCACGTGGTTCTTAACTCTGGTGAGCTTTTTTCTTCCTCTTAGCCCAGTTTTCCTTCATTCTAGCGCTATGGATGTCTCTTCTCTCTTGACTCCTATTCCTGGACGCAGTGATTTACCTGTTACTGACAGGAGAGAGTCAGATGTCTTGATTAACTTTCTGAACTTATCTGGGTTGTAAATGTCAATGTGATCAATGTTGAGATATTGCAGGTCTTTCCCAACTAAATCTGTCCATTTGGCACTTGTTGCTTTCCCTCTAGATATAGTGTTGAATATCCTTGAAGTGTGTCCTGACTATATGACCACATAACATTAGTCTTCTCTTCCTCATAACTGTTGTAATGCTCTCTATTTTACTGTACAGTTCCTTGCTGTGTCTGATTTTGTAACCAACTCCTTCTTTAATGGGACCCATAATCCATCTGAGGACCTTTCGCTCTTTCAGTTCCAGTTTTCAGAGTTGTCCTTTCCTGGTCATGTTTAGGCATTCTGAGGCGTACAGTACAGATGCTCTTACTACGGTGTTGTAGTGTCTAAGTTTAATATTCAAGGAGAGGGATTTAGATTTGTATATGTTCTTACAAAGATGATAAGCTCTTTCCAATTTAGTGCATCTTATTTATTTATTTATTTATTTATTTATTTATTTATTTATTTATTTATTTATTTATTTATTTATTTATTTATTTATTTATTTATTTATTAATAAACCGTCAGGAACTTTTTTGTCCAAGTTGATATAAAACTTGTTTCGATGTGTGTATGTCTAAACTCTCTGCTGACTTCCCACCCGAAAGTTGAGGCTCGAATTCTGGTTTATCTAGTGATTAGTTCTTCGTCACGTGGCGTAAGGAAGGGTATCTAGCCTTTAAACTCAACCAAAGTCAAAAGAACCCTGAGATTCTACAGAGATCACAGAAATAACTGGGATAAGCTGAAGAAACCTCTCTGAAATCTCAAATTTATTCTCAGTGAGTTATGAGAATTTTCCTTCTTGTATTTCAAGTGTTGGTCAACGCACGTTACAATTTTTTATACTCTTCCGGTATTTCAAAATTATTTCCTTTTCTTCTGTGTGAGCCTTTTGTCAAATGTTGTGAGTAATGGGAAGTTCTCGATTCCTAACACTGATAGTTGAATTGGTGGAAGGCAAATAAGAAAATTTGAATGTAGAAAGAAGAGTCCCAGGAAGACATTTTTCAGACAAGACTGTGCCACATCAGACTGAAGGACATTTCATTCAAATAATCCCCCCAACAAAATGAAAGAATTCCCCCTGTAGGCCGGGGTGGTAGATTACATCCGCTGTATAATCATTTTGTCGTAACAGCCGACTAAAGGGGGCCTTAGGGGCTCTTGAATTGGGACGATGGGTTGCGACCATGGGGCACTTAACTGAGCCCTGGCATTTATTCCACTTGTGCCAGGCTCCTGACTTTCAACTGCCCTGTCAGAACTCACTTGGTTGATTCTTGTTCTCTTCCAACCCCTAAGGTATTACCTGCAAAAAATAGACACTATTAAACAATTAAAGGCATATTTCGTCCTACAAGAGCATCCCCAGTTTCTACCGAATCACTTCAATCATGCGTATATATGTACAGTATTGTATTTGCAAATGACTGAGATTTTCGTGAGTATATGAATAAGTATTAATAAATAATAACTGTCAGCATATTAACTTAATGAAATACACTGTACTGATCTTAAGAACACTCTTTGTAAACAACGGACTGCACTTCGGCAGACTAGATAAATACAGAAGTATTTCATAAAGTTAATACGGTGATGATTGAATACTAATACCCAGGTGGAATCTGAGGATGCTCTTGCAGAACGAAACATGACTTTCTTTGTTTAATAGTCAGATATGTTATAGTGTTATAATTTATATTGGAATGGTGTGTTTGACAAACCGGAAAGCTTTTTAAGTTACATTTATTCTAAATAATTCAAACTCGACAATTTTTGAGTTGTCACACGTTTCAACCAGATGATAGACTTGTCCTTCAGTAAATATTAAGTGGAATCGATAATTCCGATGATTTTCTCTTTAAAATAATCATCACTACCATAAATCAATTATTTTATACTTTTACTTGTATTTTCGCAATGTGAAACGGTATAACCAAAGTGTACTATAAATAGGTAATAAGAACTGTTACTCATGTTTCAGAGACTCGAGGAAATGGAAGGAAAAAACGAACTGTTTCCATACTCAGAACTAAGACTTGCTAGGTTATACTTTCTCTGTAGCAATAAGAAGACAGGAGCAGTCTGCAAAAATTTCATAAAGAGAAAGATGGGGGACACTAACGTCTTGAGTGAGGTGAGTATACCCACGTATATCACTTGATTTTGCGCTCCCAGTGGTTCAGGCGTGCCGCTTTGAGCTTGCATTCAGGTATTGGTGGGCTTGAATCCCACAGTCGACAGACCTGAACGCTGTTATTTTCAGGCTGTACCTTAAAAGAAGACCACTTTCCTATCACATCATCGCCTTAGTGCGCGTTAAATGGCTAACAGAAATAGGACTAGAATAACTATTGTCAGACCGATAACTGGTAAGGGCGGTCCACTAGTTTGAAAAGTTTGTTTATGCATAACTAGTCTGTATCCTTGGAGGAAAGGTCAGCGTTGTGGCTTTCAGTTGAGAGGACCACGGGTTCGTTTCCTGGGGTTAGGAAGGATTTTAACTAGATCTTGTCCATTTCTTTAACTCGGTGGCTGGTTGTATGTGGTGGTCTTATTACACATCTCCATTTACATACAACACATCACAGTACAAACCGCCATAGGAATACGTAACAGGGCCTCCACCGAGGGTTGATAATAGTAAGGGCATCCGACCGTAAGTCTAGGCTTAATCCACATTAGGCTAACTCCAAGTTAGCGACGAAAAGTCAGGAAGTACAAGAAGAACAACAAGGACATAAGCATATTTATTTACGAAATTACTGTGTCAAGAATTATTTAATCCTTCACATATGCGGTACATGAATGTCAGTTAATTTGCTTAGCTCAAGTTGAGAATTCAGCCCTTGTGTAGGGAGACCCCGAGGTGGAACTCCGGCTCACCCAAGAGTTTTAATTCAAATTGAAAATATTTACCATTATATTCAAATATTCTGTTTAAGAATCCGCCTATTCAGTACATTTTGTTATCTTAAACTAGTATATGTTTCGTCCCCTAGGGGGCATCATCACTTAGAGTAATATAAGCATATACGGTACACCAGATACAAAAATGATATTTATAAAAATGAAAAGACACAAGTTAAAAATCATGAGATATTTTTTTAAAAAAATTAATGTTAAATTGCGAACCTTAAAATAGAACTTCTGATTCCTCTTGTAGTTTAACTATGTTAGTTTAGTTTATTGGTGGATCCGTAAAATGTTTGATTCGGTACTTGTAATTCTGAACTAAGGGCGGGAACGCTGTTGACTCAGCCTCGCGAGACCAGCTGAAGTACTGCTTGATTTGAGAGACAAGGAACACAGTCAATAGAAGGGAAAGAAAATTGTACCTTTACTTGACTGTCATACCGAGCGCATAGCCATGGTGGCCCTTGCGTTACTTTCCCCTTAAGTTATTCCAGCCACTCAACTATCGCTTCTTGAAGATTCTCTCCTGAAATTAAAATGTTAACTATATCGAGTTTTTGTGTCTGGATTCCTCCCATGTTCCAGTTGGCTATTTTGTTTTTGTTTTTGCAAATAGTTAGCAGATCGTCAGTACTTCATGAGCAGATTAACAATTAGTACGCTGAGGCTATCTCGTTAATCAACATATTTGGGCTTTTAAGACATTAATGATAATTATCAGCCTAATTTGACAACCCTTTGAACATTTTTTTTTTTTTTTTTTGTTATTTGCTTTACGTCGCACCGACACAGATATGTCTTATGGCGACGATGGGATTGGAAAGTCCTGGGAAGTGGAAGGAAGCAGCCGTGGCCTTAATTAAGGTACAGCCCCGGCATTTGCCTGGTGTGAAAATGGGAAACCACGGAAAACCATCTTCAGGGCTGCCGATATTGGGGCTCGAACCCACTATCTCCCGATTACTGGATCCTGGCCGCACTTAAGCGACTGCAGCTATCGACCTCTGTAGAAGGTCCTTAGAAACCATATTGATTGTATTTGTCCTTTGAACTTTTAGTATAGAACTTGACAGCAATCGATTTGAGAGGAACATGTTTTTTTTCTTTTGTATCCCACACCTCATGTCTTTGCACCTTGTCAAAATCTTCTCTTAGACTTAGTGCCAGGAATATATACCGGTATCTTCCCTCTTCCAACATATTTTCTCAAATTATTGGCCTTTCTTACTGCATCTGAGTGCTGACCGTTCTTCTTCTGCTTCCTTCTTAGTAACTTTTTTCAGTCTCTTCTCAAAGATTCTTGAATATCAGCACTTCACAACCACACTATAAAATCTGATGGTCCTATAAATATTATAGTCTCTTCTTTTGTATCAGTATGATATTCTTCTCTTAGTCATTATGTATTTCCTCTTTTTCCCCATTTCTCCTAGAAAATCTGCGTTAATACTTCCACTAACTTTGGTCCACCACATATTACCAATTCTACGTATTCATCATCCCAGTCAGCTTTATTTCCTCTTTCCTCTTTTAGGTGCTTTACTTGAGTCTTGCACTTCGGATCCACAGAAATATGGATATATAGATTTATTATCATCAACCGGTTATTTGCCCAATTATAGATGATTCAATAAAACAATATAAACAACAAATACACCTTAAAGAAATAATACTAATTTCTTAAAATAATAAAAAAGTTTAAACTAAACACAGAGATATTTATAACACCTTAAATAAATAAATAAATAAATAAAAAAATAAATAAATAAATAAATAAATAAATAAATAAATAAATAAATAAATAAATAAATAAATAAATAAAAATAAATAAAAATGAATCTCCTCAAATAATTGCCATGATTAAATTACGTCTAGAGACATTTACATACACGTATTTATATATTTTATAGAGAGTACCGGTACCTTATATTCATGAGGTCGCTAGGGCACGTCTAATTTTAGACGGTGGTGAGTGAATTGCTCCACTGATCTACCCACCTTATGTAGTGATGTTAGCGCCCTCAATTTCCCTGAGCCACAGTTCACACTTTAGGCAGATAGAAAGTGTACCTTTGCCTACTATTGCGACGAGAAACGTGTAATGGGAGCAACTCCAATAATGTTGAGCAATCCACTCTATTCGTCAGACACTTGTAAAGAAAGAGTAATGAATGAAAAACGTCTTCTTCTCTAGTTCGTTCAAGAAGGGGAAGTAGTTTAAGGAACTTTACTGCAAAATCTGCAAAATGAATATTCACAATTGTGCAACATCCGACATTTCCGTGCGTTCATCACATTAAAGTAAAAGATATTAATACGTCTATAAATTAACATATAACTGAGATTTAAAGTCATCAGAAATATGCTCAATCCACATAGCCACAGTTTGGTGGAACAACTGGATGTTTCTGATGGAAGAAACGAGTTCAGATTTGCCTTTGTGACCTTCGAACAGAGATTCAGTAGGACTGTTCATTGTTTCTTGAATTCTTTCGCCATCACGGAAGGGCTTCCTTCTTTTAGCTAGCAGACGGCAGATTTCGTAAAAAGCTATCATCGTATTACTTGATTACTAAACGGGCTTTGTAAAGATAGATTTTTGCAATGTTAAGTCAGATGTAAGATCCTTCGTTCTGTGTCTCCCTAGTTTTGAATTTATCGGGAATTCACTACTGAAGTTCTTATGTTTAGTCAAAAATATCCCTAGTTTTCTTTTTTTGGTGATGGGGAGGAAACAGACACTCGCATACACATACACTAGCATTAGGCTACACAGTAAACACACCGATTTGGTTTTTACTATAAAAATATATTAGATATGTATTATATATTAGATAAAATATATTAAAAATGTAGGTTCGCAACCATTTATTCATGATTATAATCACTGTGTAAAATAATATTGCGAATTAATAACTGATGTATTATTTCAGAGTCAATATAAATAAAAATTCACCTCATTGAATATACCTACATAAAGTTTTAAACCTGTACGCTAAAGAGAAGAGCAAATAAAGCACACTGGTTCTTGTCACCACACAAACTGAATTCCTCTGAGGATTCCCTGAAACTACCCGTTCCACGGTGAACAGCAGATGTTTTGTAAGAATATTGACAAGGAAGAATTTATACGATATTCACATTGCGATGCTTACCAAAATTCAACATATTCATCTCCTCCATGAAGCCTTTCTCTTCAATTCCTGGCACTCAAGAGGAAGCAGGTAATAAAATTTACATATTTGTCACAATACACAAATAAAAAAGCACAAATAACTGGAGAGAATAGAGTGAAATATCTGGCGGTGTGATCTTTGGAATGAGTTCAGCTAAGACTAACAAGAGAAAGAAGTAAAGGAAAATTATGGGAATGTCAGGGAGAAATTAAGCCTTACTTGTATGTTCGAAATGAATCCTAAACTTTTCGCTACGGTCAAAATTGGTAAAACTAAATCCGCAAATAAGGGCATTAATAATACTCCACGGGCTCCGAGCTCTAGCTTACGCTATTCTTGTGGATGATCCTTTACCCTGAAACTTTAGTCCTAAAACGCACTGCTCCAGATATCTTCCAGTATAAGGTTCACCCTTCTAAAGTCCTGGTACAAGTCTCGAATGCAGGGAGTTTATAACAAATACTTTAATACACTAATATCGGACAGCTCTATCTCAACAGCATTTAGTGGAGTGCGAACAGCGACGGTGGTGACATCTAGCGTCTTGGTGTGAACTGCATACTTGTCAATGCTACAGTTGAGAGGAATGCACTACACTCATTGGAAATATTTTTGTTCAAATAACTGAATAATCATAATAATTAAGAACGAAATGTTAAAATAGGAAATGCCTCCTTCATAAACCTCCTACGAGCATTGTGTTAGCCGTGCCTTTCGCTATGTCTTAAAAATTATAAAGCAGAATTTGTTTGAGGATCCACTCAGCCTCTGGGGAAAATATTCAACAACTACTCTCTCCTCTTCCTTCTAGCCTCTTCTCAATTACCTACATCAGCACTTCGTATGGACTTTGCCTAGTTTTCCTGCCGGATGCCTTTCCTGACAGCAATCATATGTGGAGGGATATATACCGTACTCACTATTGCGTGTTTCTGTGGTTGTTTTTCATATGATATATTGTGTATAATTGAAGATCCGTATGAATACGAACACAAACCCGTAATCCCCGAACTACAGGAATTAACAGACGCGATTAAATTCTCCGACTCAGCCGGGAATCGCACCACGGCACTCTGACCATTCTGTGGTGGTGATTATTTTAAGAGGAAGCACAACTCGCCAGCCTTCCTAAAGTCTGTTTCACAAATTTATGCATGAAGAATTACCATACATACGTATTAAATTAGTTGGACTGGTGCTCAAGCCTATGCCAATAATTCAGTGAAGTAATTTTCTTACGCCCGTGTGAGTGGCTCAGACAGTTGATGCGATGCCCTTCTGATCCAAATTTGGCAGGTTCGATCTTGGCTCAGTCCGGTGGTATTTTAAGGTGCTCAAATACGTCAGTCTCGTGTAGGTAAATTTACTGGCAGGTAAAATAAAACCTGCGGGACTATATTCCGGCACCTCGGTGTCTCCGAAAAACCGTAAAGGTACTTAATGGGACGTAAAGAAAATTATTATTATTATTATTATTATTATTATTATTATTATTATTATTATTATTATTATTGTCTTACAGTAAACAAAAGGTGACTGGATTCGAAACTCATGGCCTTCAGTTTTCAATTTGAATACTACCGTGATATTACGCTACAGACCCACAAGTTTTCGATTGTGTAATTTATGGTACCCGGTACTGTTTAACAATGTGGACCCTCAAGTTTGAGTATACTAGAGTTCCATATTTGTTAATATTATTGGTTTTACGTCCCACTAACATTTCAGTGGAGTATTTGATTGATTTTCTTAATATAAGGGGCATAGAATGTAACCTCAACACAGATGCGAGGTCATTACTTTTTTTTCAATACTTGCCGGCCTTATCAGTTCCCATGCCCATTATCTTGCTGGGTAATTTGTTCAGCGCATAACGCTTTTCTTGGAATATAACTGAAATGTAAGATTATTTAGTGACAAACACTGATACATTATAAAGAACGCGGCAGCGCGCCAAGAATCATACAGAGGGCAATATGTTGGTCACACCAAGCCATGTAGGTAGCAGCACTATCGCTGAAAGCAGCAAGCTGTCAGGTATTGTCAAATTAAAGTATTTGTTTATAACCTCCACATCTGTTGATCTCCCTCGTTCTTTTGCTCTACCCATGAAATACCAGTCTTATCTTTCTCATACTCCCTGATATCCCGTGGAACTATTCGCAAAGCTCCTTATTTGACCTCAGGTGAAATGTGAAACCATCTCCGGGAACTTTTTTGGTCCTAAATGTTTCCTTAAGAATTTCCTTCTTTTTTCATCTATTTCCCAAATTCCCATTCTGGTTGAGGTTTCTGCAGCGTATAGGCACTCTATATGGTCTGACTACTGGATGGTAGTGTCTGTACTTGACCTGATGGGAAAGAGACCTTGGTTTGTATGTCTTAAGGCAGACCGTGAATATGCCACCTCCATTTTTCTCGTCCATCCACATTCAAAGCATTCTCGACGACGTTTGGGGTTACAATTTCCCCCATGTACTTGCATTTCTCTGTCCTGTTAACACTCTCACACTGGGTGCACATTTCTTGAACTGAATCTGATCTGTTCAAGTTCATATACTGTATTTTGTTTTATCGAAGAAGATTTGCTTCTCGGGCGAATTGAAAAGTGCTTTGAGAGGATCTCCACGTGATTAAAGATCAGATTGAGAGCCATGCCAGGAAATCGGCGTCTATCACACCATAGGTTTCATCCGGTGTCACCGTAGCATATTTGCTACGGCATGATTCTGTCAGCCTGGAGGTTCCTCCACTGCCGAAGTGTTTCTTCCCCTGAAGGTCTAGACGGTCTTAAGCCAGGCGCTAATTTAGCCACACCGCCTCGCAAAGCCCATTTAAACTCCCCCGCGAAATAATTTGACTGGCTAACTTCAGCAGCTGATAAAATTACAACTGCGCAAAATGTCTAATTATTTTTTAAAATTATTTATCAGTATGACCAACCCTCTAACGTTTATGTAACCGGTTCGCTTTGTTTCCCACCATTCTGTACATAATATTTATTTATTCTAGCAAAGTAACAGATGTTTTCCCTCTCTTACACTTAGAAAACCAATTCCCATGGCACAGGGCTTTCGCCTCCATTGTTCAGCCCGAAGGCCTGCAAATTACGAAGTGTCGTGTGGTCAGCACGACGAATATTTTCACCCTTTATTCTTGGCTTTCTAGACCGGGGCCGCCATCTCACAGTCAGATATATCCTCAATTGTAATCACGTAAGCTGAGTCGACCGCGAACCAACCCTCTGATCCAGGTAAAACATTTTTGTTCTACATGTCTCTGCCCCTACTGACACCAGGAATGAATCACGAAGGGCTTCCGCAGAACAGAGTTAATATTAAGGATTTGCCGCTCCCCCCGGTACCACAATATCCACCTACGATTATCATTTATGGGGTGAATTAAAAGAAAGAACGTAAACGATATGAATCCGCTCACCAATACAAGAAATGAAACATAGTATTATTTATGAAATTGCCAGGATCCCTCAACGTGAGTTAAAGCGAGTGATGAATAATTTCCTAACGAGGTGCCAAAATTGTGTTCAGAAAGAAGGTGAGCGGTTTCAACAGCTCCTTTGATAATGCGGTAAGTAATGACATTCCCCTAATAGAAGGTCTTATTTCCAAAGTCTCGCAACTCCACCTTCTTTATTTCAAGTTGTTTATCATATGGAAAAGTATTTATTTCCAAAGTATAGTGTATCTTGGTTAAAATTTCATCTAAAAATGTGTGTTTATTTCCAAAATGCTTTGTATTTCCAAAATGCCGCTGCTCCGCACGACCAAGAGCCCGGCGCATGCATATCACGTGACCACTTACCGACTGTGGCGGGACTCTGCTCTTTCGCTCGTGGTTGCGTAATTTCTCTGCTGTTTTCTGTAATAATGGCGAATATTAGTGCAAATAGTGACGTTCGATGAAGAAATTGCGAGGCAAGCAAATCATTACGCGCGGAAAAGGGAACGAATACCAGCAGAATGACAGAAATATAAGGACAAAATAAGGTGTGGAAGTGATGGTCTGCAGCCGACGATTAAGTGTAATCGCAATTATAAGCGATGTCAGGCCCAGAGGCTGAATAAGAGAGACTGTGACAGGTTTCATCGGCTTATTTACAATTCAAGATAATCAGCTTTGTTTATTACCAGCCATATGTTAGGTTTTGCTAAATTAATTTTGAGCCGGCCCCGCGGTGTAGGGATAGCGTGCCTGCCTCTTACCCGGAGGCCCCGGGTTCGATTCCCGGCCAGGTCAGGGATTTTTACCTGGACCTGAGGGCTGGTTCGAGGTCCACTCAGCCTACGTGATTAGAATTGAGGAGCTCTCTGACGGTGAGATAGCGGCCCCGGTCTCGAAAGCCAAGAATAACGGCCGAGAGGATTCGTCGTGCTGACCACACGACACCTCGCAATCTGCAGTCCTTCGGGCTGAGCAGCGGTCGCTTTGTAGGCCAAGGCCCTTGAAGGGCTGTAGTGCCATGGGGTTTGGTTTGGTTTAAATTAAATTTGTGTTCTTTTGCATTGTAGGCATTTTGAATTTCTATTCATGTTATATGCATTTTTCAATTAACAAATTGTGAATAAATACAGCATTATTGTGAATTTTTGATTAAATATATCATTATAATTTTTGAAAGTTTTGGCACCTACAATGTAACTTAGCCTACACCGTTCCGCATAATTTGCATTGCCAGCCCCCCTTTAGTTCCGAAGTGACGTAAATCGAAGATCTGCTCCCCCACCTTTTAATGGTATTATCTGCATTAGGATTTTAGCCACCATGACAAGGCCATTTTGTTTAAAGCGATGTAGCTGCATAGAAAAAATGAAATCTGTTATCTTATTAGGAATCCACTGATTAAAAATGTGCATTTCCTGAAATATTTCATTTGTTGGAGATGCATGACTTTGGAAATAAGCCCTTCAATTGTTCGTGTTCCGTTCTACGGTTTATCTTCCCGCTACTGATCTCAACTAGCAAACGAGCCCGATCTTCCCCACAGTAAACACACCACGCGTCGAAGTAAAATGATCACTTTGTATACCATAACATACTATGAATGTACTTGTTCAGTAATTACGAAGAAGATTCTCCCACACTTACAACGTCTATCTGCGGAATCATCTGAGAAGTTAACGATGCTGATCTTTGTTCACAGGATGATGTTCTTATGATGATAGCTATCGGAATGGGAGGAAATTCTGCTAAGACAAGCCAGCACTATGATCAACTGATCGAATCTGGTAAGTGAAAAAGTCTGCTTAAGTGGAAATTGTGACGATTGTGGCGACGTTTAGTAAATTCACAGAGGCTTGCAGACTGAACGCTGAAAGGCATAACAGTCTTTAATGATTATGTATGTAAATAGAAATGTGTTTCGTTTGCGTTATGGTTCGTAGTACGACTATCATCAATCAATCAATCAATCAATCAATCAATTGATCAATCAATCAATCAATCAATCAATCCGCATTTAGGCAGTCACACAGGTGGAAGATTCGCTGTCTGCTGTTTACCTAATCTTTTCTAAAATAATTTCAAGGAATTTGGAAATTCTTTTAAACATCACCCTTTGTAAATTATTCCAATTCCTAAATCCTCTTCCTATAAATGAATATTTGCCCCAATCGCTGTCCTTGAATTCCAATTTTACCTTCATATTATGATCTATCCTACTGGTAATGTAATGCCGTATGGTTTCTAGTGCCGGTATATCCCAGGACGGGTTCGGCTCGCCAGGTGCAGGTCTTTCTATTTGACGCCCGTAGGCGACCTATCCTACTGGTAAAAACAGCATTCAAACTTACTCGTCTACTAACGTCATTCCACGCCATCTCTCCACGGACAGCTCGGAACATACCGCTTTGTCGAGCAGCTCGTCTCCTTTCTACCAAGTCTTCCCAGCTCAAACCCTGCAACATTTTCGTAACGTTACTCTTTTGTCGGAAATCACCCAAAACAAATCGATCAGCCGTTCTTTGGATTTTTTTTTCAGTTCTCGAATCAGGTAATCCTGATGAAGGTCTCATACAATGGAAACATACCCTAGTTGGGGTCTTACCAGAGAGTTATATACCCTCTAATTTACATCCTTAGGACATCCCCTAAATACCTTCATAACCATGTGCAGAAATCTGTACCCATTATTTACAATTCTGTTCACGTGAACACCCCAATGAGGATCTATACCTGAATACTTACAGCGATCCTGAAGGAACTTTCGCCGCCATCAACGCAGTAATTAACCAAGACTGAAAGGATATATCCTATTAGTGAAACTCACAACCTGAATTTTAACCTCATTTGTCTTCATACCATCTCACATAGATGGCCATCACTAGTCAGGTTCTTGTGAATAAGCTATGACCGAGCTCGATAGCTGCAGTCGCTTAAGTGCGGCCAGTATCCAGTATTCGGGAGATAGTAGGTTCGAACCCCACTGTCGGCAGCCCTGAAAATGGTTTTCTGTGGTTTCCCATTTTCACACCAGGCAAATGCTGGGGCTGTACCTTAATTAAGGCCACGCCCGCTTCCTTCCCACTCCTAGCCCTTTCCTGTCCCATCGTCGCCGTAAGACCTATCTGTGTCGGTGCGACGTAAAAAAAACAACTAATAAGCTATGGAGAGGGTTCCTTCGTAGACACGTGGTGGAGTGATGGTCTTCGAATTTAAAGATCATGATTTTAAAGCAGGTGAAGTTAGTGGGTTTCTATAAGAGGTGAACGGCAGTATACGTCGTACGATCTCGGTATGTATATGAAAGTTCCATGGAGTTTACCCAACCAGACATTAAAACTCAGTAATAGACACGCAATAAATTATTTGTTTCTCTGCAGTCTCTCTTGACTGAAAGCAAAACTCTCTGCACACAGCAACGGACGCTATACAGCTACTAAGAGTGGAAATCTGCTGAGTGACTCGCTGGCTAATTGTAGATTTTGGCAGAAGGTGTGAAGCTGGATATCCTTTCTGACACCAAATGAGTTTTCAAATAAAAGTTCTGATTCGGGATGGAGCGGGAATCGAGCCTCTGCCATTCAGGTGAGAAACCGGTATCCAAGCAACTACACTGATCACACCCAAGGGGAAGATACTCTATGCTGTGGAAATAACAATGTTTAGCCTAACAGTCGGAGAAAAGAAGAGATTCGAGGGCAAGTGGAAAGAGATTTAACTGGAGACAAAATTCGAGGGAGAAGGCTTACCTGTTGGGTGCCACGTTTTGAGTCGCGAAGAGGGTAGCGTCATCAGAATGGCCCGTGGGCTGTCTCGGCCTCTTCTCGACTTTACGAGATGAGATGTAACCCTCACAGAAAGGCTGAATTTTAATATGAATAAATGGAACTCTCACAAAAAATGTGCAGCGAATTGGCGAACTGGAAAGTGATTTGCCTCATTGCGATCTCATATTGGAGCAGGGTGGGGGAGGATTAAGCTATCCATAAAGATTTCAGAGTATTACACATATGCTATTTAATTACACATTATTATTTAAAAAATTTGGCACTTTTGGTGGTTTCATTGCTCCTCTGCATATGTTCAAGGTTTGTCGATATACCAATTGAAGGGAAAGTAAACAAGTACCGTTATTATCATATAGAATACAGGGTGTATCAAAAACATACCGACAAAAAAGTCGGGGATGCTATTGGTCTTACGTTAAGAACGATGGTTCAATCGGATTGGCGGAGAAAATGTTTCTTTTCGAGAGTTCTTTTGTTACTTTCGGGTGCGCGATTCAAACTGACGAACTCGCCGTATTTGCTATGCCAGAGAGTCAGCCACTGACTGTTGCTGTGCGTCAGAGGAGGGACGGAAGTGGGAGAGTAGTATAATTGGACAGTTCTGGCGCCTCCTCCCGCGGGAAATTTGAATTCTGGCGGGAAATTTGAATTTTGTCGGGAGATTTGAATTTTGGCGGGAGATTTGAATTTGTAAACAAAGCCACGTGCTTTTTGACAGCTGTCATCGACAACAACGCATCGCTAACCTCACTGCCGCCATCTTGACGGGCCTAAACCTCAGTAGTGCCAACTTAACCTAACTAGCATGAGGTAAACAAAGCCACGTGCTTTTTGACAGCTGTCATCGACAACAACGCATCGCTAACCTCAGTACTGCCATCTTGACGGGCCTAAACCTCAGTAGTGCCAACTTAACCTAACTAGTGCGAGGTAAACAAAGCCACGTGTTTTTTTGACAGCCACGTGCTTTTTGACAGAAAACAACGCATCGCTAACCTCAGTACTGCCATCTTGACGGGCCTAAACCTTAGTGGTACCAACTTAACCTAACTAGCGTGTGGTAAACAAAGCCACGTGCTTTTTGACAGCTGTCATCCGCCATCTTTAAACCACAGAGCACTGTGCTGCCCTCTTTATCGTAGTAGATGTAAATTCGTCACCTGTCATCGGCAGTGCTGCCATCTTGGCGGGCCTAAACCTTAGTGCTACCAACTTAACCTCACTAGCGTGAGATAAACAAATCCACGTGCAGCTGTCATCCGCTATCTTTAATCTATAGAGCACAGTGCTGCCCTCTTTGTGGTGGCGGATAATTTGAAAAATGCTTATTGATAGCAGCCATCTTTGAGCACCGTGCTGCCCTCTTTAGCTACTTACCTTTGAAATGTGGTGGCGGTAAATTCCACGTGCTTTACAAACCTATATGCTTTTCTGACAGCTGTCATCCGCCATCTTTAATCCAGAGAGAACAGTGCTGCCCTCTATGTGGTGGCGGCAAATTCCACGTGCTCTTGTTTGGAAACAAATCAACATGCTTTTTTTACAGCTGTCAACCGCCATCTTTAATCACCGTGCTGCCCTCTTTAGCTACTTACCTTTGACAGCTGTCATCCGCCATCTTTAATCCAGAGAGAACAGTGCTGCCCTCTGTGTGGTGGCGGCAAATTCCACGTGATCTTGTTTGGCACTGCATTGCAATCAAACACTGTTTAGAAAAAAAATCTCTTCTCAACATGAGCTAGACAATAACATACTTACGAATCGCTCAACACCTTCTTTCTTGCTTTTCTTCTTTGAGTAATAAACAAAAACTCTATCTTGCAAATAAGGAGCGGGTGGAAGGTAATACCTAACCTAAAATAAAAGAATATGCCAATTCTACATTATTTATTTACATCTTGTATGTACAAGTTTTATCTCGAATCATTTTACCCTAGTGATGTTTGCGTACTTCTCGACGCAATTCTTGAATGTACAAGTTTAAACTTGGCGTACTACTCTCTCAGCGTACCTCTCCCTACAATATGTACAGTGAATTGTGATGTAAGACAGCGTAACGTAAGTACACACCTCTAACATAATGTTTACAAACACATCTGCTTTATGTAAAGTAGTACCTATCAATACTACTATGCCCCCAGGCTAGCGTGTTGGTAGAATTTGGAATGACAAACCGTTTACAATCAACATTATTAAGGGCTACCTTACTAATTAAATGAGTGTACAACTGGTGCTTCTTGCTTCCAATGACAGACATTTGCTTATGCAAAACAGGTGGATTACTTTTAATGCAATTGTTATAGTTTTCAAAACTTAGCTGATTCTGAACGACATTCTTTTTAACCCCCTTCAATCTCTTTATTTGTAATTCATTTAAGAGTTTTATGCAATATGACTTGGATTTAGTACCTACAAATGAATCGATAATATTCCCAGCACATTCATCTTTCATTTTACCTAGAACTTTTTTGTTCACTAGCGGTAGATGATATTGATTATTTGCAGGATAGTTACTTGTATCAAACCTACCCAAGTCTGGCTTTATATCATTGTAATAGTTATCAGTTTTGATTTGATAAATAAACGAGTCGGTATCTGTGTAGAGCAATTGCGCATTATGCGCGTACTTCTTCATCATATAATCGTAATGGAATTCATACATGAGTGTTTTAGCCAATTCAAGTACTGCAAAGCCGACGTAGGTAGGTTTGTCATACTTAACCTTAACACGATTCATCTGTAAAATAACTAAATTCTCATGTATGATGGTGCAGCTGTGGAAATTTGGTTTACTTATTAAATAGTTAGCACCATACCTTTTCTTAATATTCTCCCAGTTTGTAATCAATTTTACATCAACGCGTTTGTCAACATTTTCCATAGTCTTACCAAACACACTGTTATTCATGAGCTTGTAGAAATCTTTTTCAAACTCCTTAACCGCATTCGTTCTTAAATTATTGTTCAGATCGATATATGGCTTTAGCCACGGTGACTGATTAAATTCTAGTACGCGATGAATTTTGGATAACTTCAAACCATGCTGCAAACACTGTTTTAAATTTCGGTAATGAATGATATACTTAGATTTATCGCACAAATTAGCAATTAGCATTTTCGTCGTTGATGCGATGTACGGGGCTTCATATTTTCAGGGCAGAACGGTAGGTCATTATGAGAAGTGTGTAACTCTTTAGGATACTGTAAGTCAACTTCGAGGAAATAGCCTTTATCAGCTTCATCACCTAGGGCGTGTAGCTGTAAAGCATCAATTTCGCACTGCGTTAGCCAGCGGAAACCACTCACCGGTAGATGCTGACTCATCGCCCACCCATACTGATTATTAGCATCCAGATAAACGATATACTGAGATTCCTGACTAGAATCGAAACTCGGCATGTACTTATTATTTGCCTTGGAATACCGCCCGCTGCACTGACTTAGACCGCCTCGAATAGATGATTTTATAAAGTGCACCATATCAATATCAGTTAGCAGTTCCAAATTCACCTGCGTGTGTTTTAACATCGCGTCCCAACTTAACCCAGGCGCAGTAAAATACTGACATGGGTCAAGGCTGTAGGTTTTCTTGCAAACGCAGCGAAAATTTTCAATAACATCAGCTAACAAAAGTACATCCGTCTTTAAATATAAATCGGAGTATTCACCCAGCGTTTGAATGTGGAACTGCTCCCAGATATGTTGTGCATGTAAATAGTCATCATCACTAATATCTACTGAATTCAGCGAGCTGTAAAAGGATTGTTTCGATGGTAAGGCACGTTCTTCGAGGCGTTCTAAGCAGTCAAGATATTAATAACAAAAAACACCCTTACGCCGAAGTAAATTAAACTGCGCTTCTCCGGGAAAAACGCGTCGAATTTCCCTAAATTGTTCAGGTTGTAAATGACTAGAAAGTTTATCGAGGCTACTCGCCATAAAGCGAAACGAGTCAAGGAATCTCAGTTTTATAGAATGCTCAGCAACTACTTTTACAGACTTTGGAAACGCAATGTACCCCTCTTTATTCTCAGGGATTATATCTACTTTTTCATCTGAAGCTCCAAATTGTGAAATGATGAAATGAGAGTCGTAACCAGATAAGTTATGAAAAATTACAGGGATAAATTTAGGAACTCTATACTTAAGATTACAGCTATAATGAGCGGCACATCTGTAGAAACCAGTTAAATGATCATGATCAAAAACTTTAGGGTCATTTTCGGAAAATTCCCCATCACAAATGCTACACTTTGTAGCACGTTCATGATCATTTAACTGAATTTCGGTGAGTGGCTTCATAGGAATATTACTATTTAGATTACGACCAAGACGAACTGCATCACTTTCAAGTCTTTCTAAAAATACTTTAGTAGCATCATGTCCTCGATACAGCTCTAACTTGTTAAGCGTACTATCGTAACTACACTTGATGTAATACGCGAAGCTATACGGGACATGCATGTGCGTAGTATTAGTGAAAGAGTTGTCAGGATTAGGTAAGCATGTGTTGCATGGCGTGAGGATGGCTTCAAAGTCTGCATAAATCACGAACGGTACCCACATCTGCTTGTGAAAATTTGTAAATTTTAAAACATTATTGCCTCTAGTAGGTATCTCTGTACGTACATGATTGCAGTCATTCTTGGAATGCTTCGTTAACTGATCTTCAGTTCTAAAATACTGCAAGCATCCATCACATAGCCACTTTTTACACCTTTCTTTGGACAACTGACTACCAACAAGTCTACTCAGATTTTTAATCCAGCAAAAGTGGCTATTCTCACTGTTTTCAATATAGGGTAAATTAACATGAGTACTCTTCTTATGACATGTATAATACAGAGGACCTACTACAGACTTTTTCTCTACACCATACGCATTAATGCTAGTGTTATTTAGTTCCTCAAAGCGCTTAATATCCTTTATCTGCACAGGAAATTCTATACTATCGAAATTTAGTTGCGTTGAATAGTGTGGATACGATGATGTTCTATTCGCTACATTCCGTTTCACAGGATTTAAAGCCGACATCACCGCCCATGCAAAACATGCCTCGTCATTGTTTTGGATGTTTACAAGAGCTTTTCTTTGCTGAATCCATGTCGGCAGCTCGATGTACGATGAACCTCGCATGGGATTGTACTTATTGATGTTAACTTCTAGATACATTATCTCAACTAAAGCCCACCCTGATTCCTTTTCCTGAAATTCCTCGCTCTTAGTTGAAATAATGTTAGAGACATCCCTAAGTACATCACCAAAATTAGTCGACTGACTTATGACAAAATTCTTCGTATTCAATGATTTAATGTCCGTTATTTAGGATTCATCCGTGCTTTTAATGTACAAGGCGAAAAGTTCAAAATTAACTTTAAATAAATTATGATTGGACAAAGATTTAGCAAGAAGCTGTTGTACATCCGGTTGAACGCAATTTGAAAAGTTTGAAGTGCTCTGAAACTTTTGACTAGTGCGAATTCTGTAACTAGCTATCCTACTTTTAAATGCTGTATTAATTTCCTCGATGTTTGCGTTACTACCACTTCTACATGCATTATTTTTATGTGCATTACTCCGTAAGTGTCCCTGAAAATGCGAAGATGGTACATCAGTGTTACAGTGCTCGCAGTGAATAGTTTGAAGTTCATTTTTCCTAGGTTTTTTACTACTAGTACTTTCTACAGCTACATCGGTAGCTGCACGCTTTTTCCCTACTACTACCTGAGGGCAAGTAGATATTTGATGTACCTCTACTAAGTGAGCCTCGTATCGCTCTACGTTAGCGAAATACACACTACAAACTTTACATAAAGCAGATGTTATGCTAGGGTGTTTTGATTTCATATGGCGCATGAAGTTATCTCGCCTTGTAAACGTTACATTACATTCCTCGCAGCAGGGGAACATCTGAAAAGAGAACGACCGATAGAGATTGGGCGAAAGTTACGGAAGAAACCAAGTTTCAACGTATAGAGGTCGGACATGGCTGTGAGTTTGAAATTATAAGATTAACCTCTTCTATAGCATGAGGATTGAAGAGAACGACTATTTATGAATAGACTAAAGTTACGATGTTTTAGAAGAAACCAAATTTCAGCCTGTTGAGGTCAGACATAGCTATGTGTGTTTGAAATTATAAAATTAACCAGGCCTATAGCATGAAGATTGAAGAGAACGACTATTTATCAATAGACTAAAGTTACGATGTTCGGAAGAAACCAAGTTTCAGCCTGTTGAGGTCAGACATAGCTATGTGTGTGTTTGAAATTATAAAATTAACCTCGTCTATAGCATGAGGATTGAAGAGAACGACTATTTATCAATAGACTAAAGTTACGATGTTTTAGAAGAAACCAAGTTTCAGCCTGTTGAGGACAGACATATCTATGTGTGCGTGTTTGAAATTATAAGATTAGGCCTAACCTCGTGTATAGCATGAGGATTGAAGAGAACGACTATTTATCAATAGACTAAAGTTACGATGTTTTAGAAGAAACCAAGTTTCAGCCTGTTGACAGACATAGCTATGTGTGCGTGTTTGAAATTATAAGATTAACCTCGTCTATAGCATGAGGATTGAAGAGAACAACTATTTATGATTAGCTTAAAGTTACGATGTTCGGAAGAAACCAAGTTTCAGCCTTTTGAGGACAGACATAGCTATGTGTGCGTGTTTGAAATTATAAGATTAACCTCGTCTATAGCATGAGGATTGAAGAGAACAACTATTTATGATTAGCTTAAAGTTACGATGTTCGGAAGAAACCAAGTTTCAACGAATAGAGGTCAGACATACCTTAAAATCTTAGCACTGCAGACTGTTACTCGGATGAATAAAATGCGTACTTTCAAGCCTGTAACTCGAATGATAATATTCTGGTCGTATCTAAAAAGAAAAGAACAAACATATATGAATGTAGTGTAGGGTACATCAGTTAACCTAACTATCTTTACAACTCAAAGTTCGAAAACATACCTTAAAAATGTACGTGCTGCAGACTGTTACACGGATAAATAAAATGCGTACGTTCAAGCCTGAAACTCGAATGATAATATTCTGGTCGAATCTAAAAAGAAAAGAACAAACATATATGAATGTAGTGTATGGTACATCAGTTAACCTAGCTATCTTTACAACTCAAATTTCGAAAACATACCTTAAAAATGCATGTGCTGCAGACTGTTACTCGGATGAATAAAATGCGTACTTTCAAGCCTGTAACTCGAACGGTACCTAAAAAAAAGAAAAGAACAAACATATATGAATGTAGGTGTCTATTACCTAGCGTAGAAGTTGCTTTGCAAACAGTAACTAACAGTTCTAGCTTACCTTAAGATAAAGGCTGAAGAATAATATTCACAGCAGACAGTACTTAGACGGGAGATGTGTTCGTGATAAACGCATACAGAGAACTGTGAGCGCTTCACGCAGACTGCAGCGAGTAAATATGCTGCTTGTTACCAAGCGGATGTGAAAATCGCTGACAACTGCAGTACAGTCGGAACGAAGTGTTTATGCAACAAGAGCTCTCCTGAAGTCCCGCAGGCTGACGTATTTAAGCCGGAATCGAACCTCCTGTTGATGCCGAGGTGTCAGAATTTAAGAGTTCTGCCGCGGATCGAGCCTTGGAAAGTTAGCGCGCGATCCTCGACTTCTGGACTTACACGGGAGGGTTCTAAGCTACATCCGCGGTATTCCTTACCTGTAGGCACTTAAAGGTATTGAGCTAAAACTACATTTAGCTAGATCATGTAATTACACGTTATGACGATCGCGCAGGCCCCTCGCCTAGCATTTGCTATTTTTTTACGGCTTCCAACAGTAGGAGTTCGAACCCGCTATCTTCCGAAGTAGCGAGAATGATTGAAGAGTGTTGAGGGTGATTCATTTGTCGGATGGAGGCGTTAAGCTGTGTGCAGGCTTCTTCGGTAGGAGTAGGCTATGTGCCGGTACCTGGACATCTAGTTATCGATTTAAAATCCTAGTCAGGAAGGGTAACCGGTCGTAAAACAATGGTGTATGATCTAAGAGGCGGGGTGTGCAAAAAAGCCAGCATTAAGTAAGGGCTGTTGATGGGGTCGTTAAACCTTGTGCAGACTCCTTCGAAAATGATTTTGAGTACAAGACGTTGATGGTGATTCATCTGTCGGATGGAGACAATAAGCCTTGTGCAGGCTTCTTCGGTAGGAGTAGGCTATGTGCCGGTACCGGGATATCTAGTTATAAAACCCGCTATAACAAATTTATCGCGTATACTGCGATTTAAAATCCTAGTCAGGAAGGGCAACCGGTAGTAAAACTATGGTGTATGATCTAAGAGGCGGGGTGTGCAAAAAAGCTAGCATTAAGTAAGGGTTGTTGATGGGGACGTTAAACCTTGTGCAGACTCCTTCGAAAATGATTTTGAGTACAAGACGTTGATGGTGATTCATCTGTCGGATGGAGACAATAAGCCTTGTGCAGGCTTCTTCGGTAGGAGTAGGCTATGTGTCGGTACCGGGATATCTAGTTATAAAACCCGCTATAACAAATTTATCGCGTATACTGCGATTTAAAATCCTAGTCAGGAAGGGCGACCGGTCGTAAAACTATGGTGTATGATCTAAGAGGCGGGGTGTGCAAAAAAGATAGCATTAAGTAAGGGTTGTTGATGGGGACGTTAAACCTTGTGCAGTCTCCTTCGAAAATGATTTTGAGTACAAGACGTTGATGGTGATTCATCTGTCGGATGGAGACAATAAGCCTTGTGCAGGCTTCTTCGGTAGGAGTAGGCTATGTGGCGGTACCGGGATATCTAGTTATAAAACCCGCTATAACAAATTTATCGCGTATACTGCGATTTAAAATCCTAGTCAGGAAAGGCAACCGGTCGTAAAACTATGGTGTATGATCTAAGAGGCGGGGTGTGCAAAAAGCTAGCATTAAGTAAGGGTTGTTGATGGGGACGTTAAACCTTGTGCAGACCCCTTCGAAAATGATTTTGAGTACAAGAGTGTTGAGGGAGATTCATTTGTCGGATGGAGGCAATAAGCCTTGTGCAGGCTTCTTCGGTACGAGTAGGCTATGTGCCGGTACCGGGATATCTAGTTATAAAACCCGCTATAACAAATTTATCGCGTATACTGCGATTTAAAATCCTAGTCAGGAAGGGCAACCGGTCGTAAAAGTATGGTGTATGATCTAAGAGGCGGGGTGTGCAAAAAAGCCGGCAATAAGTAAGGGCTGTTGATAGGGGGCGTTAAACCTTGTGCAGGCTCCTTCGAAAATGATTTTGAGTACAAGACGTTGATGGTGATTCATTTGTCGGATGGAGGCAATAAGACTTGTGCAGGCTTCTTCGGTAGGAGTAGGCTATATGCCGGTACCGGGATATCTAGTTATAAAACCCGCTACAACAAATTTATCGCGTATACTGCGATTTAAAATTCTAGTCAGGAAGGGTAACCGGTCGTAAAACTATGGCGTATGATCTAAGAGGCGGGTGTGCAAAAAAAAGCTAGCATTAAGTAAGGGCTGTTGATAGAGGGGTGTTAAACCTTGTACAGGCTCCCTCAACTGGAGTAGCCTACATGCCGGCGCCGTGCAGGCTCTTTCGATAGGAGGGGGGCTATATGCTAGCACTGTGTGTTTTAACCTCTCCGTACAATCATGATAATTTATGTTAGGAGCTTACACGGGCTACGTGAGTTACAAGTCGCTCATCAGCACACCGTGTCTTCGTTCAAGGTTAGTGCAGCCGGAAGCCGAGTGTACAATTTCAGCTAACACATGCATTCCATACCTCGTTCTGAATGACTGCGCCGATACAACTTCAAAGATAGTGTTCTATGTAGTAGAACAGAAAATGTAACCCATAACCCGTCCTAAAGCATAAAACTGTAAATGTTTGAAGCTCCTGTTTTTACAGCTAGATGCGGTTCCTAACGTAGCAGGACTGGGATTAAAAATATGTTTTAAAGCCGAGTGCCTCCTCCTGACGCATGAGTTTAAATCACAAGAATTCGTTTTACGACCGGTTGCCCTTCCTGACGCGAGATTTAAAATCACAAGAATCCGTTTTACAACAGGATGCCCTTCTAGGATTTTAAAAAGCAGTATCTAGCCTCTTACATCATACACTATTGTTTTCGACCGGTTGCCTTTCCTGACGCGAGATTTTAAATCACAAGAATCTGTCTTACAACTGGATACCCTCCTAGGATTTTAAATAGCAGTATCTAACCTCTTACATCATACAGTATTGTTTTCGACTGGTTGCCCTTCCTCACGTCAAAGAACTGGGATTAAGAATCTGTTTTACAACTTCTAACATGAGAATCGGGGTTTTACAGCTAGATGCTCTTCTTAGATTTTAAATCGCTGTATCACGAACTATTGTTTTACAGCCGGATGCCCTTACTGACGCAAAACTAAGATTTTTAAATCACAAGAATTTGTTTTAAGACTAGTTGCCCTTCCTGACGCAAAACTGGCAGTATATAACCTCTTACATCATACACTATTGTTTTCGACCGGTTGCCCTTCCTGACGTCAAAGAACTCGGATTAAGAATCTGTTTTACAACTTCTAACACGAGAATCGGGGATTTACAGCTAGATGCTCTTCTTAGATTTTAAATCGCTGTATCACGAACTATTGTTTTACAGCCAGATGCCCTTCCTGACGCAAAACTAAGATTTTAAATCGCAAGAATTTGTTTTAAGACCAGTTGCCCTTCCTGATACAAAACTAGCAGTATCTAGCCTCTTACATCATACACTATTGTTTTCGACCGGTTGCCCTTCCTGACGTCAAATAGCTGGGATTAAGAATCTGTTTTACAACTAGATGCTCTTTTAAACACGAGAATCGGGGTTTTACAGCTAGATGCTCAAAGCAGTATCTAGCCACTTACATCATACACTATTGTTTCACGGTATGGCTGGTTGCCCTTCCTGACGCTGAAAGACCGGGATTTAGCCAGTTACCCTTCCTGATACAACAAGACTAGGATTTATTTTTTAGACTGCACTTGGCTAGAAATAGCCACACGAAATTATTATATAGAAAGAGAATTGCTGGGCGGATGACAGCTGTCAGAAAAGCATATATGTTTGTAAAGCACGTGGAATTTACCACCACCACATTTCAAAGGTAAGTAGCTAAAGATGGCAGCACGGTGATTAAAGATGGCGGATGACAGCTGACAAAAAAGCATGTTGATTTGTTTCCAAACAAGAGCATGTGGAATTTGCCGCCACCACATAGAGGGCAGCACTGTTCTCTCAGGATTAAAGATGGCGGATGACAGCTGTCAGAAAATCACATGGGTTTGTAAAGCACGTGGAATTTACCGCCACCACATTTCAAAGGTAAGTAGCTAAAGAGGGCAGCACGGTGATTAAAGATGGCGGATGACAGCTGTCAAAAAAGCATGTTGATTTGTTTCCAAACAAGAGCACGTGGAATTTGCCGCCACCGCATTTCAACTAAAGATTGCAGCACTGTTCTCTCTGGATTAAAGATGGCGGATGACAGCTGTCAGAAAAGCATATAGGTTTGTAAAGCACGTGGAATTTACCGCCACCACATTTCAAAGGTAAGTAGCTAAAGAGGGCAGCACGGTGATTAAAGATGGCTGCTATCAAAAAGCATGTTGATTTGTTTCCAAACAAGAGCACGTGGAATTTGCCGCCACCACATAGAGGGCAGCACTGTTCTCTCTGGATTAAAGATGGCGGATGACAGCTGTCAGAAAAACATATAGGTTTGTAAAGCACGTGGAATTTACCGACACCACATTTCAAAGGTAAGTAGCTTAAGAGGGTAGCACGGTGATTAAAGATGGCTGCTATCAAAAAGCATGTTGATTTGTTTCCAAACAAGAGCACGTGGAATTTGCCGCCACCACATAGAGGGCAGCACTGTTCTCTCTGGATTAAAGATGGCGGATGACAGCTGTCAGAAAAGCATATAGGTTTGTAAAGCACGTGGAATTTACCGCCACCACATTTCAAAGGTAAGTAGCTAAAGAGGGCAGCACGGTGCTCAAAGATGGCTGCTATCAAAAAGCATTTTTCAAATTATCCGCCACCACAAAGAGGGCAGCACTGTGCTCTATGGATTAAAGATAGCGGATGACAGCTGCACGTGGATTTGTTTATCTTACGCTAGTGAGGTTAAGTTGGTAGCACTAAGGTTTAGGCCCGCCAAGATGGCAGCACTGCCGATGACAGGTGACGAATTTACATCTACTACGATAAAGAGGGCAGCACAGTGCTCTGTGGTTTAAAGATGGCGGATGACAGCTGTCAAAAAGCACGTGGCTTTGTTTACCACACGCTAGTTAGGTTAAGTTGGTACCACTAAGGTTTAGGCCCGTCAAGATGGCAGTACTGAGGTTAGCGATGCGTTGTTGTCTGTCAAAAAGCACGTGGCTGTCAAAAAACACGTGGCTTTGTTTACCTCGCACTAGTTAGGTTAAGTTGGCACTACTGAGGTTTAGGCCCGTCAAGATGGCAGCAGTGAGGTTAGCGGTGCGTTGTTGTCGATGACAGCTGTCAAAAAGCACGTGGCTTTGTTTACAAATTCAAATCTCCCGCCAAAATTCAAATCTCCCGACAAAATTCAAATTTCCCGCCAGAATTCAAATTTCCCGTGGGAGGAGGCGCCAGAACTGTCCAATTATACTACTTGGGAGACAGGGGTAATGTTCTCTTTCGTTTCGCATGGGCGCTTTCAAGCTCCAGCATGCAGTGTACAGTTTGTTCCGCACAAACTGACTACTGTGCAAAAGCCGTGGAAAGAGAAGATAAAATTGTACCAAAAATACAGGCAGATTTCCAGGTCGTTCGCGACACACAAAACATCCTGAACAGGATCCACCAATGCCAGTGGCATATTGAACATCTGCTGTGATCAACTCATTGCACGTATTGATTCCTTCGTTCAGTATTTCATTCCATTTACAATGTTGTGAGTGAAGAAATACACAATCGTAGGGCAGCAGCGTGGCATCTTAAGGCATGTTAAATAATAAAGAATGTTACTGTGACCAACAGACGAGAGGAGAAACGATCTGGTCCTTTGCCTGACTGATAAGTGTGTCTTAACTACAGTGTGTGCTGTTACACCTGTTTGATAATCGAACAGTGGATATTGCCTGTAAGATACAACGACAACCCCGTGCGAGTCTAACGAGCAAACTTGTATATAAGCGCGGAGCATTTTCTCTGTCTCCATCATACACCCCACATCCCCTCACTCCCTCTCCTTTCCCTGAAGCATAGCAGTGGCTTGTACTCTGGCACTGCTAGTACGGCGAGTTCGTCAAGTTACCAAGTAATCTCATTTTCTTGAGAAGAAAAATATCTCCGCAAGTCTGATTGCAACATCTTTCTTAACATAACACGAAGAGCATCTCGGATTTCTTGTCGGTATAGTTATAATATTCATAATTTCTATGACGATTATGACTCAGTTAAGAACAGCAACAAAAAAGGCATTTATACCGGCTGTCAGCTTCATCAGAGTAATAAGCTTACATAAGTTAATTATTTGTTTGCCTTTGTGGTGTAGTGGTTAATGTGATTAGCTGCCACCCCCGGAGGTCCGGGTTGCATTCCCGGCTCGGCCACGAAATTTGAAAAGTGGTGCGAGTGCTGAAACGGCAACTACTCAGCCTCGCCTCGAGAGGTCAACTGAGTAGAGGGGGGTTCGATTCCCTCGTCAGTTATCCCCTAAGTTGTTTCCCGTGGTTTCCTACTTCTCCTCCAGGAAAATGCCAGGATGGTATCTAACGTAAGGCCACGGCCGCTTCCTTCCCTCTTCCTTGTCTATCCCTTCCAATCTTCCCATCCCCCGACAGATCCGTCTTCAGCATTGCAGGTGAGGCCGCCTGGGCGAGGTACTGACCATTCTCCCCAGCTGTATTCCCGACCCAAAGTCTCACGCTCCATGACAATGCGCTTGGAATCACTCGCTGAGTCCGAGGGCAAAACGAGCCCTGGAGGGTAAACAGATTAAGAAAGAAAGAAAGTTTATTATTGAAGACAAGTGAACCACGATATTACAGCAAAAACAGTATATACAGAGTGAGTGACCTAACATTACCACCGGCGGTATTTTTTAAAAATATTATTATTAAAGCACACTTCATTATTTTGCAATTTTCTTTACGTCCCACGGACAGAGATAGGTCTAATGGCGACGATGGGACAGGAAAAGAATTGAAGTGGAAAGGAAGTTTTGCGTGACCTTAATTGAAGTACGGCTCCAGCATTTGTCTGGTGTGAAAAGGGGAAAACACAAAAACACTATTTCAGGGCTGCCGACCGTGGGGTTCGAACCCACTATCTCCCAGATGGTAGCTCACAGCTGCGCGACCCTAACCGCAAGGCCAACTCGTTCGGTAAACAACTTTCAAAAGTTAGGAGATGGGCTCATGGAATATTGTTCGGCACAATTATTTTGAAATGTACGGAAGTTTTTAAGGCCCTTTTTCCGTGGTTTCTAATTTTCCCTTCCGGATTGCAGATGGTCCTGAGGTTCACTCAGCCTACACGAAAAATGAGTTGCAGAGTAATTCCTAGGAACTAAGGCGGCAGGGCGTACAGCGAATCACTCTATCCTACTAAGTACCGAGATTACGGTTAGTGGAAGTATTTATCTTCCACCCCCCCAAGGGCCTTAATGGCTGTACGGACTTAGCTTTGCTTTCAATGAGCAGATATTATCTTAAGCCAGAAAAATGTAACTGAAAGTTTTAAGAAACATACTTGGATTAAAACTGTTCTGGATTATTGAAATGGTAGTCCGAAAGAAGTTTTAAGCCAATATTGTCTGTCAACATGAGAGAAAGAGCCGTATGTTTGATCTGTATACGCCGTACCCCTACCCCTTAAATCCTCCATTAGAACTTTGAAAATGACTTTAGGGCAAAAGTGATAACGAGATTTGAAAGATTTATAGGAAATTAAGGTTAAAATTGAAAATACTAATTTTTTTTCAAATCGCAATATTTTAGCCAGGACTGCCCTTAAATACGAATCCCCTGTTATCTTTAGCATAACTGAAACCGGAAAAAGGATATTAATAATGGTGTTTGTTACGATCTTCTTCTTTTCCTACCGCTTTTCTCCCACCTGTGGGGTCGCAGATGTGAACTGCGTCGCACACGTGGATTTGGCCCTGTTTTACGGCAGAATGCCCATCCTGACGCAACCCTATATGGAGTGATGTAATCACTATTGCGTGTTTCTGTGGTGGTTGGTTGTGTAGTGTGTGAATATGAAGAGGAGAGTGGTCCGACAGTTCTGCAGTGCAACTAGCCAACCGAACAGAGGAGAGGTGGACACGGCTCTACCGTGGCTCTATTCCTCTGTATTCGGGAGACGGAGCGGGGTTGCCCCCCCCACCGTCGGCTGTCCTGAGAATGCTTTTCCGTGGTTTTCCATTCTCCTGCGCTAAGGCGAATGCCAGGACAGTTCCTAATATAGGCCATAGCCAACAACCTCCTCACCTTCTCCGAGCAGCTCTTTCTCCGATACAAATCTCCGGCCTGAGAAACGGCTTAACCGTCTAGAAGGCCCGCCTCCCCCTTCAGGGAAGGAATGAAAACGTTTTAGTAGTAGTTTCCGATTTTAGCCATAAAGATTTCTGTGTATGTTCGTTTTAATTGTTCTTAATACGGAAATATTACAGTCGCCTTGCAAATAGCCGTGTGCCCTTATGTTTGTTACAATTCGCAAATAAGCGTACTGAGGTATTTTCAAGCGAGAACTTCATACTACAATAACTCAGGATTGAATCAACGTATTACATTGAAACGAACATCATTATAAATCTCGTTTCTTCCTGTTTTAATTATGGGAAAGATAACGGAGGGGCAAATTATTTAAAACTGCATTAGTTGGTGCTGAAAATATATTGTATGTACCAGGCTGAGTTGCTCGGACGGTTGAGGCGCTGGCCTTCTTATCCCATCTTGGCAGGTTCGATCGTAGCTCAGTCCGGTGTAGCTTCTCAAATACGTCATCCTCGTGCCGGTAGATTTAGTGGCGCGATAAAGAACTCCTGCGGGAGTAAATTCCGGTACATCTTCGTTTACGAAAACCGTCAAAGTAGGCAGTGCGGCGTCAAGTCGATAACATTGTATTTATTTACCTATTTATTTATTTACTTGTTTATTTATTTATTAATTTATTTACTTACTTATTTACTTATTTATTTATTTCTTCACTTATTTATTTATTCATTTATTTTATTTATTTATTTATTTATTTACTTAATTTATTTACTTCTTTCATTTATTTTTCATTTATTTATTTAATTAATTAATTAATTAATTAAATTATATATTAATCGCTACTCGGCCTACTAGGGACCACGACAACTTTCATTACACATTCTGGCGTTTTCTCAGTTTTAATCTGATCCAGTAGGTTTTCATTAGCTCGCTGTTCCAAGTACGGCGTTCATCCGACCACTTTTCACCAGTTGTCCACTTTACATCCCAGAAAGTCCCATGAGTCACTACGCTTGTTTGTGCGCGCCATCTGGTTGAAGAGCCATTCCTTCGAGATCTTTCTTTACGTTAAGGTACCTAGTAATTGTTATTTTTAGTTTCGAGTCAAAATTGTTAAAAATGAGTTTTGCCCATCCAGAGTCGTCCATCCGTCTTACGTGATCGTTTGATTATTATTATTATTATTATTATTATTATTATTATTATTATTATTATTATTATTATTATTATTATTATTTTGCTAGGGGCTTTACGTCGCACCGACACAGATAGGTCTTATGGCGACGATGGGATAGGAAAGGCCTAGGAGTTGGAAGGAAGCGGCCGTGGCCTTAATTAAGGTACAGCCCCAGCATTTGCCTGGTGTGAAAATGGGAAACCACGGAAAACCATTTTCAGGGCTGCCGATAGTGGGATTCGAACCTACTATCTCCCGGATGCAAGCTCACAGCCGCGCGCCTCTACGCGCACGGCCAGCTCGCCCGGTATTATTATTATTATTATTATTATTATTATTATTATTATTATTATTATTATTATTATTATTATTATTATTATTATTATTATTATTATTATTATTATTATTATTATTATTATTATTATTATTATTATTATTATTTCATGGTTCATGGTGTGGGTTACTCTGTAGTCACGTCCTAGTTCGTGAACCATGGGCAACGGGTGAGTGGCCTAGTAAATAGTCCTGAGAGTCGAGATACCAGTTGCAACGGAATAGGAATGAGGATCTCGGACATATTCTGAGTCATATCCCTCCTTGTTCTCAGGCGGCTAGGACTATACAATCAACCGGTGGTCCCTAACACGTTAGGGGAGAGATCCTCACTTGGACTATGTGTAAGTAGGGTAGCATCCTGCTTCATGAATTTACCGAGCGCAGAACACTTTAAGCAAGCCTCGGAGCTATGGAAGTAATGAAGTACCACTCCTATTTGACAAGAGAGAGACTCCTTGGAAAAAACTTGGCGAACGAAATGGAATTCGAATGGGAGCTGTCAATATTAATGGGGGTTATGGAAGAAAGGAAGTAGAACTGGCTCAGTCAACAATGAGAATGCATCTGGATGTGCTAGGAGTAAGTGATATTTGGGTAAGGGGAGATAACGAGGAAGAGATACGAGATTATAGTGTAGTAGTTTCTGTTAGGCACGTAAATGAGCGAAAAATGTGGGTAGATTTGGCAATTGGAGGAATTAGGACGAGAATTGTCTCAGTGTAATGACCATGTAGGGGTACAGATGAGGATGAAGTTGACAAGTTTTATGAAGCATTGTGTGACACCGTAGTCAGGGTCAACAGCAGGGATAGGATAGTCCTAATGGGCGATTTCAATACGAAAAGGTGATTGGTAAATTTGGGGAAGGTAAGGAAGCTAAAAAGGAATGGGAAGCGTTTGCTGGACTTCTGTGCTAGTATGGGTTTATCAGCTTCGAATACATTCTTCAAGTAGGAGACGGACTATTCACCGCTACTCATGCGAGGGTCAGGGTACCAGATCCATAATAGACTATATCTTAACCGACTTCGTATTCAGTAAACGTGTTAAGTATGTACGGGTTTTCCGGGAAAATTTCGATGATACAGACCACTATCTGATTGTAGTGAACTAAGTATCTCTTGGCATAGGGCAGAAAAAGTGAAATGCAAACGAATAAGGGTAGGAAATCTCCAGGACAAGGAAATTACATAGAAGTACATGGATATGATTAGTTAGAAGTATCGAACAGTGGACTGTGAGCAGGTTCAGGATATAGAAAGAGAATGTTTGGCATACAGGGAAGCTGTAGTAGTAACAGCAAGTTAATGCCTAGGAACAGATGGGAAAAAGCGAACATCTTGGTGGAATGATGAAGTGAGAGCAGCTTGTGATCGTAAAAAGTAGTCTCATCAGAAATGGCTCCTAATAAGGGCTGATGCAGACAGGGTATTGTACGTAGATGAAAGAAACAGAGCGAAACATATAATTGTTGAATCCAACAAGAATTCGTGGGAAGATGTTGGTAATAACCTGGAAAGGCTAGGTCAAGCAGCAGGGAAATCTTTCTGGACAATAATAAAGAATCTTAGGATGGGATGGAAAAAGGAAATGAACAGTGTTTTGGATAATTCAGGTGAACTCATAATAGATCCTAGGGATTCACTGGACAGGTGGAGGGAATATTCTGAAAATCTTCTCAACGTAAAAGAAAATCTTCCTGGTGGTGTCGCGAACAACCGAGCTCATGAGGAGGAGAAAACTTATGTTAGTGAAATTATGCTTAAAGAAGTGTAAAGGGCGATAAATGAACTCCATTGTCATAAAGCGGCTGGAATGGATGAAATTAGACATGAAAAGGTGAAGTATAGTGGGAAAGCAGGGATGAAATGGCTTCATAGAGCAATAAGATTAGCTTGGAGTGTTGGTAAGGTATCTTTTTGACTTACTTGACTTATTTCCTATAATTCCAGGTGGAACGTAGGGCCTCGACGAAATTTCTCAAGCCTGTTCTATCTGCCGCCAATGCTTTCACCTCCCTCCATGTCTTGTTAACTCCAGCAATCTCCTTGTCTATGGTTCTGTTTCAGGTAATCCTCGGTCTGCCTTGTCTGCGACTGGCTTGTGGATTCCAATTCAATGCCTGCCTTGTGATACTTTCTTGTGGTCTTCTCAGGGTGTGCCCAATCCATCTCCATTTTCTTCTCATTATCTCTTCATGTATGGGACTTCGACTTGTGGCCTTCCAAAGATCTTTGTTTGAGATGGTTTTTGGCCACCATATTCTCATAATGTACCTCAAACACCGATTTATAAAAGTCTGTAACCTTGTGGTAATGTCTTTGGTCACTTTCCAAGTCTCACTTCCATACAGTAACACAGATTTAACATTTGAGTTGAATATCCTTAGCTTCGTTTTTATACGAATGTGAGGGGGTCTCCATATTGGCCGTAAATGTGGAAAAGCTCCTTTGGCTTTATTTATACGACTCATCACATCTCTAAAAGCACCTCCATCCTGGCTTAACATGCTTCCTAAGTAGCAGAATTCCTCTACTCTTTCTATATCCATTCCATCTAGAGTCAAACTACAATTGCTACGGTGGTTTATGCGCATTTCTTTAGTCTTTTTGTTATTAATCTTTAATCCAACTTCTTTAGCTTCTATTTTTAAGCCATTCCGTTTCTTTTCCATGTCCCGAAAACATTCTGCAAGGAGGCAGAGATGATCCGCATAATCCAGTTCTTCCAATCGATTATTTAATCCCCACTGAATGCCACGACTACTATTCGTTGCCTCTCTCAGCATACAATCCAGTGTATGATAAACAAGATTGGCGACAGTAGACATCCTTGTCTTGCTCCAGATTTTACAGCAAAAGTTTCAGACGCTTCCCTTTATGTTCTACTTGACAAGTATATCCATCATACATTTACATAGCCTTCCACATTTTCCTCCGGTTGACAGAATCAAAGGCCTTTTCAAAATGAATGAAAAGTATATACAGAGATGTAAGGTACCTTCAGATTGGACAAAATCAGCAATTGCACCTATCTATAAGCAAGGGAACAGGAAGGACTGCAACAACTATCGAGATATCTCACTGAGTAGTATACCAGGCAAAGTATTCAATTGCACCTTAGAAGAATAGGTGCGAGCAATGGTTGAGAGTACTGGATGAAAACCATTGTAGTTTCAGACCACAGAGGAGCTGTCAGGATCAGAATTTTAGTATGCGCCAGGTATTTTTAAAGATCTAGAGAAAGCTTATGACAGGGTACCGAGGGAAAAGTTGTTCACTGTACTGGGGGATTGTGGGATTAAGGGTAGATTATTAAAATCAATCAGAGGCATTTATGTTGACAATTGGGCTGCAGTGAGAATTGATGGTAAGGGTTCTTGGTTCAGGGTACTTACAGGGGTTAGACAAGGCTGTAATCTTTCACCTTTGCTGTTCGTAGTTTACATAGATCATCTGCTGAAAGGTATAAAATGGCAGGGAGGGATTCAGTTAGGTGGAAATGTAGTAAGCAGTTTGGCCTATGCTGACGACTTGGTCTTAATGGCAGACTGTGCCGAAAGCCTGCAGTCTAATATCTTGGAACTTTAAAATGATGATGGTATGAAAATTAGCCTTTCGAAGACTAAATCGATGCCATTAGGTAAGAAATCCAAGAGAATTGAATGTCATATTGGTGATACAAAGCTAACAGGTGGATAATTTTAAGTATTTAGAGTGTGTGTTCTTCCAGGATAGTAAGTGAGATTGAATGAAGGTGCTGTAAGGCCAATACAGTGAGCTCGCAGTTGCGATCAACAGTATTCTGTAAGAAGGAAGTCAGCTCCCGGACAAAACTATCTCTACATCCGTCTGTTTTCAAACCAACTTTGCTTTACGGAAGTGACAGATGGGTGGACTCAGGATATCTTATTCACATGTTAGAAGTAACAGACATGAAAGTAGCGAGAATGATTGCTGGTACAAACAGGTGGGAACTGTGGCAGAAGGGCACTCAGAATGTGGAGATTAATTCTAAGTTATGAATGAACTCGATGGATGAAGCTGTACGCATAAACCGGCTTCAGTGCTGGGGTCATGTGAGGCGAATGGGGGAAGATATGTTACCTAGGAGAATAATGGACTCTGTTACGGAGTGTAAGTGAAGTAGAGAGAGACCGAGACGGCGATGGTTAGACTATTTTTCTAACGATTTAAAGATAAGAGGTATAGAACTAAATGAGGCCACAGCACTAATTGCAAATAGACGATTGTGATGACATGTAGTAAATTCATACAGCCTTTCAGACTGAACGCTGCAAGGCATAACGGTCTATAGTGATGACGTAAGTATGTATGAATGTATGTATGTATGTATGTATGTATGTATGTATGTATGTATATTATTATTATTATTATTATTATTATTATTATTATTATTATTATACATACATTATCATTATAGACTGTTATGCCTTTCAGCGTTCAGTCTGCAAGCCTCTGTGAATTTACTAAACGTCGCCACAATCCTCGATTTGCAACTTGCGTTGTGGCCTCATTTAGTTCTATACCTCTTATCTTTAAACCGTTAGAAACCGAGTCTAACGAAAGATATAAAATGGCAGGGAGGGATTCACTTAGGTGGAAATGTAGTAAGCAGTTTCGCCTATGCTGATGACTTCGTCTTAATGGCAGACTGTGCCGAAAGCCTGCAGTCTAATATCTTGGAACTTTAAAATGATGATGGTATGAAAATTAGCCTCTCGAAGACTAAATTGATGTCAGTAGGTAAGAATTTCAACAGAATTGAATGTCAGATTGGTGATACAAAGCTAGAACAGGTCGATAATTTCAAGTATTTAGGTTGTGTGTTCTCCCAGGATGGTAATATAGTAAGTGAGACTGAATCAAGGTGTAGTAAAGCTAATGCAGTGAGTTTGCAGTTGCGATCAGCGGTATTCTGTAAGAAGGAAGTCAGCTCCCAGACGAAACTATCTTTACACCGGTCTGTTTTCAGACCAACTTCGCTTTACGGGAGGGAAAGCTGGGTGAACTCAGGATATCTTATTCATAAGTTAGAAGTAACAGACATGAAAGTAGCAAGAATGATTGCTGGTACAAACAGGTGGGAACGATGGCAGGAGGGTACTCGGAAGAGGAGATAAAGGCTAATTTAGGAATGAACTCGATGGATGAAGCTGTACGCTTAAACCGGCTTCGGTGGTAGGGTCATGTGAGGCGAATGGAGGAGGATAGGTTACCTAGGAGAAGAATGGACTCTGCTATGGAGGGTAAGAGAAGTAGAGGGAGACCAATTATTATTATTATTATTATTATTATTATTATTATTATTATTATTATTATTATTATTATTATTATTATTATTATTATTATTGTATCCACTAATTTTAAGGGCTCTTCACCTAACCTTCTGCCTGTGAAAGTTGTTTATCAGAATTTTATGTTGGTTAAGTAATACTGTCGGTGCTAATGTTATATTGACTCATCCTTATATGAAGATGCTTGAGTTCGTTGTTCTGATAAATTTATATAAAAACAAGCGCACTTTGGTACGACGATAATTCGAATCGATAATTTCGCCGTGAGAAACAGCTGTTGATTGGTTGAAATCCCTGATATTTTAAATAATCATGGAGAAAACCGCGAGTTTACGTAAGGCTTTCGTTAACTTCTTCTCTACGTCTGCTGCGTACCTGACTACTACCTGTGGCGTAACTGGCAGGTATCCAGTGTCGATACTTGCTCCACACTTCTTACTCATGCTCTATTGTCGAGGAATGTGATGATTGCACTGATCAGGTGAGTTGTAGAAAATCCTGTTCAGATGGTATGTAGTACGCAGGTGTCTCTTGTAATCAGTGTTGCCAGGTGTACTGTACAAATAAAAAATCGGTAGATTGTACGTAAAAATGTCGAGAGTTTTAATGAAAATTTCGGTAGTTTCTCGAGCCCTGAAATGTTGTAATGTAAGTAAATTAAGGAATGCAACATTTCATGTGGATTTGTTATGAGAAAAATATATATTTTCACTCACCCTACTTTCTTACCACTCTGTGCTTCTTCTTCGTCTCCCCACTTTTCCTGTAGATGTAGTTCTTCATCAGGCGTACAAATTGGGTACCAATTTTGAAGTTGTGCCAGGATGCAGATTTTATATTCTACTAGCTGATGTACCCGTGCTTCGCTACGGAATTCTAAGAAAGACTCTCTTTGTGGTTTTCCTTAGTTATCTTAGGCCATTACAAAACGTCAGTAAGAATGTAGGGATTAAAAGCAATGTTGTCATATAAAATACTCACTACGATGCCCATCTAACAGTCCAAAGTTCCAGTGCTGGAATGACCAGGCCGCAGACAGCCCTGAACAATCCTCTGCCATTGTTCCATTAAATATACACACTGCTCATTCCAATCAGTGCCTCAGAGTAGGGAATGAATAGCTCGAATGCTATGATGAACCAGTTTGTTACGTACCAGTAGTGTCAGAAAATGTATGTACCATAGGAATGGCATGCTTAAGAAGAAAGTTATCTAACTCCCCAGCTACTTCCCGCCAATATTCGGGCAGCCTCTTATACTTGGTACGAACGGGCAAGTTGGCCGTGCAGTCAGGGTGCGCAGCTGTGAGTTTGCATTCGGGAGGTACTGGGTTGGAAAACCATTGTTGACAGCCTTGAATATGGTTTTCCGTGGTCTCCCATTTTCACACTAGGCAAATGCTGAGGCTATAACGTAATTAACGCCAGGGCCACTTCCATTCCGCTTCTAACCCTTTCCTTTCCCATCATCGCCATAATACCTATCTGTGTAGGTGCGACGTAAAGCAGATAAAAAATACTCGGTATACAGCAGTCTATCGGACATGATTGGCAACAGAGGACACAAAGCACATCACAACAAACACTGGTCAATGTAATGTTAATGTTGTTCAATGTTATGAGCTTTCTGTATTGTAGGCTTTCGTATTTAATTTTCTTTCGACTCTAATATTAGGGAGTCTTACGAAATTATTTATAGCGTAGACTGCAGTTCCTTATTCGCCGACTTTACGTAACGAATTTCATTAAATTCTGTCTACCTATTTTCTTCTGACTTCGCGCTGATATGGACTTAACAACAAAAAACGAATTCATGATTATCTCTGTTATCATAGCCGGTACGGTAAAATATATAAGACATAAATGATCGGAAATTGAATACTATATAACTTTAGTAATGTAGTAATTGTCGATAGGACCACTAATAACACAAATGTTTGAGAATTACATTTTAGGCCTTCCCCTAAACTACCATTCCACTCAGCGTGAATAAAATTATTTATGGCCTAGATTGTAGCGACTTATTTCCTGACTTTGCATACCGATATTCATTCAATTCTCTTTAGCCGTTTTCTCGTGAGGCGTGTACAGACAGACAGACAGACAGACAGACAGACAGACAGACAGACAGACAGACAGACAGACAGACAGACAGACAGACAGACAGACAGACAGACAGACAGACAGACAGACAGACACAGACAGACAGACAGACAGACAGACAGACAGACAGACAGACAGACATTACGGAAAATTAAAAAATGCATTTCCTTGCTGCTATGGACACGACCGTTGCAGAAATACCATCCTTTTTAGATTCTGAGGAATGTACAGGCAAAACTCCTATTTTATATATATACCAGGTGGCTCACGGACGCCGTACTTTCTACTTATAAATGTCCCGCATGCATAAGTGATGTGTGGGGTGTCTACCAACTGATTTTAACAGGGGAACTACTGCCAGCGGGCAGGATACGTCAGAATATGAAGAGATAAGAAACAGAGTCACACTCGCAGGATGTTACTCAGCGCTGGCGGTCGAATGCACTCCTTCCATTAATAAACATCGTTTTCGACCGCATAGTTCTAGGCTGGTGTATGGTACAGCCGCACTATATTTACTGTCTGCTTATCGCCAATGGCTAGTGTGTTCAGCAGCGACGAATACATAGACATTATTTTAATCTGGACAACCCGGTCGGAATGCAACCGAAGCTCCATAGGGATCTATGCCTTCTACACAGGTATTTCACCGAACAGTATAGTTTTTGTTTCATACAAGCAACTCTTTTATCGAGTGGAATGTCTACACATGTATACATTAACAAGTGATTAAATTTCCTTTTCTGCATCTTTGGCGTGTTAACAAACAGTAGCGGCGATTAGGGGGTGGGGCGTGAAGGGAAAGTCGCCCCCGCCCCTCGCCACTTTGTGGAGTAAACATTACATATTCACTTTAGCCACCTGGAACTAGAAATTATTATTATTTGTTTTGTTAATTGCTTTACGTCGCACCGACACAGATAGGTCTTATGTCGAAGATGGACTAGGAAAGGCCTAGGAGTTGGAAGGAAGCGGTCGTGGCCTTAATTAATGTACAGCAACAGCATTTGCGTGGTGTGGAAATGGGAAACCACGGAAAACCATCTTCAGGGCTGCCCACAGTGGGATTCGAACCCACGATCTCCCGGATGCAAGCTCACAGCGAATTATTTGTAAAAGAAACGTTATCTGTACAAGCTTTTGTGTCTTATCTGCTAATTCTTTCCTTTATTTTCCTTAATTATTAACATAATTTTTGCCGGAAATAAGCACCAAATGCCGTTCGTCGCGGCTAACCGATTTGTATAGCGCTACGGCAAGTAGTGGAGACTTTGCATGTGCTGTGGGAAAGGGTAGTAGGGGTATAATGTTTTTGCCAAGGTCGTGGACACTGAGTTATAATACACCGGTATGCCGCACGCATTCGTCAGTCTGGCAGCCTCTTCAGTATCTGTTAGTTCCTTAGTGTGTATTAAAATACTAAATAACTTTTAATTGCATGATCATGCCGTACTTCTATTTAATTGTACCGGCTGAGTTAGCCTTGGTGTTAGGGCCGCGCAGCTGCAAGCTCGCACCCGGGAGATAGTGGTTTCGAATCCCACTGTCGGCAGCCCTAAAGATGGTTATCCGTGGTTTCCCATTTTCACACCAGGCAAGGGCTGGGGCTGTACCGTATTTAAGGCCATGGCCGCTTCCTTTCCACGCGTAGCCCTTCCCTGTCTCATCGTAGCCATAATTCCTATCTGTGTCGGTGCGACGTAAAACCAATTGTAAAAAAAATATTCTACTATTATGCTTTACGTCACACCGACGATTGGACGGGAAAGGCCTAGGAATGAGATGGAAGCGGCCGTGGCAACACTCTCCATTCTCATTTCATAGCATCTATCAGTCATTAGTCTAATAAATCACTTTGCGAGTGCGACCCCATCGTGCTAACAGCCTATTTCTGATTCATTCATTCCATCCCTGACCTGGTCAATGACTGGAAAACAGGTTGTAGGTTTTCATTTTCAATAATTATTATTCATTTTCTTAACTTCGGATTAGAAAAAAATTCTGGAGGTTTTTTGTTTCTTCGTGTTTTCTGGTGTGGTTCAAACAAATCGGGAGATCTGAAATTTCGGGAGACCTGGCAACACTGCTTTGTAATTTACACTGGTTTAATTCTCATCCACATCGAACTGTACTTTTTCTTTCATTCTTAGTTCGTTTACCGTCCGGGGTTGGTTCCCCCTCGGACTCAGCGAGGGATTTCACCTCTACCGCCGAAAGGAGTGTGAGACATTTGGTCGGGGACGAAGCAGGGAAGGAGGACCAGTATCTCGCCCAGGAGGCCTAAACTGCTATGTTGAACAGGGGCCTTCTGGGGGATGGTAATACTGGAGGGGATACGCAAGGAAGAAAGAAGGAAGCGGCCGTGGCCATGAGTTAGGTACCATCCCAGCATTTATCTTGAGAAGAAGTGGAGGAAACCACGGAAAACCACTTCGACGATGGCTGAGGTTGAAATCGAACCCCTCTCTACTTAGTTGACCTCCCAAGGCTGAGTGGAATCCGATCGAGCCTTCGTACCACTTTTCAAATTTCGTGGCAGAGCCGGGAATCGAACCCGACCCTCCGAGGGTGGCAGATAATCACATTAACCACTACATCACAGAGGCGGATATCGAAGTATACTACAGCATGTATGTTAGGTATTCATCCCGAAGGCTGGTTTGATACTCCACAGTTCCGCCAGCAGCTGTCATAGATAGCATAGAGGCATACAAGGGAAACGAGGAGCGAGGTACTTTCCCGTTGCTTTCCTCACCAAGCCAGAAGTTCCTATTACATATTAGACTGGCAATCCCACTGAAATTCATGCAACAACCAACCCTATTCTTTTTTGCTAGTGGCTTTACGTCGCACCGACGCAGATAGGTCTTATGGCGACGATGGGAGAGGAAAGGCTTAGGAGTTGGAAGGAAGCGGCCGTGCCCTTAATTAAGGTACAGCCCCAACATTTTCCTGGAAGTGATATTTTCACACCATTCATAACAGGGACTGGCTGCATAAGGAATGATGATACTAGCATCGCTCATACCTCGGTCACTTTCATATCGTCAAAGTCAAGGATGTGACCGAGACAGGTCAATGAAAGTAGCAAATTTATTCTAGCCCATGCCAGAAGACATGGTGCACTGTAAACACTAGGTCTCAGCATAAAGGCGTTATACTACAGGAAAGGGAAGGATGTATTCATCCCGAAGGCAGGTCCGAACCTCTTCAGAGGTATGCCTGAGCCGGAGTTTGCGTAAGGTAGGGTGGCCAGTTCCTTTCCGCTCCTCCATTCCCTTACTCCACCAACAGCACGTGGCAACCCATCCAAATCTTGACCACGTCCAATGTTGCTTAACTTCGGCGATGTCACGGGATCCGGTGTTTCAACATGACTACAGCGGTTTGCTTATACTTCAGCGTGTTAATTTATTTAGTGATTTAATTCAACACAGCGTTACGTATCATTTGGAAAAATTATTACCACCTTCTTCATCGTCCGGCTTCTGGAGCTCAGAGTCATCCTGGGTTCGATCTTTGCCGTGTCTAGTTAACCCCTCATGCTTGGTTTGGAAGTTTGTGTTCGTCATCCTTGTATTAACTTCTTCTACGTTTACGAACTGATGCACATGGTGATTTGTCCCAGTTTTACGGCTGGATGTCCTTTCTGACACCGATCACCTTAGGTAGGGCACCATCCTCACAGGGATGTAAATCACTTATCCGCCATCCGGTAGAGTGCACCAGACCTCTCCGGAGACCATACGCCATTATAATTAACTCACAACACACCCGACCCCGTGGTGGAACGGGACAAGGGTTGGACATGAACACATTCCAAATGTGCCACCACAAATATTTCAGATGCCTACATCATACTGTCAGGGCAGTAATCACCACCACACTAACGGTCAGCAACAAATGCACCGGCCGGTAGCACCTCTAAGCCGGTGGGAAAAGGAACAGGGAAAAACGAAGTCAGAAATACCGGCCACAAAGGTAAAAACAAACACACAACTGGTACTTACCCATCAATAGGTCACATAAAAACCCAGAGGACATGGAGAAAATTTACTTATTTCAGCGTTGAATTACTCAAGACTATGAAAGAAAACTAACTTTCAACCAAATCAAAGTTTTAATTCAAGAAAGAGAATAGTTGCGCATGAAAAACAAACATGGTCATCGTCCCATAAAAGAAAATAATAAACGAACTAAGTGAATTGTTAAATTTAAATTTCAATTTATAACTTAAAGACAATAAGGTTTTAAACCTAGGGATTACTCATTAACAAACAACCTTCCAGTGAAAACTTGCGTAAGGGAGCATTCGCAAGAGCATTCAATTCTAGCCCAACAAATTAACTACAGGGACTCGAGTAATTTCCAAGTTACGGAAAACACATAGGAAAAGCAGAAAATATATTCATATGAGAGATTGAAAAGAATTTGGAAATGCTCCACAGGAGCAAAGTTTATAAACAGTGATAAACCACACGGCAAACTCGCGAAACCAACAGGGCCACACCCCATCAGAAAGGGTAAGGATTATTCTGCCCGAAGGCAGGTCCCAACCTCCGCAGAGGTGTTCCTGAGCCGGAGTTTACGTAAGGTAGGATGGCCAGTTCCTTTCCGCTCCTCCATTCCCTTACCCCCACCAATAGCGCGTGGCAACCCATCAAACTCCTGACCACACTCAATGTTGCTTAACTTCGGAGATCTCACGGGATCCGGTGTTTCAACACGGCTACGGCCGTTACTCCATAAAAAAAAACAATAATTGCCATATCAACGAATGCACAAGCAAAAGAACCAACCACGGACAAAGACCACAACAAAGGTCAGGAACATGAATAAAAATTAAGAAAATCAAACCCACCCAAAGCATTAAATTGCTAGAAAAATAGAATATAAGGTGAGTTTAAAAAACAAAATAAATTAAAAGGAACTAGAATTTTCATGCCCCTGCGGAACCTTACGTTGTTTTTAAGCCACTAACGGCGAGAACATTAATTTAAAATTACATCATCAAGTATAGCATTGTAACGGGTGAAAATGTTAGCTAGAAAATTAACACATTTCCTATTTCGAAGAAATAACATGTCTATCAATTTGGCATATTTCTTGAAGAAATTTTACGACTGCGACTTAACTACCTTCAGAATATTATTAAACATTCAATAGTCCCCGCGTGGAGGAAATTATTTCCATAACACATTAAATCACTCTGAATTCCTTGGAGTATTTCCCAGACGAAATTTTAGTTCGTGATCACAGAGGTAAGTAACGGAAGTTTGAAGAACTTACGTTGGTAAATCCATTGCTCAGCAAGAATGAGTCAGATCGTAGTATACTTACAAATGAATTCATTTTCCAAGTCATAATAATATACTTAATGCAATACCAGTAGGACGATGCCAAATAAAAATCGAAATAGGGTTTAAAACCCACGATTCAAGACCCTCATCCTGGATCTACATTCCAACCGGACGCTAAAATCTAGAGAGATCACCAAGCACATCCGCACACCATGGCTTCCACTCACGAAGTCAACTCACATCACAGTCTAATATATAAAGTCGCGAAGCTCTAATATAAGCCGAAGGTTCGTCCACTTGACAGCTGGAGCGACACTAGCACCTCTAGCGGTGAGGTACAGGCAACTTGCTAGCACACAACAGGGAACCAAATACCATTACAGTCTAAAATGGTCATAACTTCTGAACCATTCATGCAAATAATGTCCTGACAAGGTTATTGTAATCCTTATGAAATAGTGGAGCGGACTATAACACAAAACTGCTTCTAGAAGACGACTGGTTTGAAATAGGTATATACCATCGCGGATTTTTTGTAGATGTTTTTATGCTCTACAGTTCGTACGCTTACACTTGGGATATATTGTTAACGGTTCAGGCAGCGTAAGCCAAGAAAGCAAGTGACCGACCAAGGTAGAGCGCTGGCCTTTTTAGCCCAACTTGACAAGTTCGATGTTGGTCGGTCGGTCACATGCTTTCTTGGCTTACGCTGCCTGAACTGTCAACGATAGACCCCAAGTGTAAGCGCACGAATTGCAGAGCATAGAAACCTCTACAAAAAAAGTCCGCGATAGTATATACATATTTCGAACCGGTTTGCCCTCTAAAAGGGATTTTATGTTATAGTCCGCGGTAAAGAAAAATAACTCCTTAAGATTAAATAAATATTTCGATATTATCCTCAAACTCCTAATCGAAATACACTGACTGACAGAGCAAATGCAACACCAAGAAGGAGTGGTCAGAACTTTATGCCAATTGCAGGGTAGACTGACGTCACTGAGGTATGCTCATGATGTGAAATGCTACGCTGTGCTGCGCACGTAGCGAACGATAAATGGGACACGGCGTTGGCGAATGGCCCACTTCGTACCGTGATTTCTCAGCCGACAGTCATTGTAGAACGTGTTGTCGTGTGCCACAGGACACGTGTATAGCTAGGAATGCCAGGCCGCCGTCAACGGAGGCATTTCCAGCAGACAGACGACTTTACGAGGGGTATAGTGATCGGGCTGAGAAGGGCAGGTTGGTCGCTTCGTCAAATCGCAGCCGATACCCATAGGGATGTGTCCACGGTGCAGCGCCTGTGGCGAAGATGGTTGGCGCAGGGACATGTGGCACGTGCGAGGGGTCCAGGCGCAGCCCGAGTGACGTCAGCACGCGAGGATCGGCGCATCCGCCGCCAAGCGGTGGCAGCCCCGCACGCCACGTCAACCGCCATTCTTCAGCATGTGCAACACACCCTGGCTGTTCCAATATCGACCAGAACAATTTCCCGTCGATTGGTTGAAGGAGGCCTGCACTCCCGGCGTCCGCTCAGAAGACTACCATTGACTCCACAGCATAGACGTGCACGCCTGGCATGGTGCCGGGCTAGAGCGACTTGGATGAGGAAATGGCGGAACGTCGTGTTCTCCGATGAGTCACGCTTCTGTTCTGTCAGTGATAGTCACCACAGACGAGTGTGGCGTCGGCGTGGAGAAAGGTCAAATCCGGCAGTAAATGTGGAGCGCCCTACCGCTAGACAACGCGGCAACATGGTTTGGGGCGCTATTGCGTATGATTCCACGTCACCTCTAGTGCGTATTCAAGGCACGTTAAATGCCCACCGCTACGTGCAGCATGTGCTGTGGCCGGTGGCACTCCCGTACCTTCAGGGGCTGCCCAATGCTCTGTTTCAGCAGGATAATGCCCGCCCACACACTGCTCGCATCTCCCAACAGGTTCTACGAGGTGTACAGATGCTTCCGTGGCCAGCGTACTCTCCGGATCTCTCACCAATCGAACACGTGTGGGATCTCATTGGACGCCGTTTGCAAACTCTGCCCCAGCCTCGTACGGACGACCAACTGTGGCAAATGGTTGACAGAGAATGGAGAACCATCCCTCAGGACACCATCCGCACTCTTATTGACTCTGTACCTCGACGTGTTTCTGCGTGCATCGCCGCTCGCGGTGGTCCTACATCCTACTGAGTCGATGCCGTGCGCATTGTGTTACCTGCATATCGGTTTGAAATAAACATCAATTATTCGTCCGTGCCGTCTCTGTTTTTTCCCCAACTTTCATCCCTTTCTAACCACTCCTTCTTGGTGTTGCATTTGCTCTGTCAGTCAGTGTAAATGGTTTGACCTCCTTCACTATTTCATAAGGATTACAATAACCTGGTCAGGACATTATTTGCATGAATAGTTTCAGATGTTATGACCATTTTAGACTGTAGTGGTAATTCGTTCCCTGTTGTGTGCTAGCAAGTTGCCTCTACCTCGCCGCTTGGAGCGCTGTAGTCGCCTCGAATGAAAAATATCATCAGAGCTTCGCGACTGTATATATTAGACTGTGCTCTCATCATGGCCCGTCTTTGCTCCCAAACGAAGTGGTCGCGCTCTGATTGGTCGAAGAGCGGTAGGAGGGGCGACCTGTTTAGATCGCTAGCGCAAGATCGCAGCGCTCTGCAGAAGGCTTAGGAAACGGCCATTTCAATTAATACATATGTATGAGACCTTAGAGGAGTTCGCTTTCAGTCCACAGACGGAAATATAATTAACATGAGATGAGCAATTCCAAGATCACTTATAGTACGAAAGAAACCACGTATATTAAAAGTTTAAATGAAAAGAATTTCCTTGGCGATTTAGCCAGTTCTAGACTGTTTTTGTGAAGGGACATAAATACATTATTCCATAACATGGGGTAGTGAATGGAATTATTCTATCTTTAAAAGTCTAACTACTTCTGCCGGGTTTGAACCCGCTATCTTGGGATTCGTAGGCCGATACTCTACCACTGATCCATAGAGGTAAAATTGCGGATATCAGTACAATTGTGGCCTAACCAACATTTTGGAGGAAATGCGAAAATTTGGCAAAAATAGAACTTTACGACCTACCTTCAGATAGTACCTATCTGCCACTAACATTCACGAAGTTTCAGCAAAATAGCATGTTTCTACGCCGGATTCCGGGGCTGAAAATTCTGATATCGCACTTCACCCGAAAGAAATGTTTCTTATGCTACTTTTGCGCTGATATCTCAGTTATGCTGTTGTTCTAGTGGAGGAAAATGTAAGCGAGTGGTGTTGTCAACATATTCTAAACTGGAGTTCTCTTTTTTGATGCAGGTAAATTCCGGCAGTTCGACTACGGTCCAGAAGTAAACCTGCAAGTGTATGGTTCAAAACAGCCTAAGGAGTACGACGTGACTTTGGTGACTGCCCCAGTATCCATGCACTACGGGGCCACTGACGTGCGCGTTCCGGAAGAGGTCAGTATTACGAAGTATTTAAACAGGTTTATTCGTGTCAGAAGCACTTACAAGGATTGAAGTTAATATGGTAATAATGCATAATATGTGCATGATACGTGAACAATATAACATTGAATTGACAGTTCGTTTACACTATTGCTGCCCAGAAGTTAGCAACGTCGATTGCATTTGGTGTAGCACAAATCAGGTCTTCAAGAGTACATGATTTTGGAAACTGTGGAAGGACGTCTGCACTTCACCACATTCACATAGCAGCGACTACGTACGGAAACTCCATTTCATTATCACTCGAATCGCGGCTGGGTCATTTGTGACCCAGCTGTTATTTCTTTTGTTCCTATCTTCTACAAAAAAATGTAGCATGTGTACAGCCAGGGAATATTATGTATTCTCAACGTGTGTGTCGTGTGAAGTGCCATTCCTACAAGTAAGCTATATGCAGCAAAATGTCCATCGTGTATACTGATGTCAGATGATTGGTCTCTAAAAATGGAGGATATGGAAGCCTTTGTTGCTTTAGTGTACATTCGCGGTGCAGTAGGAGCAGGGAATTAGAAGTGGACTATTTGTGGTCAGCAAAGTGGGGCAATACTATTGTCCACATGTTACTTATTTGCATGGTTAATATTCTGCTTAAAAATTAAAAAAATATCCAGCGCAGGTACTGGTATATTTTTTGGCTCTACACTTAATGAAATAGTTCTATATCAGAGTATAGAGAAGAAAAAACTAATAGCTGGGTCACAAATAACCCAACCGTGGTTGTAGTGTTAAGTTATTCTTGCGTTTAGTAACACCTGATCGCAATCTATTGAGCGATATCCATGTGGTCCATTTCTCTGTATATGCAGCTTTCTTACGGGGTGTGAGCCATCCCTCAGTTCGAGTATGCTGTGTTGTCCAGACAAGAGCCTCTGTTGTTCGAAGGAAAATGTTACTTGATTTTAGTCGTAGGATTTCTGGCTGTGCTTGAGCAGTTCGAACCTTGTACAACTCACGTTTTGCCGTTATTTCTCTATGGATGTCAGAAGGTGCAATACCAGCAAGGCAATGAAGCTTGTCAAGCGGAGTGGGCTTTAAGCACCCAGCGATGATCCGACAAGTATCGTTAAGAGCAGCACCTACTAATTTGGCATAACTAGATCGAGACCACACTGGGCTTGCAGATCCTCCGGCAGAATAACAGAGCGCAAGGGAATATGTTCTTACAGTGGTAGAGTTAGCTCCCCATTATGTGCCTGTTAACTTCCCTATAATGTTGTTTCTGGCTGCCACTTTTTGTTTGGTACTCAGACAATGCTTCCCGTAAGTTATAGCATGATTGAGGGTGATTCTTAGATATTTTGGAGTTGTTCGGTGTTCTGGTGTGGTTCTTTCCCAGGTAATGTTAGGGGTTCCTGCTGCCTGTCTGTTTTGAAGGTGGAAAGTGCAAGTCTGTGTTATACTGGGATTCGGTTTCAGGTGGTTCTCCCTATAATAGTCAGATAATTCTAGCCACGCCTTAGTAAGTGTCTGTTCAACATTATCAAAATAATTAGCTTGGGCAAGTGCCACAATAGTTCAAATTACTTACCAGTGACAATAATCACATGTGGAAACAGTTCTAACCATTTATGGTTAAAATCAAAAGGCCAGGATCTAATATTTAAAATTATATTTCAGCTCTCTTAGCAATGCTTTATGAAATGAGAACACGATTAAAAACAAAATAAATTTAATAAATATACTCTGAAATAACAAGTAAAATTGATAAATTAATACGAGAAGATTATGATGACAAAATCAGGGTGAAAAAATTAGAATAAGAACATTAGAATGAGGCACCCCAATTTACTTAACTTAAACACACTACTTTATTGAAGCTAAATAGTTAATTAGTTAATATTTCTTGAAAGGAAAATATCCATGTCTACCCTTGGGTAATCTGTTCCTCTGCGATCTCGAACTCCTTCTCTGTCCTTGAAATTTAACAAAGGATCTTCTATTTTCAAGAATATTCCTTATGAAGCAAGTTAGATGATAACCTTTGGTAGTATTTTTAAGTTTCATAAGAAGTAGTCTGTGATATTAGAACTCTTTAATTCCGGAAGCACAAAATTATAACTGTTTGATAAGTCGAGTAAGATATGGAGAAATAAAATCTCAACTATTCAAAAATTAAGTATTGAGATGACAAATAATTAATAGACGAACAAGAATCAATTCAATCACGATTAAGAATTCAAGCACGAAATGACAAGGTTCAAGATTATACCTTATAGTCATAGGGTAATGATCATTAATAACCAGTAACATCTGTTGTTTTTTAAATAAGCGAAAGGAAAATAATTCATCATCAAAATAAATAATAGTATCAGGTAATAAAGGTGAACAATACACAAGGCATCATACAACGTACAGTTAACTAGCTTTAAGACAGCTAATAATTTTCAGGTTTCGTTTACATCAATGCTTATACAGTAGAAATGAACGTAAAAACATACTGTTAGACCTAAAATAACATATAGTAAACTTCGTAAGAATTTAAAGAATCTTTCACCAAGATTTGCAATTATAACATACCTTCAAAATGTTACTAAAAATGATGTTAACAGAAGAAATATTTGCTCCGAAAGGTTATTAAAGATTCCCGATTGGGTAGTTACGAACTCGAAGCATAGTTTGAATGCCGATATAACCGACATAAGGAATGAATATACACAAAATTTTGATTTAAAATTTACCATTAATAATATTTGATCATTGAATTTAAAGTTCCGGAATCAATATTTACTTAATTAAGGTATAGTTTTATGATTAAAACGCAACTAATACAAGGGCATCAAAAAACAATTACCCGTCATTTCGACCCGAGCGCCGATGATAAGATCTTTAGGAATGATCCTTAATATGATCCTACCTAATATGATCGTACAGGATCATATTACAAACCTCTTTACTTGATCTTTTGCGATGAATGCAAAAGTCCGTCTGACAAGACTCCATCTTCTTCATGGCTACAAAGATCACTCGTCTTTCATTTGTAACTGATTATTTCCCACATTGCCCCAGTTATGGATAGTGGGCACTTAATACACCACCAACTGGATGAAAGTTTAGTTAATAGTCAAGCTAACAGAGAGCGTTCAGCTGCATTTCCTTTTAACTTAAGGAAATGACAAATGACTCAGATCTCCAAATAGCTCCAAATGTTATTAAGTTCCGTAGTAACGTCACAGCAAGTATAGATGAAACCCTGCGTTCCCTTAGGTATGGCTGATCGTTAGTATAAACATTGAACAGCACTGGAGCGAGCACACTACCCTCTACGATCTCCACCTGCTTCTTTGTCCTTGAAATTAAAGTATCTTCTATTTTCAAGGATACCGTTATGAACCAACCTTATGAAGGAAGTTAGTTGATAATCTTTGGTAGCATTGTAAAGTTTCATAAGAAGTAGTCTGATATTTATTGTATCATAAGCCGCTATTAGATATTTAAATACAGCTCCTGTAAACCCTTTTCTTTCGAAATCATCCCCTATGTGTTGTGTTAGTTTCAACACCTGAGACGTGCAAAACTTCCCTGATCTGAATCCAGCCTGTTTTTCTCCAAGCCTCTGGACTGCTCCTGTTCATATCATATTCCACCATCCATTTATCCAACTGTTTCTTCTTTACCTCAGAGATCGAGGACAGAACGGATCAAGCTGTGCGGGATGTTTCTTCACTAAATGAATTTTCATCATATCGTGAATAATACTTCTTGAACAGTGTAACTGTTTCTGAAGTCACACCCTGAATATAGGTCGTCCTGCAACCTCTTGGAATATATGCTCGAGAACAGATTGTAACAAAATCAGCAAATTGATCATATCTATCAGGTGCAGGCGTGACTGATTGAACTTATCCATCCAACATTCCAGAGAATTTCAGCCAATCTGACTTCTTGAAGTTACACCTTCTTCTGAAACCTGTTTCTTGGGGTCTTTTAATTGGGAAAATTCAACACATTATTGGTCTGTGCTGTGTACTAGGGATAGGAGAACACACTGATTTGTTGCATTGCTGCGCTTTTTCACTTACAAAGAGGTGACCAGTGTTGTATCCTCGTGGTCACCTTCCACTATTGAAGAAAGAAGGTAGTGTACGGTCATGAATGAGGGAGAGAGAGTTGAATTCGGCCTATGATAGAACAGCTTCACTGTTTTCATCCTCATGTGTGTATCCCCAATCATGACTGTGGCCGTAAAAATTTCCTATTATTACATATGTTTTTCTTGAATCAAAGTAGTAAGGAGGAACAAAAGAGATTTTCTCTGCAGGCGGCTTCTAAACTGACGTGATCACAAAATGACTAAGCTCCAAGGTTATGATACCAATGTTATTCTCGTGGGTACAATGGGCACACTTGACTTCGATTCCTGGATTGGCAATAATAGCACTTCGATACGTAGCATGTGGAATTTCTACCGCTAATTGCATACCAGGTATACATAGTCGTCTCTGCTGAGTACCTATGAGTTTCTTGTATGCAAAGGACGTCATACATCGCTTCATAGCATAATTCGTGTATCATTTGTTTTTTAGACATTGAAATGCCTTCGTTATTCACAGAAATAACTGTCAAGTAAATAGGTAACATACCATTAGAAAGTGATTTTGCGCAGATGAGGAAAATAGTTCAATAATAGCAAAAATAACGATGATAATAAAAATAATACTCCGATTCTTCTTCTCCTACCGAGCAAGTTGGCCACGCAGTTAGAGGCGCGCAACTGTGAGCTTGCATCCGGGAGATAGTGGGCTCGAACCCCACTGCCGGCAGCCCTGAAGATGGTTTTCCGTGGTCTCCCATTTTCACACCAGGAAAATGTTGGGACTGTACCTTAATTAAGGCCAGGACCGATTCCTTCCCGCTGCTATGACTTTTCTATCGTGTCGGTGCGACGTAAAGCAGATTGTAGTAGTAATTCTTCTTCTTCCACTTCTTAATCTGTTTACCCTTCAGGAATTGTTTCTCCCTCGAACTCAGCTAGGGATCCCACCGCTACCGCCTCAAGGGCAGTGTCTTAGAGCGTGAGACTTTGGGTCGGTGTGTTCAACTGCAGAGGAGGACCAGTACCTCGTCCAGATGGCCTGACCTGCTATGCTGAACTGGGGCCGTGTGGGGGATGGGAATATTGTAAGGGACAGGCAAGGAAGAGAAAGGGAAGCAGCCATGGCATTAAGGTAGCACCCCGGCATTTGTCTGGGGAAGAAGTGGGGAAACCACGGAAAACCACTTCTAGGTTGGCTGAGGTCGGAACCGAACACCCCCCTACTCAGCTGTCCTCCGGAGGAGTGGACCTCGCTCCAGTCTTCGTACCACTCTTCAAATTTTGTGACAGAGCCGGGAATCGATTCCGAGCCTTCCGGGGTGGCAGCTTATCACACTAACCACTACACTACACCACGGAGGGGAACCCAGTTCGATTTAAAGAGGTTATTTCAATTGCCTAACACTCAGCGACATTAGTGATGTTTATAATATTGTAATACATCTGTTCAGAGGGTCCAGGTTTCTATTCCTGGACTGACCACGATTTATAATAGCGTTTAATTAATTCCCCCTCTTCAAAAACTGGGTGTTTGCATTCGTCAACATACGCATCCTCATATTCAGACAACACCTCACACCACAAACCACGACAGAAAGACTGAGTAGTGAATATATTATCCATCCACATCAGGTTGGCATCATAAAGGGCATCCGTCCGTGAATCTGGACTAAATGCATACAAGCTGCCAAACCCAGATAGGTAGGAAAAGTACATAAGAAAGACAAGAAGAATATTTTATTATTTCTTGCGCATACTGAGGGTATACATATACCGGTATATAAAATGGAGCATAAAAGAGAAAGCGTAATAGAACTCAAAGGCGTCTTTTCCAAACATGCCACCAAGCTTTTATAAAAAGTGAAACACAATTTGACAAAGATAAGAATTCGGTGATACACCTAACCTCACTTGAGTTTCCTTCGGGAACGCATTTCTATTCCAACATCTCTCTCTTCTGACCAGTGTTCATTAGGGAGATGGTACGTCCAGTCCCGAGTCTCAGAAGCTCTGTAGAGGGTTCTCGATTGTTTTCCGTTTTAAACAAGAAAATTGCTTGATCTGTACTTTAATTAAGACCACGGGTGCTACCTTTACAGATACCTCCCATTCCACTGTCACTGAAATCCTATCAGTATCAGAGCGAAATATAATCACTAGCCGAATAATATCAATACAAAATAACAAGATCGTCTGTCTAGTAAGTGAGAAGGAATCGTTTATACCTATGTATATTATTTACAAAATATGGTCGGATGTGTGAAAGTTGAAGCTCAATAGACGCTAACTAACTTTATGTGAAGTTGCTCTGGAAGATCATTCTGGCAACTTTTAATGGAGCTTTACATCCGTATGAAGTTTTTTCTTTGAATATGAACTCGATATTAACACGTACATTTTTGGCCTTAATTTTTATAATTTTGGAAAGGGCTGGGAGTGGAAAGGAATCGACCGTGGCCTTGGTTAAGGTAAACCACCGAGCATTTATCTCGAGCAAGAATTGGGAAACCATGGAAAACCATCTTAGCGGGTTGTCGGCAGTGGGCTTCAAACGGACTATCTCCCGAATGTAAGCTGACAGTTACATGACGCATACCGCGCAGCTACTTTCTCGGTAAGCCGGTAACTAACCCCATAGAGAGTTGCTATGGGGATCGTACTGAATTCCTTTAAACGTTTTGTACATCTCTGTGTACTTTCTGAGTGTTGACATGATTCTTGATTTTTTGTGCCAGAAAGAAGAGGTCAAACGCAAAAAGCGACGAAACTGCACGGGGCCAGAGAGAGCCAGAAAGCAGATACGTCTCGACAGGCCACTGACTGGGAAAGGATGTACTCCTACGTGCCTCATGGTCAGAAAAATCATGAGGGAGAAGTAATCACGCACGTGCTAAGTGATAGCTCCGTCAACGACATGTACGACAGCTAATATTTTATATTAAAAAACGAAAACCGAACTTACTGAGTGTAATTGTCTTGGTACTCTGGGTCCTGGGTTCGATTTAGGGTGGGTTGAAGGATTTTATTCATAAACGGTCAATTCCCTTCGCTCCGTGACTGAGGGATTTTGCTGTCCAAGCATTATTGCAGCTGGCAGACCACACACAATACCGTTCTGCTCCACAGTAATATGTAGCTTCCTATACGTGGCAGACACCGTCCACACTCGCTGAAGGACCTATCTTACAAAGGCTAAACCAGGCTAGCAATAGCCGCATGGGTATTGAGTAAAAGATCACCTTGTGGTATGTTCACTATTTTGCGGAGCAAGGCAGGAAGGGGAGCGATCCCGCGTGGCCCCGCCCCGTATGACATCATCACCCCGAAGACTCGCTACCCACCGTACAGACAACCTGAAGGGGGTGGGTTGGCGCGCATTGGCCAGACCCTGCTGCAGTGACCGTCATTTGACGCTACATTTCTAGAGGCCTCCAAGGGTGCAGAAATGACGAGGCCAGCGGGCCAAGAGCGTTCTATATCTGGAGGTTTCTATGGGGGTTTGACTGACCAATATATCTCGAAGGGCTGACGGGAAGTTGAGCGTGACCTGCGAGGTTGGTTCAATTCAGTTAGACCTCAGCCAGTGAGCGAACTAGAGCGAAGAGTGAGGTACAGTCACGAGTTCAGTGCTAGTGAGCTCCGAGCGAGCTCTGTCGGTCAGTAGTCGAGTGTGAGTTACAGCCTGAGCTAAGTGTACTTGTCTGCTACAGCGTCCGCCTGTTAGAACTGTGGGCTAATTCTGTATGCCTGTTGTCGTGTGTGTGTTTATGTGTGTTTATGTCTCTTGCGCGAATTGTTATGGGAGTACGTCAAGGGTCCTGGTTCAGCGTGGAAGAGAACACTGGATATCGGCAAGGGGCTTTGAACAGAGTTCTACTGGAGTGTGTGTGGACAGCGAATACCATCCTGGACTGCGAGATTGCCGTGTACAGGCTGTGAACTGTACACCGTGTTAGCGACAACGAAGTACCTGTGTGAGTGACAAGGAAACTCTTCCAGCTGTAAGTCTTCGATCTGATTGAGATTGGGTACAACGACTACAGTAGGAATGTTTTATTCATACATATCAAAATTAGGTGCTCGGTCGTATATTTAGTACCTGTTTTTGGGTGTCAAAGTTTGCTCATTTAAGCACCGCGCGGACAGGAGTGAATGGCTGGAAGCAGGTAGAGGTGGGGAAGTAATGTGTGTACCTGATTCCCACCGCTCACATCTGTCTTTGTGGTGCTTAAATGATCAAACTCGGACACCCTAAAAACTGGAGCCAAATATACTACTAGGCAACAAATTTTGATATGGTTGAATAAAGTATTCGTACTGAAAATGTACCAAGTCTCAATCAGATCGGAAACTTACAATGGAAGAGTTTCCTTGTGAGCGAGATTGTAGTGCTGGTGAACGAAGAGTGAGTGAATTAGTGTGAATGAACAGTGAGAACTAAGAGGGAGAGAGCGCACTCAAAGTGTGTAATTGTGTGTCCTGTACCATAGTGTAGAATGACACCAGATGCTGTATTCATTTAGTTGCCCAGTCAACGCGTTACGATATATTAAAAGATTCACGAAAATTTGCTGTTCCGCTCTGGACACATACTCTTTCCCAGTTATGAGTATTTAATATGCATATCTGGAGGGGGCATAAGTCCGTTCGCATTAAAATCCACATTAGTAGTATAATTCGATGGTTCTGCGGTCGTAAAACTATTGTGCATGATCTAAGAGGCGGGGTGTGCAAAAAAGCCAGCAATAAGTAAGGGCTGTTGATAGGGGGGCGTTAAACCTTGTGCAGGCTCCTTCGAAAATGATTTTGAGTACAAGACGTTGATGGTGATTCATCTGTCGGATGGAGACAATAAGCCTTGTGCAGGCTTCTTCGGTAGGAGTAGGCTATGTGCCGGTACCGGGATATCTAGTTATAAAACCCGCTATAACAAATTTATCGCGTACACTCCGATTTAAAATCCTAGTCAGGAAGGGCAACCGGTCGTAAAACTATGGTGTATGATCTAAGAGGCGGGGTGTGCAAAAAAGCCAACAATAAGTAAGGGCTGTTGATAGGGGGCGTTAAACCTTGTGCAGGCTCCTTCGAAAATGATTTTGAGTACAAGATGTTGATGGTGATTCATCTGTCGGATGGAGGCAATAAGCCTTGTGCAGGCTTCTTCGGTAGGAGTAGGCTATGTGCCGGTACCGGGATATCTAGTTATAAAACACGCTATAACAAATTTATCGCGTATACTGCGATTTAAAATCCTAGCCAGGAAGGGCAACCGGTCGTAAAACTATGGTGTATGATCTAAGAGGCGGGGTGTGCAAAAAAAGCTAGCATTAAGTAAGGGTTGTTGATGAGGACGTTAAACCTTATGCAGACTCCTTCGCAAATGATTGTGAGTACAAGAGTGTTGAGGGTGATTCATTTGTCGGATGGAGGCGTTAAGCTGTGTGCAGGCTTCTTCGGTAGGAGTAGGCTATGTGCCGGCACCGGGTTTTACCCTCTCCCTACTATTGTATATTACATTCTTAGGTAGTTTCGAGGGCGTGCAAAAAGCCAGCATTAAGTAAGGGCTGTTGATGGAGGGGTGTTAAACCTTGTACAGGCTCCTTCAACAGGAGAAGCCTACATGCCGGCGCCGTGCAGGGTCTTTCGATAGGAGTAGGCTATATGCTGGCACTGTTTTTTAACCTCTCCGTACAATCATGATATTTTATGTTAGGAACTTACATGTGCTAAATGCTACACATTCCGTGGCAGAGCCGGGAATCGAACTCGGGCCTCCGGGGGTAGCAGCTAATCACACTAACTACTACACCACAGAGGAGGACTATTTCAATTTTACAGAACAGAATATTTTACAACCTTAATACGCTTATAATCTAGCAATAAGACGTTGTATGAGTTACAAGTTGCTTATCAGCACACCGTGTCTTCGTTCAAGGTTAGTGCTGCCGGAAACCGAGTGTACAATTTCAGCTAACACATACATTCCGCACCTCGCTTCAGACTGCGCCGATACAACTTCAAAGATAGTGTTCTATGTAGTAGAACAGAAAATGTAACCCATAACCCGTTCCTAAAGCTTAAAACTGTAAATGTTTGAAGCTCCCGTTTTTACAGCTAGATGTGGTTCCTAACGTAGCAGGGCCGGGATTAAAAATATGTTTTAAAGCCGAGTGCCTCCTCCTGACGCAGGAGTTTAAAACGCAAGAATTTGTTTTACGACCGGTTGCCCTTCCTGACGCGAGATTTTAAATCATAAGAATCCGTTTTACAACTGGATACCCTCCTAGGATTTTAAATAGCAGTATCTAGCCTCTTACATCATAGTTTTTGACCGGTTGCCCTTCCTGACGTCAAAGAACTGGGATTAAGAATCTATTTTACAACTTTTAACACGAGAATCGGGGTTTTACAGCTAGATGCACTTCTTAGATTTTAAATCGCTGTATCACGAACTATTGTTTTACAGCCGGATGCTCTTCCCGACGCAAAACTAAGATTTTAATTCGCAAGAATTTGTTTTAAGACCAGTTGCCCTTCCTGACGCAAAACTAGCAGTATCTAGCCTCTTACATCATACACTATTGTTTTCGACCGGTTGCCCTTCCTGACGTCAAAGAACTCGGATTAAGAAACTGCTTTACAACTTCTAACACGAGAATCGGGGATTTATAGCTAGATGCTCTTCTTAGATTTTAAATCGCTGTATCACGAACTATTGTTTCACAGCCGGATGCCCTTCCTGACGCAAAACTAAGATTTTAAATCGCAAGAATTTGTTTTAAGACTAGTTGCCCTTCCTGACGCAAAACTAGCAGTATCTAGCCTCTTACATCATACACTATTGTTTTCGACCGGTTGCCCTTCCTGACGTCAAAGAACTCGGATTAAGAATCTGTTTTACGACTTCTAACACGAGAATCGGGGTTTTACAGCTAGATGCTCAAAGCAGTATCTAGCCTCTTACATCATACACTATTGTTTCACGGTAGGGCGGTTGCCCTTCCTGACGCTGAAAGACAAGGATTTAGCCAGTTACCCTTCCTGATGTAACAAGACTAGGATTTATTTTTTTTAGACTGCACTTAGCTAGAAATAGCCACACGAAATTATTATATAAAAAGACAATTGCTGGGCGGATGACAGCTGACGCAAGAGTGCGGCACGGTGATTAAAGATGGCGGTTGACAGCTGTCAAAAAAAGCATGTTGATTTGCTTCCAAACAAGAGCGCGTAGAATTTGCCGCCACCACATAGAGGGCAGCACTGTTCTCTCTGGATTAAAGATGGCGGATGACAGCTGTCAGAAAATCACATGTGTTTGTAAAGCACGTGGAATTTACCGCCACCACATTTCAAAGGTAAGTAGCTAAAGAGGGCAGCACGGTGATTAAAGATGGCGGTTGACAGCTGTAAAAAAAAAGTATGTTGATTTGTTTCCAAACAAGAGCACGTGGAATTTGCCGCCACCGCATAGAGGGCAGCACTGTTCTCTCTGGATTAAAGATGGCGGATGACAGCTGTTAGAAAATCACATGGGTTTGTAAAGCACATAGAATTTACCGCCACCACATTTCAAAGGTAAGTAGCTAAAGAGGGCAGCACGGTGATTAAAGATGGCGGTTGACAGCTGTAAAAAAAAAGCATGTTGATTTGTTTCCAAACAAGAGCACGTGGAATTTGCCGCCACCGCATAGAGGGCAGCACTGTTCTCTCTGGATTAAAGATGGCGGATGACAGCTGTCAGAAAATCACATGGGTTTGTAAAGCACGTGGAATTTACCGCCACCACATTTCAAAGGTAAGTAGCTATTGATTTGTTTCCAAACAAGAGCACGTGGAATTTGCCGCCACCACATAGAGGGCAGCACTGTTTTCTCTGGATTAAAGATGGCGGATGACAGCTGTTAGAAAATCACATGGGTTTGTAAAGCACATAGAATTTACCGCCACCACATTTCAAAGGTAAGTAGCTAAAGAGGGCAGCACGGTGATTAAAGATGGCGGTTGACAGCTGTCAAAAAAGCACGTGGCTTTGTTTACCACACGCTAGTTAGGTTAAGTTGGTACCACTAAGGTTTAGGCCCGTCAAGATGGCAGAACTGAGGTTAGCGATGCGTTGTGTCTGTCAAAAAGCACGTGGCTGTCAAAAAACACGTGGCTTTGTTTACCTCACGCTAGTTAGGTTAAGTTGGCACTACTGAGGTTTAGGACCGTCAAGATGGCCGCAGTGAGGTTATCGATGCGTTGTTGTCGATGACAACTGTCAAAAAGCACGTGGCTTTGTTTACAAATTCAAATCTCCCGCCAAAATTCAAATTTCCCGCCAGAATTCAAATTTCCCGCGTGAGGAGGCCGCAGAACCATCCAATTATACTACTCACATTGCGCGAATATTCAGCCTGGAGAGAATACAACTCCCTCTACAGCAGCAATAACACAGGCATGACGAACAGAATACAAAGTGTGTTCACTCCGCACTCTTAATATTGTAGTTTTTGGTCCTGCCGGAGTGTGGCGTTTCAGTCTCAATGATCCAGCTGCAACGAGACGTGCGCCCAATTGTCGGCAAAGGTATAGTGGGCGTGCGTTAAGATGTGGTGATGATTTTAACGCCTATTAGTTTGTTTTAATATCTTCTGAAAATTCGTGTTGGTATCTGTGCAGTGCTTTGTGTGTGCCATCAACTAGTTTTCTATTATTTCTAGAAACGTCATACTGTTTCGTTCCTGGTTGTTAAATCGGGTTACGGTACGAAGCGTGATGGTAGACGATATTATACACCGCCAAAGGGAAATAATCTGTTTGCGAAGTGGGCTAGACTTATTCCGCGGAATGATAAGGAATTGTCGGCCAAAAGCAGAATATGTGACCTGCATTTTTCGGCAGATTTAATTATAAAGGCAGTCCGTTTCGTTGTGAATGGTGAAAACGTTTCCTCGTGTGAGGTGGAAAATATAACCAGGAGCGGTGCCTCGTACATTTTTAAATTTACCGAAATACTTATCCGCTAAAGAAAATTTGCGAAATGCACCCAGTAGCAAAGGGAGTGAGGACAGTATCAAGAGGATAAGGAACAAGAATCACGAAGTGAGTGAAGCAGTAATGTCAACAGAAGGCGGTGAAGTTCAAGTTCAAGGTTAGCCTAGTTGTAGTCAAATTCAGGGTCAGTCTAGTTCTCTTACCGATGCCGAAAAGATAATATTATCTCTTAGAAAGCAACTAAAGAATGCAACTCGTAATTTAATGAGAGCTAAATGCAGTCTTTCCTCAGCTAAAGCTAGGATTAATTTCCTTGAGGGGTAGATTAAGAACACCGAATTTCAATTTATAGATTGTAAATTTCGTAGTAAGAAGCAGAAAATTATTACACTGTGTTAAAGGAATGTCAAGTAAAATCTCCCCATGGTATGAGGTACAGTAGTGATTTTCTTTTAGAGAGTTTATTACTTAGAATAACATCACCTAGAGGGTAGGATATAGGCATAATTTGTTACCTCTTCCCCCACAAAGCCATTTGAGGAAACTCTGCAAAGGACTTAAATGTCCCTGTGGTGTAAATCCTCACTGTTTAAGTGCTACTTCAGATTATTTTAAGTATGAAATGAACGAGAATAAACGGTACGGGTTAGTCATATTCGATGAGGTTAAACTAAGAGAAGATATTCAAATTAACTTGGGGCGATATTTTTTACGAGTGGCTTGACTGCGTTGAGGCGATTTCAGTTGTGCCATCAGGAGCTGGCTGTTGTATTGAACACACTTTGGACATTATTTCAAAACTGGTCTCCCACTATAAAGCCGATTCTTCTTCGGAGCGGGAGAAATCCGCAGAGAAATGCAAGCTAGACAGTCTGCTAAGTTTACTCGTAAACTATCGAAAGTGGCCTCAAACTAGTTCTGCTGAGTAATTTACTCCATTTAATTTATTTGAAAAAGTGTCAGTGTTATTTACAGTCTGGTGTATGTTTAATTTGATCTGTTTAAAAAGGATTCTCTAAGTATGTAAGCACAATATTGCTTTCCCTGTTCGTAATGTTTCATTTTATTTCGTGTGTTCTCTTATTAAAGTTCAAAGGTATTTCTTCGTGAGGAGTGATAATATTATTTATAACTCTCTGACAGTGTTGTATTTGATTATTTGCGTATCAATGTAATTTCCATTAAAACAGCTGACCGTGTAGCGTTGGTGTTAGGCTCCACTCGCGCCGCTCAGCGGGAGAGCGCTTTAACTCGGTGAGTGATCTCAATTGGTATTCTACTGTATTCGTCATGACAAAGGTTTCCTTGGACTCCCATGGTTAGGAGTTAAGCCGGCAACTTATCCATCCACGCAGTTAAGTGGTTATGTATACATTCCAGGCGTTGTAATTGCCGATATGAACTTGACTTTTCTCCTCACCAAATGATGATGCCATTGGGTTCGAATGCCATCGAAGACAGCCTTGAAGATGGTTGTCTATGACTTTCCGTTTTCACACCAGGCAAATGCTGGGACTGTGCCTTAATTAAGGTCACGGCCGCTACCTTCCCAATCCCACTTCTTTTCCGTTCTTGCGTTGCCGAAGTACCTTTGATGTGTTAGTGGACATTAAAGTAGCAAAGAAGAGGAACGAAAGTAGGAAAGAAAGAAAGAGAGGCTATGCCACGCAACGAATCGAAGACTAACTCACTCGTCAGCGTACTGCCTCCGGTTCCTCGCTAGGTCGGATTTTAATCGCTTCTGATAATAATAATTGTATGGTCTGAGCCACCGTGTACAAGCAATATAATCTGACGCCTTTTGGCTTCTTGCTCATCGTTTTTGACATCCCGTTTTACTCTAGGCCTATAGATGGCGGAAAAAATCGAATCTCCTTTGATCGTCTATGGCTGAGTGCCAGCAGAGATCTTTTACATGACAAAATCGTACGAGATGGGGTGTTCAATGGACTATTTTTCCACCCTTCAAGAATCCGACTAACTTTGCCGAGTGCGAACCCGCTATCTTGGACTCAACAGAGGGAGCTTTTCATATAAGCAGCTTGTTAGAATTAATGAGTTTTTTTTCTGTTTCAGGGAATTCTGTACATGGCATCTATTCTACCAAATTTAGCAGAAGTTCGAAGAGTTCCAGCAAAGAAGTTCAACCATATGGATTTCGTCTGTCACACTTATGTAAAACGACTGTTGTACAACCACATATTGAGGGGTGTAGAAAATTATTAAATATTGTTAGGAATCAAATAGTGGTTGTTTTATTCATTTAATCGAGCAGGGCTCAATTAGTACGCGCACACGGAATGAATAACATCACTTCACTAATTATTGGCAATTTATAAAAGACTCTTGTCCACGCAGTTGGTCTTCGGCTGGCAGTCTTTACCAAAGCTTGTTATCCTCCAAAATCATGATCGACAGATTTCAGCTTCAGTTTTCACTTCACTTCGTACACACAGCTGTCACTTTACACAGCAGTTCCATGTGGACGAGTTCGTAAACACGTCTGCTGGCTATCACAATGCAAGACTGCTGTAAATATGGCTCGACTCCAGACAAGACCGATAACTCGCATAGTCAGTTCACGTGACAGCTCTACACTCTGAACTCTCAGCTCACAACTCACAACTAAACAACAACCCAACACCAACTAGCCCTGTTAAAAGCGAGACTACTTTTCTAGTTCTAATATCTTAGGGCTGTGGTCAGAATAGATTGATTATTCTAGTTTCGACATTCAGAATATTCAAGGAAGCCCCAGGGAGTCGAAACATACAATAGAAACATAGAGACCGTGCAAGTTGGCCATGCGGTTGCATTCAGGAGACAGTGGTTTCGAATGCCATCGACGACAGCCCTGAAGATGCTTTCCCGTGATTTGCATTTTTCACACCTGCAATGCTGGAGCTGTACCTTGATTAAGACCACGGACGCTACCTTTCTAATCCCACCCCTTTCCCATTCTTCCGTTTCCAAAAATACTTTGATGTGTTAGTGTGACGTTAAAGTATCAAAAGAGAAAGAAAAATGAAAGAGAGGCTGTGATACGCAACGCGGACCGACCTGGAGCTTCCCAACCTAACTCATTCGTCAGCGTACTTCCTTCGATTCAGAGGGCCCTGGGTTCGACTTCCGGGTAAGCCGGATTTTAATCGCTCCTAATTAATTCTTCTCGGTCTGGAACTGGGTGATTTTGTCTGTCCCAACACTCTCCTCTTCATATCCAGACAACAAACCTGCATAAAAGCACGCAGTAGTGATTGCATCCCTCCATACAATGTTGGTGTCAGGAAAGACATCCGGCTGTAAAACAGGCGCAAATCCACTGGTGTGACGTAGTTCGCAGTCGCGTCCCCACAAGTGTGGGAAAAACGATAAAAAGAAGTAGAATATAGCATATGCTTGTAACGGATTTACACATCAAACATTGTTGTAAACATTAGGAGATATATTGTAAAAACAAGAAATCTGATCACGTCTATAGATGTTCCTAACCACTGCCTGCTCGATCTGCTGCTTATACCGTCTGCTCAGAACATTAGAACATGGTACTAAATGAAACAGTGAGTGTACAAAAGCTCACGGTAGGTGGCAGCACCAAATGGCTCCAGTGCTGACAGAATGAAATAGCGGAAAATAGGCTGGCACTGTACTTCTTTTCAGTGAAAATGGTGTATTATACGGGATTCCATTTGTTAGCGGATTGCTTCTCCGAAAGATTACGAGTAGGACAGAGCTTAGAATTAATATAGTCATCTTCACGTAGCACATTAGATACTGTGGAGCGATGAAGCTCGGAACAGGTATTTCACCGCTAATAAAGAGAAGATTGCAAATAGAAGCCACTAATTTGAGTGATCTGGAGAAGGTTTGCTCCCTTATTTGCGATGAAATGACCATTATAGAGCGGCTGCTCTATAATAAAGAATAAAGAGAACAGATTCTATCGAAATAACGAAGCAGAGGGAGTCTATAAATTAGAAATTAGATTAAACACTCAACTGGTCATGAAATTGCTGTGCTTTGTAATTCATGGATTAACGGAGAAATTTACGATTACGCCCGCTTACTTCGTGGTGAAGGCAGGTACACCAGGTTTTCAAGGCTGGATTCTATGTTACTCGTCTTGTGAGTGACAAGCACAGAACATATACTCCCATGTTCAAAACATTTGGTGACGGAGAATTAAGTTATGTGTGGTTCATCCATGCAACATCATGCGACAATTTCTGCCGATATATTGAAGAGATACAAGAACTGGGCGAGTTGGCCGTGTTGTTAGCGTCGCGCAACTGAGAGCTTGCATGCGGGAGATAGTGGGTTCAAACCCCACTGTCGGCAGCCATGAATATGGTTTTCCGAGGTTTCCCATTTTTCACGCCAGGCGAATGCTGGGAACGTACCTTAAAGCCACGGCCACTTCCTTCCCACTCCTAGGTCTTTCCTATCCCATCGTCGCCATAACACCTATCCGTGTCGTTGCGTCTTAAAGCAAAAAAAGCAACATAAAAAGAGATACAAGAAGCTGCAAAGCTCCCAATAAAAAGGCTTGCCAAAGAAACACATCAAGCTATTATTATCACTGTCCGACTCCTTGGCTGAATGGTCGACGATGAGCTCTTTGATTCAGAGGGTCCCAGATTTGATTCACGTCCGGGACGGAGATTTTAATCACGTCCAATTAATTCCCCTGCCTCGGGGACTGGGTGTTTGTGTCTGTGCAAACACTCTTCTCTTCAAATACAGAGAAAACACCAGACTACCAACCACCATAGAAATACGCAATAGTAATTACTTGCTTCCACATAGGGTTGGTGTCAGAATGGCAACCGACCGTAAAACAGGAGAAAATCCACATATGAGTGGCACTGTTCGCACCCCACAGGTGTGGGAAAAGCGGTTATCTACTTCCATTTTCATTGTTCATCTTCTACAGAATTACATTTTTATGTGCTAACACAGGCCTTTCAGGAGATCCATTTGAAGCCATGTTTAGGGAGCAGTGCTCATAACTGACACACAGGCTGCTCAAAATTCCGTGAAGAGAATTCCGAAATCCGGTATTTTAATTCCACCGATGGTGCTGCGGTTATGCACAAGCAAAGATGTTCGTGAGCCCCGTGAATCAGTGTGTGCCACTTTGGTAACAGCTTCGCAGGCACTAGTGTGTGTGTGGTTATTTGGTGCGTGTAATTCAAGAAGAAACTGAATGCTGTGCGTGCTTAAATAATGTTTACTCCTCAGTTAATCCATCCCTATGGATGAACTTGATCAGTCACTCGAATACGCCTGCGATATTCCCAGCCGCGATTTACTGGCCTAATTATAGCGCTATACGAATTTGTTGAGGTTGCTCTACTGGACTGCAAGAACTCTTCGACTCATTTAAAGTGTGTTACAAACAATAATCACCTGGAACTTGCGTCACACACTGTGGCGGCCAAAATTATGAAACCTTCACTTAGTAATGTAGGGAAGTATAATAGGCCTACAAAGTTTCCGTCAAAACCTCTTTATTTCGAGAGTCCTGAAGATATAAATCTCTAGAGCACTACTTTATTTTCAGAGTTTCAACTTCGCTTATGTGATTATCTATCTGTATTCCCGTGATAACTAGGGCTGTTTGGTGCTGCTATCTAGCGACGGATTCTTCACAAGTCGTGTCACACACGTTTGAATATGGAATGAGCAGGCAGTATAAGCAGCCATAGCGTGCGTATCGAACAGGCAGTGACCTAACGAAATTGTACGAATGCATAGTACGATGGGAATTGGTCTATTATGGCAATTACATGTCCTGTTTTCACAACAGAGGGCTCCACTGTCATCAGGTGTCGGCGTTAATCGAAAGATGCAAATGCCATAATATTCAAAGTGTGTGCGAAGTCCGGTCTGTACTGATCTTATCTTGATTGTTACTTCAGTCATTTTAATGAAAACAGGCACGCAGTGACAACATTCTTCTTGGCAACAATTCTGTGTCTTGGTTCTAAAACGGCCAATGTAATTTTTTCTTTATCGAAATTGAGATATTAACTGATACAAACGCGTTTTATCCTGGCTCGCAACATGTTAAAAGGGCAAATGTCTCTGTTAAATACTAAACGAACAGTTAACATTTAATTAAATAAGCCCTTGCCAATGTTAGATCACCAATAAAGATTAGAGACCTGGTAATTTTTTAAGAATACGATAGGAAAAATTAGCATTTGATAAGGTGACTTCCACGAAGAAAGAATAAAATTATTTAAAGTTATTTGTTGAAAAAAATAATTGGAAAACTATAAGCAAAACTTCAAATGCTCATAGCTCAAAAACAGGTTTTTTTGACATTGGCCCTTTCAGAACCAAGCCACAGAATTAACCCTTTCAGACATTGCGGCTTCGAATGTGGAGAATCAAAATTAATGTTAACGAAAGCAATGGAACACTATTTTCAAAACTCACCAGGACTGTCCCTCTCCCTCTGATCTGTTTTTGGCAAAGTGATCCGGTGGAGAAATGTAACTAAATGCCTAGGGGGTTACCCTAGACAGAGGACTCACCTTCAAAAACCACTTTAACTCGATTTGGGCCCAAGTGAACATACGCTTATCTGAAATTATACGCCTTATGAAAACCGATCAAGGCCATAACCTAGAAAACAGGCTCACGCTGTGCAAGACCTCCTTTCGACCAATACTAGAGTATGCCAGTCCAGTCTGGGGAATGGCAGCCAAAAACCATCTGGATAAGGTGCAGAGCATCTAAAACCGTGCGCTGCGTCTCATCTCTGGTGCACACTCGTTTGAACGATATCGGGACAACCAACAGTCCCTAAAGAGTGATGAGATTAGGATCAGAAAGAAGAAGACGTCCCGGAAATTCTATTCTGGACTAATCCGCAAACCCAATGTCCCCATCACTACGTTGGGCAATTTTGGTGCCCTTGGCCTCCGCTATAAGGTCATCCTAAATTAGTCACCCCTGAAAAGGGTGCATGTCACATTCTGACCAGTTTCGATTCCGTTCCAAAAGGTCCCTCACCTTCACATTAATACAGCCCTAGTTAGATCAAGTTATAGCACTCAAGACCTTATTCCGGTCGGAGGGCTAAAATCCTCATCGGGAACGGTGCGTCCGTATTCTGCTTGAGGCTTGAGGCATAGAGATAGCACATCCTAATTTTGTACCCACTGATTCATAAAAGTAACATCCTGTCTCAACGAAATATTAAATTAATATTAATATATGACCCATACTGACATGCAATCCCAACCATCAGGTTTATTACACGGTCAACTACATACAAAACTCAAGTCATCCTAAACTGGATCTCTACCTGGCAGTTAAAGACTGCACCACCCCCACAGTAGAACTACATGACATCACAAAAGTACCCTAAATTCTAGACTACGCACAACTCTCACCACAAACTTCTGCAGCAATATCCAACACAACAACAACCCACTAATACAAAATTTAGGATAATACAAACCAGACCGACGACATAAAATTAACGGATGTCCAAAATACATATTCTAATTAAGGACATCCTCATCAACCCCAATTAGGCAATCTACAGCTACTATAATGTCCAACTCAACGACCTCGTACTCGCGAATAAATCACATTTAACAGTAATTAAATAGCACACACCAAACTATTAAACCCACAACAAACGTAACAGCCCGTTTTTATATCTCCTGACTCCCACTAATGCGAGTCACGCATAACACTCAAGGCGAAATAATACCACCAGCTGCCAAAATGCTGTCGTTAAATAACATCTGCTTTTACGTATTTTGCCTTAACATTTGCCTAAATAAGCAGCGTAAATTTCACTTTGCAACAAGCGGCATGGGCAGTTTCTGGATAAGTACTCCCACACGGTACACACCAATCCACTGTGTTAGCCATATAACAGCAAGCAACCAACTGTCCTGGTCACACCAAGTACAAGACAATATACATATTTAAAAAAACACACATTAAATGATGGCACGCATCGAATTACCAGTAAAATATTAAATAATTTTAATAATTCTCAAAAAAGTACAAACATATATACGACCGACAGAGGAGCGTAAGGACCGCACCGGCATCGGTACCCCTCACACCACACGTCTCTCCGGAGACAGGTGACACATACAGATAACCAGGGAGTAGCTGAGACCCTGGGAAACCTAATCGGTAATTATCCCGCCCCGCTTAAAACTCACCACCAAGATTATCAAGACAATCTCACTTCCTTCAGCCTTCTAAATTTGCCGTAAAGTGCCTAAACACCAGATGAATCACTGGTTCTCGGAACCGAGGCAAGGTGCACTGCCAAATGCCGATAAACGCTGCTCGTTCAAAATAATACTGCGTTTCAAAATTTAACACCCACACAGTCACATTTACGTAAAAGTGTCAGCTTGAGAAAATGTGTCAGTCACTAACGACACCAAAATAGCATACCCAACCTAAAGTATGATATCTATTATCTCAATAATAGACATAGTTCCAGGTCGTATTTTTCACACGTATAAAAGAGCCTCAATTTTAACCAATATTTATTTATCACAACGTGAAATGATATGTCAAATATTGATACACAAAATGTCGAAACGAACTTAAAACCAAATACAACATAAACATCCATATACAACACCGAACTCTATTTGCAGTTGGTATTTCACACAATTTCGTGGCCGCACAAACAGGTCCTGATATTTTCTCAGTGTGGGAAGTGTAGCTCAGTGATTTATGACCTTCACCAGTGTAATAACTGTCCATGGTTTGAGATGACAGCTAAGTGCTAATCCTGTCTTGGATATTCGTAAAATGACTTTTCATTAGCTCCAAATACCAACTTACTTCAATTTTCCTTTTCAATCCTAGTTCTAATTCACACCAGAAAATGCGGTAGTGTGATATAGAATTACAACTCAAAGAGTAAGTTTACATGGATTTAGACCCGAAATGAGACAACAGCAGGGAGCACATTGCATCCGTCCCGCTCGGTTTAGTTCAGTTCGCATCACTTCGTCTGCCGTCCGACTCGTTGGCTGAACGGTCAGCGTACTGGTCTTCGGTTCAGAGGGTCCCGGGTTCGATTCCCGGCCGGGTCGGGGATTTTCACCTTACTTGGTTAATTCCAATGACACGGGGGCTGGGTGTACGTGCTGTCTTCATCATTTCATCCTCATCACGACGCGCAGGTACCTACGGGTGTCGACTAGAAAGACCTGCACCTGGCGAGCCGAACTTGTCTTCGGACACTCCCGGCACTAAAAGCCATACGCCATTTCATTTTACTTCGTCTGCCGCAAATACCTTCCGTATATTTCGGAAGCTGTCAGTGAACCCGGTTTGGAGCAGCGCCTATAGTAATGTCGTTTTTTTTTTTTTTTTTTGCTAGGGGCTTTACGTCGCACCAACACAGATAGGTCTTATGTCGACGATGGGATAGGAAAGGCCTAGGAGTCGGAAAGAAGCGGCCGTGGACTTAATTAAGGTACAGCCCCAGCATTTGCCTGGTATGAAAATGGGAAACCACGGAAAACCATCTTCAGGGCTGCCGATAGTGGGATTCGAACCTACTATCTCTCGGATGCAAGCTCACAGCCGCGCGCCTCTACGCGCAAGGCCAACTCGCCCGGTGTAGTAATGTCGAGCTCTTTGTCCGAAGACAGAGAAATTACAGACTGCGAAGAGAAGAAGAAGAAGACAGAAAGAAATTTTGTATACATGAAATACATTTAAAAAAGGGAACACTGTGGTGAATATTACCTTCACTTTTCGGACTTGCTACTCTATGAGCACAACTTCTTTAAATATTTCAAAATATTACTCTCTCTAGTTTTTGAGTTGCTAAGCGTTCTACCTCAAAAAAAAAATCAAATTTCAGAAAATCAATTTCACCTTTTGAGCGACTAGCAGTAACAATGAAGTAACTATTGATTTCCTTTCATATCTTATTTAACAATACTACATGGTCAAAGTAATTAGAATTGTATAATACTACAAGTCAGTGTACAGTCTGTCATATTTCGTCACTAGAGTAGTTCTTTTAGATTTAAATTAAATTTGGAGCAGAGGACTAAAATATCTCACTGTTTATTCCACGGTTTCATAAAACTTTTTGTCGGTAATCCGCGGGCTTTCTATCCACTTTTGCATATTTGTCAGTTAAAAAATTGTCTAACTCATTGGCCACAGAGGTAACTCTCTTTCTTTGCATAGAAACCGTGGACAGAGTTGCTGCATCATTATCACTTCTTGCCGATTGACATGATCTTCTCCTTGCCATATCGTGATATCAGGATGTCTTTTACAACTTCAGTCAGCAGTTCTTCGTTGATCATACTCATTGAACTCAAATAAAACACTTCGCCAGAGGCTCGCAAGGTGGGGTCTACCTTCCTTCCGTCTTCCGTCAACTTTGCACGTGAGGGCAAGCTCGACTGAGCGGATGGTCGGGGAGAAATGCTGAAGCGTGCGGAACTGAAGCAGTAGGCGGCTGGACATTTGACTACACGTGAAACAAATATCCAAGGTAAACTGAACTGAACGGAACGGAAGCAGTGTGCTCCATGCTTTAACGTTGATAAACTGTATGTGCTACTGAATATTGCTGATGTTGGGAATCGAAATGATGTCCTATGTCTCGCAATTATTCTTGTCATGCTAATCCAAACGCTACGCATGACTAAGGAGTACTATCTCAGAATAGGAGTAACTACTGTAGTTTTCTCATCATTTGTTTACCCTCCAGGGTCGGTTTTTCCCTCGGACTCAGCGAGGGATACCACTGGGGAGAATGACCAGTACCTCGCCCAGGTGGCCTCACCTGCTATGCTGAACAGGGGCCTTGCGGGGGATGGGGAAGATTGGAAGGGATAGACAAGGAAGAGGAAGGAAGCGGCCGTGGCCTTAAGTTAGGTACCATCCCGGCATTTGCCTGGAGGAGAAGTGGGAAACCACGGAAAATCACTTCCAGGATGGCTGAGGTGGGAATCGAACCCACCTCTACTCAGTTGACCTCCCGAGGCTGAGCGGACCCCGTACCAGCCCTCGGACCACTTTTCAAATTTCGTGGCAGAGCCGAGAATCGAACCCGGACCTCCGGGGGTGGCAGCTAATCACGCTAACCATTACACCACAGAGGCGGACCTGTAGTTTTCTACGAGACAAATACAAGCGTGGAGCCATAACTTCTGCACGCTACTTTTATTTGTGCGGAGATAATATAACTTATGTATAAGTATGTCATTACTGCTATCCAAGGTCAACTGCTTTACCAACTATCCTCTTATATCACAGAAAACTTTGTTCTAAGAAAACTAATACTGAGGATCATGGTTCGTTAAGTGATTATATTTCTTGACTAGAACTGCTAATTTCTGTCGTGTTGTGGTGGTAATTATTGTGTTAAGCTAAACGAAAGTTCAGAAGGATAACTATCTCTTCTGCTAGCACGTGAGGATTATAGATGTGTATACACTACCTGATCGTAACTATCCGGAACGGTACCCCAGATATCACCCGCCAGTATAAAATGAGTCAGGGATTATTTATTGTGCTATCAGCAGAAAAGCAATGACACCGGAATGGGTCTGTCAGGAGAGCTCAGTGATTTCGAACGTGAACTAGTCATTGGATGTCACCTAAGTAATAAATCTTTCAGGTATGTTTCAATCCTTCAAAAGCTGCCCAAGTCGTCTGTTTGTGGTGTGGCTGTGAAGTGAAAACGCAAAGGAACAACCTCAGCTCAACCAAGACAAGGCAGACCTCATTTAACGACGGACAGGGACCGTCGTGCGTTACGGAGGGTGGTCGTAAAAATCTTAAAGAATCACTCGTGGGATCCAAAGTGCTATCAGCAGTCCAGGCAAGGCAATGACTGTGCTTCGGGAATTAAAGGAAATGGGGTACAATTGTCGAGCTGCTGCTCATAAGCCGAAAATTTCTGTAGTCAATTTCTGTAGCCACGCTTGAGGTGGTGTAAAGAGCGACGCCACTGGATAACTGGTGGATAACTGGAAACGAGTGATTTGGAGTGATGAATGACGCTATATCCTTTGGTAATCCAATGGAAGAGTTCGGCTTTTGCAAATGCATGGGAAACGTTACCTGCAATCATGTGTAGTGCCCACAGTGAAGTACGGAGGAGGTGATGTTATGATAGGGGAGTGTTCTTCATGATTAGGGTTTGGTCCCCTTATTGTGTTTAAGAAAGATCTAAATTCAGAATAATATGAGCACATTTTAAACTTTTGAGTACTGTGCACAAGACAATGATTGTTTCTATCAGCATGATAATGCAGCCTGTCATAAAGCTGCATCTGTGAGGCAATGGTTTGTGGACAATAACATTCCTAAAATGGACTGGCCTGCCCAGAGTCCCGATCTGAACCCAATGGAACACCTTTGGGATGAGTTAGAACGTCAACTTCGCTTCAGACCCCAGCGTCTAACATCTCTACCTTCTCTGGTTTGGCTCTTGAGAAAGAATGGGCTGCCATTCCTCCACAGACATTCAGACACCTCACTGAAAGTTTCCCCAGTAGAGTTAAACCTACCATAAAGGTGAAGGGAGGACCCACCCAATATTAATGTTTAACAATAGAGAAACTGACACGGGTAAAGAGTAATTACAATTTCAGGTAGGTATCGGGATACTTTTGATCAGGTAGTGTATTTATCTGAGTTGGACATGGGAGTCTGCTCATAGATGTGCAAATATACCCCACTTCTGCAGTTCAACGATTAGCTTATCCACAGCAAACGGTCTCAACTAACTTTCAAACCCCGTGACCGTTATTCTGGGCGTTTGGCTAGTGCAAGGCCAAGGTGTGGTCAAGCTCCCAGAATTCTTTGCGGCAGCGGCCATATTGGGACCAAAGGTCTCCACTGTGTATTATACAGTGCAGTGAGATTAAGTTGTAATGGGTTATTGTGTCGCTCCAAATTGTAGAAGTCATTCATGTGTAGGGAGTAGGTTATTTCCATTCTCGGAAGATAAGAACAGGAGGGCAAAATGGGTTCAAAATTGCCGACGTGATAAGTGGCAGCCTGCAGAACATGCACCGCTGTGTGAGGTTAGTGTAACATTTACTAGATAAAAATAATCACCAAGTTTAATTATAATTCCTTTTGTGGTGTAGTGGTTAGTGTGATTAGCTGCTACCCCTGGAGAAGCGGGTTCGACTCCTGGCTCTGCCATGAAATTTGAAAAGTGGTACGAGGACTGGAACGGGCTCCACTCAGCCTCGGTAGATCAACTGAGTTGAAGGGTGTTCGATTCCATCCTCAGCTATCCTCGGAGTGGTTTCGCGTCATTTCCCACTTCTCCTCCAGGCAAATGCCGTGTTGGTACCTAAAGACCAAGGCCGCTTCCTTCCTCTTCAATGTCTACCCCTTCCAATATTCTCATCCATTGACAAGGCCCCTGTTCAGCATAGAAGGTAAGGTCACCTGGGCAAGGTACTGGTCTTCCTTCCCAGTTGTATCTACCGATCCAAAGTCTCATGCTCGAGGATACTGCAGTTGAGGCGACAGAGGTGGAATCCCTCGCTGAGTCCGAGGGGAATACCAACCCCGGACGGCAAAACAATCAATCAAGAAAGAAAGGAAGAAAAGAAAGAAATAATAAACTAAAATCTGCTTAACTTATTTATTATTATTATTATTATTATTATTATTATTATTATTATTATTATTATTATTATTATTATTATTATTATTATTATTATTATTATTTGCTAATTGCTTTACGTCGCGCCGACACAGATACGTCTTATGGCGACGATGGGATAGGAAAGGCCTAGGAATGGGAAGGAAGCGGCCGTGGCCTTAAGTAACGTTCATCCCCAGCATTTGCCTGGTGTGAAAATGGGAAACCACAGAAAACCATCTTCAGGGCCGCCGACAGTGGGGTTCGAACCTACTATCTCCCGATTACTGGATACTGGCCGCACTTAAGCGAATGCAGCTATCGTGCTCTGTATTATTATTATTATTATTATTATTATTATTATTATTATTATTATTATTATTATTATTATTATTATTATTATTATTATTATTAAAGGGATTACCCGTGGAATGCAGAGGTGAAAGAAGGTGCGGGCTGGAATAGGTCTAACTTCAAAGCTGAGATATTGATTAAAATTGCATTAAAGGTTATATTTTCGACATTAGCAAAACTTAACAATTTTGACATAGAATTTGAATATTCAACAAATAACAACAAGTTAACAAACCAGGTACAAGACCAGAAAAGCCAAGATTTAGAGACACTTTAACCATCTGGGCTTCAAGCCCCACTTTTTACTATTCCTGAGCTCTCAACTCACAACCACATATTACCAAAGGGCAGAGATCCCCTTATTTCATGGAGCACTTGCCCCAAGCTAGCACTGTCAGGCCTCCTAGAGGCACATATCCAAATACAAGAAAGAGCTGACCCGCTCTCAATTTTTAAGCCTATCAAAGGCCACCAGACTTCTACACAAAATTGCCATCAAGGCACAGCTTACATCAAATGAAACGGGGGTATATTGTACCCAACCTACTGGACCTTAGTAGAAAAATAACGGGTTAAGTTAAGGGCCCAAAATGCAAAATGAATGGAGGAGAGAATTTGCACACCTACAAGAAACTTCTTAAAACCTAAGAGGCGCGAGGCCGATGAAACAGGGGCTATGCCCAAACTAAGAAGGTGACTCGTATACAGAATAAATTTAACACATTAAGGAAGAGTAGAAAAACAGTTACGAAAACGTAGTCACCTCAAACCAAAAGGAAGGGGAGCTCGAGAGGGTAAAGCACTCTCTATCCCCGATTTACAGTTAAAGATCTGTGAAGTTTTACAAAATTTTACATGTTTAAGAGATAGGTTACATAATAAAAAGGTTTCGGACCTTCCCCGAGGGTTAAACTACTGAACTAGCAAGAAATAAAGATGTTAAACGGCCATTACCTTACTGAAGAGCTGCTGCCCGAAGGAAGAGGCGCTACCCGCCCCCTGCTACACGTCCATACACTAAGCTAAATGTTGATGATCTGGACGAGAGACAGGAAAATCAGCAGTTTTTATACTCTCGGAGAAGATTCGAGACCTTTCGTGAATAATTAAGACACACCCACAGTCGTTTATTGGCTGGCTAAAAGTTACACATCAAAATTGAAGAAGAATGACACGATTGGTCAAAAATTAATTACAGAAATTCTGGATTGGCTAAGTTCAAAACTGGCGGAAAGATAAGATTAATATTGCCAACGCACAAATGAAAGAACGAAATTTAGTAAAGAACAAACTCATGAATACAAAATTTCTTCAAATAAAGTTCTTCCCCTTCGCACCAGGGTGCATGATTATAGTTATTAGGCAGTGACATCTATGAGAGAATGTCCACATTTCTTGATTAATGGAAAACAAAACAAGTTGAAATCCACACAGTACTGACAACTTTGTAATCACAACATTTATGGTAGTGACATCTTCTGAGAAACTAATGAGTTGATCCAGTTTTTTAAGTTCAGAGTTTCTCCTGTAGAGGGGTACTTATTGGCGGAAGATTTAAATGTGCGGCGTAGAGGTGTACCAGCCGGTACAATTATTATTAGATTAAATGATATCACCTAACAAGTGGGTCTTCGGTCACGTAGCTTTCAGTTTGAATTCGGGAGCTACTGGCTTCGTAAAATTCTAGAGATAGTTTCTATCCCTTTATTATCCTTGAAAACCTTCGGATAGAGGAGATATCGCTCAATTCCCGTGATGTGGTGAACCTGACTGCTCCCGCTTAAGATTGTTGCTAGGTTGGCATGGTACTTCCCGAAACAAATTCTTATCTCCCTTTCTCCCTTCCACATATTCTGAGTTCCCGCGTTCTATATGGCATCACGCCCTTCCAGTTGGCGTCATGCTGCGCAGTATTATTTCGGCGTTAAATATCATTTGTTAATAACTGAACAGAATGGTACTGAACCCAAATGGTCCATATCATTGTCTTAAAATATGGTAAATTATATAAAGGTACAGGGAAATGGATTACAGTCACATTGGAGGCCGGATATGGTGCAACTTTGCTTGCCCAAGCTTGAAGCTAAGGTCCACGTGTCAGGGTCATTTGATGATGTAATATGGAAGTCATGGAATATTCTACGCTATCATGAGAGAAGTGTGTGATCGAGGTACTCAGATCATAAGTCGGCAACATTTCTGAGTAGCGAATAGGAGCACAGCAAGTTCCATGTGATGGGGGAAAATTAAATATGGACGCCCGTATGAATGACCTCCAAAATTAACTAAATCTACCGAGGGACAGTGTGGAATCAAATTTAAGTTATCCCGTGGACGAGAATTAAAGAAGACATATTCCTAATGATATATCGTAACCAATAAATGCAGCCTTACATGACAGGATATTGCACCACTAATGATGGGGTTCCCCGAATTCCGAACCTGGAAGCTACTGTACAGGGAGAAGCCGCGTGCCGCTTGGAAGAACTCACTCTGCTACGTGGTTTTGAATGGACCGGACGAAAGGCGCATGGTGTCCGATGAGGACTAACGATTTTGAGCATTTCTCAGTCTGATAACTATAACTGTCGAGAGGATACAGCGGGATCCGATAAATTTCATTTTAACTAGATAATGGTGAAAATCTTGTAGAAATTGTGAAGATAATATTCTAATATTAACTTTGATAAAGCAGTGAAGACCGGAACGATATCGATATGCAGACGCTTTGCAGTGCCGCGTACTAAGAATCGTGAAATAGCAGAGACAAAGTCTATATTATTGGTGTAAATAAGTGTTTAATGTGTTATTATAAGTTGTTTATATATGTGTTTTTGCATTTTAGTGTGAAATGTGTGAAGCCGTGTGAAACATTAAAATCTGCAAGAATGAAGAACGTAGGTCTCGAGATAGGCATTGGTTCGCATGTCGCCAGTATGATAGCTTAATTCTCATCATGGGGCCGACCTGAAACCATGAGGCAGTGGAGGTGAGTATGGAACGTCTCCGAATTTGATAAGTACCCCTGATACACTATATCTGGCTTATGCATGATTAGCTGTTAATATATAATTAATTTAATACATGATGTTCATTATATATTTCTTTTTCTTTCACTGTAGCAAGGATAGTTAGAATTATAGGGCGTAATTTTCTTACTGATGCCTGGGGAGTGAATAATTAAGTAATAAGCGTGTGTTGAATATGGTCTTCTTAAGTAATAAAATAACAGGTGTATAAATATGATCTTTTGTAGTGACAAATACGTGTGTGAAATATGGTTTTATTTTAGTGCGCGATTTTCTAATAAAGATATCAGCGTGCGTGTGAATATTTGAAATGATATAGGAGGCATTCAGTAAATGTTGTAGTTATGGGAATTAAATAGCTTAGTATAGCATGTTGCATGATATCAAGATCATCGAGAGAGTTTCATTGACCGAGAAGATACGAACCTTGGCTATCCAGGCACATTACAGTGAAATTTTAGAGTTTATTTTACCAGTAAGTAACCTGTGTTTTAACTAGTAGACGAAATGTGCTGTAGGGAATAGATATTCTTCATATAGATTTATCCGAGATTTAGTGAGTATAGTTTCGAAGTAGAACCTTTAAGACACAAATGCCAGTAGCAGGAGTCGAACAAATGAGATGCAGTAATATGGGAATCAGTACCGGCCAAGTGATATATGTGTATCTTAATATACTGAAAGTTGCAAGGAATGTGAAATTAAACACGTGATAAATGGAGCAAATAATGTGTATTGAGAGTGTTGAATGCTCATAAATGGTGGTTATTGTTAGCTTAGAGAAGCAGTAATACGAAAGAGGATTTGAGGAAACATATGAGTTCATTAAAGTGGAGAGAGAGAGATATTAATTTGGTGCTAATGAGAATGAATGGCCGTGCTAGTGAAATAAACATGTGAGAGGAGCGAGATAAGATAGTCGCCCGTGCCGACTGGATATGTGTATTAGAGGAGTTCAAACAGCGTTGTTAGGGTCTTAAAGTAAAGAATAAGTGTCATTCATAATATAATTCGACTTGAGGAACTTAGGACAGCACATTGAGAGTAAAATTATATACACTGACTGACAGAGCAAATGCAACACCAAGGATGAGTGGTTCGAAAGGGATGAAAGTTGGGGAAAGAACAGAGTCGGCACGGAAGAATAATTGATGTTTATTTCAAACCGATATGCAGGTTACACAATGCGCACGGCATCGACTCAGTAGGATGTAGGACCACCGCGAGCGACGATGCACGCAGAAACACGTCGAGGTACAGAGTCAATAAGAGTGCGGATGGTGTCCTGAGGGATGGTTCTCCACTTTCTGTCAACAATTTGCCACAGTTGGTCGTCCGTACGAGGCTGGGGCAGAGTTTGCAAACGGCGTCCAATGAGATCCCACACGTGTTCGATTGGTGAGAGATCCGGAGAGTACGCTGGCCACGGAAGCATCTGTACACCTCGTAGAGCCTGTTGGGAGATGCGAGCAGTGTGTGGGCGGGCATTATCCTGCTGAAACAGAGCATTGGGCAGCCCCTGAAGGTACGGGAGTGCCACCGGCCGCAGCACATGCTGCACGTAGCGGTGGGCATTTAACGTGTCTTGAATACGCACTAGAGGTGACGTGGAATCATACGCAATAGCGCCCCAAACCATGATGCCGCGTTGACTAGCAGTAGGGCGCTCCACAGTTACGGCCGGATTTGACCTTTCTCCACGCCGACGCCACACTCGTCTGCGGTGACTATCACTGACAGAACAGAAGCGTGACTCATCGGAGAACACGACGTTCCGCCATTCCCTCATCCAAGTCGCTCTAGCCTGGCACCATGCCAGGCGTGCACGTCTATGCTGTGGAGTCAATGGTAGTCTTCTGAGCGGACGCCGGGAGTGCAGGCCTCCTTCAACCAATCGACGGGAAATTGTTCTGGTCGATATTGGAACAGCCAGGGTGTCTTGCACATGCTGAAGAATGGCGGTTGACGTGGCGTGCGGGGCTGCCACCGCTTGGCGGCGGATGCGCCGATCCTCGCGTGCTGACGTCACTCGGGCTGCGCCTGGACCCCTCGCACGTGCCACATGTCCCTGCGCCAACCATCTTCGCCACAGGCGCTGCACCGTGGACACATCCCTATGGGTATCGGCTGCGATTTGACGAAGCGACCAACCTGCCCTTCTCAGCCCGATCACCATACCCCTCGTAAAGTCGTCTGTCTGCTGGAAATGCCTCCGTTGACGGCGGCCTGGCATTCTTAGCTATACACGTGTCCTGTGGCACACGACAACACGTTCTACAATGACTGTCGGCTGAGAAATCACGGTACGAAGTGGGCCATTCGCCAACGCCGTGTCCCATTTATCGTTCGCTACGTGCGCAGCACAGCGGCGCATTTCACATCATGAGCATACCTCAGTGACGTCAGTCTACCCTGCAATTGGCATAAAGTTCTGACCACTCCTTCTTGGTGTTGCATTTGCTCTGTCAGTCAGTGTACTTCGAGACAGTTCATTGTGATGTACAGAATGATAGGTCACTGTAATGGTGCGGAGTTCGATGCCTGGCCAGGTCAATGAATATGATTTTCCTGTGATTATTTATTTGACTGAAGTTTTATTTGCTTCATTGTATTATATGTTTACTATGTATGGGCAATGCAAATTCTGGTTTGCAGTTGCATAATTTCTTGTCTATGTGTGAATTCATTTCAATTATGGTTGATTTATTGCGACAATGTGGTTCTGTCCTATTGTCTTAGAATCAGTGTAGATTAAGTTTGTGGTTTATGATATTAGTATAGGCTCTTTGCTACAGAGTTGGAGTATATTTTACGTATTATGGAAACAGGTGATTATGTATGTGCGAGATATTTTTGTTTGATAATGAGTCAGAATAGTAAGTTAATTTATTCATGTCAGGGGTTACTATCGATTCGGTTACGTTCCGTATTATTTACAAATATAGGAGTGGAGGATGTTATAGGAAAGAATGAGTCAGATAGATTTCGGACTTAAATAATATCAGGAATGATTTCATAAAATACTGAATAAATAATTATATGATTTTAACAAATTTGTGGATTTCATAAATATAATTGAATAATTTTGACGATTCCAGATGCAATGACCTTTATAATGGTGATAACATCAATTTAATGAATAATAATAATAAAATTAAAAAAATAAAATAAAATAAGGAGTTCATGAATTATACGACGAATGTCGGATTTAATGATTTCATACAGCTTCATAATTTCATGATGGAATGTTGTAACGAAGTAAATGATTGAAGAATTATAATTACAAGGTTGATAATTTAAATAACTAAATCATTTGAAAGTACGGAAAGTGAATGTAGATTAATTGTTTCAGGAATAAATGAATGAAGGTTTTGGATTTATATTTTGGATTTCGAAGGTCACTCTGACGAATTAATGGATGTAATGATGATCAATTTTGTTACCGTGTTTTAGCGGTAGGTAGAGGCGTAAGAAGGTGCGGGCGTGAATGGGTTTCAAACTACGGAATCCAAGTTAATGTAAAAGTAATTTAAAATTTAACTAGGTTATATTTTCTTTTCAAAAACAAAGCAATAACAGACATGGCAGGTACAATGTAGCAAAACAAGGGGAGATACAATATTTACAGGTTTTGGGCTTCACGCCCTGACTTCAGCGATCAGCTCAGTTTTACCACCAACACAAGTTTTAACAGAGGGGCAGAAAACCCCATTCATCCCTAGGAGCCCCTGGCTCCGAATTACACAGAAAAGCCTCCACGAGGCATATGACACTCCATTTTCAAAAGAGCGATCCGCTCTTAAAATTTAAGCCTCTCAAAGGCCACACCAAACTCTACCTTCAAGCTGTCCTCTAAGGACGTATTCACAGGGGTAAAATACCCAACCTACAGAGGTCTATTACATGAAAAGAAGGTTGATTACATGACCTCTAAAATAACAATTTGAGAGGAGGCGAGCTTGCACTCCTAATACACTTTGTTTTTTAAAACCTAATCTGACTCTGGGCCGCTAACGCAAGGGCTAATCCCATACTACAGAGGTGACTTAGAGAAGAACACTTTACATTACATAAACGAAGAATAGTTTGAGAAAATAAGTTCACCTCAAAACAAATGTGAGTGGGAGCTCGAGAGGGTTAGCACTCTCTATCCCAATATGTAGCTTTACAAGAAAAAGATGAAAAGAGTAATTACATTTTAGGACAAGGTTACATGATGGAAATGCTTCGAACCCGCCGCGATTGTTAAACTGCCGACCTAGCAAGAAAAGAAGTTATTAATAGGCCATTACCTGGTGTTGAACGGCTGAAGAAGAAAGAGGCGCTTCCCGCCTCCTGCTATGTACTTAATACACTGAAAGATGGAACAGAAGTGGCCCGGAGACCCCAAAATCAGCAGTTTATATCCTCTCGCGGAAGATTCTAGGCGTTAGGGGAAATAAAACACCCTCCCTCAAAGTTTTTATTGGCTAGGAAAAAGAAACCCCTACATAGAGGAAGAAGAAACACATTATTGGTGGAAAATTAATTAAAGAAATTCGGGATTGGCTAGATCCAAAATAAGGGGAAAAAGAGGGGTATGCAGCCAACTTAAACCATGACAGAAAGAAATTTAACAAAGAACAAACTCTTGAAATAAAAATTTCTCCAACAAAATAGTTCTTTGATTTCGCACTAGGTTGCACTATTGTAATTCTTCAGTAGTGTCCTCTAGAAGAGAAAGTTCACACTTCTTACTTCAAGCGAAACAAAAACACATCAAAAGTGACACAGTTCAAAAACTCAAAATTTTCCACGTGGTGACATCTTCTGAGAAAGTAGAGAATTAATAGAATAGATAAAGTTCAACCTTCCTCCAGAAGAGGAGTTTCGGCTGGCGCAACTTTTAAATAAACGGTGTAGAGGTGTACCGCCCGGTACAGACCTCCCCCCCCAAAAGTTCCTCCAGGGGTGACACATGAAATCAGTTTGAAACAAAGTCCAAGTAATGATGTTGATACAAAGATAGATAGCAGAAGCATTTACAAGATTTCTTAATTCAGTTTCAAAATGTTGTTGTTGCCGGTGAATGAAAGTCTTTATGTTTGTAGAATTTGAATTTCTGAAGATAAACTTTTAATACTTAAAGGTGAAGAAAAATTTTGCAATGTCCACCAAATATTGTAGTTGAATTCCCAAGTGTAGTTATTGCTTATGGTGACTGTCCATGTAGTTGATGTAGATTGAGTCGAATGGCCGGACCGGCCGTTGCAGCTTGCGTCCAACGGAGGCCGCTCGGACCCCTCAAGTACCCTGAGATACCGCTCGCCCGCACTATGAGGGGAGCAGAGGTGTTGAAGTACGCCGCGCCCGCGGTGAACAGATACAGGCTGCGGGCATGTAGCAGGTCGTGCGCCGCACATCAGCCTTGGCCGGGAGGTGAGCTCCGGCTCGCCGTGCACATGTCGTCCTCGCTGGAGAGGAGGGGGCCCATCCCCCTCCCCAGTCGCTGCACGGCGCTGCGCGGCTGCGGGGGCGCTGAAACATTAAAGCTAGGCGGCAGAATTGTGTTGGACAATCATTTTCTTTGAGGGTACAGGCTTGTGGAGAGGTTGAGGGGCCAGCGGCGTGTAGATATCCATGGCATTTACTATTATGAAGCCACAGTGTAAGGTGGAGCAGGAGACGGGAGCGTGGTAATGGCCGTGGCAAGAACAGGATGGCAGTTTAACGGGTCGGGGCAGGTTTTACACAAGGCTTACATCTAAAACCAAAATATTACAGAAGGGGCAGAATGCCTTAAAAGTGAAACTCAAAAAAAATATAACCTTCATATCCTTTCAAAATAATATGAAGCAAGTTAACACAGAAATTACACCGGTTTCACCTGGGACAGGTGAACTCTAAATATCCTCTCGGTGGCTGGATTACTTAGCAATAAGGTAACCGGCGTAAGAAAATCGAGAATGATACAAGGCCCATGAAATCTGGGGGCAAGCTTGCCCGCGGGAACAAAATTTTTGACCATAACCTGGTCACCTACCTTCAAGGTGGTGGGTCTCCGTCCACGATCATACCTTTCCCTAACCTTTTCATGAGATACTTTAAGATTAGCTTTAGCCTTCTTCCAAAGATCTTTAATGTTGTCCGGATCTATTGTCTCGGGCAGAATGTCATTCAGAGACCAGAGGTTAGAGAGCGGCGTGTTGGGAACGAACTTAAACATCAAAGAAGCTGGAGTAAATTTGTGAGATTCATGAACCGCCGAATTCAAAGCAAAAGCTAACCAATGCAGGGACGTGTCCCACCTAGAATGATCTTCATGATGATAGGCAATAAGTGCGGACCTGAGATTACGGTTAACCCGTTCAGCCAGAGATGGTTGAGGGTAATAAGCAGATGTAGTTACATGAGAGATGGACAAGTCAAAACAGAATTTACGAAACAGATTTGATGTAAAAGCTTTAGCATTATCAGATACAATGTATTGGCACGGACCAAAAGAAGCAAAAATAGAATTTAGGCAAGTAATGGTGGACTGAGCGGTAGCCAGCTTAGTCGGAAATAACCAGGAAAATCTTGTAAAACCATCTACACACACAAAGATGAACTTGTTGGCATTACCCTTTGACTGGGGGAAGGGTCCCACATAATCGATATACAGGCGTTCCATGGGGCGCGACGCTTGATGAGAAGACAAAAGGCCTACTTTAGTGGACATGGTGGGTTTACTGATCAAACAAGATTTACAAGCTTTTACAAGTTCCCGAATTTCACCGTCCATACCTTTCCATATGAACATTTCACGAATCTTTTCACGAGTTTTAAAGATTCCAAGATGCCCCCCCAATGGGGTCTCATGATAGTATTTGAAGATCATAGGTACAAGAACCGCTGGAACAACAACTTTCATCAACTTATCATGCCTCGAAGGGCAACATAGAACACCATTCCTTAGAACATAAGGGACAGCATGTTCCCCAGAAGAAAGGGTTTCCATTATCGGAGCCAGCGTCGGATCTTCACGTTGGTATTTCTCAATATCCCTAAAAAGCATGGGAGCATCTGTTAAGATGGCATTAACACCAGATAGTATGGACTCGGAAGGTGATGAACTGTCGACCGGTTCGTGGGTCTCTACGTCGTTATGAAACATACGGCTGAGTCCATCGGCAACAACATTTTCAGTACCTCTGATATGCCGTACATCGAATTGGAAGGCAGAAATACGGATGGCCCAACGGGCTATACGACCTGTACGACGCGGCCTACCTAGGACCCAGCTTAAGGCTTGATTATCTGTCTCCAGATCGAATTTGACGTGTTCCAGATAGAGACGGAACTTTTCTAAGGCGAATAAGACTGCCAAACCTTCAAGCTCATATATGGAGTACTTTGCTTCTTGAGCTGACAATGTCCTAGACGCATAGGCGATGGGCCGCCTCCCTAGTTCAGTCTCTTGAAGAAGAACTGCAGCTACTGCTGACGACGATGCGTCGGTTTGGACGATGAATTTCTTCGAGAAATCAGGCATAGCAAGTACAGGGGCATTACAGAGAGCTAATTTCAGATCTTCAAAAGCGGCTTGTTGAGAAGGTCCCCACTCGAATTTGATGCCTTTCCTACGAAGAAGGTTTAAGGGCGCCGCTCTATTAGCAAAATTAGGAATGAACTTCCTGAAGAAATTCACCATGCCAATGAACCTGGCGATACCTTTAATGTCCTTGGGAGCTTTAAAATCACGGATGGCCTGTGTTCTAGAATGATCGACTGCTACACCATCAGGTGACACAATATGCCCTAGGAATGACATAGAGGGCTTAGCAAAGGCAACATTGGACAACTTAACAGTTAACCCCGCCTTACGAAGGCGATCGAGAACTTCTCGCAGATGATCTAGATGTTCTTCAAAGGTTTCGGAAAATACGACGACATCATCCAAGTAGTGATATAAGTACTCAAATTTGATGTCGGAAAAGACCCTATCTAGTAGCCTAGTGAGCACAGCTGCCCCCGTGGGGAGCCCGAAAGGCACGCGGTTGTATTCATATAAATTCCAGTCCGTGGCAAACGCTGTAAGATGTTTAGACTCTTCGGTAAGGGGAATTTGATTATAGGCCTGATTCAAGTCCAAGATGGTGAAGAACTTGGCCTTACGAAACCATGAAAAGCAAGAATGAAGGTCGGGAAGGGGCACAGATTGCAACACCACCTTCCGATTGAGAGCCCTGTAATCAATGACAGGCCTGAAGCCTCCTTGGGGTTTCGGGACTAGAAAAATAGGCGATGAATACGCTGACTTAGAGGGCCTAATAATACCATCCTTCAACATCTGATCGATGATTTCTTTCAGAGCCTTCATTTTAGGTGGAGATAGCCTATAAGGTGGAAAGCGAACAGGAATCGAATCCGTGACCTCAATTTTGTATTCAATAAGGTCAGTAACACCAAGAGTATCAGAGAACACCTCGGGAAACGACTGACACAGTTTCCGAATACTATCAGCCTGCTCCTCAGGTAGATGTCTAAGGTCTAACAACATCTCATCCTGGGTAGGCGAAATAGATGAACATGATACAGAATTACACTTTAACAAGGGAATTCTACAATTGGACGCAAATTTGAATGTGCACGACCTACTCTGGAGATCGAGCACAAGACCAGTGTGAGAAATGAAGTCCGCTCCCAATATGATGGGGCAAGACAAACGCTTGGCCACAGACAATTTGATCTTCCATGTAAATTTAAAAACCCGAATTTTGACATGTAAGGAACCTAGAATTTCTAATGGAGATGAATTAGCCGAAACATATTTAACAGGAGATGAGTCATAGTCAGGGAGTTTACAAACAGATTTCAATTTAGAATACCAATCAGCCGAAATAATGGAACAAACACTGCCTGAATCTAAGAGAGCTGTTATAGGCTCGTTATTTAACTCAATCTTAAGAAAAGGAACAGGTGCGGGGGTATCCGCCGCAATCCTAAGACACTCTTTAGGGCATTCAAAAGATGAATTTGAAGGCTGGTCGTTCTCTGCATTTACAACCTGTTTACTAGGGGCTAAGTCTCGGGAAGATGGATTAGTCGGCTCAGCCGACGCCACTAGTCACTTTTTATTATTGGAATATCTGGAATTTGCACCAGACGTTGAGCAGGAGGGGGTGCTATTTGAGTTTGGGCAATTCTTGGCGATATGTGAGAAGGCCCCACACTTAAAACAGCCTTGTGATGACCCTGCTCCGTTCCTTGTCCCACTTGACTTGATCAGAGGACACTTATTCCGCAGATGTTCAGGCGACCCGCAAGCATAACATTTACGGGGATTGACTGGTCGGCGAGGTGGAGGCCGAGTGTTACTAAAGGAAGGCGGGGGTTCTTTCGCGACACGCAAAGAATCGGCGTATCTAACTCCTTCCGCTGAGACGGCCAATGCTTCAAGTTCAGAGAAGGTTTGCGGACACGCCGCGAAACACAAATATGACCTGTAGGATGGCGAAATACCTTCTACAATAGCCTGCACAATCTGATCTTCAGGAAAGTGCAGAGCAAACACCCTAGTGTAGAATTTGATATCTTGAATGAAATCAGCCAAGTTTTCATCCAAGCGCTGTACACGGTAATAGTACTTCTGAATCAGGGAGGACCTGGCCCTAGCCGGGATGAAGTTAGCTAGCAAATGGGCATGGAAATCCTCAATAGATGATTGCTCGGCAATGGCTCTTACGATTTTATCAGAGAGAATACCAATAGCATACGGATAGATAATTTGCAAAATTTGACATGGCGAAAGAGAAAAAACCAGAGCATGATCCTGAAATTCCACTAGAAATCTTAAAAATTAAATTACATCACTGGTGGTGTTGACGGAAAACTTAGAGATACCTCTAAGCAACATTGCCAATGGATGAGGCAAGCTACTGAACCCAGGTGACATAGTCGTTAAAGGTTTCAATGGCAAAGAAGTTAATTCAGAGCGGATGTTACCCAATGACGCACGGCGTTCAGATTCGTTGTTCGATGGGGCAGAGATAGTTTGAGCAGCAACGGTTATCCTATTGACTTCTCCCTGAGGAGGCTCTTCCTCGTTACCTACATTCACCGTGGCGGGTTGATCAGTTTTGGGAGGAACTTCGCCGGTTAGCAATTGATTGACCTTATTAGACAATTCAGAAATAGTTTCAAGGAGCGTATTAGCGTCCTTCCTCTGAACGTCATTCACCTTTAGAGACAACAGATCATTAACTCTATTTGCAAAGTGATACAGCCTGCCTTGCACACGCTTAATTTGATTAGGAGACGGATCGTTTTCATCAAAAAAGCTGACTACAGATGCTAGCCCAGTAATATTCTCGACGATCGTGGAAAGAGAGTCATCAATTTCTTTCTCTCCCAAATTGGGGATGGAAATGGGCAAATCAAGGGACTCTCTAAGCTTGTTGGTGTCGATTGCAACCGTGCCTCCAGATTGCACATTTCTGATAGTTAACTCGTATATCAACTCCTCTTTGCGCAGATAGTTAAGGAGGAGAACATCGCGAGGGCCGGGCATGATGACAGAACAATTTTGAAAAACTCAAAAAATTCCAGCAACTGAGACAATTGTTAGAGTTCGAATCAAAGCAATGTTTAGCCGTCAAAAGGGGCTAAATTGAGACCCATTCAACCACGCTCTGCTACCACTTGTTACCGTGTTTTAGCGGTAGGTAGAGGCGTAAGAAGGTGCGGGCGTGAATGGGTTTCAAACTACGGAATCCAAGTTAATGTAAAAGTAATTTAAAATTTAACTAGGTTATATTTTCTTTTCAAAAACAAAGCAATAACAGACATGGCAGGTACAATGTAGCAAAACAAGGGGAGATACAATATTTACAGGTTTTGGGCTTCACGCCCTGACTTCAGCGATCAGCTCAGTTTTACCACCAACACAAGTTTTAACAGAGGGGCAGAAAACCCCATTCATCCCTAGGAGCCCCTGGCTCCGAATTACACAGAAAAGCCTCCACGAGGCATATGACACTCCATTTTCAAAAGAGCGATCCGCTCTTAAAATTTAAGCCTCTCAAAGGCCACACCAAACTCTACCTTCAAGCTGTCCTCTAAGGACGTATTCACAGGGGTAAAATACCCAACCTACAGAGGTCTATTACATGAAAAGAAGGTTGATTACATAACCTCTAAAATAACAATTTGAGAGGAGGCGAGCTTGCACTCCTAATACACTTTGTTTTTTAAAACCTAATCTGACTCTGGGCCGCTAACGCAAGGGCTAATCCCATACTACAGAGGTGACTTAGAGAAGAACACTTTACATTACATAAACGAAGAATAGTTTGAGAAAATAAGTTCACCTCAAAACAAATGTGAGTGGGAGCTCGAGAGGGTTAGCACTCTCTATCCCAATATGTAGCTTTACAAGAAAAAGATGAAAAGAGTAATTACATTTTAGGACAAGGTTACATGATGGAAATGCTTCGAACCCGCCGCGATTGTTAAACTGCCGACCTAGCAAGAAAAGAAGTTATTAATAGGCCATTACCTGGTGTTGAACGGCTGAAGAAGAAAGAGGCGCTTCCCGCCTCCTGCTATGTACTTAATACACTGAAAGATGGAACAGAAGTGGCCCGGAGACCCCAAAATCAGCAGTTTATATCCTCTCGCGGAAGATTCTAGGCGTTAGGGGAAATAAAACACCCTCCCTCAAAGTTTTTATTGGCTAGGAAAAAGAAACCCCTACATAGAGGAAGAAGAAACACATTATTGGTGGAAAATTAATTAAAGAAATTCGGGATTGGCTAGATCCAAAATAAGGGGAAAAAGAGGGGTATACAGCCAACTTAAACCATGACAGAAAGAAATTTAAGAACAAACTCTTGAAATAAAAATTTCTCCAACAAAATAGTTCTTTGATTTCGCACTAGGTTGCACTATTGTAATTCTTCAGTAGTGTCCTCTAGAAGAGAAAGTTCACACTTCTTACTTCAAGCGAAACAAAAACACATCAAAAGTGACACAGTTCAAAAACTCAAAATTTTCCACGTGGTGACATCTTCTGAGAAAGTAGAGAATTAATAGAATAGATAAAGTTCAACCTTCCTCCAGAAGAGGAGTTTCGGCTGGCGCAACTTTTAAATAAACGGTGTAGAGGTGTACCGCCCGGTACAAATTTCACTAATAGTTTATTATTATCATATCTTGAAATGTGGTGTTAACTAGAGATGATGGAAATTGAATTGATTTATAAAATGAAAAATGATAGGTAATAGGAATAAAATCGAGTGATGTGTTTGGAGGAGATTTTGAATTCATGAATCAGGTTGTTGATATCTCAGGGTCAGAGTTGACAAAATTAGAAACTAATTAGGTAATTTAGGTTGGTGTACTCCTAATAAATGATGGTGTGAGGAGTGCCTCATAATATATAATTATGTAAATTCAACAGAATTCATATGAACTGAGTGATATAGTGAGTGATGTATCAATACATGGTCCGAAATAATTTTGTTGTTAATTTGTATAGAAGCGTTACTTTGCCAAAGTTTAGTATTTTAATAAATCTGTGTTTACAAAGGTTCTCATTCAGATCTTCTTATTTACACTGACTGACAGAGCAAATGCAACACCAAGAAGGAGTGGTCAGAACTTTATGCCAATTGCAGGGTAGACTGACGTCACTGAAGTATGCTCATGATGTGAAATGCGCCGCTGTGCTGCGCACGTAGCGAACGATAAATGGGACAAGGCGTTGGCGAATGGCCCACTTCGTACCGTGATTTCTCAGCCGACAGTCATTGTAGAACGTGTTGTCGTGTGCCACAGGACACGTGTATAGCTAAGAATGCCAGGCCGCCGTCAACGGAGCCATTTCCAGCAGACAGACGACTTTACGAGGGGTATGGTGATCGGGCTGAGAAGGGCAGGTTGGTCGCTTCATCAAATCGCAGCCGATACCCATAGGGATGTGTCCACGGTGCAGCGCCTGTGGCGAAGATGGTTGGCGCAGGGACATGTGGCACGTGCTAGGGTGCGAGGGGTCCAGGCACAGCCCGAGTGACGTCAGCACGCGAGGATCGGCGCATCCGCCGCCAAGCGGTGGCAGCCCCGCACGCCACGTCAACCGCCATTCTTCAGCATGTGCAAGACACCCTGGCTGTTCCAATATCGACCAGAACAATTTCCCGTCGATTGGTTGAAGGAGGCCTGCACTCCCGGCGTCCGCTCAGAAGACTACCATTGACTCCACAGCATAGACGTGCACGCCTGGCATGGTGCCGGGCTAGAGCGACTTGGATGAGGGAATGGCGGAACGTCGTGTTCTTCGATGAGTCACGCTTCTGTTCTGTCAGTGATAGTCACCGCAGATTAGTGTGGCGTCGGCGTGGAGAAAGGTCAAATCCGGCAGTAACTGTGGAGCGCCCTACCGCTAGACAACGCGGCATCATGGTTTGGGGCGCTCTTGCGTATGATTCCACGTCACCTCTAGTGCGTATTCAAGGCACGTTAAATGCCCACCGCTACGTGCAGCATGTGCTGCGGCCGGTGGCACTCCCGTACCTTCAGGGGCTGCCCAATGCTCTGTTTCAGCAGGATAATGCCCGCCCACACACTGCTCGCATCTCCCAACAGGCTCTACGAGGTGTACAGATGCTTCCGTGGCCAGCGTACTCTCCGGATCTCTCACCAATCGAACACGTGTGGGATCTCATTGGACGCCGTTTGCAAACTCTGCCCCAGCCTCGTATGGACGACCAACTGTGGCAAATGGTTGACAGGGAATGGAGAACCATCCTTCAGGACACCATCCGCACTCTTATTGACTCTGTACCTCGACGTATTTCTGCGTGCATCGCCGCTCGCTGTGGTCCTACTGAGTCGATGCCGTGCGCATTGTGTAACCTGCATATCGGTTTGAAATAAACATCAATTATTCGTCCGTGCCGTCTCTGTTTTTTTCCCCAACTTTCATCCCTTTCGAACCACTCCTTCTTGGTGTTGCATTTGCTCTCTCAGTCAGTGTATTTTTTTCTTCTCTCTTATCCTTCTTGCCTAGTAATTTAATGTTAGTTTGTAACATTCGAAGATGTCTCTGTGGGTAGTACCCAGTCAGCGACCCTGTGATAGTCTTATGCCGGTGCTACATTTCAAAGGCTTGAAGGGTAGATTTTTGAGTACAATATATCATACTTTAGGTTAGGTGTGCTATTTTGATGTCCTAATGTCAATTTGAAGTACGTAATGCATTTCGTGTAACTTATTCACTGAATTGTTACCGTATAGCGCATTTTTGTGGAATTATGTGTTGTGAATTTAAATAAATTGCCACAGTGCCAAAAGGTTGTGCGCACAACGACGAAAATCCATCTATAACCTATATTCTCATTTTCTTCGAATGAGGCCTGGAGGCATTTATGGAAGACGAAAATCCTAACTGAAAATATAACTATTACGAGGTAGGCATATACAGGAGTATATTCGACATTTTTTAGATAGCTGATGGTGAGTTGTGCTTTTGCATTTCTTATTGTCATCTACATATAGGGCAGTGCGTTTTATTCTTGATAAAGAACAATCCCGAAAGTTACATAGATGATAAGTAACGAAATGAGCCTAGATTTGTATTATTTTTTGGTTTAGGTAATGTTGAGAACGTGCGAAATAAAAGAAAAACAGTCTAAAATGTAGAAATAAATGCAGTTTATAAAAGCAATCTTCTATTAAATGATTTTGGCATTGTTATACATACACTTTAAACAGCTTAAATTACACAATTCCTAGTAGACAATATTTATGTATAACACGCAATGCAACTTAATTCCTTGAAGGATAGTGGCTGAAGTTCCTAGGAAAGAAACCCGCGAGTGCCGAGTTCATCTAGAGCAGAGGTGCTCACGTTGGGCATTTCGTCCCGCGGGTGCCCATCACTGTAAGTGGGCGGGCAGGTACGCGATCAGCGTATGCTATTCAACCGAAGTGACGTTGTGATTACGTCACAAGCCGAGAAGTTGGGCGAAGTTCTCCCAATCACTCTCGAATACCGCGGCGATACACGAGTTACAAATGGAGGCAGAAAATAATTAAAGGAAGAGGCCAGAAATCTACGTCATTTTCAATTTACGTTGTAAGAAATAAGTTATTTGCGTTCATCGCAGTTTATGCATTTTTACAGGATATAATAAAGAAGCCTACATCCTCAAATCTTTTTGTAATGTACCGTACGTAATGAATTACACTTTTAACTACTGCATTTTAAGGGGTGCGTTACAAGCATTTCTAATATAGTACAGAGTTAAGGTGGATAAGCTGTGGCTAGTGCTTGCTTGGGTTTAAATTATCAGATAAACTCATCAACAGCCCAATCAGTTAGCTCATTAATTTGAAGGCATACCGTACAACTATGTGATAGATACACTTAAATTGCCGCTGTACTTTAATCTTGGACAGTAAATATCGATATGAATCTCCCTCGCCATTTAGAGGCTATCTATTTTCGTCGGACGCCTGATAAGTTTTAAATATTGTTTTCAAATTCAGTGAACAGGGATTTTTAAACAACACTAAAACACCGTGCAAAATCAAACAGTAAACTTATTGAATTATGTAAATATATTACATTTTGCTGATTGAATGACAGTACTTATACATTTCAAGAAATATAAATATTGTCATTCCCATCCAAGAATTGTAAATCGCAACTTGTACGCTTAAACCCTGCACCTTTGTAAATTGTAACACAAAACTATAACGTGTTAGTTTTCTTTAAATTTATAAATGTAAGAAAATAAAACTGGCTGTTTATATCGAGTGCAGTTTAAATAAAACAGGAATATCTTGAAAAGATCGGTTTTCTTGCGGTTATAGCGTTTTCTTCTTAAATACTGTACTCCATTCAGCATTTCGCTGAGTAGTGGAGGAGGACTTCGTAATGACAATCGAACGTCACTGTTCTCTACCCTGCAAAATGCATTCCTTCGCTACTACGTAGGTTGCCCGCCAGCCCGGCCGCACTGGGCTAGCCTCAGCGGGCACCCAGCTGAGCACCTCTCATATAGAGGTATGGTGGCAAAGCCTTATTTTTCCTTTTCTTATTTTTGCTCGTTCACTGTCTCCATATTTTTATTAATACCCAATATTTATGATTTGTTGGATACATGGACGAGTAAAACAAAGACGACTTTGATCACATTTTAATTCTACTTCCCCTAAAACGTACGAGATATCAAACGATTACATGTTTTAATTGTCTCACCTGTTGCACTAATACAACATTTGGGAATGTTTCTTGACTACAAGGCACAGAATTATCATGTGCTTGCATTGCACGGGTTGTACGGAGGAAACAGTGCGCCTCTTTGCGTGACGTCATAGGAGCTGGAGTGCGGCCTGTACATAACGAAGGCAGTGAGTACAGGAAGCTAAAATGTATCCCAAAATATGTTTGATTAACTGCAATGCACTTCTTAAATTCTTCTAATATTCTCTACCAATCTGGAACACAACTGCACTCCCGCACATTTTTTCCCGCAAACGGGTAAATGCAATAATTGTAGGTGGCTTTGGAACTAACCAGATGGAAAGTGATGATTAAAAGAACTAACCCCATGGAAATAATGCTCTGAAGGGCCTTAGTCTACCAAGCGACCGCTGCTCAGCCCGGAGGGCTACAGCTTGCGAGGTGTCGTATGGTTGGCACGACGAACCCCCTCGGCCGTTATTCTTGGCTTTCTAGACCGTGACCGCTATCTCACCGTCAGATAGCTCCTCAATTCTAATCACGCAGGCTGAATGGACCTCGAGCCAGTCCTTAGATCCAGATAAAAATCCCTGCCGCGGACAGGAATCGAACCCGTGACCTCCGGGTAAGAGGCAGGCACGATAAACCTACACCAAGGGGCCGGCTGTAAAGTGATGATCCTCCATATAATTCTATATTTTATAAGGACAAACTCAGTTATTATTTCATATATTGCCATCTAAAGCTTGCCGGTCTTCTCAAGTAAGAGTGTGGGTTTTATCTACATTTTTCTTATCGTGAAATAGATGTTTACATCACAATTTCATACTGAAGATTTGTTGAATTGACAGTTTTTGTGGATAGATTTACACCCTAGTGCTGAATCGGTAGACCTCGGCAATCTTCGAGATTCGTACTGGCAACTTTTGAAACACAAACTATGAATCGCTTATACATCGCTGTGCGACATCTGGCGTTCACTTTACGTACTAATACTGTTGTTGTTTACACAGCAGAGCCAAACTATGGAATTCATGCTAGGAACAAGATTCGCATCGAGAAATGTTATATAATGTTATATAATGCCTATGTGACATAGTTGTTGGCTTAAGATAAAATGCAGTTTAGAAACTTCAATTCGATCGATCATATTATAGATTCAATTCAGATTTCATTTCCATTCAGTTGGCAGCACTACCGGAACCGGGAGAGCTCCCTCCTTATTCCTCACTCCCGTACACAAATCCATCCAGAAAAAGTGTGCCGATAATATATATCGATGCCGAAGAGTTTACCGGCACGGAAGTTATACACGGACTGTGTACTGTGTATTGTGTTTAAAATAGGATAAAAGTACACTGAACGCCAGGTCTGAAAGGGTTAATTGTTGCCAAAAAGAGTGTTTGTTGTAATTACGTACCTACTTTCATTAAAATGACGGAAGTAACAATCAAGATAAGATCAGTACAGCATTTATATACAGAAGGGCCTCTCAGGGTGCATGCGCCTTGTGCATGCACTGTGCACGGTGCAAAAGACGACTTCGCTTGGTTGCCCCGAGTGCATAAACCCCACTCCTCGATTTGGAGCTATAGCTATGTACCTCTCTTTCGCCACGCCTATCTCACTCGCTCCCCCTGTCTCCCTCTTCCTCACTTGCTCCGTAGCGTTCCAAATCCGAGCCGAGTTGAGCCGAGCTTAGCCGAGTAGCCCAGAGACGAACAGTTGGTCCTAGCCGAGCCGAGTGGAACCGATGCACAGTACACGGAGGTCTTACGCCTCGATTTGCACGCGTGAGATTTTGGGCGTTTGAGAGGCCCTGATATACAGGATGTTCGGAAACAACGTGAACGGGGTATATGTGTGTTAGAGGGTTGGTAATTACTGAAAAATAATTGAAAAAGGAATTAGGTATCTCGCGCCGTTAATTATCAGCTGCTGAAGTTAGCCAATTATTTCGGTTCTTGGGCAACTTAAGATGCGCTATGCGAGGCGGTGTTGCTAAATCTGCGTATGGCCGGCTTGAGAGCGCCAATAGAAGCAATAAACTTCTCCAGGGGAGGGACTTGAACAAGGACCTCCCTGCTGATAAGCTCGGTCCATAGCAGGCACGCTGCTGTGGCACTGGCTGAAATCCACGGTGTGTTAGTATTTGATGCTCATTTCTCGGCATGTCTCTCAAGCCGACGAAGCCATTTGCAGATTTAGCAACACCTCTCTATACAGCCCATTTGAATTCGCCCGCGAAGCGATTTGATTGACTAACTTCACCAGGTGATAGAATGACAACGGCGCGATATACCGACCAACTTCTTTGTAAATTACTTATCAGCGTGACTAACGCCGTAACGCTCATATACTCGCTTCACGTTGTTTCCAACCAGTCTGTTGTATTCCTTCATTTCTTATCAATAGCCATGAGCATAGAAACGAAAAATTTGATACACAAATTGCAACTAGCCATAAAGTAACACATAACCTCTCATAATTCATAAACTCTTGTTGACACATCATTAGTTCTGAGATATTATTTTCATTCTGAATTATCTTTCACCGACCGAGTTAACCCTGCAGTTAGCAGCGCGCAGCTATGAGCTTGCCTTCGGGAGATAGTGGGTTCGAACTCCGCTGTCGGCAGCCCTGAAGATGGTTTTCAGTTTTTTTCCGATTTTCACACCAGGCAGATGCTGGGACTGCAGCTGAATTACGGCCATGGCAGTTTCCTTCCCTCTCCTATCCTTTTCCTATCCCATCGTCGTTAGAAGACTTATCCGTGTTGGTGCGACGTAAATCAACATGTAAAAAAAGAAATCAGTACCGGTAACCATTTCGTGTACCTCAGAAGAAGTGTTAACATTGTGAGAAAAACTTTCTTTCCACACTCACGACGTCATCGTACTAAGCGTCGTAAACAAAGTGGTTCCTGGCCAAACACCAAAACGGCTAAGTGGTATTTCAGTGTCTTTACCACCCGTCTCATGAATAACGTTTTCTCATGCTTCTGACAAAGCGCCATATGTTCAGTGGAGGTTGACGTCCCCAGTTTTCCAAAATTGGCTTATAGTATCCGGGGTGGTAGATTTCTCGCTCGCATGCGTTGCTCGAGTTCGTCCCAGACTTGTTCGATTGAATTCAAATCGGGACCTCTGGATGACTTCTCCATTCGTTACACATGGTGTTCTTGCAGGTATCTCTGAACGGTGTTGGTATCATGCTCCCTAGCGTTGTCATGTACGAATATTGCGTTTTCTATAAATTGCCTTTCGAGATCAATCACCTGTAGCACTAAGATCTCGTCAATGCACCGTTCAAGCCTTTAAGGATTCTTTGCGAATGATCGGGAGTTCGGTTTCCGTGTCAAGAGGTGTGCCTGTTTATATCAAACAGATCCACCTCGGTACACTGGGCAGCTGTCGCATGAAATCCGTGCCCACGTCTTCTCCAGACTCGCAGACGACCATCAAGACCATCACAACGCGAAATGGGATTCATGTCAGAACTGCACAGGACGCCAGTATTTTAGATACCAGTGCAGATGACCTCTAGCAAACTGCAATCTCTTGTCGTCTGTCCAGTGCAGGTATTTGAGCGAGTCTTTGGGATCTTAATTTGGCCCTTCGGGTCTTGTTTGATAACTAACTCGTACTCCAGAAGCCTACTGTACAGCTCGTGGTGTTTGTATACACACGAACCGATCTTATTTTGGTAGCCTGTGCCAGGGACCCTGGCAACACTTGCAGTCTCCTTGAAACCTTTCTACATATACGAAGTCGTATCCTGAGCAATCCCTAGAAATGTGGCAATGTACCACTGCGAGTAGCATTGTAAGTGACTTCATTCGACAACTGCTTGAACCGTGCGATTAGCCATCAGCTTAGCAACTGCGTACTGTGTTTAAAATAGGATAACTAATAACGCTATTTGCTTTACGTCCCACTAACTACTTTTACGGTTTTAGGAGACGCCGAGGTGCCGGAATTTTGTCCCGCAGAAGTTCTTTTACGTGCCAGTAAATCTACCGACACGAGCCTGACGTATTTGAGCACCTTCAAATACCACCGCACTGAGCCAGGATCGAACCTGCCGAGTTGGGGTCAGAAGGCCAGCGCCTCAACCATCTGACCCACTCAGCGCGGCTAAAATAGGATAAAAGTTAGTGTCCACTATATTGGACTCCCTGATTATCCGTATGCGTATGTGACATACCGATACCGGTGCACTTAACTGACCTCCTCTGTCGGTCATTATGTAATTTTTCCATTAATGGTGTTTTAATATTTTATGTGTATTTGATTAATTTGAGTGAATTGTTGATTTGTTTTAAACGTTAGAGGTGTGAATAAACTTGTATAAGAATTTTTTACCAAGGCGACGGAGTGTTACTGGTGTCCAGGCTGGCACAGTGAATAACGTGCGTCCGTATGTGGAAGCCCCTGGTAGTAGCCCATCCAGGTGCTGCCACGACCAATTTTTGCTTTGTTATGGCAAGGGGACTGTACCGGTGGTATTTTCTTAGTGACTGACACATTTTCTCAAACTGACACTTTTGTGAGTGTGCGGGAGTTAAATTTTGAAACGCAGTATTATTTTGAATGAGCAGCGTTTATCGGTATTTGGCGGTGTACCTTGCCTCGGCTCCGAGAACCAGTGATTCATCTGGTGTTTTGGCATTTAAAGGCGAATTTAGAAGGCTGTAGCGTATGAAGTTTAAAGGAAGTGAGATTGTCTTGATAATCTTGGTGGGAATTTTTATGCGGGGCGGGATAATTACTGATTAGGTTTTCCAGGGTCTCAGCTACTCCCTGGTTATCTGTATGTGTCATCTGTCTCCGGAGAGACATGTGGAGCGAGGGGTACCGATGCCGGTGAGCTCTTGAAGCTCCTCTGTCGGTCGTGTATATGTTTGTACTTCTTTTGAGAATTATTAATATATATTTTTTTTTGCTATGGGCTTTACGTTGCACCCACACAGATAGGTTTTATGGCAACGATGGGATAGGAAAGGCCAAGGAGTTGGAAGGAAGCGGCCGTGGCCTTAATTAAGGTACAGCCCCAGCATTTGCCAGGTGTGAAAATGGGAAACCTCGGAAAACCATTTTCAGGGCTGCCGATAGTGGGATTCGAACCTACTACCTACCGGATGCAAGCTCACAGCCGCGCGCCTCTACGCGCACGGCCAACTCGCCCGGTAATTATCAAAATTTAATTTATTTAATATTTTACTAGTAATTCGATGTGTGCAAGCATTTAATGTGTGTTTCTTTATATGTGTGTTGCCTTATATGTGGTGTGACCAGGGTCGTTGGTTGCTTGGTGGTTGCAACGGCTTGCACCGTGTAATTTACGCTGCTTATTTAGGCTAATATTAAGGCAAAATACTGAACCCATGACCTTTGTGCGCTAAGAACATTATGCATAAATTGACAATTGAATTAAAAGTTGGATTCTTGATAGCATGGATTTGACACGTGACGAGGGGGTGATTACCTTCGGTCCCACGCTCTGGGATACGTGACGTCAGCCGCACGTGTTAACGGCGGAAGAATCTCAAGTCATTTTGGTGAACTATTTCAAAGCGCGTGTACATGGCGTGACCCAAGTCAAAAGAAAACATAGTGCCTATCAAAGGAGGTCAATTATCCCACAAATCGAACCCGTATAAATTTTAAATGTCCATGAACACTACCGCCAGAAATGTAGCAAGTATGTAGTCACTTTCAAAACTCTTGTAATTACAGTTTAGTTAAGTCAGAAAATTTATAGAAATTTTCTTGGCGACAAAGGGAGATGCCCGAAGAGAGGGGGTAACTGCTATAAATATGAAGGGACGCCATGACGAAGGCTCCTTCTCCTGCATTTTATGTACGAAGCGGACGATGAAGTATTGAGCTGCTCTGTAAAATCAAACCACAAAAGTAGACTGAGTTCAAATGCAGATTTTAGCCATTGTGGCTGGGGTCTTGACTGAAATGAAATAATAGTATCAGATAGGACGGTTAAGGTACCGAATAAATTTGTAAAGAAAGTAATTCGTGTGCGGAAAGAAATTACAGTCCATCGTGTGCACTCAACAAACAAGTCAAGGGTATTTTCTTTTTTTTTATGCTTTATTCCAGGAAACCTGAAGAAATATAATAATGATCTGTAAAGCAATGAATGTAAAAATGGCTAAATAAAATGCAAGGGTAGCGGGTGAGCCCTATGACGAACACTGGTGAGACTACATAAGGTAATGTGACTTTCCATCTTACTACCTATTATATCATGTTTCATGATCTCTAAGAGTGTATTTTGAATGGGGATATACGACGCAGTGGTCACCCCTATTAAGTTTTGTAAATGTGAGAATACGATTAAAAGAGTCATTTGTTTTATTTTCCACTTGGATAAATTTTGAAGTCTTGCGAGCGCCGTATAATGTTGTAAAAAGTTATTGAATAGGGTTTCGAAGTGATGTCATGTCCAATGTAGATCGCCATTTCCGTGTGTGGGTACTGTCTATATATTTGTGATGTCAAATTAAGATGTTAATTCGACGTAAAAATTTTCTGTCTGTAATTTTGACGTAAATAATTTAGAAATCCATGGTTACTCATTTTCAATCGAGTGGAAGCGCGCTGTCGGGTGAGAGAAGTGTGATGAATTTGATCACGGAGAGAAACGTTTTTCTAGGCCCATTTTAAACTGTGTCTGACTGGAAATAAAAATATCTGGTAGAAAATTTCAGTCATTTTTCGTATAAATCAAGTTATTAAACACGATATAATTTTATGCGAAGTTGTTCATTATTAATGCATTGTGCGGATTTGTCGTCATGAATTCTAGTAAGGATTTTATTCCAGTTCTTTGTCGATGGTAGTTGCGAGTAGGGAACAGAGGTTAGTTTTGTCGTATAATCAGGTTAGAGTCCTGTCATTGAAGCCGGGACTTGGAAGACCGAGGAATATTTTATAATGTTGGGAATGGAAAGAAATATATAGAAATCAATGGCGGTATTAATTTGCGACGCGTATATTTATTGTGGGCATCTTGAAGCATAATCTGTGCATTTTGTTGGGTAGAATATCGTATTTCTTTAATTATGTCGGCATAGTTTAAAAGGGAGCATTTTGAGAAGCCAGTCAAGTAGAACAAACCAGGTGTTTCATGTTACTGCCAAGCGAACTTGGGGACGAAGGGCCTCAGCTGAGAGGGTTTCACCGTAATATAACGGGACACGTGTAGGATTGAGATTTCATTCGTGGCGACGGAGACAAATAATTATGGAATCTAGTTGAAATTTTCATCCGGTAATAACCTGAGTGGTGGAATACTGTACATTTGTTTAATTGGGGATGTAATGAACATTTGAAACCACGAACTTCGAGTATAAGGAACAAGAGTAACCAAATTCAGGGTTGTCCAAAATATAGAGCGATGGTTGTGATTATGGTTTGTCTGTGAGGGGTGCGCAAAATTTACAAATGGTATGACGAGATATGACATCGTAATTATATTATATGTATTATATTATATGGTTTGTACGTAGATTATTAGGATATCCAAGTGTTAATAATGGCCAGGACTAGATTAGATTTAAAGTGTGAGATCATGAGACAAGATATATAACTGGACATGAATTATGTAACAATTCTTTTCCAGCCAGATAAACATCACATGATTGAATTTACATCACAGCTGCGTAGGAATTTGTGAAGAAACCAGAGTCCGCGGAGATAGAAATTGTTGTTCTTTAACATCTCGTTAAATCATTTAAATTTATTTAATTATTAAATTCAGTGAAACCGCATTTTGAAATAACTTTAATCAAGCGAATAACTTGGAGATGCATTCTGGAAATCTTAGTTTGTTTTCTGGGGAATATTTAAATGGTAAAGTAAAGATTAAGGGGACATATCCGAAGGAAATGGATTTTACTGCCAGAACGTTTGTGAGCATTGCTATTGTTGTAAATATTGAACTTTGATTGATTGAGGAGTGAATGTGCTGGGGATAGTAAAGTGGAAACTTTGGTCATCAAGCGATGTAATTTAATTGTGTTTAGCCTTCAGCTTAGAAACTTGGATGGTCAGGGGGTCATCAACCTCAGTGACTCTGATTAGGGCCATATGCCACTGTAGCATCATTTTCCTTGCGGTCGTCATCCACAATGACTTTAAAGTAACTTAGAAGTTTAGATGTCGGTCCATGACATAGACGCAGGTCACATGGATTCAATTAAGGGTCCATGTTGTATAACCACTGTGTAGCACACACCCATTGGACGGCCTTAATTATACCCAGAGTCCAGAGTTCGTGTTACGAGAGCTGGACCATCAAGAATCACTATGATGGTACATGTGGTCTCACGTGGAAGCCGAATTTAAGGATTTCCAGACTTTCCTTTCTTAAATAATTAATAATTGAGACAATGGTTTCTAGTTAGAACGCCCATCAGGCAGTTACGTCAAAGTCTCACACCAGTGTTCTGACCTTTATGTAAAAATGATTGTGGTGTCCAGTGGACACAATTGACTTCTATGATACCGGTGACATATCAGAATGCTTCAAATTTTCCTGAATAAATAGAAATCTTTTAAACAGACCTTTCATTCAAGTAGATAGATTAGAATTACTGAACCCTACCTTCACCTCAGCAAGTGACGAAGAACCCGATACGACCCAAGAGACAGATCTCATGAACTTTTCTGATAGGTAAGAAAGGTAGGTATCCCTCAATATGGACCAAATGGTTCAATACGTAAAAGCAGATGTTATTTAACGACAACATTTTTGGCAGCTGGTGGTATTATTTCGCCTCGTATGTTGTGTGTGATTCGCATTAGTGGGAGTCAGGAGATATAAAAACGGGCTGTTCTGTTTGTTGTGGGTTTAATAACTTGATCTAATTAGGGCTGCATTAATATGAAGGTGAGGGACCTATCGGAACGGAATCGAAGCTGGTCAGAATGTGACCTGCACCCTTTCTGGGGATGACTAATTTAGGATGATGTCTTAGCGGAGGCCTAGGGTATCAAAATTGACGAACGTAGTGATGGGGGCATTGGCCTTGCGAATTAGACCAGAATAGAGTTTCCTGGACGTCTTTTTCATTCTGATTCTAATCTCATCACTCTTTAGGGACTGATGGATGTCCTGATTCTGTTCACACCTGTGTGCACCTGAGATGAGACGCAGCGCTCGGTTTTGGATGCTCTGCACCTTATCCAGGTGAGTTTTGGATGCCATTCCCCAGATCAGACTGGCATACTCTAAAATTGGTCGAAGGGAGGGCTTGCACAGCGTGAGCCTGTTTTCTAGGTTATGGCCTTGATCGGTTTTCGTAAGGGGTATAATTTCAGATAAGCGTATGTTCACTTGGGCCGAAATCGAGTTTATGTGGTCTTTGAAGGTGAGTCCTCTGTCTAGGGTAACCCCCTAGGCATTTAGTTGCATTTCTCAACCGGATCAGTGGGAGAGGGACAGTCCTGGTACGTTTTGAAAATAGAGTTTAGAGATGGCAAACGAATATCGATACATCAGAAATATCGATATCGATATTATGAGGTCCGATATATCGATATTTGTCTAATTTAATACTTTGGGCTACGATTTGATTCTTTTTCAGACCCTTTCAATATTTGCATGCTACAGTTACGAAAATTGAATTTTCATTTCTCAAATCACTTCGGTAAACACAGTGATAATATCATCGTTACACATATGTGGAAGCAAGTAATTACTATTGCGTGTTTCTATGGTGGTTGGTAGTCTGATGTTTTCTCTGTATTTGAAGAGAAGAGTGTTGGGACAGACACAAAAACCCAGTCCCCGAGGCAGGGGAATTAATCAGATGTGATTAAAATCCCCGTCCCGGACGTGAATCGAATCCGGGACCTTCTGAATCAAAGAGCTCATCGTCAACCATTCAGCCAAGGAGTCGGACAGTGATAATAATAGCTTGATGTGTTTCTTTGGCAAGCCTTTTTATAGGGAGCTTTGGAGATTCTTGTATCTCTTTTTATGTTGCTACTTTGCTAAGTCGCACCGACACATATAAGTCTTATGGCGACAATGGGATAAGAAAGGCCTAGGAGTGGGGAGAAAGCGGCCGTGTCCTTAAGGTACAGCCCCGGCATTTGCCTGGTATGAAAATGGGAAAACACGGAAAACCATATTCATGGTTGCCGACAGTGGGGTTCGAACCCAATATCTCCCGAATGCACGCTCACAGCTGCGTGACCCTAACAGCACGGCCAACTCGCCCAGTTCTTGTATCTCTTCAATATATTGGCAGAAACTGCCGTATGGTGTTGCATAGATGAACCACACACAACTTAATTCTCCGTCACCAAATTTTTTGAACATGGGAGTGTTTGTTCTCTGCTTGTCAGTCACAAGACGAATAACATAGAATTCAGCCTTCAAAACCTCCTGGAGCAGGAGGAAAATTAATTTGCTTGTAATACCTTCACCATGAAGTAGGCAGGTGGAATCTTAAATCTCTTCATCAATGAATGAATTACAAAGCACAGCAATTTGTTGGCGAGTTGAGTGTTTGTTTATTCCAATTTCCAATTTCTTCTGCTCCGACAAGTGCATAGAATCTGTCCTCTTATTTATTCTTTATTACAGACCAGCCGCTCTTTAATTGTTATTTCCTTGCAAATAAAGAGCAAACTTTCTCCAGATCACTCAAATTAGTGGCTCCTGTTTGGAATCTTTCTTCATTAGCGGTGAAATAACTGCTCCAATCTTCGTCGCTCCTGGATACCTATGTGATGTACTTCATGAAGGTGAATATATTCATTCTGACCTCTGTCCTACTCGTAATCTTTCGGAGAAGCAGTCCGCTAACAAATGGAATCCCATATAATACAGCATTTTCACTGAAAAGAAGTACAGTACCAGCCTATTTTCCGCTATTTCATTCTCTCATCTACTGTGGGCTTTTGTAAACGCACTGTTTCATTTAGTACCATGTTACAATGTAATGAGCAGGCGGTATAAGCAGCAGATCGAGCAGGCAGTGGTTAGGAACATCTATAGACGTGATCAAATTTCTTGTTTTTACAATATATCTCCTAATGTTTACAATAATGTTTGATGTGTAAATCCGTTACAAGCATGTGCTATATTCTTCTTCTTTTATCGTTTTTCCCACACTTGTGGGGTCTCGGCTGCGAACTACGTCACACATGTCGATTTTCGCCTGTTTTACAGCCGGATGTCCTTCCTGACACCAACAATGTGTGGAGGGATGTAATCACTACTGCGTGCTTTTATGCTGGTTTGTTGTCTGGATATGAAGGGGAGAGTGTTGGGACAGACAAAAACACCCAGTTCCAGACCGAGAAGAATTAATTAGGAGCGATTAAAATCCGGCTTACCCGGAAGTCGAACCCAGGGCCCTCTGAATCGAAGGAAGTACGCTGACGAATGAGTTAGTTTGGGAAGCTCCAGGTCGGTCCGCGTTGCGTATCACAGCCTCTCTTTCATTTTTCTTTCTCTCTTGATACTTTAACGTCACACTAACACATCAAAGTATTTTTCGAAACGGAAGAATGGGAAAGGGGTGGGATTAGAAAGGTAGCGTTCGTGGTCTTAATCAAGGTACACTGTGAAAAATGCAAATCACGGGAAAGCATCTTCAGGGCTGTCGTCGATGGCATTCGAAACCACTGTCTCCCGAATGCAACCGCATGGCCAACTAGCTCGGTGTCTCTGTTTCTATTGTATGTTTCGACTCGCTGGGGCTTCCTTGAATATTCTGAAAGTCGAAACTAGAATAATCAATCGTATTCTGACCACAGCGCTAAGATATTAGAACTAGAAAAGTAGTCTCGCTTTTAACTGGGCTAGTTGGTGTTGGGTTGTTGTTTAGTTAGGAGTTGTGAGCTGAGAGTTCAGAGTGTAGAGCGGTCACGTGAACTGACTATGCGAGTTATCGGTCTTGTCTGGAGTCGAGCCAAATTTACAGCAGTCTTGCATTGTGATAGCCAGCAGACGTGTTTACGAACCCGTCCACATGGAACTGCTGTGTAAAGTGACCGCGGTGTGTACGAAGTGAAGTGAAAACTGAAGCTGAAATCTGTCAATCATGACTTTGGAGGATCACAAGCTTTGGTAAAGACTGCCAGCCGAAGACCAACTGCGTGGACAAGAGTCTTTTATAAATTGCCAATAATTAGTGAAGTGATATTATTCATTCCGTGTGCGCGTACTAATTGAGCCATCCTCGATTAAATTAATAAAACAACCACTATTTGATTCCTAACAATATTTAATAATATTCTACACGCTTCAATATGGGGTCGTACAACAGGTTTTTTACATTCATGTGACAGATGAAATCCAGGTGGTTGAACTTATTTGCTGGAACTTTTCGAGCTTCTACTAATCTTTTTAGAATAGATGCCATGTACAGAACTCCCTGAAACAGAAAAAAAAACACTCATTAATTCTAACAAGCTACTTAAATCAAAAGCTCCCTCTGTGAAGCCCAGGATAGCAGGTTCGCACTCGGCAGAGGTAGTCGGATTTTTGAAGGGTGGAAAAATAGTACATTCAAGACTCCATCTCGTACGATTTTGTCATGTAAAAGATCTCTGTTGCCACTCAGCCATAGACGCTGAATGGAGATTCGATTTTCTCCCCCATCTACAGGCCTAGAGTAAAACGGGGTGTCAAAAACTAAGAGCAAGGAGCCAGCAGGCCTCAAATTATATTGCTTGCACACGCTGGCTGAGACCATACAATTATTATTATCAGCAGCGATTAAAATCCGACCTAGCGAGGAACCGGAGGCAGTACGCTGACGAGTGATTTGGTTTGGGAAGGTCCACTTCGATTCGTTGCGTGGCATAGCCTCTCTTTCTTTCTTTCCTTCTGTCGTTCTTCTTTTTTGCTAAATTAATGTCCACTAACACATCAAAGGTATTTCGGCAACGCAAGAATGGAAAAGAAGTGGGATTGGGAAGGTAGCGGCCGTGACCTTAATTAAGGTACAGTCCCAGCATTTGCCTGGTGTGAAAACGGAAAGTCATAGACAACCATCTTCAAGGCTGTCTTCGATGGCATTCGAACCCAATGGCATCATCATGTGGTGAGGAGAAAAGTCCAGGACATATCGGCAATTACAACGCCTGGAAGGTATGCATAGCCACTTAACTGCGTGGATGGACAAGTTGCCCGCTTAACTCCTAACCATAGGAGTGCAAGGAAACCTATGTCATGACGAATAGAATACCAAGTGAGATCACTCACCGAGTTAAAGCGCTCTCCCGCTGAGCGGCGCTAGTGGAGCCTAACACCAACGCTACACGGTCAGCTAGTTTAATGAAAATTACATTGATACGCAAATAATCAAATACAACACTGTCAGAGAGTTATAAATAATATGATCAGTCCGCACGAAGAAATACCTTTGAGCTTTAATAAGAGAACACACGAAATAAAATGAAACATTACGAAAAGGGAAAGCAATATTGTGTTTACCTACTTAAAGAATCCTTTTTAAACAGAGCAAATTAAACATACACCAGACTGTAAATAACACTGACACTTTTTCAAATAAATTAAATGGAGTAAATTACTCAACAGAACTAGTTTGAGGCCACTTTCGATAGTTTACGAGTAGACTTAGCAGACTGTCGAGCTTGCATTTCTCTGCGGATTTCTCCCGCTCCGAAGAAGAATCGGTTTTATAGTGGGAGACCAGTTTTGAAATAATGTCCAAAGTGTGTTCAATACAACAGCCAGCTCCTGATGGCACAACTGAAATGGCCTCAACGCAGTCAAGCCACTCGTAGAAAATATCGCCCCAAGTTAAATTGAATCTTTTCTCTTAGTTTAACCTCATCGAATATGACTAACCCGTACCGTTTATTCTCGTTCATTTCATACTTAAAATAATCTGAAGTAGCACTTAAACAGTGAGGATTTACACCACAGGGACATTTAAGTCCTTTGCAGAGTTTCCTCAAATGGCTTTGTGGGGGAAGAGGTAACAAATTATGCCTATATCCTACCCTCTAGGTGATGTTATTCTAAGTAATAAACTCTCTAAAAGAAAATCACTACTCTACCTCATACCATTGGGAGGTTTTACTTGACATTCCTTTAACACAGTGTAATAATTGTCTGCTTCTTACTAGAAATTTACAATCTATAAATTTAAATTCGGTGTTCTTAATCTGCCCCTCTAGGAAATTAATCCTAGATTTGGCTGAAGAAAGACTGCATTTAGCTCTCATTAAATTACGAGTTGCATTATTTAGTTGCTTTCTGAGAGATAATATTATCTTTTCGGCATCGGTAAGAGAACTAGACTGAACCTGAATTTGACTACAACTAGGCTGACCTTGAACTTGAACTACACCGCCTTCTGTTGGCATTACTGCTTCACTCACTTCGTGATTCTTGTTTCTTATCCTCTTGATACTGTCCTCACTCCCTTTGCTACTGGGTGCCTTTCGCAATTTTACATCAGCGGATAGGTATTTTGGTAAATTTAAAAATGTACGAGGCACCGCTCCTGGTTTTATTTTCCACCTCACACGAGGAAGTTCAACCTTTTCACCATTCACAACGAAACAGTCTGCCTTTATAATTAAATCTGCCGAAAAATGCAGGTCACATATTCTGCTTTTGGCCGACAGTTCCTTATCATTCCGCGGAATAAGTCTAGCCCACTTCTCAAACAGATTATTTCCCTTTGGCGGTGTATAATATCGTCTACCATCACGCGTCGTACCGTAACCCGATCTAACAACCAGGAACGAAACAGTATGACGTTTCTCGAAATAATAGAAAACTAGTTGATGGCACACACAAAGCACTGCACAGATACCAACACGAATTTTAGAAGATATTAAAACAAAATAATAGGCGTTAAAATCATCCCCACGACTTAACGCACGCTCGCTATACCTTTGCCGACAATTGGGCGCACGTGTCGTTGCAGCTGGATCGTTGAGACTGAAGCGCCACACCCCGGCAGGACCACCAACTACAATGTTAAGAGAGCAGAGTGATCACACTTTGTATTCTGTTCGTCATGCCTGTGTTGTGGCTGCTGTAGAGCGGGTTGTAGCCTCTCCAGGCTGAATATTCGTGGTATGTGGATTGCAATGCGAACGGACTTATGCCCCCAAAACATATGCGTATTGAAGTCTCACAACTGGGAAAGAGTATGTGTCCAGAGCGGAACAGCAAATTTTCGTGAATCTTTTAATTTATCGTAACGCGTTGACTGGGCAACTAAATGAATTCAGCATCAGGTATCAATCTACATTATGGTACAGGACACACAGTTACACACTTGCAGTGCGCTCTCTCTCTCTCTCTCTCTCTCTCTCTCTCTCTCTTAGTTCTCACTGTTCATTCACACTAATTCACTCACTCTTCGTTCACCAGCACTACAATCTCGCTCACAAGGACGCTCTTCCATTGTAATTTTCCGATCTGATTGAGATTTGGTACATTTTCAGTACGAATACTTTATTCAACCATATCAAAATTAGATGCCTAGTCGTATATTTGGCTCCAGTTTTTAGTGTGTCCGAGTTTGATCATTTAAGCACCACAAAGAGAGATGTGAGCGGTGGGAAGCAGGTACACACATTACTTCCCCACCTCTACCTGCTTCCAGCCATTCACTCCTGTCCACGCGGTGCTTAAATGAGCAAACTTTGACACCCGAAAACAGGTACTAAATATACGACGGAGCATCTAATTTCGATATGGATGGATAAAACATTCCTACTGTAGTCGTTGTACCCAATCTCAATCAGATCGAAGATTTACAGCTGGAAGTGTTTCCTTGTCACTCACGCACCTACTTCGTTGCCGCTGACACGGTGTACAGTTCACAGCCTGTACACGGAAATCTCGCAGTCCAGGATGGTATTCGCTGTCCGCACACACTCCAGCAGATCTCTGTTCACAGCCCCTGGCCGATATCCAGTGTTCTCTTCCACTCTGAACCAGGACCCTTGACGTACTCCCATAACAATTGGCGCAAGAGACATAAACACACATAAACACACACACGACAACAGACATATAGAATTAGCCCACAGTTCTAACAGGCGGACGCTGTAGCAGACAAGTACACTCAGCTCAGGGTGTAACTCACACCGACTACTGACCGACGGAGCTCGCGCGGAGCTCACTCGCACTGAACTCGTGACTATACCACACTCTTCGCTCTAGTTCGCTCACTGGCTGAGGTCTAACTGAATTGAACCAACCTCGCAAGTCACGCTCAACTTCCCGTCAGCCCTTCGAGATATATTGGTCAGTCAAACCCCCATAGAAACCTCCAGATATAGAACGCTCTTGGTCCGCTGGCCTCGTCATTTCTGCACCCTTGGAGGCCTCTAGAAATGTAGCGTCAAATGACGGTCAATGCTGCAGGGTCTGGCCAATGCGCGCCAGCCCACCCCCTTCAGGTTGGCTGTACGGTGGGTAGCGAGGCTCCGGGGTGGTGATGTCATACGGAGCGGGGCCACACTGGATCGCTCCCCCTCCAGCGTGGCTCCGCAATAGCGAACACACCACAATGTGATCTTCTACCTCAATACCCATGCGGCTATTGCTAGCCTGGTTTAGCCTTTGTAAGATAGGTCCTTCAGCGAGTGTGGACGGTGTCTGCCATGTATAGGAGGCTACATATTACTGTGGAGCAAAACGGTATTGTGTGTGGTCTGCCAGCTGCAATAATGCTTGGGCAGCATAAACCCTCAGTCACGGAGCGAAGGGAATTGACCGTTTATGAATAAAATCCTTCAACCCAACCTAAATCGAACCCAGGACCCAGAGTACCAAGACAATTACACTCAGTAAGTTCGGTTTTCGTTTTTTAATATAAAATATTAGCTGTCGCACATGTCGTTGGTGGAGCTATCACTTAGCACGTGCATGATTACTTCTCCCTCATGATTTTTCTGAAGATGAGGCACGTAGAAGTACAACTTTTCCCAGTCAGTGGCCTGTCGAGACGTATCTGCTTTCTGGCACTCTCTGGCCCGGTGCAGTTTCGTCGCTTTTTGCGTTTGAACTCTTCTATCCGGAACAAAAAACAAGAATCATGTCAACACTCAGAAAGTACACAGAGATGTACAAAACCTTTAAAGGAATTCAGTACGATCTCCATAGCCACTCTCTATAGGGTTAGTTACCGGCTTACCGATAAAGTAGCTGCGCGGTATGCGTCATGTAACTGCCAGGTTACATTCGGAAGATAGTCCGTTTGAACCCCACAGCCGACAGCCCAGAAGATGGTTTTCCGTGGTTTCCCAATTCTTGATCGAGATAAATGTTCGGTGGTTTACCTTAACCAAGGCCACGGTCAATTCCTTCCCACTCCCGGCCTTTTCCAAAATTATAAAAATTAAAGCCAAAAATGATCGTGTTAATACTGAGTTCACATTCAAAGAATAAACTTCAGACGGATGTAAAACTCCATTAAAAGTTGCCAGAATGATCTT